>NC_086318.1:365280451-365947951 GCF_036172605.1 Pelobates fuscus
TCCTCTACTGCCCCTGTGCCACTCTACAGCACCTCTATTTCCCTCCATAACCCCTGCCCCACCATACTGCCCCTCTACAGCTCCCTCTACAGCTACCCTCTATTTCCCTCTACAGCCCCTGCCCTGTCTACAGCCCCTCTTTCCCTCTAAAGCCTCTGCCCCACCATACTGCCCATGCGCCCCCTATACAGCCCATGCGCCCCCTATACAGCCCATGCCCCCCTCTACAGCCCCTGTCCCCACTATACTGCCCATGCCCCCCCATTGCTTTTGTGCCCCCCTCTTTATCCCCTGTGCCTCCTCTATTTCCCTCTACAGCCCCTGCCCCCCTTTCACACGCCTCTACTGCCCCTGTCTCACCCCTCTACTTCCTTTACCCGCCTCAACAGCCCCTGTCCCCCCCTCTACTTCCCATTTACCCCCTACCATACTGTCCCTGTGACACCACTTTATTGCCTCAGTGTCCCTCGTTACAGCCTGTGCCCACACCATACTGCCCCTGTGTCCCCCTCTACTGCCCCTGTGTCCCACCATACTGCCCGTTTCCAACCACATTGCCCCTTTGCTCCCACCACAGCCCCTATACTCCCTTCTACAGCCTCTAACTCTCTTACTTCACATCCCTTCCACTCCCTTTTACCCCATAACAACAGTACAGCCCCTATTCCCTTACTACAGTCGTTACCCCCACTACAGCCCCTCTCCCCCAATTGCTGCCCATATCCCCCACACTACAGCCCCTGTTCCCACTTGCAGCCATCAACCTACTTCAGTCCCTAACCCCCTACTACAGCCCCAATTCCCCACTACATTTCCTAAGCCCCCAATTACAGCCCCTAACTCTCAACTACAGCCCCTGTCCCCCTACTACAGCCCTTAACTCCTTAATTAGAGCCCCTATTACCCCACTAAAACTCACTACCTCCCCCCCCCCCCCCCATCTAAGATTAGGTTCTGGATCTGCCCCTGCTCTGTATACCTGTCTGCATGTATCTGTATGACTGTCTGTCTGTATGTCTCTATATGACTGTGTCCGTGTGTTTCTGAATGTCCCTGTATGCCTGTGTCTGTATGTCTCTGTATGACCGTATCCATATGTCTCTGTATGCCTTGTTCTGTATATCTTTGTGTGACTGTCTGTGTATATATGTCCCTGCATGCCTGTGTAAGTATGTCTCTGCATGCCTGTGTAAGTATGTCTCTGCATGCCTGTATGCCTTGTTCTGTATGTCTCTATATGCCTGCATCTTCATGTCTCTGTATGTCTGTGTTTGTATAACTGTGTCTTTATCTATATGCCAGTGTCTGTGTGTCTGTATGACTGTATGTCTGTGTACCTGTATGTGTTGATTGTATGACTGTGTGCCTGTATGGCTGTGTTTGTTTGATTGTGTGCCTGCATATTTCTGTGACTATGTGCCTGTATGTGTGTGTAGCTATATATCTATGTCTATATGGCTTGGGAGGGAAAAGTTACACAAGGGAGCCTGAGGGGAAGAGGGACACACAAAAAAACAGGCTGAGGGGAGAGACCCACAGAAAAGGGCTGTGGGAAAGAAAGACACACAAAGGGGCTGGGGGGGGGGGAAGGAGATACACATGGGGGTTGTAAGAGACATACAAGGGGGTGTAAGTCACACTAAAGGGGGGTACAATACACTACATGGGGATTTCAAAAGGCTGGATATGAGACACCGCTAAAGATACATCTTATTCGTGTTGGGGGGGGGGGGGGGGGGGGGCGGCAAAATTAATCTTCGCCTGTGTAGCCAAAAATCCTTGCACCGGCCCTGAACCCATGTAGCATGAGTTCATTGTAATATGTGACTCTAACCAACTTGCTTTAAATGTTCTCTCCACCCTCAAAACTGCTTCACCTCCATGTTGTTCTGGTGACTGGAGTAGTGTCTTTGACCAAAGGTGGGTACCCGAGCTCTTTTCACATCTGCTCCACCATGTACAGAACAGGAATTTGCCTTGAGGGCAGATAGCAGGCTGAGACCATCAGCTGACAATACCATCCTGATCACTGCTTTCACAGGAGAAGGAGATAGGAGGCATTGTGGACAACATCGGGGTTAAAAAAAACAACAACATTTATCCCTGTATAGTAAGATGGCATCAAGGGACTCCGCCATCATACAGACTTCATTGAGATAATTTTTCTCAGGAAGGCTGTTTTATCCCTCATTATATCAGTTGATTACAAATCTGCTACAATGTTACCTCCTATGGGGCTGCTTATTGACAGCATTGAGTCGACATTTAACTTGCTAATTGTATTTCTAAATGAATGAGTTAGAAGTCATATTTAATTTAGCAAAGTTAGAGATTTTTATTCCAAGTTAGTATTTTTATAATTAATCCTATTTTTTTTGCAAATTGATAGTCAATTCCCAAAAACTCACCCCTTATTCACAGTCATATATATTGAATATGATTCATTTTTATTACTGTGTTCAAAAAACGTGGACAACGTCTAATCATATTATATTGTTTCTTTATTCTGCTTATTTGGTTAACATGCCTGACTTTTAGAATACTTCTTTGCGAGTGAGTTGATGGAATTAAAAAAAAAAAAAAAAAAATTGTTTTAAAGGTGGTGGCTGGAATGAGATATAAATTGAGAGTGGCTGCTTCCATCTATAAATGTACAGTCTCTGGTTCTGAAAATTGCAAAAATCTCAAAAATTCCAAACCAAAGGTATGGCCGTCGAGAAAAATTATATTACTAACTATATTATATATACTGTGTTAACTTATATTTCAATAACCATGTTAAATTTCAATGAACATCGAAGACAGCAAATATTTGTATATTGTGCAACTTGTTAAAATAGAAAAACGCTTTCAGTTTGTTTAAACAATATATGGCATTTTTATGCTAGGTACTATGTTAAATTTTCTAAATTTTGCAATGTTTAATGAATTTTCTAAAACTAATTAAATTAAAAAATCCTTTAAAAAAAAAAAAACCAATAAAAATTACAATAACATATATTTATTGAAAAATTCAAAAAGTGACTCCATAAATAACAAATTGTTACATTTTGCACAGAAATCATTTTACACAGTGTTTTTCAATAAACTCTAAAATGTAGTGAATTAAAATCTGAATTGTATAACTGAGGCTAAACTAGATAAACTGTGACGTCAGCTTAGTTGGAGAACCCAAATCAGCTATTTTAGTTTAAAATGTGCTATTTGTATTTTAATGGTTTAGTGAGTACATTTTACATATTATAATGCTGTAATGTGTCAAGACAGAAAATGTATATACTCACAGGACTTCCAGGATATAATTTTTATGTCAAATGCTAAACATGACACACACAGGACACCATGACCTCGTCAGTGTTTTGAAGTTGTAATGGTCTGTATGTGCAACATTTCAGTATTAACCAGATCTCTTTGTCCATTACTGGGGGACGGTGTTCATGGTTCTCCTGACACCATAACCACTACAGCAGGCTGGAGTAACCCTTAAATCATTGTGCAAAATAGTTTTTCATGAATGCCATAACTTTAATCTTAGAGAAGGAGTATGATGTGGAGTGATCATTATCATAGCTTGTCCTTTTCTAGCAGTACACAGAGTTCTTAAATACATAAAACATTATAAGCTACATATTTAACATTTAGGAATAATGGTTGATGCTTATTAAATATGCATGATTCATGGATTTATTTTACATAATACAATCAGTGGGGTAGCAAGGTGTGGGGGGGAGAAGCGGTCCACCCCAGATGACACGTTTTGGGGGACAGCTCTGCTTGCCAGGTCTCCGTGGTACAAAGAGAGAGGGGGGAAGAGGTGATGCAGGAGGATGGGAAGTGAGGTCATTTCTTGTGCTCTCCTGTCCTACAGAGTAAGGAGGAAGAAAAGCCTGGCAGAGACATCAGGTAAATTCCCCTTCTCACTGCACAGATTCCCTCTCCCCCCGCGTCCCTTACATTCCCCCTCTCTCCCCTGAACTTTCATTTATCCCCTCTACCACTGCCTTCCCTGCACTTTCACAGATCCCCTATATCCCTACCTCCCCTGCACACATCCCACCTCCCTCCCCTGCGCAGACCCCCTGCCTCCCTGACAGCACCCTCCCTGCACACATCCCCTCTCCCCCTTCCTCCCCTGCACAAATCCCCTCTCCACCCTCCCTTCCCTGCACAGATCCCCTCTCCCCCTGCCTCCCCTGCATACATCCACTTCCCCCTCCCTCTCCTGTACAGATCCCCCTGCCTCCCTGACAGCCCCACTCCCTGCACAGATCACCTCTCCACCTGCCTCCCCTGCACACATCCCCTCTACCCCCTGCCCCCTGACACACATCCTCTCTCCCTCCTGCCTCCCCTGCACAGATCCCCTCTCCCTCTCCTGCACACATCCCCTCTCCCCGTGCCTCCCCTGAACACAGCCCCTCTCCCACTGCCTCTCTGCACATATCCCCTGCATAGGCGTGTGTACCCTAAAGCACAAACACACGCCGCGTGTATATGTATTTTTATATACACATACATACACACACATACATATATATACATACATGCATATACACAAATACAAATATACATAGGTGCAGTGTGTGTGATTGTAAGCAGTGCAGCGTGTAAGGGGTGCAGTGTGTGTGATTGCGAGGGGTACAGTGTGTGTGTGTAATTGTGAAAGGTACAGTGTGTTGTAATTGTGAAGGGTGCAGTGTGTATGATTGTGAAGGGTACAGTGTGTGTAATTGTAAGGGGTACAGTGTGTGTAATTGTGAGGGGTACAGTGTGTATGATTGTGAGGGGTGCACTGTGTGGGCGACAGGGGTTAGGTGGTTGGAGGGGCAGTAGCAGGGGGTAGGGGGTGGAGGGGCAGTGACAGGGGGTAGGGGGTGGAGGGGCAGCGACAGGGGGTAAGGGGGTAGAGGGACACGTAGTAGGGGGGGTCGAGGGGCAGTGACAGGAGGTAGCAGGGGTAGATGGATAGTGACAGGGGTTGGGGTAGAGGGACAGTGTAAGGGGTTAGGGGTAGTGACAGGGGTTAGGGGGTAGAGGGGCAGTAACAGGGGGTGTGGGTGAGTGGAGGGGCAGTGACAGGGGGTAAGGGGGTAGTAACAGGGGTTGGGGTAGAGGGGCAGTGAAAGGGGTTGGGAGTACTAACAGGGGTAAGGGGGTAGAGGGGCAGTAACAGGGGGCGTGGGGGAGTGGAAGGGCAGTGGCAGGGGGTAGTGACAGGGGTTAAGGGGGTAGGGGGGTAGTGACAGGGGTTAGGGGGTAGAGGGGCAGTGACAGGGGTTAGGGGGTAGAGGGGCAGTAACAGGGGGAGTGGGGGCTTGGAGGGGCAGTGACAGGGGGTAGGGGGGTAGTGACATGGGTTAGGGGGGTTGATGGGCAGTGACAGGGGTTAGGGGGGTAGAGGGGCAGTAACAGGGGGTGTGGGAGAGTGGAGGGGTAGTGACAGGGGTTGGGGGGTAGAGGGGCAGTGGCAGGGGGTAGAGGGGAAGGGGGTAGGGGCAGTGACAGGGGGTTGGATGGGGGCAGTGAGTGACAGGGGGTAGAAAGGGGTGGGGTGGGGGGCAGTGGGTATAAGGGGGTGAGTGAATGGGGTGGGGGGGCAGTGAGTAGATGGGGGTGGGGGAGCAGTGAGTGACAGGGGGTAGAAGGGGGGTTTATAAATACCTGCCCTGGTGGTCCAGTGGGCGCCCTCTCTCTTCAGTCTGCAGCTCCGCTGGGAGTGAGCTGCAGACCACATGGTGAGTCTCGCGATCTCCAGTCAGAGCGTTGCCGCGGCAACACTCTTACAGGCTGGAGATCGCCAGACACCTCAGTCTGCAGCTCACTCCCAGCGGAACTGCAGACTGAGGCCGGATCTCTGTCAGGGCAGACTGACAGGAGGGGCCTCGCACCCGGCGGCATTGTGGGCAAGCCGCCGGGCCCCCTCCTGTGTCGGTTCGAGGACCCGACATGTCAGTCTGCCCAGAGACAGTGCAGCACGGAGGTGTGATTAGGGTGTGCCCAGGCACACCCGGCACACCCCGTGCGCACGCCTATGATCCCCTGCCTTCCTCATAGCCTCTCTCCATGCACAGATCCCCTCTCCGCCTTCCCTCTCCTGCACAGATCCCCACACCCCCTCCCTCCCCTACACAGATCCCCTCTCCCCCTGCCTCACATGCACACATCCACTCTCCCCCTCCCTCCCCTGTACAGATCCCCTTCCTCCCCTGTACAGATCCCCCTGCCTATCTGACAGATCCCAAAGCAAAATTATACACTGAGCAATCTAGGCAACTGCCTATGGGCTATGGTAAGGTGAACAAAACATTATAAGAATTATGGAAAAAACTAAACATACTCATTGCATAAATTTTTTTTTTATTTTTTTATTTTAGAAAATAGTCACTACTCAAGATTTCCAGAAAAGTGAAATTAATGTTCGTCTCCACGCTGTACTGTTCCTATATATGGGTACAATTTGTTTGAGGCCTAAATAAGGGGTTAATCACAGACCAGCTAGTTGTGGTGAACAGAAAGCAACGTTTGCAAAATCTTTACCAAAATAGTCATGTTGGGAATAGAGATTATGATAATTATTTTAACTCGTGTTTTCAAATTGCTTATTTATGAAATAACTGCCAAGTATTCACCCAGTTCCGTTTTTATAGGATATTTTAATGCTTCTAATGTAATATTATGCATTTACAGCTTAGTTCCCTTAATTTAAAAAATCTATTATTTATTTCATTTTGACAGAAAAAAGAGTGCGTATTTCAAGTTTACACAGTTGCATGGAAGAACTTGATGGAGGTGACCAGGTCACGTTGCTTTAGCAGAAAGTGAAGATTTGAATTACCTTCCAAAATAATCAATATAAATGTATTTCTTGTAGAATACAGCGTAAATTGTATCCACATATACTGTTTCTAGGCACGGGAGTTATAAAAACTGTCACAAACACCCCTTTTTAAGGCTTGTCAAATTAAACTGGGCACAATGCAACAAAACAAAAAAAGAAAAGCACCACTCAATTTGAAATTTTAATAAACACTCAGTGAATAAAAGTACTTGATTTGATACAATGAAAGTCGCACAGTAATAGGAAAAGTGGCTATTGTTATTTTTCCTGATTGCGCAGAATAATTCGGGACACGTGTTTGTGTATACTTACACTGAATGATTGTACAAAAATCACAAAGATGGAATCAAACGAGAACAAGAGATAATTAATAAAATAAATTAACTTTTTTCATTCATTTCTCTGTTTCCTTTCTGTGCGTTTGGTGTATGGCTTTGCAAATTATTTAAGATATTGTTTTGTGTCTGGTTGTCTTTACTGTGTTGTGTGTATTTCAAATACAATGCTATTCACTGACTGACGTGAATATTGGCCACTAGATGACAATAGCATCACACTATTAGGAAGTCAAAGGACGTAATAATTGACCAAACAGATACCGACTTCATGTGTGCTCACATTTGTATATCGATACACAGACAGACAGGCAGTGATGGATATATTTTGTCAGTGTCAAACTTTATGAAGCAGTGTCCAGTACATACCTGTCCTTCTCAGTACCTCTGAATTCAGCTGCCAACTGTCTTCCTCAATAGCCCACTATGTCTTCTCAGCTGCGTCCTATCTTTAACACTCACATGGAGAATCCTGTGTTATTACTTTGTAGTATTAATAATTGGCAATGTTTAGAGGTACACCCAGGTCTATCTTATGCCTTTTTATAATGGTTTTCCAAACATATTTAAAGGGAAATTGGCGTCAGATGTCAAAAACATATCTTGTTACATGAGTAATAGCATTTCATCAACGTTATAATGATTTAATAAGAATAAATATATATATAGGAAAATACGAAGGAGAGCACTACTCGTTGGACTTTCAATCACCTTTTACCTTTATTCACAGTACAGTTATGTTACATCAATGTGATGTAGAATTATTAAAAACCTGTATTGAATTAATTAAACCTGTATTGAATTATTGTACTAACTCCATTTTAACTTCATTTCATGACAAGATTTCCTAACAGCATTTAGAATACTGAATAGAGAATGTATTTTCTAGAAGGACATGACTAACACCGGACTTATTGAGTTCCTGTAACATGTAACAAAGTATAGCCAAGGCCATGAGAAAGCTGCTCTAATGAAATGTTCTTTCATAAAAAAGAACCCTGAACCTGACCACGAGTCTGACATCACTAACTACCCAAAATGACGCCCAAGCCCCCCTTCCCACCGAGTAAGCCTCGTGCTGGGTAAGATGGCGCTTGAGCCATCTGTCCACACCCGTGTCCAAAATAACGCCACCTCCCGGTGGGAGGACACCTAGCTAACCACTTAGTTCTTGAGCCAATTAATAATATTGATGGGTGGACATTGACATAACCACTTAACACTTAATCCAATTAATGATGTTTATTTACTGTTATCTTGATATTCAATGATGATGTAATTTTGCTCTTATAAGGGTCTGCGAGCCCACTTTTAATCAGATGCCATTAAATTTTCTCGAAGTGCTTTTAACCTGAACTCCGTGTGTCAGTGTGAACTTACTTCTGCGTATACGCAATTTAATCATCTCAGATTTGGACAGGAACAGATAGACATTTAAACATATTTGTTTATTTCTAAATTAATCTACATCAATTTGGCGCCCGTCCTAAGGAAGACGCTGTTGGATGGAGGAATCCTGGGGGAAGGATAAGAGACTGATCACCTCTGAATACACGGAAGAGACTACTGCAGAGCCTATCCGGTATGTTCCAGCCCCTTTGATTGACCCGTCCAAGTGTCTGTGACTGCTACCGGGAGGACATCAAAGACAGGTAATATCTTGCCCAGTGCCTTATTGTTGTTACCCACTTGTTTACCTGCATTTAGTCTATCTGTTGCCTGGGTGTGTTTGTATTGGCCTGTCTTTAGCTTAAGTGCCCGGGTAGAGTGTTTATCTGTGTACCCCTTTTGGGATAAAGGGGGGGTGGACCTGTGGTAGTTTGCCTGGGGGTCCTCTGTTTGTCTGTTTACCCCTTTTGGGATAAAGGGGGGTGGACCTGTGGGTGTTTGCCTGGGGGTCCTCTGTTGCCTGTTTACTCCTTTTAGGAGCCACGTGGCTGTGGCTGTAGGGAAAAAGGGGGGTGGACCTGTGGAAGTTTTCCTGGGGGTCTTCTTTGCCTGTTTACCTCTTTTAGGTGCTGGGTAGCTGCAGCAGTAAGGAAAAAGAGGAGGGGGGAATCTGTGGAGGGGTGTAGACTCATTGCTTCCTGGGGATTCCCCATGGTGTCACTTTGATAGCCTAGCTAGCCTCATTGTGCACATAACTCTGCTTGCAGAGAGGTGGTACCCTCCAGCTTCGAGCACTGAGGCTGGTGGAAATCCAATTTTATTTGTGGCGGGTGGATTCAAGCAGGCATTGCTGTCTCCAGCACCACGTGGTAGTGAGACTTACGGGTGGGTCCGTAGGGGCGCTACGGGGGTGAGGATAGTGGTGGCCACACTTAGTGGACTGCTGTAACAAGGGAGGCCGCTGGTAGTGAGACTTGAGGAAGTCATTCTCCGAGCGGGGACACTACAAGGTTGAGGGAGGTGGCTTTGGTCACATGAGTAAAGGAAAGGGATTACTGTTGAATTTATTTGAACTGTGATGCATGCACTGTATTTCAATTGAATTGTTGTTTTTAATTGGGAGTCATTCAAACTCCTGTGTCTGTCTCTACTTTCACTTTACTTTTACTTTTTACTCTACTTCCTGTGTTATACACTTTCCACTCCTATTTCTCTTGTGAGAAAAGTGATTGGTCACACACTTCTCACCTCGCTCCAATCCGTGGCTACCTTGGGTAGGCGGAATTAGTGACTAGTCTACGTTTTGGGAAGACGCACTTGGGGGGACCCACCCTTCCGAGTGGCAGTCGAGCATTGTAGACACTCTGTTTCATCTTCCTTTCCCTATATCTGGGACGCCTTTTATAGGGGGATATGGGACAGGGATTGGGTAAGCCCGGTAAGGGCTGGTTAGCGTGTGATGTAGTTGAAGATAGAGAGGGTGAAGAGATGGTTAAGGGAGTTGAAAAGATTGCTAAAGTGTGTAAAATTGCTGTGCCTTCATGTGGTAGATTGCAGCCAGAAAGCTGGCGTAGATTACTGACAGAGAAGAAAGGCAAGCTTACAGATAATGATTTATTACGTACTGCAGAAGCCTGGTATAGAGTAGCAAAAGCTATTCAGCAGGAAGGTTGGGTTGAGGAAGAAATAGATCACAAAGGTGTAAAATTGTATGTATATCATAATAATTATGTTGCTGGGGCATTCCCTCAGCCAGCGCCCAAAATGGCGCCCAGGGGATGTCCATTCCCAAGGTTCAGTCAGCAATAAGTGACAGCCATGCATATAAGTTTCAGCGCTTAGTGAATAATCCCCTTAAAATTAAAAAAGGTGCATTTATATGCCAAAATAGAAAAGTCATATAACAAAGTATCCAAAAAATATGGAAAAAGTAATATGTATACAGTTCTGTAACAAAGTCCTGAAAAAAGGGAAGTCCAGATAACGTAATGAATGTAGGAGCTCAGAGAAACGCAGAAATCCCTTTAAAAAAGAAACAAAGAGAGATACATAGCATAATTCTGTATCACAATTTATTATCTAAAAGACAGGAACAAGTAAAGTCCCCCCCAACTTAAAAATCTTACACTGTAATAAATCTTTTACTCATCGTATACATTGTTGCAGAACAGAGTCTGTAGCAGCCACTTATGTGTCCTCCAATGACAGCTCCTCTCCTGTGCACTCGGGAAGGCTGTCTGTTGATCTTTGTGTGGAGAAAGCTGGCTGCAAAGCTGCAGAGCTGCAAGTCCGACTTCTGCTGAGCACTCTTACTTAAAACAGATGTTGGTAGAAAAAAGAATAGCACCCTATCAACGCGTTTCGCCCTTCTGCCGAGGGCTTTTTCAAGATAGGTGCTTAAGATCCTGTTCGGCAGTTTTATAGCTTGCCGGGCAAAAATAATTCAAATTTCTTAAAGGTACATACCCTTTTTAAAAACCATACGAATAAAAAATGTAACAAACTCATGGAAACAGGTGCAAATAAAATCATGCACCTAAACTATGTTATGGATTAGATGTAGTATAAATAATTTAGATCTCTTCTAATGATAGCTAGGACCATTGGCTTCATAATTAAAGGTGCAGTGTAAAGCAGTCACAAAGATTGTGATTGCTGCCGACATCCCCCCCCCCCCCCCCCCCCACGGTCACATACAGTCACTTTTAGGTGTTATATCATTAATAGCACATAGCAAAAATTCAAATAATATAAATTTCAAGACTGACGTGATCCCTCCTAATAAATAGAAGTGGTAAATTAGTAGCTATACGGTATATAGATATGTTTGAGGTCTTCCCATCAGGACAGAGACCTCCTAACAGCCTATATCTCAAAGCATGCTGTTCTCTACATAAAAAAGGGAACATATATCAGTAGTACAAAATCGACATAAGTCTTGAACTTGGAATCTCTGTATGGTACAAAAATATTACCAACACTCATAGTAGTCATATTTATAAAACATAACAATTCTACACTTCCAAAACACAACTTAGATAGTGACATATATTAATCTAAAAGATGGATAAACTATTATTTTTGTGTGTGTAATGGTCGAACGCTATTTGTCTGGGGTTCTCAATTGCTAGGGGATATAGATCCCTATTACTCTCTAAATGCTGAAGGGTTAATGCAATTCGCCAAGAATTACATCTATTATGAACTGAAGGAGGTTCTGATTTTATATTATAGTATATTGGCTAATTCTAGCTCCGCATTGAGGCCAAAAGGTATCAGAGTCTTAAGGGTATAGATCCAGAACATTTCCCGGTACGTTAAGATTTTACTTAATTCTCCTCCCCTCCATGGTATTTCCACCTTTTCTATTCCACAATATGCGAGGAGGGTTGGATCACCATTGTGATGTGTTCTAAAGTGATTGGAGAGGGAGTGTTTCTCGAAACCCCTTTTGATGTTATAGGCATGTTCCCTGAGTCTAACCTTGAGTGTCCTTTTGGTTTGGCCCACGTACTGGAGGCCACAAGGGCACTCCAATCTGTATATAACTTGTTCGGTGTTACAAGTGATGCAGTTCTTAATGTCGAATACTTCTTTTGTGGCCGTAGACTGAAAGGTGGTCTGGTTTTTCCCTCTGGAGCTCAATTTGCATATATTGCAATTTCCACATCTGTAGAATCCCTTTTGCCCATTTAAAAAATGGTTTGGTCTTGTGGGTTTACTATAGCTATGTACTAGTCTATCCTGCAGTGTGGGAGCCCCCCTGAATATTACCCTCGGTAGTGTAGGTAGAAGCGTGGCTAGAGCCGGATCCTGCTGAAGTAGGTGCCAGTGTTTTAATATACTTTTTTTCAAATAGTGAGCTTGGGCACTATAATTAAACACTACAGGGCACATGTTTTCCGTATCCTTGTCCACTTTGGCTTTCTCCTGTTTCAATTGTATAAGGGTAGTACGTTCTATGGTTTTAACTTTCTGGAGAGCTAATTCCAATGTTTCTTCGTTGTAGTCCTTCTCCATAAACTGTTGTTTGACTTTTTGTGATTGTACTTCATATATCTTGGGATCTGTACAGTTTTTTTTTACCCTTAAAAATTGTCCAAATGGGACACTCGACAGCCACGATGGATAATGACAGCTTGAGGTCCAGATGTAACTGTTTACGTCCACACTCTTAAAAAAAGTTTTAGACTTTAGACTAGTGTGTTCTGCGCATCAATATAGAGAACCAGATCCAAGAAGTCTATCTCTGTGGTGCTATATTTATGTGTGAACGATAAGTTGTATGTGTTGGTATTGATGTACGTTAAAAAATCAATGAGATCCACCTCCTTCCCTTTCCACACAAAGAAACAATCGTCGATGTACCGTCTATAGAAGACCAGGTTCGCCCCCCACTGGTGTCCTTGCCAGACAAACATATTTTCCCAGTGAGCCATAAAAATGTTCGCATAGCTAGGGGCGAACCTGGTCCCCATAGCGGTACCGTTAGTTTGTAGGTATATGTCACTGCCATACCAAAAGAAATTGTTGCTCAATATAAAATCAATGCATTCAACTAAAAATTCTGCTTGTTCCATTAACATCGTAGGTTCTTCATATAGCGTTTTTCTTATTGCCTCTAACCCCAAGTTGTGTTTAATAACTGTATATAACGATGTAACATCGCAAGTTACCATAAAATAATCCTGATCCCATTTTAGACCTTCTATATGTCTTAGGAGGTCTCCACTATCTTTTAGATAGGATCTAGCTTTTTTAACTAGTGGTTGCAATATTGCATCTATGTACTGGGATAAATTGCAGGTAAGAGATCCTATCCCAGAGATAATGGGTCTACCTGGAGGATTTGAGAGGCTTTTGTGTATCTTTGGTAACTGATAGAATACTGTTTTTTTCGGATGTGTAACCATAACAAACTCCAGTTCTTTCTTGGTTAATATATTTAAAAATTTCCCCCTCTCCAGTATATTGAACAAACGTAGTTTGGTATCCAGTGTGGGGTCTCCCTTGATTGATTTATACGTTAGGGGATCATTGAGAATTCTCCTACACTCAATGTCATAGTCTTTGGTGTTTAAGACTAATAAGTGACAGCCAGCTGACCATGTTCCCCACTCCCAATCCTCCCATCACCCATCCCGTCATTTCCCCTGTTTGTCCGGTCCTGAATTCTGATGGATCATTATTTTCCCCATCATCATCCCTAACATTCCCATCATCATCATCCATCCCTGCACTACCTTCTCTGCCTAATCCTAACATTTCATCCGCCATTCCTTCCTTACGCTCTCTCTCCGTCAATAATCCTACCCTCCCACTTGCATCCACCCAGTTCTCTAACCCCTCCTCACCTGCTACTGTCAATCCCAATACACCCACTCAGGTCCCTCCTACTACACCTGCCTCTGCTAATCTCTCTCCGTTCTCTCTCCTTCCCACTCCTCCCACAGCCCAAGTTCCCACGTCTTCAGCTTCATTTCCGTACCCCGGATGTCCCACCTCCTTCCCTAATCCCTGCCCAACTAACCCGCCCTCCCCAGGTTCCACCTCAGCCCCTGCCCAGATGGCCTGGCCATACCCCTTCCCTTATCACATGGCCCTGCCCTATCCAAACCAAGCCTACTTCCCTCCCCAAGCCACTCCCCAGACCCCGGTCATGCCCAATCCGGCACAGTCTACCCCGGATGTGCCCACATCCAACATGGCCGCCACTACCTCCCTTAACCCTAACGCAGCTTCCTTTCACGCCTCCAATATGGCGGCCCCCAGTCATCCAGCACCCCTAATGCCGGTACTTCCCGGTGACTACTCACCCCAAGCTCATAATCCACTGGCCACCCCAGCATCTGGGATTCCCTCATTTCCCCCGGTTCTGACACCTCAAATGGCCCCATTACTCAGAGGGGTCCAGGTCACAGACGAAGATGAGTATGAGGAGGGATCCCAGGGCTCACAGGATGCCACGGGGCCTCCACCTCGCCGTTCCCTCGATGATCCTTTCGGACATACGGGCCGGGGAGATCGGGCCCCTCCTAAATATGTCGCTTTTAACCTTACTCAGGCTAGTGCTCTGATGAAATCACTCCCTGACCCAGAAAAGCAACCTATGCCTTTTTACCGAGGGATAGTTCAGATTCAAAAGACTTATTCCGCTGCATGGCGTGATTTACTGAGCATTTGTGCTATCAAAGCCGGAGATGCATACTGGCCTAGCATTGCCCGCCACCTCAGTACAGATTTGCTTATAAGTGACATTGATTACCCCTCCGGAGTAGCATTCTGCAACCAGCTAAAGGAATGGGCTAAGGACAAACTTGCAGATCAGGCTGCTGGCCTTACTGATATTGTACAGGAAAAAGGAGAATCAGTGGAAAAGTTTCATGCAAGACTGTTTCAACTGTTTACAGATTTGGGATTTGATCTCACAGACAAAATCCATTCTCAAATGCTGTCTGGTTCATTTGTCCAAGGTGTCAAAGACTCCATTCGCAGGGGAATCATTGCTGCACGTCCTGAATATAAAGTAGTCCCTCTGGATACCTTACTCCTAGTTGCTAGGGGTCTGGAATCAGCCCAGACTCCCAGAAGGCCCAATTCAGCTCCTCTCATGGTGTCCCGCTCCGGACCTGTTCCAAAAGGCACCAAACCCGAGGATGGACATTGCTTTAATTGTGGTGCTAAAGGCCATTTCAGGGGTGAATGTCCAGAACCTAAGAAAGTGACAAAGGCTGCACATGTTCCCAAAGCCCCAAAAACAGTTCCAATTGTTGAGGAACCAGATGATTAGGATATTGGCAAGCCTGTGTCATTAACCCCTGTCATGGCAGTGTCTTCAGGGGATAAGGGGGGGCCACTTGCCACTGTGACTCTACCCATTGAAGGACAACCTACTACATTTCTTGTTGACACAGGTGCAGCCCGAAGTGTTCTGCGAGAACAAGATCTGCCAGACCCATCATTTCTGTCAAATATTGATGTCTCTTGTGTAGGAGTGGATGGCCTACCAAGACACAGTCCTTTAACAACTCCATTACGAGTTGGCAACTACCCTAGCTTGCTTGCTCGTTTTGTGGTATCCTCCACATGCCCCATTAACCTGTTAGGCGCTGATGTCCTCTCACGCCTGCAGGCATCTATCATTTTCACTCCAGATGGACAAGTAGAGTTATCTACCCCTCTATCTGTGTCAGACACCTCAGCCTTGTGCTCCCTGCCTTTAAGGCTCCATTTAGAAGAACCCCATGGGGAGGCAAAGGAACTGAGGTCCAATTTCCCTGATTCACTAAAGGCAGCTGTTCCTGCAAAACTATGGTCCTCAGGCCCAGAGGACATAGGTCACCTAAAAGTTCCACCTGTGGTGGTAAAGCTCATTCCAGGAGCAAAGCTGCCAAGGAAACCACAATACCCATTAAAACCAGCCCAAGCTGCAGCTATCTCAATTCAAATCAAAGCACTCTTGGAGAAGGGTGCTCTTGTAAAGTGTGAATCAAAATGCAACACCCCATTATTTCCTGTGAAGAAGAAGACTCCAAAAGGTGAACCAGAGAAATACAGAATGGTCCAGGATCTCCGTGCAGTGAATGAAGCCACAGTCCTGGACACCCCTATTGTGCCAAACCCACACACTCTGCTCTCTGGGGTCCCACCTTCAGCAAAATACTTCACAGTCATTGATCTGGCCAATGCCTTCTTCAGTGTACCACTGGATCCAATTTGCCAATACCTGTTTGCCTTCACACATGAAAAGCAACAGTATACATGGACTGTCATGCCCCAAGGGACACAGAATTCTCCAAGTCAATTTGCAAAAGCCATGTGCTCTATCCTTGACCCATGGCAATCAGACCATCCAGAAGTTGTCCTACTCCAGTATGTGGATGATTTGCTGCTCTGTGGAGATGACATACCCACAACAGAAAAATGTTCAATTAATCTCCTTTGCTATCTAGCAGACCAAGGATGCAAAGCTTCACTTCTCAAGCTTCAATTCTGTCAATCAACTGTCATCTTCCTTGGCCATTGTCTATCCCGTGACCGAGTCAGAGCAGTACTGGACATTCCACCTCCAAGGACTTCAAAATCTCTACATGCCTTCTTAGGCCTCATTTCTTACTGCCAAGCATGGATCCCAGAAGCCTCTCTGCTCATGCAACCACTCTATGATGCTCTCAAGTCAGACCCATTCTGCCTGACCAATGAGGCACTAGACAACTTCGGTACACTAAAACGTGCCATTGCATCTGCTCCTGCTCTAGGCCTACCAGACTATTCCAAACCCTTCAAGTTATTTGTCTCTGAAAGACAAGGCCATGCTACAGGAGTCCTTACTCAAACAAATGAGTTAAGAGGCCGTCAAAGGCCTATTGGATTTTTCTCCTGCCAGCTGGATGTTGTGGCCAGAGGGACCCCTTCTTGCCTTCGGGCCGTTTTTGCAGCAAGAGAACTCATTGAAAGAACTGCAGACCTGGTCCTTGGCCACCCTTTAGTTGTCTTGGCCCCTCATGACATTTCTGCCATCATCAACCAAGTACAACTCAAGCATGTGTCTCCTGCAAGGCACCTACGTCTTCAATGTCATCTCCTGCTACCTGACAACATTACCATACAAAGATGTCAAGTTCTCAATCCGTCCACTCTTCTCCCACTACCTGAGGGGGGCATCCACTATGGGTTTATCATGGATGAAACCTACATCTACCTTCTTACTGGTACCATCAAGAAAATGCATCCTGATTTATCCTTTCATGATGGACAAACACCTCTCTGCGAGGGAGCAGGATTTGCCTTCTGTACCATGTGGTACAAACCAAACATCACTCCTGAACCTTGCTATGAAGATGAACTCTATCATTGGGTGGAGGTGAAACTCACTGCACAAGACTTCTACTGTGACTCTGAAGGCAACAGCATGGTCTTGATTCAACTACCTTCAGAACTCAAATACTTGTACCGTCATTGGGATACTGCTATTCCACATGTCCCTGTCACCAAGTTGAAAACAAAATCATGGCATGATCTTGGGCCCATCGCAAAATTGTGGGCCACCATGGATGAACCACAGCTACAGGAAAATGGCATTGCCAAATACCCAACAACTGACCATCTTGAAGCATGGCCACGCCACTTCCTGGAAAATGAATTTCAAGATCTAGTCATAGTGAATGAATATGACCCAGAGACACCTCATGACTGTTTTGAACAAATGAAAATGGAGACAATACATCTACCAACTGTACATGAGAATCCATTAGCAGATCCTGATCTCCCTCTGTTTGTGGGCGGTTCAAGGTATGCTGATGAAGAAGGAAAATACCACACAGGATATGCCGTAACCACAACAGATGAAGTTATCAAATCATCATCTTTACCACCAGCAATGTCTGCACAAGAAGCTGAATTGCAAGCCCTGACTTCAGCATGCAAGATCTCCGAAGGAAAATGTGCCAACATCTACACAGATTCAAGATACGCTCTGGGTGTGGCACATGACTTCGGACTAATTTGGAAAACAATAGGATTTCTTACCACTGCCGGTACACCAGTCAAACACAGCTCTGCAATCAAGGAACTAATGGACGCCCTCCTACTCCCTGAAGAAGTGGCCATCTTGAAAGTGAAGGCACATGGGAAGTTGGATACAGATGAAGCAAAGGGCAACCACTTGGCTGATCAGGCTGCTAAGCAAGCAGCAAGAAAATTGCAGGAAGTGGATGAAGAAGTGTCCGGACACGAAGAAATTCCTATTTTTATCTTGCAGACTCTTCCTACTGACCTAAGAATCTTACGGGAACAGCAAGCTACAACTGCCCCCGAAGAAATACAGAAATGGAAGAAGAAAGGAGCAGTCCTAAAGGATGGAGTATATTACAACAACTTTAGATTCTGCCTTCCTAAGAATTTATATCCAGCAGTTGTCCAATGGGCACATGGACCTGCACATCTGTCAAAAGACTTAATGGCCGCCCTCATACAAAAGTATTATGAAGCACCTGGAATCACAACATTGATCAACAGCTTTTGTAGGGCCTGTGTCATTTGCGCAAAATGCAACCCAGGAAAGCCAACCAAAGTGCCTTTGAAACACCTGGCTAAGCCCATGTACCCATTCCAGAGAATTCAGATTGACCACATACAAATGCCCAAGAGTGGGCCTCATGAATATGCACTAGTAATAGTGGACATGTTTTCAGGCTGGCCTGAAGCCTACCCAGTAACCAATATCACTGCAAAAACAACAGCAAGACGCCTACTTACAGATATTGTATGTAGATTTGGACTTCCAGAAGTTATTGAAAGTGACCAGGGCCCAGCCTTTACAGCAACAGTGACTAAAGAGATTTGGACTGCTCTGGGAGTGACCCTAGCTTTTCACACCCCTTACCACCCACAAAGTAGTGGCAAAGTGGAACGCATGAATGGCACCCTAAAAGCCAGAATGTTAAAAATGTCACAAGAAACAAAGATGCCCTGGCTAGAAAGCTTGTCAATAGCTTTATTCAGCGTTAGGCACACACCTAGAGGGAAGCACTCATTATCCCCATATGAGATTCTATTTGGGACTGCACCCAGACTAGGTTGTTATTACCCGCAACAGTTGCAGCTTCAAACTGATGTTTTAGTAGACTATGTAACTGAACTTGCAAGTGCCTTGAACAAAATAAATGCCCAAGTTTTCTCTTCAATTCCAGATCCCGATTTTGACACAGGTACCCACGACCTGCTTCCCGGAGATTGGGTTCTGGTCAAGAAATTTGTGCGGAAACATACCCTGGAACCAAGATTTGACGGACCATTCCAAGTTCTCCTGATCACCTCAACCTCCGTCAAATTGGCCGGCAGGCCACATTGGATCCACGCTTCCCATTGCAAGAAGACTCCTGCCCCAGAGGAAGCAGATACCGCACAACCATGTGCCTCTGGTACATCATCTCCTTAATTAGCTTAATTAAGGCCCAGCAAGTAGCCATTACTAAAGATGCCAGTGGGTATACCTTCTGGTACAATTCTTCATGTACCCGTGTGGCTACTTACACTTTTGATTACTGTGACATTGTAGACTGCCCATTCCCTACGTCACAAATTCAAACCATCTATAGAGATATCCCACATGTAAAAGACCCCTATGTTTGTGTAGTTGACAAACAATGGGGGCATAACTGTAACCATTGGGGGGCTGCAGGGTGGAATGCTGGGCCTGCCTGGGGTTACAAACCCAAAAGTGCCTTATCTAAGGTAGATGACCACGGTAGATCCCTCCTCCAAAGAATGACCCTAAGGAAGCCTGGAGGAGGTACACCCATGAAATTAATCCTAAATATTGAGCATCCCAGCCCAACAGATGCAGACCAGTATGTAATGGGAATGTATTGGAAGAAAGGTTCCTATAACAAATTAGGGCACTTTTACCTGAAATATATGTGCCACTCCCCAGAGTGGCAAGGGGCCACCCATATGGTCTCAAATCCATTAAAACCACACATCCAGTCCTTTAAAGACATGATGGCCATTGCTAACCCCACCTTTGAAGATACCATGGCCGCTGAGACAGGTTTTAATGATGTTAATTTATGGTTAGAATGGATGAAATATAATGCCAACAAACATAACAGAACTGCATGCTATGTGTGTGGTGGTGCCCGGCCTCACCTCGGCACCGTACCTTTAACCTTGCCAGTAGATATAGAAGAATGTGTTTTGAGTCTTTTTGCCTACCACTACAACTCCAATAGGTCCCTCTGCAAGGCATGGACAGTAGAATACCCTCTTCTAACCAAGGATGTCAAACCCCCAGATGGTGTTACGGTTTATAAAGGTAACTACACCTGTTATGCTAATTATGATGGAATTGGTAAATTCTTGGGTAACTTCTCCAAAGGGTATTGTGCCACCTACAGAACTGTCCCTATGAACCTGTTGCAATTCCATACTAGGTCATTGGGGGATATTTACTGGTTGTGTGGGGATTTACAGCTAAGATCCAGGACAAGGAATGGTGGGGGGAGTGTACTCTGGCTAAAGCCATTATGCCTATACATATTATCTCTGACACACACCCTGACATACATGAGTCCATACACACACCAGCCAAGGTTAAGCGTGAAGCCCCAGTAAGAGGCAGTTTTGACCCCCACATTTACATTGATGCCATTGGGGTGCCTAGGGGGGTGCCTAATGAATTTAAAGCAAGAGATGAAGTTGCTGCAGGGTTTGAATCACTTTTTACCATAGTTGCTGCAAACAAGAATTTAAATTGGATAAATTACATTTACTACAACCAACAACGCTTTGTTAACTACACCAGGGATGCACTCCAGGGTTTAGCTGAACAGCTGCAGGCTACATCTCAAATGTCCTTCCAGAATAGAATGGCCTTAGACATGATTCTAGCTGAAAAAGGGGGTGTATGTAAAATATTGCCATGACCTGTTGTACTTACATCCCAGAAAACACAGGTCCTAATGGTAAAGTCACTTTGGCCATAGAGAAATTAAATGAGCTCTCTGAAGAGTTAAAAAGGAATTCTGGGATAAAAGATCCCTGGGAAAGATGGTTTGGTTGGATGACAGGATGGCAAAAAGCTTTAATGCATATTGGTATGGCAATACTAATTTCTCTTTTTATTTTTGCTCTTCTCGTTTGTTGTGTCCTCCCTTGTCTGAGAAAATTCCTACAGAAGACTGTAGACCAAGCAACACCAACTTTTGCACATCTGACAGTTGATGACCAAAATTTCCAAGATCTCAACTCACCCTGTATACCGCTGCAAACTATCCCTTTTACTGATAAAGTGCAAGAGTTTTAGGTAGGGAACCAGCTTAGGGACAGCGTCGGTCTCTATGGAACTGACTGCCGTGCGGAGAAGTGGTGGACTAGCCACCATGGGCCACCAGCGGAGTGAAGAGATTTCCTGCCCGTATTGACGGATGTGCTGCAGCCTGTTAGGGACAGGAAGGGACAGAATTGCACTTTGCAATAACACCTAGCTAGCGGCCACGGGGTTTCTGTGCTTTTGGGCTAACACGTCTTCTGGTATTAACAAATAAAGTTTATCTTTTTTAGAATCTAACATTTCATAGGGGGGACTGATGTAGAATTATTAAAAACCTGTATTGAATTAATTAAACCTGTATTGAATTATTGTACTAACTCCATTTTAACTTCATTTCATGACAAGATTTCCTAACAGCATTTAGAATACTGAATAGAGAATGTATTTTCTAGAAGGACATGACTAACACCGGACTTATTGAGTTCCTGTAACATGTAACAAAGTATAGCCAAGGCCATGAGAAAGCTGCTCTAATGAAATGTTCTTTCATAAAAAAGAACCCTGAACCTGACCACGAGTCTGACATCACTAACTACCCAAAATGACGCCCAAGCCCCCCTTCCCACCGAGTAAGCCTCGTGCTGGGTAAGATGGCGCTTGAGCCATCTGTCCACACCCGTGTCCAAAATAACGCCACCTCCCGGTGGGAGGACACCTAGCTAACCACTTAGTTCTTGAGCCAATTAATAATATTGATGGGTGGACATTGACATAACCACTTAACACTTAATCCAATTAATGATGTTTATTTACTGTTATCTTGATATTCAATGATGATGTAATTTTGCTCTTATAAGGGTCTGCGAGCCCGCTTTTAATCAGATGCCATTAAATTTTCTCGAAGTGCTTTTAACCTGAACTCCGTGTGTCAGTGTGAACTTACTTCTGCGTATACGCAATTTAATCATCTCAGATTTGGACAGGAACAGATAGACATTTAAACATATTTGTTTATTTCTAAATTAATCTACATCAAATGTTTCAGTCTCTCCAGACTTTAATCAGGATACATATATATTAATTATAGTGATTCTATCAATAGCCTTTTCATTTATTCACAGTACAGTTATGTTACATCAATGTTTCAGTCTCTCCAGACTTTAATCAGAATACATATATATTAATTACAGCGATTCTATCAATAGCCTTTTCATTTTAAGGTACATATTTTAATAAATATTAACCAAAATCTAGCAGGAATAGATGCCCAATATTTAACTGATATTGCATAATCTGAGCTTTAAAGGAACATTGTATGCACTATAACAACATCTATTTGAAGTTTTTCTACTGCCTACAGTAGTTCACCCCTCCTGAGGGGCCTCAATGACTTTATTTTGATAATTAGAATGCTTGGAAGAGTGACTTCCAGACACGTTTCCGAACCCTCTGGGTAGGAGAGCATTCATTTCCTAGCATACTGTGACATCGCCGTCGCAGTCAGTCATAGAGAATCATTGTATGTAATGATCCCCTATGGCAGAATCATAGGCAGATTGTGGCAGACCCCTCAAAAGTGCGCCACGTGAGACTTAGTATTTGTGATCAGGTGAGTGCACGGAGGTGGGGTCCTGAAACTAACTAGGAACATTAAGATTATAGTGTTTGGAATACAGATATGTTCATAAGTCGGAATAAAAAAAAAAGGAGCTGGATCCTAAGTAAAACTTAAGAAAGATCACAATTTGAGTCTCTAAAATACTTTAGTTTCTACAAAATTGATCATAATTATTAAAATACAAATATATATTCAGTAGCCACTTTATTATTTATGTACTGGGTGGGACTCTCGTTTTTCCCCAATACAGCCGGCATTCTTTACGGCTTGGATTCAGTAGCCCAGAAATATCAGGATAGGTATGCTTTTACTAAAGCATTTAAATGTAATTTTAAGAAGCATAGAAAGGGGGAGGCTGTCATGGCTAGTGCCCTGATTGGGGTGCAGAAAAGCCCCTCATTAATTCTCACCCTTTTATTGTTTTTCCCAAGTCCCCTGTAAAATTGAGAATGAGACAACACTTATGACTCCATTATTTGCACCTTTGCCGCTTTATTTTCCCATATTAGGAGTTAATTATACAGCACTGAGTGGGAGTATTGAAGTGGGTACAGGCTTTCGATGCAGTGGGTGAAGGTTTAATTCTACAGGTTTGGGATGCTGCAGATGCAGGGTTAATACAGCTGCTTAGGTGTCCAATTAATTTAAAAAATTGGTGTCGTAATGTGATTCATAGAACTTATTAGGATTTGAGGCTGGATATTACACATTGAGGCAAGACATCAAATGTATCCTCGACTGAAACCCCTGATTTTACTGCTACCTAGCAACAGCTCTGGTCCTCACACTGGAGGGACAATCATCAAACTATGTGGTTTTGATCTGCTGGCTCTGATCAGGGGCACTGTCACATGACATCACATGATGCGCACTGCACATGATGTCATCATAAATAATAACAACCAATTTTTCATTGGATTCCTGATTTATTTTCCACTACAGTGCCTATACACAAAGATACACTCAAATAGATATACACACAATGGCACACAGATGCATGGATAGAGACTGCCAAAGTGAATGGTGCAATCTCGGATACAATATGCTCTTGCACTGCTTGTTCACAGGACTAAGAAAACAAACCACAGGAATAAACAATATAATGCACAGCAAAAATGGATAGGCTAAAATAGTGAGTATCATCCCAAAACTTGGATAGGTTTGAGGCCTGCAAAACTCTGTCATAATTTTGGTTAAGGCTTTATCTAAATTACCTAAATAGACATACCGGGTTATATGATCGAATTATATGACCGAATTCAGACTGTAATTCTCATATTTACAAACAACTGATGGCCCAAGCAAATCGGCAGCAATGGCATAAATACATTCTGTGTTCGGTTTTAAAATTGGGGCTTTTGCATCCAAACCCGATAAAATATAATACTTGCAGTTATGCAAGGACATGAAAAATAAAATGAGCAAAGCACAAATGGATCTAACTCAACAAATAGCCGACTTAGAAACCATAAGCAAAACAGAATTAAGGAACTGGAGGCCCAACTTAAACTGACTTGTGCTGAACTCAATAAATTACAACTACATTTAACTGAGCGCTATATGTTAAAACGTAATCAAACCCATTATATGCAGGGTAATAGATCTGGAAAACCATTAACCATTAGCTCAAAACGTAAACACAAATATGCCCAAACTAAAATCCCTCACCTTCTTAAT
Source organism: Pelobates fuscus (assembly GCF_036172605.1). Classification (NCBI taxonomy): domain Eukaryota; kingdom Metazoa; phylum Chordata; class Amphibia; order Anura; family Pelobatidae; genus Pelobates; species Pelobates fuscus. The sequence continues at coordinate 365,305,081 of NC_086318.1, forward strand.
ACAGATGGAACAAAGTTAGTGAACCCAACATAAATAGTAGACAAGCTTGCTCAGTACTACAAATTGTTCTATAATCTTAATGATAATCCCAACACAGCCCAACCATCCCAAAAGGTCATCGATACATTTCTTCCATCTATAAACCTACCACATTTCACTAATTCATCTCCATTGAGAGTAGTAGTCTATAATGTCCCTGTAAACTACTATATACAACAATGTGAGACTAAAAACTACAGACATTACAACCAAGAGGGTTGAATGTCGATTTTGATTTAGTTTATTTTAATATTTTTTTTTTCTCTCCCTTCCTCTCGGCTAATTCATCAAGTATTTTTAAATTTTTATTCTTATTTTTTTAAATTACATTTTTTAATCTAATCTAATATTTTTTTTAAAAACATTTTTGGTTTATTTTTCAGTTAATTTTAATTGTAGCATCTAATATTTTTGGTTTTTTTACTAGGTGTAATATTTATTAGGTGTATTTGAACTTTGCACCTTGTTTCATCAGGTGTATTTGAACTTTTTCACCTTCATTTTGTTTATATTTTTTACTTTTGTTTTTTAATTTCTAAGTATTTTTTTTCAGGCATTTTCCAATATATATGTGGATATTACTATGATTATTATATTCTTTTATATTTCTGCATGTAATTGAGATGCATATTGGGTATCTGCTAATACTAGTTTTATATATCTTTTGTACACATTTTATACGGAGACTTCATATTCTTGGGACTTTGGCACACAAGGATCAAGATATAACAGAGTGGGGAATGCAGTTGTTTCCAATACACTGTGAAGGATTGCCAGTGACATGGCACTTGGTGGAACGCATATGTGTTCCAGGACATCAGAGTGAACTGAAAGGACATCATCTATGAAGGACGGAAGAGACTTTGGTAGCAAGTCATCTGGTAATGACACATATGCTTTCCACCGTGAGAACCAGGCGCGAAATAGAATCATTTGAATTTTGCACTGCTGAACTATCTTCTTAATTGGCTGAAGGTGATCCGGGAGGAGGGCCTTTGGGATATATATTCCGGTTAAATGTGGTTTACCTGATTTCCTTTGTTTTCCCCTGACGAAGTCTGGTCCCCCCAGACCAAACACGTAGGGCTGTCTAATTGTAACAGTTTATTTTATCTTAACAATGGATGTTTTTAACAAAGTTTTATTTTATTTCATTTTTCATTTTTGCTGCAATCTGTCCCCCATTTTTTGCTGTGAAGACGTGGATCACCTTATCCTATACAAACATTGTATCATGGAATTGGATTCCGTCAGTTACTGACCTTATGTTGATAGTCTTGACAATATTACTTTGTTGTCATTTTCTACCCATAAGTTGTGTGTGTGAAAATCTTGACATACTGCACCATAGTCTTTGTTCTCTCTACACATGTCATTCACCTACCCTCAGATCGGGAGATGAAGATAGTTTGGGCAGAATAACTTGATATCTGAAGCGCTCGCTAATATAAGCCGCGTTGTAAGGATGTACTTCACCTTTTCTGAGATTGGGAGATGAAGATTGTTTTGGCAGAATAATTTGATATCTGCTAATATTAGTCATGTTGTGAGTTCAACATGTATATCCAATTTTGGCGCAATCTTAAAACTGTACTACTCTATGTATGCTCTATTTTACACTTGTAGATATATTTTGTGTTGTGGAGTATTACTAACGGAACATTGAGGAGTTCTGAATATCTACAGTGTGTTGGTGTATAAAGAGTAATATCTTTTCATCGTTTATCACGTTTTATACACACCGTCGTTTGTGGTACGTGTGTATTTTCAGTTTAGACAACAATGTGAGAGACTGATAAAATCATACAGAAAACAATTACTTCAGGTTATTGCTGCTAAAGGGGGTTCTACAAGCTATTGAATCATACTATCCTAGCAGCCTAGTCTTCTACCCTACCCTTACCTTTTGTGTCACTATACCCCACTCCATACGTTCATTAAGCAGGGCCAATAAACCCTTTGTTCCTGTGCGTCAAACTTGTCTGGTTAAAAATACTTGTCTGTTAGTCCACCCATTGTACAGTGCTACGGAACTTGTTGGCACTTTATAAATAATAATAATAATAAGATGGACTTAGTTTTTCACACATGGCTTCTCCATTTTGGCTGTATTTTTGTTAAATACATCATGTCACTGTATAATATGTCATGTGTTGTTGTTCATCAGTTTATTGTTATTATGTCCTAATATGTTAATCCAGAGAATTTAAAGAGGGTTTACTTTCCTTTTCTCATGACTGTAAATAGAGCTTTTTGTGAGTAATAATTTGTCTGAAAAAGAAAAGTAACAATATTTAAAAAAATATTTAATAAACTAAAAACATGTTTCAGGCCTTCACGTCCAGCACTTTAAAAAAACAGCCTGAAAGATTAATCTAACTAAAATGAAGAATATATTTAAATTTCGTGTGTTCCCTCTTTAGTTTTAGATTACGTTGAAGTGTTTTTAGTGCTTAGTGTGTCTCTATAAATGCTTCTGCCTGTGATAAATGATATATAAGACTTTAAAACAGATGTGCACAAACTGTAAAACTAAGTGTTCTTTGTACTCTCTGACTATGTACCTGCTACTAAGTGACCTATACAAACAAACTTGTACTTGACATTTCTTTTCAGTTGTTTTGGCTGAATTTCAGCATGTAATGTTTGAGAATATCCTGGCAAACTCTGCATAAGTCCGGCAGTTGATACATCTGAGAGTCAGCTTGCTTTCGTTATTCTTATATGAGCAGGTAGACTCAGTTAGAGAAACATAGAGCCGTAGAAGAGTAGGCATGGATACAGTCTTCAAGGTGTACTTGATAGTTATTTTAGGTGTGTTAGCACAGTGTCTTCCGGTAGGTTGGGAAGCTGTAAACATAAAAGATAAAGAGGTTCAGTATGCACTGGATTTTGCTGTAGATGAATACAACCAACTAAGTAATGGAGAGTTTATGAAAGTCAACTGGATTATCGCGGCTGAACAACAGGTTAGTAAAATTGGTAAAACATTTCAATATTGCTTCAGATTTGTCAAAGAGAGAAGCTCCCCAAAGCTCGTCAAATAAAAACGTATTAATTTTCAACTAGACAAATCTAGCTGCTCAAAATGTATTCTATCTTATCTATCTATCTAAACATCTCTCTCTCTATCTATCTATACATCTATCTATCTATCTATACATCTATCCATCTATCTATACACCTATCTCTCTATCTATCTATACATCTATCTATCTATACATCTATCTATGTATCTATCTATACATCTATCTTTCTATCTCTCTATACATCTATCTCTCTATCTATCTATACATCTCTCTCTCTCTATCTATCTATCTATGTATGTATCTATCTATCTATCTATACATCTATACATCTATCTATCTATACATCTATCCCTCATTCTGTCTGGCTGTCTCTATCTAGTATCTATCTAGAAAATTAATAAAGATAGAATTGATAGTGTATGACCTATAAAGCAGAACATTTAATTATTAATATGTTAAAATTATGCAAAGAAAATATTTTACCTTGATTAAAAAAAAAATAAAAAAATTATGACGAGTAAGATGCATTTATTTGTATCCCCTACAGGTTTCAGAGAATCAGTTTGAGTTAAACTTGTATTACAAACATTCCTTTTTACTATGCTTCTTGTACAGAAACACGTATAGATGACATTTACAGATAAATGTAGTTAAATTAATGTACTTCATATTATAAAGAATAACCACAGTTAAAATATGGGAAAAATAGAAAAACAATACTGAAATGGTCTGGTGTAAACCAATTTTAGAACCTTGCAAAATTAAATAAAGTGGAAGCTTGGTATAGAATAAATCGTTAGGACAGTTGATGCAGTGTTGTGTCTTGCAGGGAGTTCTGTGTTGGTTAAGCTAGTTGAGCAGTTACCCTTTTTGGATAGGTGCCTCCGAAGGCACAGTTACACGCAACCCATCTATTAGAAAAACTCTGATGTTATTTTCATGAATGCCAGCACGAAATAGTAATTTTCCATCAAGAAGTCAGCTCTATAGGCGTTAATACAGCAAGGAGCCCTCGAAGGCACGGATCTAAGTTACTTCTATCTAATTGATTCACTTTGCAATCCTACTTGCAACGCCAACTAGCACTAACAGATTTTACCATCTCCAGCATTTCTTGCAATTCAGTAAATGCGTGGAGTTAGCAAGCAGACCGATAAACTAAATTTCCTTTGTAAAGTCTTACTTTATTGAAAAGCATTTTCACAGTATATACAGTGAAATAATAAATAATAAATAATAAAATGAAGAGAAGGAATATGCTGTGTTGCCCATAACTCACCAATTGTACTCAGTGCTATCTTTGCCGCAAGTCTATTTTCAGCTCTAGTAAAAGGGTCAGTTGGTTTAGAAAGTAAAAGAGCCCATGGGTTCATGGGGTATGGCTTACATAGCACCCTGCTTAGACTGGATATGATTTGGACATGTCCACCAGCAATGTAGAAAGGAACCGATCGCACTGCATTGATTCTAGCATAAATTGTTTGGCAGGCGATGCATAGTCGTTAGGCTTTGAGGTGTTATGAACCATCTGAATAACATTTCATAAGCCTGTTCTTTGTGTGTAACACAAAAAATGAGTGTCAAAATTGCCACCCAAATATCTGCTCAGTCCGTGGTTTCGTCTGGGAGGTCCTAGGTCCCATTCCCATGCAGAAATGTAGGGTAAGGAAACCTGTGTCGTATGCATTGCCAAGAGCATTAGATTTGACCTTTTCTGATTGGTGAGGGTCTACAGCCCTGTTCAAGTAGAAGGGTGCCAGCTTGGTGGATGCTAAACATCTAAGTTGCATGTAGCGATAGAAGTCAAACGTTGTAAGTGAAGTATGAAGTATGATCAGGGATGTCAGTGTATTCTAGTATTTTATTGTTGACATTTAGATGTCCTAAATGTGTAATATCCCTGTCTTTGTAGTGAGCAAACTGTTTATGTGTGAAGCAGGGTGGGAATATCTTGTTGCGTAGGATGGTGGGGAGAGAAATGAGGAGAGTTTGAATTTGTCTTTTAAAGATCTTTGGAATGTGGGATCGTTGGAGCTGTAGGTGTAATGTATAGGGATGGGTGGTCTCGTTCAAAGATCAGGTGTTTAAGGTTGACCCAGGTGTTTAAGGTTTTTTTTTTTTTTTTGTTTCACAATATGTGCCATTGTTACTTGTGAGCCAGGTAGGTTGCATATAAGCAGTGTGTAAAGTTTGTGAGATCAAGGCCACCTGAACTTTGTGGTACGTATAGGCTGTTCCTACGGATTCGTTGTCTCTGCCCGTTCCATATAAAAGGATCCACTGCTACTTGCAAAGTTTTAAGATCCCATCTGTGGTTGGATATAGGTAACGCCTGGAACATGTATAAGAATCTGGGAAGTAAATACATTTTGGTGGAGGCAGCACGACCCAGCCAGGTTACCCCCAGGGTTTTCCACTGAGTGAAATCTGCTTAGGCTTTTTGTAATATGGGACAGTGTTTTTTCTGACATAGCTTATGGATGTCATTGGTAAGTTGGATACAAATAAAACACAAATTTGTTTCAAATATGAATCAGTTTTGTGGACTCAATGTCAACTGGGAGGAGTTTCCGACTTTGTTAGATTTAGTTTAAATCCCAAAATATTTGATAAATTCTGTAATACTTCAAGTAGCGCTGCCAACGATGTGTCAGGAGTAGTCAGAGTAAGAAGCACATGGTCGGCATAGGCCGCTACCTTGCTGATCTCTCCTCTAATGTTGAGGCCTGCAAATCTCTGGGCTGGATCGTATTGCCTGCAGCAAAGGTCCAAGAGAAAGTGCAAAAAGAAGAAGAGATAACGGGCAAACCTGACGTGTTGAAATATATCGAAATCTTAATGTCATTGTGTTGCTTTATAGATATATCATTGATTATATTAATTATTTAAAACTATATATATAGATGTTAAATATACACAGCAATTTCTCCACCTACTGCAAAGAAGTTTGAACTGTTTCTGTTAGTAGCAATAGTATTGCTGTATGTAAGTAAAAGAGCATTTAATAAACATAAACATTTGATTTACTATGTTTATGCTCATCCCCATAATATTACTTTTGCATGAACCACGCTTATAGTTTGTGGGATCCTGAGAAAAATAAATCCACAGATATGCATAGATTATTAGTAACACATATTTGACTACCCACTTACAAACAGCTAATTAGTCATGCTTGCATACAGAATTATCCACTTATAAACAACTAATTATCCACAAATGCATTCAGAATTAACACATTGCCAAATAGCCCCATTAGAGACATACAGAATTATATATTCACACACTATCATTAACGCTTACAATTGTATTAATTTAGGATGTACCTGGCTTTAATCAACCCAAGTAGCATTGCAGATGCACAAGAGTCCATTGTAATATGTGACTTTAACCAACTTGTTTTAAATGGACTCTCCAACCTCAAACTACTCCACCTCCATGTTTGTTTTGGTGACTGGAGTACTGAGTGCCATCTTACTTTAAGGTGTTAAACTGTCGTTTACTTATTAAACACCAAAAGGTGGGTAACCGAGCTCCATTCACCTCTGCTCTGCCATGTACAGAACGGAAATTTGTGTTGAGGTCTGATAACAGGCTGAACACGTCAGCTGACAAAACCTTCCTGATCTCTGCTGTGGCTGGAGAAGAAGGCCATAGGAGACATTGCTGACAACATCGGGGTTAAACCATTTGAAAAAAAATATTTAAGCTCGTATAATGGCACCAAGGGACTCAACCCTCATACAGACCACATTGAGATAAATTTGTTTGGGGCAGGCTTCCCCAAACTCCGGCCCTAGTAGTTGCTGAACTACAACTCCCATGATTCTATGAATTAAATAGTTAGGGTGAGAATCATGGGAGTTGTAGTTCAGCAACATCTGGAGGGCCAGAGTTTGGGGAAGCCTGGTTTAGGGGGTGGAGTAGCCCTTTAAACATACACCTAATTTGGAGATTTCTCAGGAAGGCTGTTTCATCCCTCAATATATCAGTTGGTTACACGTTTGCTACAATGTTACCTCCTATGGGACTGCTTATTGACAGCGTTGAGTTGACAATTAACTTGCTAATTGCATTAATTACAGAGTTAGAAGTCATATTTAATTCAGCAAAGTTAGAGTTTTTGTTTTAACGTATCCTAATTTTGCAAATTGATAGTTAATTAACCAAAACTCATCCTTTATTCACAGTCACATGTATTGAATATGATTAATTTTTATTACTGTGTTCATAAAACATGGAAAGTCTCTAATACGATTATATTGTTTCTCTATTCTGCTTACTTGGTTAACATGCTTGGCTTTTACTTTTACTTTGTGAGTGAGTTGACAGAAAAAAAAATTGTTTTAAAGATGGTGACTGGAATGAATTATACATTGAGAGTTGCTGTTTCCATCTATAAATGTCCAGGCTCTGGATCTAAAAATTGCCCCAATCCAGAAGATTTCAAACCACAGGTATGGCCTGCTGAAAAAAAATATACTACTATATTCTACATACTGTGTTAACCATATTTCAATGAACATCGAAGACAAGACGTATTTGTCTTTTGAACACAACTTAGTTTGTTTCAAAAATATATTGCATTTTACGCTAGGTTCTATGTTCAATTTTCTAAATTTTGCGATGTTTAATGATTTTTCCTAAACTAATTCAATAAAAATGTACATTTTAAAAAAAATAAATAAATACATTTTAAAAAAATATATAATTATTGAAAATTTAAAACGGTTGAAAGCAGAAGTAACAAATTGTAAAATGATATACAGTTCATTATATATAGTATATCATTCATACAGGAATTTTCACGAAATGCTGAAGTGTAGTGAATTAAAATCTGAATTGCATGACTGAGGCTAAATTAGCCAAACTGTGACTATAGCTTAGGTGCAGAATCCAGATCAGCTATTTTAGTCTAAGCCAGGCCCGGACTGGCCATTGGGAAAAGCGGGCAAATGCCCGGTGGTCCACGATGTCCATGGGCCGAGGCTGGCAGGGGAGATCAAGGGATCTCCCGTGCCGTCCTATGCAGGGTAGCACACGCCCTTACAGGGACTATGATCTCTTCAGGGGCCAGAGGAGAGGTTCGGGGGCCAGAGTGGAAGAATTGACCCGGACACGATCCGTGCGTGCCGGGCAGCCTCTGTCTTCTTGCGAGCTCCGATATTATCAGAGTGTTGCAATTGTAACCCGTGACAATACTCTGAAATTCCTGAGCTTGCGAGAGGGAGACATGGTCTGTACCCTGCGGAAGTACAGACCAAACAAACAAATGGCCAGCTGGACCACCAGGGATCTGTGTACGTCCTCTCACTGGACCACCAGGGATCTGCGTGCTCCCTCTCCCCTGCAAGGTAATAGGGGGAGTAAATTTTTATACATACATATATATATATACAGTCAGGTCCATAAATATTGGGACATCGACACAATTGTAATCTTTCTGGCTCTGTACACCAACACAATGGGTTTGGAATGAAACAAACAAGATGTGCTTTAACTGCAGACTTTCAGCTTTAATTTGAGGGTATGTACATCCAAATCAGGTGAACGGTGTAGGAATTACAACAGTTTGTATGTGTATATTGTATAACATTACATACAAACACACCCCTATATTAAAACACTAAAACTATATACAAACACCTCTTCAAACACCAACACTGTATATTACACTAAAGCGCCAGTAAATGCCGCAGCGCTGTACAGATATACAACCTAGAAATGTTGACTACTGGTAATACTGTTACCAGTTATATATATATATTATAAAAAAAGAAATAATAATTAAATAAAAATAAATAAAAAAATGGAAAAATAATTTTAAAAAATAAAAGAAATTATATATATATATATATATATATATATACACATATATATATCATTTATTTTTTATTTTTTTATCATTTTACATTTATATATATATATATATATATAATTTCTTTTTTTTAATAAAAATTAATTAAAAATAAATTTCAAAAATGTAAAAATAATTTTAAAAAATAAAATAAATTATATATATATACATATATAATTTCTTTTATTTTTTTAAAATTATTTTTACTTTTTAAATTTATTTTTAATTATTTATTATTTATTTTTTATAATATATATATAATTTTATTCTAACTGTATTTTCATATAAATATATATAAATATATATATATATATATATATATATATATATAATAATTAAGTGTTCTTGCATAGCAAGACCACTTAATGTTATCTCACATATATATTATTATTCTTATTATAGCCAAATTTACCACCCTAACTCCTCCCACAGTTTTTACACTACATAGACAAAAATATACCAAAACGTGCGGATTGTTCCCGATTGGTGTGCTATTACTTTGTGGAACGCTTCGCCGAATGGTTCACGGAATATCGTCGTTCTCGAGGCAAAATTGGTCCCATAGGAATGAATGGCAAAATGTTCAAAGCTAGAGTGGGAGCTGGCATAAGCTGAAAAATCAGGACATGATTTTCTAAACTGCCACCACTCCCTCATTTTCAAGCCCACCTACACAAATCTTATATCAAAATGTTCAGCTATCCCTGCTGCCACTAGAATTGTCCACAGCTAAGCCATAGTCCTGATTGTTTTCACAATATGACCATTTGTTTGCAACTCACGCTGTCCATTGACATTCATTAAAACTCCACTCTAGCCAGCTCAAATTTGAAGGGCAATTTCTAAACTGCGACTGTGCCTTCATTGTTCATATTTCAGAGACATACTATGCATCAAAATGTAAGTCTGGGTCTTGTGATTCTCACAATATAAAGCTCTTCGCTGTAGGATTCATAGTTTTTAAAATACGACCGTTTGAAGATGGCAACCGCCAAAATACTCTGACCTGTGCCAGGCTGGAGCAGCAAGTGATGTCATAGACAGGGCCTTTTGTACACCTGCTAATGTTTTTATAAATGTATGTTTTTATGTAACTGTGAAGCACTTTGAGCAACAACGCTGCAATTAAATGTGCTATATAAATAAATAAAATTTGAAATGCATTTCTCACTCTATCAAGCTTGCCATGTGCACTTTTTAAATTTGATCAATCAATTGGTTAGTGTAATTTTTACTATCTTTACTCACTCCAAACACTCCACACAGTTACTCCGCCCACTCCAGTTGTAGACTACTGGTGGAGGCAAGAACACTTCACACAATTTCCCCAGAAATTGTAGCTTTTCTAGTTTTTATTATTATTATTAATATTGCGCCATCCGTAGTGCTGTACAATGGGATATATTTATATCAAAATATACTGAGAATGAAATTATTTATATTACTATGTATATAAATAAATAAAAAATAATAAGAAATATACATATGTCCATATACATAATTACAGTAATAATTTCAGAAATATACACGTAGGCTTCAAATATATAAATATGTATATATATTTAAATTCTATGTGCATATTTATGTAATATTTTTACATAATTAAGTAATTTTGTTGATTGCAATTTGGGGGACCTGCCTGACAACAAGTTTAATTTGCTAGCACTATATTTAACCCTGTAACTTTCCAAGACACCCTAAAACCTGTACATGGGGGTACTGTTATGCTCAGTAGACTTTGCTGAACACAAATATTAGTGTTTCAAAACAGTAAAACGTATCACAGCGATGATATTGTCAGTGAAAGTTACATTTTTTTAATTTTTCACACACAAGCAGCACTTTCACTGATGATATCATTGTTGTGATACATTTTACTGTTTCAAAACACTAATATTTGTGTTCAGCAAAGTCTCCCAAGTATAACTGTACCCCTATGTACAGGTTTTATAGTTTTATTTTGAAAGTTACAGGGTCAACTATAAGGCTTGATTTTCACTTTTTTCACATTGAAATTTGCCAGATTGGTTATGTTGCCTTTGAGAGCGTATGGTAGCCCAGGAATGAGAATTACCTCTATGCCATACCATTTGCAAAAGAAGACAACCCAGGGTATTGCAAATGGGGTATGTTCAGTCTTTTTTAGTAGCCACTTAGTCACAAACACTGGCCAAAGGCAGCGTTCACAAACAAATATAAATGCTAACTTTGGCCAGTGTTTGTGACTAAGTGGCTACTAAAAAAGACTAGACATACCTCATATTGAACACCCTGGGTTGTCTACTTAAATAAATATGTACATGTAAGGTGTGGTTTGGTGATTTATTACAGATAACAGTGTTACAATGTCACTATTGATACATTTAAAAAATATATATTTTGAAACAGTCCTTCTTGTACTTATAGCCCTATAACGTGTTAAAATTGGGTTATGTCCAGTCTTTTTAACATTAACATTTCTGAACTTAGGACAAAATTTAAAAACTATTTAGCACGGGTGTTTTTTAGCGGTTATAGATGCATAACAGATTCTAGGGTCAAAGTGTGTTTTTAAAAACATTTTCATCATATTTTATAATTTTTTTTTTATAGTAAATTAAATCATTGTGGAAAGTTATTTTTCATAAATGGCTTACCTTTAACTAATCTAACAGAAGGGCTATGATGTGGAGTAATACATATCATAGCTTGTCCTTCTTTAGCAGTACACAGAGTCCTTAGATGCATGAAAAAAATAAGCCACATATATAACATTTAGGATTAATGACTGATGCTTCATGACTTTATTTTATCTAATATAAATCTGTGACAACCAAAGAGAAATGATACACTGAGCAACAAAGGAAACTGCATATTGGCTATGGTAAGGTGAATGAGCATCATCAGAAATGTGCAGAGATCTAAACATGCTCATTGCCTAAAATGGTTTTTGTATGGGAACCAGATACGTTACCAGAGAAGTGATATTTATGGGAACAATTTGTTTAACCCCTTAAGGACACATGACATGTGTGACATGTCATGATTCCCTTTTATTCCAAATGTTTGGTCCTTAAGGGGTTAAAGCCTAAGGTGCTCAGACCAGCTGATTGTAGTGAACTGAAAAACAAATTTGCTAAATCTTTACCAAAATAGTCATGTTGGTAATTGAGATTATTGAATTTTTTCAACTCGTGTTTTCAAATTGCTTATTTAGTGATTAGGCATTCACCAAGTTCCATTTTTGTAGGATATTTGAATGATTCTAATGCAATGTTATGCATTTACAGTCAATTCACTTTAAATTGTGGACAGTCGAAACATGTAAACACCATATTTTATTCCATTTTGGCAGAAAAAAGAGTGCTTATTTGATGTTAACAGAATTCCTGGGATGAACATAATCGACGTAGCCCTGAGAAGTTGCTCTGACAGGATGTGAAGATTTGAATTACCTTCTGAAAGAATAAAAACTGCTACAAAACACCCCGTTTAAAGGCTTGTCAAATTAAACTTGACACAATGTAAAAAAAAAATACACAATTTGAAACTTTAATTAATAAACACTTAATGAAAGATGGTACTTACATTTGATACTTTGAAAATTGCACAGTAATAGGAAGAGTGGTTATAGTTATTTTTCGTTTTTGGACGCATGTTTATACTTGCACTGGATGATTGTACAAAAATCACAACGATTGGATCAAACAAGAACAAGAGATCATTAATAAATGAAATGACCTTTTTTATTTTGTGTCTGGTTTACTGTGCCGTGTGTATTCTAAGTGCAATGCTACACACTGACTGATGTCAATTTTGGCCACTAGATGGCAATAGCATCACACTATTAGAAAGCGATAGGACGTAATAAATGACAAAACAGATACTAACTTCATGTGTGGTCACATTTGTATATAGAGGGACAGACATACAGACAGTGAAGAACACATTTTGTCAGTGTCAAACTTTATTTAGCAGTGTCCATAACATTCCTGTCCTTCTCAGTACCTCTAAATTCAGCTGCCAACTGTCTTCTTCAATAGCCCACTATGCCTTCCACTATGCCTTCCCAGCTGCTTCTGATCCTTAACAGCCTCCAAAAACAACACTCACACGGAGAGTCCTTCGTTATTACTTTATTGCATTAGTAATGGGCTATGTTTGAAAGGTACACCCATGACTTTATAATGCCTTATATATAATAGCTTTCTAAACATATTTAAAGTTCAATTGGTATAATATGACAAAACATTTCTCGTTGCCCCAGTAATAACATTTAATCAACGTTATTATGATTTGGTAAAAAAAAGAAAAAAATTAATCAACAAATAATATATCTTTATTTATTAATTACAAAGATTCTATCAATAACCGTTTCATTTCAAGGTACATGTTTTAATACATTTTAACCAAAATCTAACAGGAATAAATGCCCACTAGTTAACTGATATTGCATAATCTGAGCCTTAAAGGAACACTGTACTCATTAGAAAAACTTCTCCCTCAAACTGTCTCACACTACTAGCACTCACATAGACTTTTCTGTCCCCCTCTGATACCGCTACTCCTGCCTCTTTATGTTTCGGTGGGCTGCAATTCTCCCACATTCCCAGACTCAACTGTAAACCGGTGTAGGCTTCCTTCTTTCACTGCACCTTTCAAACAATCCCCCTGCCCTATTTTTTCCTACCTTTGAAGTTCACAATGTCCACCTATGTAAACCCACTCCTTTAAGAATTGCCATCATCATCTAACTGGATGGCTACCCACTTCCTTTAACTCAATCTATCCAAAGCAGAACTTCTGGTCTTTCCTCCCTCAAGTGTTACCAATCCTGCTTCTGTTTTCCAAGTTAATGGCACTACCTCCATCTTCACCTCGCAGGCTCGCTGTTCTCTTTGACTACAACCTCTCCTTCACCCCTCATGTTCCCTCATGTCCTGCAAATCACCATTCCTCTGCTTCCATCTCAAAAACATTGCCCGCATCCGTCCCAACATTGAGCGGGTAAGGTGCTGGTCCATGTCACTATACTCTCTCACCTTGACTACTGCAGTCCACTTCTCCCAACTTGCAGTTACAGTCTATAATGAATGCGGCGGCGAGGCTCATCTTCCTGTCCACCCACACCTCCCACGCCTTAGCCCTCTGTCAGTCCCTGCAATGACTTCCCATAAGAAATAGGACTCAATTTAAAATTCTGGTTCTTGTCTACAAATCTCTACATAATACTGCTCCAACCTATCTATCATCTCTAATACACAAGTATGTCCTGTCTAGGCCCCTAAGCTCTGCCGAAGAACTACGTCTATGTTCTGTTCGTACTCTCACCTCTGATGCTCGCCTTCAAGACTTCTCTGGGGCTGCACCGTTTCTGTGGAACTCCCTTACCTTCTCCGTTAGATGCTCACCCAGCCACCACTCCTTTAAAAAAATCATGAAAAACTCACTTCTTCAGGAAAGCATATCAATTAAACTTTTATTAGCTCCCCCCTCCCACACACCCTGATTCCACTCCAGCAACTGTCAATAAAAAAACCAAAAAGAAAACAACACACAAAGTCTCCAGTGAATACTATTCTACCAATCTACTTTTGTACCCTTACCTTTTGTGTCACTATTCCCCACTCCCTCTAGCATGTAAACTCATTGAGCAGGGCCCTCTCAACCCCTCTGTTCCTGTGCGTCAAACTCGTATGGTTATAATTACGTGTTTGTTAGTCCACCCATTGTACAGCGCTGCAGAATTTGTTGGTGCTATATAAATAATAATAATCTGATGTATTTATACTGCCTACAGCAGCTTCCTACTCCTTAATGACTCCAAACGACTTTATTTTAATAATTAGAAGAGTGGCTTCCAGACAAGTTTCCAAGTCCCCTGGGCAGAACAGCCAGGACAGTTACTTTCAGCTTTCATACCCAAGCATACATGCACAGTGCTGTCACAGTCAGTCGTAGAGAATCATTGTATGAAATAATTCGCTCTAGCAGAATCATAGGTGGATTTTGGCGAGATTGTGGCGGACCCTAATGCGTCACTATGAGGTGCATTGGATTGGACTGTTATCCTGAAGATACGCTTCCAGGATGACTCGAGTGAGTGTTGGTATTGGTGATCAGGATTCTTTTTTTTATTAAATGGGCAGAGGTTGGGTCCTTAAGCTAACTAGGCACATTAAGACAATAGGGTTTACAAAACAGTTCTGTATTCCATATGCTACAGTGTCCTTTTAAGTTCATACATCGGAATACAATCCTGAGTAAAACTGATGAAGGATCACAATTTAAGTCTCTAAAATATTTTAGTTTCTACAAATTGATCATAATCATTAAAATACAGTTATTTGTACAAGTGCTTTGTGCAAATAAGGCACTTACATAGAAGTGAACAAATTTGTGGAAATAATAGCCGCTACACTCACATGATGTGAGTTTCTCCCTAACATCAAATACAATCATGCAATTTACAAAGTAAACTGAGTGGTTATATATTGCCCCAGTGTATACAGTATTTTTTACTGAGTTCTGTTTTTTTATTTGTATTTTTTCTGTGTGAATCGCTTTTTTTTTTTTATTATTTCACATAATTAATGCTCGTGCCTCCATCGGTGTTTAACTATATGCCTGCTTGTTGCTAGTGCTGCCTGCAGGCAAATAGTTAAGATTCTTTTAAAACCAGGGCCTAAATTTGAAGCATTTGGGTCCAGATTTCAGCTGTTTGTCTGTGTTCCACCCAGTTGAATTCCAGAGCAAATTCAGGTCCATGCTTCAAAAGGGCTCTGTTGCATTTTCTGACTGCATACATACAATACTGCCTTGATTAGTACTTTAGACATCTTATATTTGGATGTTACTGTGTCAGGCCTCCCAACAGTTCCACTTTGTTAGGTCTGTCTTGTTAGGACCATCCTGCTTCAGTTCCCTGGTGTACTGCATTTGGTGACATGGCAGCACAAAACGAGTACATCATTTGATCATTAGGGAGCAATTCAGCAGCACTGCCCCTACATCGACCCTGATAGCTGCAGGCCGCCAGGCTACCTGTCAGTGGGCAGGTGAAGCCCCGTGATGCCCCGGCCCACCTGTCGTGATTTGCAGCAATCAAATGCTGGTGGGTATGTTACGTTTAAATTTAGTTTGGCTCTTGTGGTATCCAGAAAATCGAAAAACCAAAAGTGCTCTCTGCTTCAAGGCGCTTCAAGTACAATAAAGTGTAAATAAAGTTCTTTAGTAGCAGCTATCACACATATATAGGGACTCTCAGCCCTAACCTAATACAATGGTTAAAGGTAGAAACTATGAGATAAAAGGTTCACCACTAGTTGCAAACATGGAGCGCTAATATCAATAGGCGCTGACCCCTAAACCAGCAATGCAATGCTATAAAGAATATCCAGAAAATATCTACTTATCTGGTCTAGGCAACATGAGATAGCTATGACCAGGCCGACCAGACATCCCGGTTTTAATGGGATCGTCCCAGTTTTGTGCCCCAGCATCCAGAGAAAGTTTCTCAGGTAGCATACATTTCCCTTTTTTTTTTTTTAATTAATAGAGGCCCAAACTTAACCAGAGAGTCGCTGACTTCTAAAATGCCGGTTCTATCAAAATGGATGCGGCAGACTGCAGACCCCTCTGCTCCTAAGATGGAGGGGCTCCCTGCTGCATCCTTTCCACCTGCCGCCGTGCTGTTAGCAATGGGCCAATCTGTGTCTTGATGTTACGCGGTGTCACAGGTTCATGAGTCTATTGCTGTTTTTCCTTCAATCCTCCACTAGTCCTAATTCCAAGTGTGCTGAATATAGTAAAGTATTCCATTTGTGTAGAGTTTCCCCAAAATAATGGACGCAACCAGTCTTATTGGGTAAAAGCAGTAATCTGAACTTTATTAGGCCACACTCGGCTTTTTATGCAGTGCCCCTAGCATGGGGTTTCTAATGCAACATCACAGGAGTTCCCTTCCCACAAGCCATTGTGTTTGAGAGATAATTGAGCTCCAATTAAGCGAATCAAATTATCTCTCAAATTGGAAAACTTACATACAATTTTTACATATCACAAAAATACATGGCAACAGCATCGGAACCCCACAAAAATTATATTCCCGAATAGCCCTGATCTGAGCGCACAACATATCCAAAAAGCGCTCAGATCGGTTCGGTAAAACAAAAGTCATGTTTGTGCATATATGAACTGGATGTCTGGTAGAGGTGGTATTGTCAACTTCAAAAAAGGTTAGTTTGATTGTATGGGAGGTCAGAGCTTACAACCTGAATTCCTATTTGAAGCTGGGACCCCAGGAGAGCTACTGTGTAAGGTGCGAGAAGTCACAAATAAGTGGCCTGGAAGTCTAGGACATAATTGGGTCAAGACATGATAACTTAATTTCCTGCTGGACACCAAGACACATAGTACAATAGCTTTTACATAATACAATTAACACAATAGGTTTCATCCAACTCAACATTTTCATAATAACTCAATATTAACACAATGTACCCCCATATCCTATATATAATTTTAAAGTCTGTGACCAGGCCCACAATCTGTGGACAGGAGTCTAGTTGGTATGCCTCTCCAGCAGGTTGTGGCACTGGAGCTTCCATGACTTGCGGATTGTGCGGATTGCCAGACAATTAGAAACCACGCTGCATGTTGACGTCACGCCGTATCATCATCCCCTCCCTTCTGTCCCCCGCCTGCGTTGCATAGAAGAAGAGAAAGGAGCTGAAAGCAAAAGCAGAATGGAGAGAAAGGTAAAGGAGCATAATAGACAGAAAGGGAAAGGAGAGAAATTAAAGGAGCAAAATGGAGAGAAAAGTAAAGGAGCAGAATGGAGAGAAATGGTAAAGGAGAGAAAGGTAAAGTATCAAAAAGTAGAGTAAGGTAAAGGAGCAAAAAGGGAGAGAAAAGTAAAGGAGCAGAATGTAGAGAAAGGTAAAGGAGCAGAAGGGAGTAGTACGTAGAGAAAGGAGAGAAAGATAAATAAGCAAAAAAGAGAGAAAAATAAAGGAGCAGAAGGGAGCGAGAGGAACAGAAAGGAGCCAAGGAGGAGTGGACACAGTGTCAGAAGAGAGAGAAGGCAGTGTCTCGAGGAGATTGGATCAGGAAGGACAACCTGGAAGACAAGTGAAGTGAATCCTCCATTTTGTCCTGGACACCAAATCTTGAGGCTTTAGAACCTGAGCCTGGCAGGGAGAGTTTGGACCCTCTATCAAAACTATCAATGTTAACGTATTCACTTTTTTTATATATATATTTGAGATGTAGACATATTGGCCATTTTTAAAGGAACACTCTGTTCACCATAACAACTTCATTTAACTTAGGTTGCTATAGTGCCAGTAGGCCCCTGGGTGCTCAATTGTCTTAAGGGGTGAAAACATTCTTGAACACCCTCGATTGCTGGATCTTCAGGTTCATCAGCAGGATCCGGCTTCTGAAACTGAGTTGAGAGTGCAGCCGGGTAGGAGCACCGCTGATTGGCTAAAACGGTCACCTGGTACTCTTAGCCAATCAGTAGCTCCAAATTAATAGAAAAGTAAAACATTTTAACGAATGGCTTTATGGATTGATCTAGAGCATCATGTATTCCTTACACTATAGTAGTAAAAATGCTGTTTAGGTATACTGCCCCCGTTTAAAAGTTTTTTTTACTTGCTTTATTTCCACCACCATGCTGGCTTCATCCTGCTTAGCCTCCTTGACTAATGGGTGTCCCGGTTTTTTATTTCCAAATCTGGCCACCCTGGCTATGACCTAGCATTATATGAATGACCCAGGGAAAAGTTTACTTGCACTCTTGTTTGGATTAAGTACCCCATTGCAGTCACTTTCAGCTTTAACTTGCCACATATAAGCAAAAATATTTTTTTGGCCTGAACATTTGATTAGAGCTTTGTGCTACTTTCTTAAACTGTTTTTGGTCGACAGACAATAAGCTACTTCCTATGTCTAGTATTATATGTACTGTTTACAGATAATTTCTTTCCACCTAGCCCTGAGTTGGACAGAAACTTGTCCTGGTTACTCCCAACCCTCAGTATGTCCCTACCATTCTTTGATGGCTGCAGTTTCCTCATGTCCCCTTGATACTGCTTAGTGGTCACAATGTGAGGGCACTATAGACGATCATGCTGCTTTCTGCGTGGACCTCTGCTAATTTAGATCCAGCTAAGTGTTGAGCTTTCTGAATGAATCAGCACTGTTAGAAAAACTTCCAAATTATTTGTCTACACAACTTCCCATTGTCTTCAATGGTGACATATGTAGACAAATTATTAGAAGTGTTTTTTCCCAACAGTATTGAATTATTCGGAAAGGCTATTAAATTGAGGCTGTAGTTCCAGCACAAGTGTCATTAACTCCTGTACGTGTGGTTGCTTGAAGACTAAGGAAGTGGAAACAGCAGCCACCTTCTTCAATGGCATAGAAGGCTGGAGACATCTCCTGATCCTCTGGTGTCCCTCTAGGCTTGCTTGTATTCAATGTTGATGCTATATTCTAGTATCCCAGTCAGAGAATAAGAGACTATAAGTTAATAATGGACTGGAGATAATGCAGGGAGAAAACTTTTGCTTCTTTCAATACACTTTTACTATTGTTGGATAATCCTTCCAAATAATGTAATGGTTTTTGAAAGACTTTTAAGATATTGAATATTATGTAAAATATTTTCATTTTTTAATATTTTGTAATTAATTATATTTTTTTTTATAAATTTTAATTTGTTGAAAAATGTATTTTAAAACTTTATCCAAAAATATGAAATCATTTGGAACTCTTATCCAACAATATTCAATCAAGGCCTTTGTCAGATAAAAGAAAATCGGGTTGGCAGACTTTAGTTCATGTCTGTGTTTGGCTAGTCTGAATTTCGGTACCGAAAGAAATCTGGGAAGTTATTCAGAAACTCAAAAGAGCAGCACAAATGGGGACTATAACTGTGATGGCAAGCAAAAATGGCTAAGCAATATCAGACTTCCATTTTAAAAATAGTGATTTTCCAAAAGATATGAAAGGAAAAAGTGAGTGGCCAGTGGATGACCCACTAATCTATTCCACCCATTGTTTATTTTTAAAAATTCACTTTATTTCATATAAAATGACTCCTGCTAATGCCAGGGCACTTTTTTTTTTTTTTTTTTTAACTAAAGGACGGCCACTGATGGTACAGACTATCTGTAACTGTGTGTGACTGTTTGCAGACTGTGTGCTTGTAACTGTCTGTGTGTGACTGTTTGCAGACTCAGTATCCGTGCCCCGGATGCCAAATGCTCTAGGTATGCCCCTGGTATAAACGAAAACAACTTGATTGAGAAAAATAGGTGCTTGTGTTGTACAATGTATTAGTGGCTGGTGGATTTACTGCTGTGACATTATTGTCTATGATGTTAAGAAACACTTCACAGTGTTTGCACACTTGCACAGCACACAGTGTACTGAATACAATGAGGAAAAAAAATTAAATAGGATTTTCTTTTTCCAGGCAGTTAACAAAAAAAAACAACAACCTTTTAACAAATGTTTACTGGTAACCTAGTATCATATTAGGATCAATGACAAAGTGCCTGTCAGTCTCCTGTCGCCTACTCAAAAGTGTTTTAAGTGCTTCTAGAAGTAGCTGCTAGCTTGATACAGCAGAAAGCTAAACCTAGTCTTACCCTAGAATCAATGACTGAGCTTAAGAAAAAGGGACCTTTTTTCCCTTTGTTACTGAAAACCACACTCCAGAATGAATAAATAGATCTTTAACTAGCAACGGCAGAGGGGAATAGCAAGGGTAACTGCAGTACATAAATGTAAAGGGACACAACACATTTTATCACACAGACATATATTAAAGGTGCAACTTTACACAAAACAGTTAATAACGCAACAGAAAAAAATGTATAGTTTATTTTTATTTATTTTTTTAGTGCAAGAAATACTGGTACTGAGCTAAAACTGAGAAAAGGGACAAATTAGTCATTTGTTACATGTGAATTAACAGAGGAAGAGGTTCTATTTCAACTGCCAAAAGTAAAGACAAATAAGTCAATGGGCCCTGATGGAATACATCCAAAGTTATTAAAATAACTTAGTGTACTAGCAAAACCATTTATGAATTTATTTAACCAATCATTGTTAACAGGAGTAGTCCCAGAAGATTGGAAGTTAGCATATGCTGTACCCATTCACTAGAAAGGTAGTAGGGAGAAGTTGGGCAACTATAGGTCAGTAAGCCTTACTTCAGTAGTGGGGAAAGTGATGGAAACCATGTTAAAGGATAGGATTGTTGAACATCTAAAAACACATGGATTTCAAGATCAGAGACAACATGGATTTACTTCAGGGAGATCATGCCAAACTAATCTTATTGATTTTTTTGAATGGGTAACTAAAATAATAGATCAGGGTGGGGCAGTAGACATTGCTTACCTAGATTTCAGTAAGGCTTTTGACACTGTTGCACATAGAAGGCTTATCAATAACAGGGTTGATGTTCCAGGAGGGATAAGCCAAATGGCAAATGATTTAGGTAAATAAGAAAAATAGTCAGAGCTGTGGCAACTGACATTTAATGTGGATGAGATAATACATCTTGGGCATAAAAACCCAAGGGCAGAGTATAGAATATTTGATAGAGTCCTAAACCTCAACATCTGAGGAAAGGGATTTAGGGGTGATTATTTCAGATGACTTAAAGGTAGGCAGACAATGTAATAGAGCAGCAGGAAATGCTAGCAGAATGCTTGGTTGTATAGGGAGAGGTATTAGCAGTAGAAAGATGGAAGTGCTCATGCCATTGTACAGAACACTGGTGAGACCTCACTTGGAGTATTGTACGCCGTACTGGAGACGTATCATCAGAAGGATATTGATACTTTGGAAAAAGTTCAGAGAAGGGCTACTAAACTGGTTCATGGATTGCAGGATAAAACATACTAGAAAAGGTTAAAAGATCGTAACATGTATAGCTTGGAGGAAAAACGAGACGGGATATGATAGAAACATTAAAATACGTAAAGGGAATCAACATAGGAAAGGAGGAGACTATATTTTAAAGAAGTAAAACTACCACAACAAGAGGAAATAGTCTTAAATTAGAGGGGCAAAGGTTTAAAAATAATTTCAGTAAGTATTACTTTACAGAGAGGGTAGTGGATGCATGGAATAGCCTTCCAGCGGGTTAACACAGTGAGGGAGTTTAAGCATGCAAGGGATAGGCATAAGGCTATCCTAGACTTAAGATAAGGCCAGGGACTAATTAAAGTATTGTGAATTGGGCAGACTTGATGGGCCGAATGATTCTTATCTGCCCTCACATTCTATGTTTCTATGTTTCTACCCCAGCTGCCCCAATGGACGAGCCTCAACCACAACAGTCCTGTTTTCAGGAGGATAGTCCCAATTTCAGTTCCTTGGGGTTTCACATCTGGGGACACCAGGGAATTGTCCCTGGGCATCACAGTGTCAGCGCACCATTAGTTATACTCACAGTGTCTAGCGGCACTAGAACCATGCAAGGAAAGTTTCAACAGCACTCTCTGCATTGTCCTCGAGGCTGAGGGCCAGCCAGACAGTCTGTGGTCAGGACTGCTCCTTTTTAGAGCAGACTTGCACATTATGGACATCACCTGTGACTCAGGTTTCACTATCAGCAATGCCATTTTGGGGTGTTTACCTCATCCTGATTTCATACCTCCTCTAGTTGGGAGTTATTAATTCTAGTATTACTAATATCACCTGCATTTGGCATGTTTATCTAGGTAAACCTATACTTTGTGTAACTCAAACCATATATATCTAAAAATGATCCCCTGAGAAGGAACACAGTGTTGTGTTGTGTATGAAGAATACATGTTGAGACTAAATTATGGTTACATTTGTAGTTGGCAAAAATGTTTCAGGTGTTGCTCTATGCCTGTGAACGATTTACTAACTTATCCAGTTTTGCAGAATGTATTTTCAAGTTCCTTCAATTTTTTTTTATTGTTTTATTGTTTAAGCAATTAGAATTTTAAATAGATTTCAGCACTATAATATGCACTAGTAAGAGACAGAAGTAGATATGGAAGGAGGGGAAGAATTTGCTTTTCTTTGGCAATCCCATTAATATTCACACTCTTTATTTAGAGCTATACGTCTGAACTAAAAACAAAATACATGATTTTGGAAAAATGTTCCAAAATGGCTATTTTTGCAAGCACATAACTATAAATATATATATATATATATATATATATATATATATATATAATTATTATAAAGATTTTCCTTATACATTTCTTTATTGATTTTTTCTAAAACATATAAATTCTACTGGAATGAAATGTATATTATTACAAACTTTATTTCAGTTTTAGTCAAGATATAACTCTATGCTCATCAATCGGAATTTT
Source organism: Pelobates fuscus (assembly GCF_036172605.1). Classification (NCBI taxonomy): domain Eukaryota; kingdom Metazoa; phylum Chordata; class Amphibia; order Anura; family Pelobatidae; genus Pelobates; species Pelobates fuscus. Next base: position 365,328,372 of record NC_086318.1, read on the forward strand.
AAAACAAACTATAAAACTGTATTATTTATAGTACTGCAATGTTCCTAAATCATCCATAATGTGTAGCTCTTAGTCCTTAATTTGACAGAAAGTTTGTAGATAAAAACATATTAATATCCATACATTTAGTGTTGTAGGCCCTTCCATGCAGTAATTTTTATAATACATAATGCAACAGTCATATATTTCATTTTGACTTCCTAGGCAACTGAGCTTCAGTGAAAAAAAAAAATCCAATTTCATTTCAATCTATTTGTATAATACATAGTACATCTTGTAGAGAATTTCTCAAGGCCACAATAAAAAACAAATGTTGCTTTAGTCTTGCCGAAAGAATAAAATAAATATCTCTATATGTAAAAAGTTATACATGCACATTCAAATGCATATGATACGGACTCAACGTGTTTTTAAAGAAAAAACATAAGCAGATTTTTTTAGCTGATCACAGGTTTTACTGTACTCAATTTTGAGTGTCAACTATTTTCATTCTAATAGTAGAATGCACATTCTGGGGAAGAATGGATTTTAAAAAAAACCCTATGTATTGCCAATCTGTGCCGATTAAGTATATCTACAGATTTTGTAATTTAAATACAGAATAATCATGGCTTTAAATCCTGATTGGATGGTTTGTATCACAAGCACATATAAGAATATAAATGTCGTCAGAAACAAATCAGAAACAAATCACAGTAATTACTTTTGTATCTCCAAAAAGTAAGAATAGCAGGTAGATGAAGATAGAAACCAACATGCTTTGATGTCAATAAGTCAACACCAGGAAATGAAGCAAAATTCTCTAATAAATATTTCAGGTTTTTTTTTTTACTGCATATTTCTTTTCGGCTTTATGTGCTCAATGAACGTTGGTAATTCTAACTGCAAGGAGGGAGTATGTTGGAATTGCATCTCACACAGTCATAAAAAAATGAGAGGGAAAGAATTTTATTTGACACCTCATCATATGCTTGGTATAAAGGGGAGAAATCGTTCTGTAATATATATGAGTAATGAATATACCATTAATCATTTGTCTTCAAAAAACAAAAATATGCAATTATTCCAAGTCAAGCCTATTTGCATATATTCTTGCGAATAGTTGCTGTGAGTTTCCTACCTTAAATGATGTTGATAAAAGATGATGTGAATAAGAACATCATATTAGATGTTTTGACCTAAATTTAGAAAGTCAGTAGTCAAATAACCACAACTCACTGTATGTGAAAAAAAAACACTGCAGTGTATTTTATGACATGCTGGTTTAATGTGTCATATCTTGGGGGAGATTCTAATGAAATATATACTTACCTCATGCTTTCCCTTGTGGGCACTACATTTTCTTGTTGAATCCCTCTTCAACTCCTGGCTTCATCCTCCAGAGATGTCCGAATGTCCGAATTGCTGAGGTCCCGAAGTTCAGAAATTACAGAATTTCCGAAGTGTCAAAGTGCCGAAGTTTCGAAGTGCTGAAGTTCCGAAGTTGCCGAAGTTCCGAAGTGCCGAATTGCCGAAGTTCCGAAGCACAGTATTGCCTAGAACTAATATACCCAGTGGAAGAAGAAGAATGTTACACTGTATACTATTTTAAATAAAAAGTATACAAACATAGCCAGGATTCAGCTGTAAGCGTTTGCAACACTTACAACAATCAAGTAACACACATTCATATAAAATGTAAGTTACTTGGCCAGTCAATGTAATGACAAGGATGAATAAGTAGATAACTCCCTAATTCCCACGGTATTAGGAAGCTATCTACTAAAAGACTGAAAGACCTAAATTGGTCTTTCAGCCAAATTTACTAATACTAAGTAAAGATTACTTAGTATTAGTAAATTATGCCCCTACTCACTATACCGCGAGTAGGGGCATGTCTATTTAACAGTGAGCACACGACACGCCCCCTCCCCCTACTAACCTGAAGGGGGGACCTATTGCCCCACCCTACCCACACCCCTGAACAACGGGTGGGGGCCCTAAAGTATTCTAAATTAGAATTAGGGGTGGACCTATTGTCCTCCCCCTGGCCCCCACCCATGAGCGGTGGGTGGGAGCCCTAAAGTAAAGTAATGGTGGGGGGGACCTATTGTCCTCCCCCCGGCCCCCACCCTTGAGCGGCGGGTGGGGGCCCTAAATCAGAATAGGGGGGGACCTAATGTCCTCCCCCCTGGCCCCCACCCCTGAGTGGTGGGTGGGGGCCCTAAATACTAATTAGGGGGGTCCTAATGTCCTCCCCCCTGGCCCCCACCCCTGAGCGGTGGGTGGGGGCCCTAAATACTTATTGGGGGGACCTAATGTCTTCCCCCCTGGCCCCCACCCCTGAGTGGTGGGTGGGGGCCCTAAAATACTAATTATGGGGGGACCTAATGCCCTCCCCCCTGGCCCCCACCCCTGAGCAGCAGGTGGGGACCCTAAATAAAAAAATTAACCCCCCTCCCCCGGGTGACTAAGAGTCCCCAAACCCCTAGTCACCCCCCCCAAAAAAATTATCCCCTACCTACCCCCCTCACCCTAAAAATAGGGTTCCGAAGTGTCAAAGTGCCGAAGTGCCGAAGTTGCCAAAGATCCGGAGTGTTAAAGTGCCAAATTGCCGAAGTGCCAAATTGCCGAAGTGCCGAATTGCGGAATGCCGAACCGAACCAATTTTTTTCCCATGCACATGCCTAAAAGAGAGTTATGTGGAAGGTCTTAGAAGACCTTGGGATTCTACACTGAACTGATGATGTTTCCCACAGTCATTGCTTGTGACAGTTGCTGGGAAATGGCCCTCCCCCCTGGCCCCCACCCCTGAGCGGCGGGTGGGGGCCCTAAATAAAAAAATTAACCCCCCCTCCCACGGGTGACTAGGGGTCCCCAAACCTCTAGTCACCCCCCAAAAAAAATTATCCCCTACCTACACCCCTCACCCTAAAAATAATGAGGGGGGACCATTTAACTAAGTACCTGGAAAAAAAAAACTTACTATTTGATGTTTTCTTTCTTCTAAAATCTTCCTTTTTCAGCCCCAAAAAAGGCCAAATAAAAAGCCATAATAACCGACGCACTTAAAAAAAGTTTTTTTTTAACAGTGAGCAGCCATAGGCTGCTCACTGAAATACAAACAGATAGGGGGCGCTCCAAATAGTGAATCAAGGCAAAAAATACTTATACACACTGGTTCTTCAGTTCATATGTACACCACCTAAATATCAGAGATAATAGCACATAGCATAATACTGTATGGTGGAAAACTGATTAAAAACAGTGTATCGATTGCCAACTCACAATCTGCAGAGCCACGTATAGTAGGCTCTGACTATAATCACATGCTCTGTTAGCTCAGGAAATACACCTCCGCTTTCGATGTCCAGAACTCAACTGATCCCAGGAGTCAGCAAAGACAAATAATCGGTAGGTCCAAAGTATTTCAGAATGCTAAAAATAGCTATTTATTTAAAAAGTATTATAAAATAAACAATAAAAAAATCTATTGTATACAGAAATAAACACTAACGCGTTTCGACCCGATGGTCTTTTTCAAAGTGTATTGTCCAACTGTCCGGACGTCCTTTAAATATCCTTTCCAGATCGTCATCTTTGGCGCCAACCAGATTTTCCCGCCAATCGTTCATTCAATTTCTCCGTTTCGTCTCCATTTCCGGCTCTCAGTGATGACGTCTTTCCGTTTCCTGTTGCATACGGCGCTTTTCTTTGGCATCCGCCGGTGGCATTATGGTCTTAATCGCCATCTTTGAATGTCCACACATTGGGCAACACTCAATTTTATTCACTCGTTAATATTGCAACAAAGTCCCGAAATATAAGAGTGTTTAGTCAATAATCATTATTGTACCACATATACAGTAACATAACAGGCTCATCCTGTATATCCCAATACTCTAACACAGAAATTCTATCATAATAAAAAACTATGTATAAAATTATCAAATAAAATTGACTATAATACCAATCATTATTAAAACGTCAAATATGTATGGGATATATGAGAAATATATATACTCTCACTCTAATCACAAAAGGAAAAAGAAGAAAAAAGGAGAATGTTATTATCATAGATATCTTAATTCATTATTTTCATCTCTTATATTAATGCACTCATTTCAAAGTCGCAGTTTAGCTCTTTCGGTGCTAAGGTGTCTAAATTAAAGATCCAGCCCATTTCACATAAGCTGAGGGCTGCATCAATATCCCCTCCTCTCCAATGACGTGTAATATTTTGTATTGCATAAAATTTTAACCCTTTTGGATTTTTATCGTGGTGCTCCAAAAAATGCAGCGAAACACTATGATTCCTAAAGCCTCTTCTGATGTTGTACATGTGCTCTCGTACCCGAGTGGCCACACATCTAGTGGTTTTACCCACATATTGTAGACCACACGGGCATTCGAGCACATATACAACATTTTTGGTTTTGCATGTCATAAATGATCTAATTCCGTATTCTTTAGAACTGGACTGGGAGGAAAAAGTAGTAATCTTCTTTGTTGAATTGCCTAGTGATTTACACCCCATACAATCTTTACAATAATTAAAACCTTTTACAGATTCTCTGCTAATACTTATAAAATCCTTATCCGATTTTTCTAAAAAGCTGTTGGTTAAGACTTGTTTTAAATTTTGGGCTCCCCTATATATTAGTTTGGGTTTTTCTCCTATGTACTTATTAATCTCATTATCTTGTTGTAACAAATACCAGTTTTTTCTGAAAATCTTCTTAATTTGAGCATGATTCTTATTAAAATCAACAATTAAAGGGACTGCATTAGAGTTCTCCTCATCTTTTGGTTTTTTATACTCCAGTAATTCATCTCTGTTCATCTGTCTAACCTGCATAATGGATCCATTTAGATCATTTTCAACATATCCCTTTTCTAAAAATTGTTGTTTGAGAGTCTCCGCTTGTAAATCATATTTATTTATTTGTGAACAATTCCTCCTTAGTCGTAGGAATTGTCCCCTAGGGATATTGTCTAGCCAGGGGCGAAAATGGCAACTGTCTTTTTCGATGAAACTGTTCACATCTACTTTTTTAAAATATGTACATGTTTCAATATCCGTGCCATCCCTATAGATACTTAGATCCAAAAAGTTGATTTCTCTGTCATGAATTTCATGGGTAAGTTTAATGTTCCAGGTGTTATTATTTAGGTGGTTCACAAACTCCAAAGCAGATGATTTCTCACCCCTCCAAATAAAGAAAATGTCGTCAATATACCTCCTATAGAGGACCAGGTTTGCCACCCAGTCATGCTGAGAAAAAACAAACTGCTCCTCCCAATGGGACATGAACAGATTAACATAACTGGGGGCAAACCTGGTCCCCCATAGCAGTACCTTGACACTGAAGGAAAAAATTTCCCTCAAACCAAAAAAAATTATTGGTGAGGATCAATAGGATCGATTCCAAAATGAACTCAATTTGATCGCTGTGATATGATTCTGACAATTCAAAAAAATGTTTAACCGCCTCACACCCTCTGGTGTGTTCAATACAAGTATACAAACTCGTCACATCACATGTGACGAGCCAAAATTGTTCTTCCCATTTTATATTCTTCAGAAGCTGGAGGAGACTCATTGAATCTTTCAAATATGATGGGCATGTTCTCACCAGGGGCTGTAAAAAAGTGTCCACATACTTGGATAGTGAGGATAATAGAGAACCTACCCCTGAAACAATGGGTCGCCCCGGAGGATTCATCGGGTCCTTATGCAGCTTTGGAAGAATATATATAACGGGTATTCTAGGGAACTCTACATTAAGAAATTTGTATTCACTTTTAGTTAGAATTCCCTTTACGAGGCCTTTATCTAGGAACTGTACATATTTCTTCCTAATTTCCACAGAAGGATTGCTCTTTAGTTTTTTGTATGTTGCTTCATCTCCCAATTGTCTATTAATTTCTGCTATGTATGCTGGTCTATCCAAAATAACTACCCCGCCGCCCTTGTCGGCGGGTTTAATGACTATACTTTGGTCTTCCTTGAGTTCCTTCATTGCTTGTTTCTCTTTAATAGTAAGGTTATTATGATATTTGTTATTTTTCGTTTTGATCTTTTTAATATCTTCAACACAAGCTTTCTCAAAAACCTTCATGCTTGCAGTTTTTAAATGTATAGGATAGAACTTCGAGGCTTTCTTTAGGGATGTATGTAGATATTCACTCTCGTCATCTTCCATCTCATTTATATTAGTATCCACTTTGTCCTCAAAAAATCTTTTGAGGCAAAGTTTTCTAGTGAACCTATTTAGGTCTTTATATACATTAAATTTATTTACTGGGCAGCTCGGAACATATTTAAAGCCTTTGCTGAGGATATTCACATGTGCTGGAGTTAGTACTTTCTTTGATAAATTAAAGATTTTTACTTTCTCATTATCTTTCCCTGTGGTCTCTTTAAGTCCCTGTCTTCCCCTATTTCTCCTTCTTCGTACTCTCTGTATCTCCTTTTCAGGGGACCTGGACTTCTGGGGATGAAATCTCTTTGGCCTCTCCCTAAAAAAGTGGAGCTCTCATTCTTTCTTTGGTTGATGCATGGTGAATCATAATTATCACTATTTCTGTTTGTCATTCTTATAGATTGATCATTTCCAAATTGTCTTAAAGGTTCATAGCGATTGTATGTTGGAATAGATTTCTTTTGGGGCAGTGGAGTTCTATTTCTTTGCTCTTTCCTAATTTCTGGTCTGCCAGTTGTCCTATTTTGTCTAGGGCTTCTCCTCTTTTTTACTTCCACCCATTCATTCGCTGTCTCCCTTCTCTGATATTTTGTCACTTTACTCTCCTTTTTATAGTTGTCTCTCACCTGTAAGGGTGCTTTATTGTAATGACTTTTTTCAAAATGGTCATTATTTCTAGGTCTTTTTCGAACATTATTGGTTAAGTAGTCGTTTGTATCCCTCTGGAACTTCTTTTTTTTGTTGGAAATTAACGATACTTCTATTTTATCCAATTTAATCATGGTCTGTTCTGCTAGGGATTGGAAATCCTCTGTATCTATAAAGGGTTCTAGTTTATTCTGGATAATTTTGATCTTTCTATCCAATTCCTCTAAATTTACATTTCTCTGTTCAATGATGATACCTATCATTTTAATTGAGAAAGATTCTAGAGCCCCCTCCCAAATCCCCATAAACCTTTTATCTCCTTGATCAAATGTTGGGTATTTTGTGAACCTCAGTCCACGTGGTGTAATCTCTTCCTTAAGGTATTTTTCCATAGTGTATACCTCCCATTTGATTTTTAATTCCTTAATTAGCAATTTTTCTAATACATGACACATTTCATCAAGATTATCACTAATTTTAAATTCCTCTTGTGATACAAAATCCTCTTTATCAAATTTATCAAATTTCTCATTAACCATATATTGCCATTTTGCCCTATTTTCAAAGATGGCCATTTTCTGAGCAATAGCTAAAAAACACCTTAAAGTGGTTACTATACAAGTGTAAAAGAAACCTTAACACACAAGGTGCAAGTGAGGTGAGGTATTTTTAGTTGCTCTCTAAATAGGTGCAGCTTCCCCAGTGTTTAAAAACCACTTAAAAAACACAAGATTAGAATATGAAATACAAACAGATAGGGGGCGCTCCAAATAGTGAATCAAGGCAAAAAATACTTATACACACTGGTTCTTCAGTTCATATGTACACCACCTAAATATCAGAGATAATAGCACATAGCATAATACTGTATGGTGGAAAACTGATTAAAAACAGTGTATCGATTGCCAACTCACAATCTGCAGAGCCACGTATAGTAGGCTCTGACTATAATCACATGCTCTGTTAGCTCAGGAAATACACCTCCGCTTTCGATGTCCAGAACTCAACTGATCCCTGCTCACTGTTTAATAGACATGCCCCTACTTGCGGTATAGCGAGTAGGGGCATAATTCACTAATACTAAGTAATCTTTACTTAGTATTAGTAAATTTGGCTGAAAGACCAATTTAGGTCTTTCAGCCTTTTGGTAGATAACTCCCTACTACCGTGGGAATTAGGGAGTTATCTACCAAGCGGCTGCAAGAGAAGTTCCAATATTCCGAAGTTCTGAAGTGTCGACGTGCAGAAGTTGCCGAAGTTCCGAAGTGTCGAAGTGCCGAAGTTCTGAAGTGTCGAAGTTCCGAAGTTGGCTATTTTAGCTATATGTTGCTGCAGCAGAGAACTCTTGCTTCTGACAATTGAAAATAATATAAAAAAGGTATACTTCAAGGCAGGAGCTGCTATTGATGCACTAATTGCAATGATAAGAAAGCAAAAAGACTAGGGCTATATGTATATCATTCCACAAATGGCTAATACAAAAGGGCCTAAATAAACACTGCAATGTAACAACTGACACCACCAACATTCATACTTCTGATGATCAGCTATTCAACCACACAACCACACTGCCTATAATGCCTCGTTTTTTAGGGATGGGCAGCAGGTGGGGGACCAGGCGAAGTAAACACGAGTCAAAGTTGTCATCAGCCTCAGCCAGCAAAACCCAACAAACCTATAATACCTGCAGAAAATAACCATTATTAATCTAACGGACAATACATGAGACAGGCTTTGGGTTTGGGCTTTTTACCTACCTCTAATACTGATACATTTTCCTTGTTGATGGATGTTGAACATTTTGTCAGATCATTGAATTTAAAGGTATTTGTAGTGGCCTAACCGCAGGTGCTCTTGTTGTCACCGCCAAGGACTCCCTTTCCCCCTTTAATGAGTAGCTCTGATATATAATATGCTATAATATGGTATATATAAAGGGGATAGGGTTCCTTGATTTGAGCGCTCATGTGATCGTTTTGATTTGACACATTTGATATGGATGAACACATATATATTTGTCTTTTACTATTATGACGATGTACACGATTAAGGCAATGGCTGGAATGTCATAGCAATTGGTGTTTTCCGTGTCTAGTGTGGCTCAATAAATAATAGTCTTATTTAGTCTTATGCATGGATGCCTAAGTGTCTTTTGATTCTTGGACAAAAATGTGTTTGGCTGGTTCAATTCATCTCAAAAAGTATATATATATGTATTTTCGGGTGGACTACAATCCATCCATGTGCCTAGGCAGCCCTATGTACATCAAACTGCGATGTATCTTCTGACACACTTTTATTTAGCATTTTGAGCTACAGTAGCTCTTCTGTGCAATCGCACCAGTCGGTTAAACTTCACTTCCCACATGCATCAACAGGGCCGCCATCAGGGGGTGACAACCATAACGGTTGTCACAGGCCCGGCGGCCCTGAGGTTATTATGGCTTTTTATTTGGCGTCGGTTATTATGGCTTTTTATTTGGCCTTTTTTGGGGCAGAAAAAAAGAAGATTTTAAAAGAAAGAAAACATCAAATGGTAAGTTATTTTTTTTTTTTAGGTACTTAGTTAAATGGTCCCCCCTCATTATTTTCAGGGTGAGATGGGTAAGTAGGGGATATTTTTTTGGGGGGGGGGTGACTAGGGGTTTGCAATAGCACGACCGGGCCCCTTTAAAAAAATCTCAGCCGCAAAGTACTGCTGGGAGGAAGTGGCCGTCACTTCCTCCCAGCTCCCTCCCCTCCCCTCCGTGCCGCGTGGGAGGGAAGAAAGACAGGCCGCTGGAGCCACGCTGACTCCCATCAGCCACAGCCTTCCACCTGCAAAAAAAATCTGAATGTCTGTGTGTATGTCAGTATGTCTGTGTGTATGTCAGTATGTCTGTATGTATGTCAGAATGTCTGTGTGTATGTCAGTATGTCTGTGTGTATGTCAGAATGTCTGTGTGTATGTCAGTATGTCTGTATGTATGTTAGTATGTCTGTGTGTATGTCAGAATGTCTGTGTGTATGTCAGTATGTCTGTATGTATGTCAGTATGTCTGTGTGTATGCCAGTATGTCTGTATGTATGTCAGAATGTCTGTGTTTATGTCAGTATGTCTGTGTGTATGTCAGTATGTCTGTGTGTATGTCAGTATGTCTGTATGTATGTCAGAATGTCTGTGTGTATGTCAGTATGTCTGTATGTATGTCAGTATCTCTGTGTGTATGTCAGAATGTCTGTGTGTATGTCAGAATGTCTGTGTGTATGTCAGTATGTATGTCAGAATGTCTGTGTGTATGTCAGTATGTCTGTGTGTATGTCAGAATGTCTGTCAGAATGTCTGTATGTATGTCAGTATGTCTGTATGCATCTATGTCAGTATGTCTGTGTGTATGTCAGCATGTCTGTATGTATGTCAGAATGTCTGTATGTATGTCACAATGTCTGTGTGTATGTCAGTATGTCTGTATGTATGTCAGAATGTCTGTGTGTATGTCAGTATGTCTGTGTGTATGTCAGAATGTCTGTGTGTATGTCAGTATGTCTGTATGTATGTCAGAATGTCTGTGTGTATGTCAGTATGTCTGTGTGTATGTCAGTATGTCTGTATGTATGTCAAAATGTCTGTGTGTATGTATGTCAGAATGTCTGTGTGTATGTCAGTATGTCTGTGTGTATGTCAGTATGTCTGTATGTATGTGTGTATCTATGTATGTATGTATGTATGTATGTATGTGTGTCTGTGTGTATGGATGTCAGTATATATGAATGTATGTATGTATGTCTGTCAGTATGTCTGTATATATGCGTGTATGCCAGTATGAATGTATGCCATTATGAATGTATGTCTGTGTGTATGTATGTAATGTCGGTGTATGTATGTGTAAGTTCTCATGCATGTGTTTCTGTATGTATGTTAGTATGTGTCTATCTGTCACTATGTATGCCTGTGTGTATGTATATGTGTGTATGTCTCAGTATGTGTGTGTCAGTGCGTATGCCCATATGCGTGTATGTCTGTTTCAGTATATGTGTCTGTTAGTATGTATCTTTGTGTGTGTGTGTGTGTGTCTGTGTCCTTTTGTATCAGTGTGTGTTTTTGTGTCTGTGAGTGTATTCCTGTGGGCGGGATTTTGAGGCGGATCCTGTGGGCGGGATTGGAGGAGGGCCCTAGGGGGCCCAGACCCTGAGCTGAGTTAGGGGCCCTAAAATTTCTGGTGGCGGCCCTGTGCATCAATGAGCCTCGGGTGCCCATAACACTGACGTTTTTTTTCTTTCTTGCACCACTTTTGGTGGGTACTAACCACTGCATACCAGGAAATCCCCACAAGACTTGCAGTTTGGTGATGCTTTAACCCAGTAGTCTAGCTATTTCGCCCTTGTCCATTTTCCTGCTTTCAACACATAAAATTCAAGAACTGACTGTTCACTTGTTGCCTAATATATCCTATCCTTCTACAGTTGCCATTGTAATGGTACAATCAATTTTATTCACTTCACCTGTCAGTGGTTTTAATAATGGAGCTGATCACTGCATAATATACATAGAGATTTTTTTTTTTTTTACTAGACCACCTTTTCCCCTCTATCGGTCACTTCTCATTGCGTCTGAATAAAATCAACATTTAGTGACTGACTATTAACCATCAATCATATTTCTGCCCCATCCATCATCTCTTTTTTCAGCGTCCATTGTCCATTTCATTTGTTTCGCGATATTGGTATGACCCGCTGATTGACCAAAATTTTGACAAATTTGAAACTAAATGAGCAAGTCTATTGATCTCAACAGTCTCTTTTTCAGCTTTCTTAAGTTCTTATGACTCTTTTTTTCCCCTTTCTCTCTTGATTAGACATATATTAGATCTATATGTTAGCTACAAATTGCATTGATATAACACAGAGAATTAATTTCTGTTTGGAATTCCAGAAATAGACACTCTGTACTTATTTTTTAGACTGCCAGTGACTCAGGAGATTTCCCGGAGAAAAAAAAAAGCAATTTACAGTGAGATGATACAATGATTTAATCTTCTCTCGCAATATAGATATGTAAATTATAGAAATTGTTTTTTAAGTGGCATTGTCAACTTGAGCTTGAAAATAAATGAAATAATTTCAAGGTCAGGATATTTCTTCAAGTAACACTTTCTATATATTTATATATATATATATATTACATTGCTACAAAATCACTCTTCAGTGGTTTGAATTCTAATCTGTCAGTTAATGGTCTATTGTAATTCTGCCTCTGTAATACCGTATTTGAGAAGCTTCACAATTTATATAATATTTGCATAATAACATTTTGTTCTAAAATAGACAAAAAAATATACTTTTTAAAAACATGGCAATAAAAGTTGGGATGTTAAAAGATAGTAAGCGGTCTTGCATAATTGAGTTCTTAATAATCTTTTAACACTTTAGTCAAATAATTCAAATTCAGAGTGTGTCTGATGCCTGCAACATTACCCGAAAAAATGAAAGATTTAATTGAACTGAAAAAAAGAGAAAAAAAATCCCCATTCTTTTTTTAAAAAGTAATTGTATCCCATGGCAAATGAAAAAACAAAACAAACAAAAAAAAAAAAAAAGCTGGATTTTGTTCCAGATATGTGTTTGTACTATTAAAGGAAAATCAAGGTAATTAAAGAGAAATTTTAACATCTATTTAATTATTTAACTGGTGCCAGGCTTCCGGCTAAGAAAAAAAATATTCTTGTTTTATAGAACTATATAGATTGAGATATTTAAATGATTTAAAAAAAAAAAAAAAAGTGCACGTTATATGTATATTTTTCCAATTGATCTTTATTTTTCCAATTGACTAATATATATGTTCAACCCAATACACAATATACTTTCATCTTATGTTGTAACCACAGCCAGTTTTCCTATTTACTACTATAACGTCTTAAAGCATAGAATTTAGTAGGGCTAACCATACAGATATCGTAGCCATAATTTTATATAGTTAGTAAGAGTTCGTCTATTTAAAATATATAAATAATTGAGAATACAATATAATAGGGATTGTCTTGGAAGCAAAAACGTTTTGTCTTTTTAAATATTTTATTAAATAAAAATATGAATAGACATGTAAAACCTTAATAATCCATTACAATAATTTATTACAGCGTTTATAAGATTAAAGTATATGCTTGCCATATCAGTTAAATAGAATAACCTCCTGAACTTGTCAACCTCTCTCTCAGTCATGATAAAATGGAACAGCGTTTCTGTCTCCAAAATCTCTCCTCTGTGTCCTAATATTAATAGGTACACATATTTATACTTTAGATGTTCAATTAGGTCATTTTAGGACCCACCTTAACTTGGTCATACAAGGCCATAACTTGGTCATTTCCCATGGGAACATTTTATCTATGTTTCGACTAAAACGTGAGGGTGCACATGACATGGAAAATTCCCTGACTTAGGGAATTACACTAACCTAGGAGAATATGGCACCCTAAAGTCTGAACACCATATTTACTGAATATGGGTAAGAAGTCATCTAGTAAAGAAACATTGTATAAAAAAACAATATGTTCCATTTCTAACAACTTGTCAATTTGCAAAATCTTTTAAAGACAAAGTACACAGTTTAAGAAATACAACTTTTCATTCTAAAACTTGTAATATTTGCATATGCCCATAACACTGCTAATTCAGAATAAACTTCAGTTCTGTAGTATACTACTAATTCAGAGAAAACTCCAGTCCTGCGGTTTTGAACGAATTGAGAGTCATTGAATACATTAGAGCTCTCTTTACTAGAAGAGCTTAGGAAAGATGTGTAAGAAGTCACATTGTAAGAGTAAAATGAAGACCTCTCTAACTATTGATCGCTTCTTTGCCATGTACTTCTATGTAATTTAGCAATTTATTGTTTGTCCTGCAATCTCTATGCAGCACGGGGAAGAGGCCACCATGACACAGACACATGTTGTTCACAGTAACATTTCAACATTACCAAAATGTATTTGCATATCACAGGTTATATTGTGTTCTTTAACAAGGTGTGATCTTACTCTAACCATTTAGGTAGTTACACCTGGTCTTTATGTATAGAAAGGGTAGTAAAAGGTGGGTGAGGAGTTTGGACTTTCCTGCTGTTGCTTGGCAGATCAGCAGTAAGGAAGGTGTTTTAATTAGGACTTTACTGCTGTTACTAGACAAACAGCAGTAAGGGATTTAGGAAAGATGGTATAAAATTCAAACGTTTAAACAACAAACAGCTTATTATGCTAAAACTTTAAAACTTAGTCTAGGAGTTTATTCACTAACATATTAAATATCAAAAAGCATAAAGAAAATTACATTCCATCACACATGCATGGAGATGTGGCTAGGGCTGTGTGGTGGACCACCTGGCACCACCACTGGGTGCCTCCACCAATCAATGCTTCCTAGTGCTCACCGAGCACTCCGAGCATTCCACCAGACACCATAACCACTGTGAACCCTGCAGCCAGCGTTACAGCTTGGTTGGGGTCTTGCTGTCCCCCACCCAACCTGGATCCAAGACCAGGATCCAGCTTCCAGTGGGTAGACCTATCCCAATCCAGAGAGTAAAGCAGGATAGTTCTTACAAGAGCTAGTGATTATAATCCAAGGGAGTATAATGAGTATAGCAATCCCCAGAGTGAATATAGCTGTTCCCTCCACACATGAGACGAGGCTCTATGTTGAGGGTGAAGAGGAACTGTTTTAATGGGAGCCACATGCAGCCTTATATGCAACTCCCCATGCAAGGGATACATATTACAGGTGCATTCCCCTCTGGATCTGAGAGGAGACTACAGTAAACATACACATAATTACATTGGCTCTCAGGTCCAGGACACTCCCACACAAAACAGGGTAATCCCTCCCCTGTGCCTGAGAGATAATTGAGTCAGGAACTGTACTAAACTCAATTATCTCCAGGCACAGAAAACATACATTTTAACAACATCCCGAACGTACCCCCAAAACACATCAAAACCCCACAAAAGTCACACCCCTTGATAGCTCTGATCTGGGGGACCAACATATCCAAAAATCACCCAGATCGGGTAAGGGGTTCGGGATTTCCATGGAAGTCATAATTTTGATTGACCGTGCACATGGTCCTATGCCCAAAACAGTTCCAGGGAATCAGGGCTAACGGTCTGTCTCTCTTTCTGGAGTACAAAAGTATTTAAATCACATGGACAGAGCCTTTTAAAGTGCATTGGGCAAGGTATATTGCAGGGCCTATAGTCCTGAGGCAGGAGCCCGTGGTGAGGTTCTGGTCACCACAGGCTGCATAAAAAAAGTTATTTAATTTCAAAACGGCAGAGAATTGAGCAGTGAGCATGACCGGAGTGGCCCACCGGGATACCGTGAAATATCCCGGTGGGTCGCAGCATCTGAGGCCCAGCACACATCCCTAATCATCAGGCACACGTAATTCAAATGATTTTCCCCTCGGACTGTGCCACCCTGTGTCAGTTCGTGGGGAGTAATGAGGGAGGAGCTGGGGGCTGGTGCAGCCACAATTACTCTACTTGCCACTGGAGGGAGACCTGTCAGTCTCCCTGCACAGTGTACAGCAATAACGGCCACATGCCCCACCCACACACTTAAGCCCCACCTCCCAAACACAAGCCCCTCCCCCAGATGGAAGCTGATGACCTGCTAATGAGTGAGCCTGTATGTGTGTCAGTGAGCTTGTCTGTAGGGATCATGTGTGTGTTAGTGAGCTTGTCTGTAGGGAGCATGAGCGTGTCTGAGTTGGTCTGTGGTGAGCATGTGTGTGCAGTGAACTTGTCTGTAGTAAGAATGTTTGTAACCGAAAGCTTGTCTGTAGTGAATCTGTGTGTTAATGAGCTCTTCTGTAGGGAGCATGTGTGTGTCAATGGGATTGTCTGTAGGGAGAGTGTGTGCGCGTCAATAAGCTTGCCTGTAGTGAGCGTGTGTGTGTGACAGTGAGCTTGTCTGTAGTAAGCTTGTGTGTGTATCGGAGTTTGTCTGTACTAAATGTGTGTGTGTGTGTAACGGTAAGCTTGTCTGTGTGTGTCATTGAGATTGTCTGTCAGTGAGCCTAGTGTTGGCAGAGCCACCAGCTACAGACAAGAGCAAAGAGAGTGGCGGCTGAAGAGAGTGAAAGGGACTTACAGAAGCTGTCAGTGCATAATCCTGCACTGAAGGTGGGACTGCATCAGTCAGTGTTTTTGGGTGGTGGTAGTGGGGGGTATCACTGAGTTTGTGTGGGTCACTGAATGTGTGTGCGGGTTACGGTGTGTGTGGGGGTTACTGTTTGTGTAGGGGGACACTGTGTGTGTGTGTCACTGTGTGTGAGGCGTCACTGTGTGTGGGAGGGGTTACTGTGTATATGGGGGTCACTGTGTGGGTATGGCTCACTAAGTGTGTGTGTGGGTCACTGTGTGTGTATGGCTCACTGAGTTTGTGGGTAACTGAGTGTGTGTGCGTCACTGTGTGTGTGTGTTTGTGTCACTGAGTGTGTGTATCAATCTGTGTGTGGGTGTCATTTGAGTGTGTGTGTGGGTTGCTGTATTTGTCATTTGCATGTATGTATCTGTTAGTGTGTATGTATATGTGAATCTTTATCAGTATGTGTGTGTATCAGTGTGTGTATATCGGTGTATGTCAGTGTGTATGTATAGCTGCATGTATGTCAGTGCATGTGTCTGTGTCAGTATGTGTGTGTATCTATATGTGTGTCAGTCTGTATGCATATCTGTGTCAGTATGTGTGACAGTGTGTATGTATAATTCTGTCAATATATTTGTGTATCTGTGTGTGGCAGTGTATGTGTATATGTCAATACATCCATGTATTCAAACACCAACACAATACACAAATACACCCCTGAATTCAAATATCAACACTACACATAAATACACAACTGCCTGAAAATACCAACACTACATACAAACACACCACTACATTCAAATGGCAACAATACGTACAAATACACTACTGTAAAGGATTATTTTATGCAAACCAATAAGTTTGAATGACTATCTGTTCCTGTCCAAATTAGAAATAATAAAGTTGCGTGCACGCAGAAGTAAATTCACACTGAGACACAAGGTTCAGGTTAAATGAAAGAACTTCAGGAAATTTAATGACAAGAGCACAGAAAATGGGTGCGCAGACCCTTATAAAGGCATTATTACGTCACTGGAGAATTCAAGATAACATAGAATTATAAATCAGTAATTGGTTAAGTGTTAAGTGGTTCACCATGGGTGTACCATCTTAGGTCACTACTGTCGTCATGAACTTCTCCTCCAGATTCCAGCATCATCTTGTTAGCACGAGGAGTTCACTCGATGGGAGGGGGGCTTTAGCAGCCATTTTGAGTAGTTAGCACGTTAGTCTCAAGGTTAGATTCTCAAGGCTTTTAGTAACTTCACATTTTATTAAGACTAGCTGCTACACTGTTTCACTCAGCAGGAACCTAACATTTCCTGCTGACACACAATTTCTATGAACAAAGCATTCTTGTAAGACTCTGAGGCCTGAGAAAGAAATATAATAATTCTACAACAGTCCCCCCTTAAAATGTTAATTACTAAAAGATAAGACTTTATTTGTTAATATCGGAAGACTTGTTAGCCCAAAGACACAGAAACCCTGTGGCCGCTAGCTTGGTGTTATTGCAAAGTGCAGTCGGATGTAATAAATATAGTACAAAATATCATTAGCAGTGATGGTTATGGACTCAACCCTCGTCTTTTACTGTGAAATCATCTGGTACCCCCCTTGGCACACCTATGGCATCAAAATATATATATATATATAGGTCAACCTGTCTTTTACAGGGGTGCTCCTTTTTGTTCTGAAGCATGAATGTGGTGTGTCAAGAGTACCTTGTCATGTATTATGTGTATGGACATAATAACCTTGGCTAGGGCACATTTACTTATTCATCATAGTATGAAACCTGTCCCATGCTATGTCAGTGTAGGTGGACTTAAATCATTTAGTCAATATTGATATCACCACAAACTCAAGATGGGCAGATAATCTTGAAAAAGCTTGGCATCTGAATCTCTTTAGCTTCACGAGGTCTCCTTTTTGGGGTCCTCGGCTTTCCATCGATGGCAGGTGGTCAGGCGTTATTATGGCCATCTAAACACCTACTTGTTTACATCTTTTCAAGTAACTTTTCCTTTAGAATCAAAGGTTTGTCAAGATCAACAAATGTTACTTCCCATGTTGCAGAGAGAGTCTTGAATCTGGAATGGTGAATCCACTTGAGTGATCTCTGCAACTTTCACGATGCATTACTGGGTATATGGTCTTGGTTGTCACATTGATGACCGGCTAGGCCTCTGGTCATCCTGACAAAATGTCTATTATAAATATTGCATATTTGAACCGGCAACTCTCTGGCACCTGGATATAGTCACTTGGATTCTTGAAAGGGATAGTGAGAGTTAGCTAGATGCTTAGGATTCTCCTCCTCTTCTGCCTGAGCTGTCCTTGGCACAGCCCGTCTCTAAGGGTTGCCCCTTTCTGTTGTCCAGCTTTGCATTTCTTTCAGGAGCTTGAAATCTGTAGATAGGATCTTCATGGTGAATATAGAAGTTTCTTTAGCGGACACCCTTCTGTGCACTTCCCTTGGTGCACTTGCGGCTTGTTTGGCAGCTTGGTCGGCTGAGTAGTGCTTCTTCTGAATTCAGTTTTCCATGGGCCTTCACCTTCAGTATGGCCACTTCTTCTGGAAGGAGTAGGGCATCCACCAACTTCTTAATAGCTGTGCTATGCTTAACTGGCGTGCCAGTTGCTGTGTGAAATCTTCTTGTCTTCCAGATTGATCCAAAATCATGTGCCACACCCAGGGCATATCTTGAGTCAGTGTAGATATTAGCATGTCTTCCTTCAGACATTTTTGCATGCCACTGAGAAGGCTGTCAATTCAGCGTCTTGAGCAGATGTGGGTGAGGAAAGTGAAGATGCTTGATGTACCTGATCTTCTGTAGCAACAGCAAATCCAGTATGGTACCTTCCCTCTTTATCCGCAAATCTAAGGCTATCCACAAACAGAGTGGAGTCAGGATCTGGCAAAGCTACTGCATGCACTGTTGAGAGGTGTCTTGTTTCCTCTTTCATCTGTTCAAAGCAACCATGAGGAGCAGTAGGAGAGGTATCCTCACCTATTTCTGTGTGAGATTGAGGGTATTTGTCTTTCCATTTACAGTTCTCTTGCTGACCCCCCTCTGTAGAGAGCTGATATCGATTTTTAGTGTTTCATGAGATTTCTGGGGACTTAGTGAAGAAAACATGAGGGACAGCCACCTCCCAGTGATGATACATGTATCTTACTTCCATGGGTATCTGGATCAGGACCGCACTATTTCCTTGAGAGTGCCCAAAACAGGTCTTTCATGATGAGGTGTACCTTCACCAGTCTGAATTTTTCGTAGTGTGGTAATCCCCCCCTGGGAAGTGGCAGAAGAGTGGCCGGAGCAACTTTTCTTCGAAGAATGATGTTGTCAGGTAGAGGCAGAGTTGTCTGTGGACGGAAATGTCTTAGAGAGGTAAGGTGGTTTGGCTGGATACAATAGAGAAATAATATCATGAGGAGCAAGAATTATTAGGACCGGCACTAGAGGTGCCACACCACTGGGGCTGCCATATTGGATGTGGGCACGACTTGAGCAAGTTGAGGCAGGGTAGGCGTGATCGGGGTAGGGGGTGTGGCAATGGAAGGTACATGTGGCTGAATAGGGCGGAGTTGCGTGGTAAGGGTAGGAGAATGGCCAGGCCATTTGGGCAGATGCCAGGGCGGGGCACGGGTAGGGCGGAGGAGATGGGTAGGGATTAAGAAGGGAGGAAGCATATAAAGGATATAGATATGGTGGTGGGGAGATGGAGGAATGAGTAGCGGGTGGAGTAGGAGGGACGGGAGGAGTAGGAAGAGGAGAAGGTGGAGTGGGAAGGACAGGAGATGAGGGAGAAGGAGGAGAAGGTGGATTAGGAAGGACAGGAGATGAGGGAGGAGGAGGAGAAGGTGGAGTAGGAAGGACAGGAGATGAGGGAGGAGGAGAAGGAGGAGCAGTAGGAGGACAGGAGATGAGGGAGGAGGAGAAGAAGGTGGAGTAGGAAGGACAGGAGATGAGGGAGGAGGAGAAGAAGGTGGAGGAGGAAGGACAGGAGATGAGGGAGGAGGAGAAGAAGGTGGAGTAGGAAGGACAGGAGATGAGGGAGGAGGAGAAGAAGGTGGAGTAGGAAGGACAGGAGATGAGGGAGGAGGAGAAGAAGGAGCAGTAGGAGGACAGGAGATGAGGGAGGAGGAGAAGAAGGAGCAGTAGGAGGGGAGACAGACGAAGGGGAGGGATCAGTGGAAGGAGTAAGAGGAGGTGGGCAGGTAAGGGAGCAGACAGGTGATGTAGCAGTGGAGGTGGGCAGGGTGGTGGATGGGCGGAAGGGAGGAAGAGCGGACGGGAGAAATGGATTGGAGGGGGAGGGTGGAAAAGGAGAGGATGAGGGTGAGGAGATCTATAGGACTGATGGGGGGGGGGAAATAAGGATCCATCAGCATTCAATACCAGGTAGAAATGAGGAGGCAGGTAAGATTCTCTTCCGCTATGGAGGCCCATTTACAACAACTATTAACTGACCCTATGCTTTCCCTATAGAAAAATAATAAAAGGCTAACATGCTCATCTGTCTGAACAGGCCTCGAACGCTTCACTCCGTGGGTATCCCGCAGTGGCTAACACACTACATCTCCCACGTCAGACTTTTGCCCGTTGAGACAGACGCTATCCCTGACTCTCTCCTTTTTTTTTTTTATACATATATATATATATACATACATATATACATATATATATATACACAACATCTCAAAATATAATTCTTACATACGTCACAAATATACATTATCACAATTTTATGTCTCGCAAAAGGGATAAAACTTATTTTACTCTTCACTGATAATGTATTAAAACATACAAAATAGACAAATAACATTGTTTTCTGCGAGATAAATGAAAAAGACAATGGAGATTTTTGTTAAGCTTTATAAATAGCTACACATTAATTTACCTTTTTTGGTTTCCAGTTTCTGGCTGTTAATGTATTTGCTGCTAGTAACAGATGTGGAATCAATACATTATAATGCCCAAAGTCTCGACTTATTGGTATATGCAATAATAAAATATCTGGGCTTACATCAACATTTATGTTAATCAATTTTTGAATCTAGGTGGCTATCATTTTCCAATAAAGACAGATTGGAGCACACTCCCACCTTCATAGTTTATTCTAGTATCTAAATCCTTATTCCATT
Organism: Pelobates fuscus; assembly: GCF_036172605.1. Taxonomy (NCBI): domain Eukaryota; kingdom Metazoa; phylum Chordata; class Amphibia; order Anura; family Pelobatidae; genus Pelobates; species Pelobates fuscus. Next base: position 365,349,483 of record NC_086318.1, read on the forward strand.
TGTAAATAGTTAGGCTTATAATGTTTTCTGGTTCCTTTTCAATTAGATCAAAACTTTTTTAGACTAATCCTTTAACTGTATTACCATTTGTTCATGAAATCTTTGTTTATTAGAAATTTATTTTAGTAAATATTCTTTAACCCCTTAAGGACCAAACTTCTGGAATAAAAGGGAATCATGACATGTCAGACATGTCATGTGTCCTTAAGGGGTTAAGATAACCCTTTTCCAGCATGTTATCAATTTTTGTACACAAAGTTAAAACACATTTGTTACTTACACGTGAATCGATATATATTCCTCATCATTAACTACCACTGTCACAGACACATTTATGATACAGGGAAACAAATAGCAGGATTATTTTAGTAATTGTAACTTTCTTGTTCATAATATGTAGAGTTCAAGGAAAACAGCATATCATACGACAGGATGAGCATGATAGGGGTAGGCCTCTTGATGGAGGCAGCCATGACAGGGGCGGGGAAGGAAATGATGACAAGCGTGGAAATGACGACCATGATATGTATGGGAAAGGAAGAGACAGGAGGTAACGGCGGAAGTAAGGGCAGAAGTGACGTCACCTTAGGGCCAACCTCCTTTTGTACTAAGCGTCAGCCCTAGGGTGGTGGCTGACGTACTTTCAACATTACACTATATTATAACTAATAAAATAAGTCAGAGAAGCAACATTCTGTTCAGCAAAATGAAATACTAAACTATAAACAAACCTGGCAGGTTAAATAAGACAGTTGAGAACATTATGCATTTAACAGCCCGTAAAGCTGTCTCTAGAAACATGTACTTTAAAATAACATGATGCAAAATAAACTCACGGAATTCAACCAGTTTACCTTATCATCCAAAAGCCATTAATCACTTTCCTAAACTCCGTAATCATATACACCAGTCTTTACTTTACACCGCAAAAGAAAATACAGCACCTCGTGAGCGAGTCTCCCCCACAATCCTCACTGCCTTATCACAAAACACAATATATATAAAGCGCTACGGAATCTGTTGGCGTCATATAAATAGCAACAACAATAACAATATACAAACCCTAGAAACCTCTTATACGACACATCACTCCTTAACCATCCTATCAACTTCTATGTAAATAACAAAATACACAATTAGAATATTTTCTAGCAAAAAAATCCAATTTCTAACTCTTATCAGTAGCTCTGAATAACTTCACTGAGCACATTCTCGCTGAAGGCAGACATGTCCCTCCTCCGCTAAAGAGAGGGAGGGGGGAAGATAAATTGAGACAGAGTGCAAACAGGGGAGAGAGAGAAACGAGAGAAACTGCAGGCATGAAAGTTAACCATGTCACTGCTGTACAGTAACAAGACAGAAGGATAGTTACATTACAATTATTGCGAGCAAAGAGACACAAAAACCACAACATTTAGACAATACACCTAAGGTACCCATACTATAGCAACAACTGAAATAATCCCTGATCCAGTCAGGTCAATACATAAATAATCTCAGTGAAACTCAATACAAAACCCCAACCCTCTATCAGGGTGGTACCCGGCTCCTAAATCGGCCAACAAACAATACAAAAAACCCACAGCATTTAAGATTGGGGTAGGGTAGGGACCAGGGATGGTGACCGTGGTCAGCTACATTTCGGTCATTACTGATGGGATGTTGGGCGTGGTCACCTCCTGGACATAATAATGTAATAATAGGGCGCTGCCTGGGAGAACTTCCCAGTAACACAATTATTATAATAAACATACAATCTTAAACCTTTGTGATCAACCTCTTCCTCAATCCATCCTTCTTGCTGAATAGCTTTTGCTACTTGGTACCAAGCTTCTGCTGTACGGTCTAAATCACGGTCCAACAGCTTCCCTTTCTTTTCTGTCAGTAACTTACGCCAGCTCTCTGGCTGCAATCTACCGCACGGAGGTACGTCACTTCCACATACTTTAGTAATTTTATCAACTTTCTTAACCATCTCTTCTCCTTCTCTATCTTCTACCAAATCACATGCTAACCAACCCTTATTGGGTTTATCTAACTTCTGTCCCATCCTCCCTATACAAGGCGTCCCAGATATAGAGAAAGAAAAAGGAACAGAATGTCTACAGTGCTCGACTGCTACGTAAGAGTGAGTTCCTACGTAGACTAGTCACTGATTCCGCCTACCCAAGGTAGCCGCGGATTGGAGCGTGGCAAGAAGTGTGTGACCAATCACTTCTTTCAACAGAAAAAGGAGAAATAGGAGGGGAAAGTGCAAATAGTACAGAGAGTAAGATAAAAGTAAACACAGGAATCTGTGTGACAGACAATTAAGACAACATTTCAGTGTAAATACAGTGCATGCATCACAGTTCAAATAAGTTCAACAATAATCCCTTTCCTTTACTCGTGTGGCCGAAGCCACCTCCCTCAACCTCGTAGTGTCCCCGCTCGGGGAATGACTGCAGATTAGCCGCACTACCTGACGGCGACGGAACACAGCAAACACCGGCCCGAGTTCCGTCCACCTCCCTCGTTACAGTGGTTCGGACCCGTAACCACCTCTTCCCTCACTCCCGTAGTGTCCCTGTTGCGGACCCACCCGCAAGTCACACTACCACGTGGTGATGGAGACAGCAATGCCTGCCCAAATCCACACGCCACAAAAGGCTTGGAATGTTACCAGCCTCAGCGCTCGAGGCTGGAATGTACCACCTCTCTGCAATCCAAGCAGAGAAAAGAAGTGTCCAATGAGGCTAGCTAAGCTGTCAGAGCGACACTATGGGGAACCCCCAGGAAGCAGTGAGTCTACACCGACCTCCACAGATCCCCCCCTCTTTTTCCTTACTGCCGTAGCTACTCGGCACCTAAAAGAGGTAAACAGGTAATAGAGGACCCCCAGGAAAACTTCCACAGGTCCACCCCCCTCTTTCCTTACAGCCACAGCTACGTGGCTCCTAAAAGGGGTAAACAGGCAAGCACTCTACCCGGGCACTAAGCTAAGGACAAACCAATTCAAACACACCCAGGCAACAGATAGTCAACATGCAGGTAAAAAAGGTATCAAATTAAAAATACAAGGTCTCTGGGCAAGTAATTACCTGACTTTGATGTCCCCTCGGAAGCAGTCTCAGACACTGGGACAGGTAAATCACAGGGGTCGGAACATACCGGCTAGGTGCTGCAGCAATCTCTACCGTGTATTCAGAGGTGATCAATCTCTTTCCTTCCCCCAGGATTCACCCACCCAGCGTCTTCTTGGATGGCTGTCCGGGCGGGCATAACCCAGAGCCCCACATTGATGCGCCAAATTGTAAAGGATTCTTTTATGCAAACCAATAAGTTTGAATGACTATCTGTTCCTGTCCAAATTAGAAATAATAAAGTTGCGTGCACGCAGAAGTAAATTCACACTGAGACACAAGGTTCAGGTTAAATGAAAGAACTTCAGGAAATTTAATGGCAAGAGCACAGAAAATGGGTGCGCAGACCCTTATAAAGGCATTATTACGTCACTGGAGGATTCAAGATAACATAGAATTATAAATCAGTAATTGGTTAAGTGTTAAGTGGTTCATTAAATGCCCTCCCTACTGGGTGTACCATCTTAGGTCACTACTGTCGTCATGAACTTCTCCTCCAGATTCCAGCACCATCTTGTTAGCACGAGGAGTTCACTCGATGGGAGGGGGGCTTTAGCAGCCATTTTGAGTAGTTAGCACGTTAGTCTCAAGGTTAGATTCTCAAGGCTTTTAGTAACTTCACATTTTATTAAGACTAGCTGCTACAATGTTTCACTCAGCAGGAACCTAACATTTCCTGCTGACACACAATTTCTATGAATAAAGCATTCTTGTAAGACTTGTAAGAGGCCTGAGAAAGAAATATAAGAGTATAGATTTAAAGGGGCCTAATAATTCTACAACACTACTACATTCAAAAACACACATGCTCTATGCAAAAACATGCTTACATTCAAACACACATACACACTGCTCACAAATACATCCCTGCAAGGATGGGGAAAGGTAGCTTTCCAGCTGGCAAAGCATTGTGGGAGTTGCACAGTAGTCAACGTTCTACCTTTTAGCCATCCTTGCACTAGAGAGGCCCCAAAAAAATTCTTGCACCAGGGCCCTCTCTACATTGGTTCTGCCACTGTTTAGCAATTCTAGAACTTGAATTCGGGTAAATTGTGTCCAAATTCAAAAGAGTTTTAAATGCCAATCAGGGGGTATATTCAACTGTCACTGAGTGTGGTGAAGAAGTAACTGACTTTAGGATGGGGCATGGAGATTTTGGTGGTCCTGCACTGGATTATGAGTTTTGAGATCAGAAGACATGTTCACCAGGTTCTGCCCCCCATCTCATTTTCATTGAAATTCCTATGCAGTCCAGATATACCATAAGACTGTCAGATGCACACAGTGACCGTCAGACACACTTTCACTCCCAGACACATACCCATTGTCAGATACACGCACTCATTTCCAAACACATACAAATACCTAGAAATATTTACATACATATTCTGCAGGAGTTAAGGGTGCACATTCTTGACTCCTCTTTATCTATATATCTATTAATTTTGACCCTTTTGTACTTTTTATTTTTTTTATTTTTGTATCTATTCAACATAGTTTTACATTTTATTAATTCATTTGATATCCAGTATGGGGTCTTTTCAGACCATGTGGATATTCTATTAGTTTGGAGCTATCGCCCTGCCTGCACAGTGTATTGCACTGTCATTGCAGTACACTGTCAGATCTAAGCTTCATTCTGCTTCTTGGTATCTCATTTGGACGTCCAATTAAGAGTGTGTTACAATAGTCAAGGCAGCTAATGATATGGATATAAACAAGTGCCTTAGTTGCATCTTGAGCAGAATTTTCAATATGAAAGTTTCTTGATTTGGAAGCAGACTGGATGTGGGGAAAAAGGTTAGACCTAATGGAATGTAACATCAAGGCAGCGAGCTGGGGGGTTAGGGTAATGGGTGTTCCATTAACCTGAACGAGATAGATGGAGGTGGAATAATTGAATGGGGAAAAATTAGGAGTTCAGTAATTGAATGAGTAATTGAACAATTACTGCTCCCCTTTCTGATAATAAATGAATAATAACGGGGGGAAGTCTGGGCTATTGAAATACTGATGTTCTTGATTAAACTAATATTGCTGTATATCCCTCCTATGCACTGCCTACTCATCCTTAAGTATATTTAATCACGTAAAGAGTATGACTATGAGGATTATGCAAATACCTAAACCCTCTTCATCTGGCAGAAGGAAAGAGTAAAACTTGCTCCTCAGGATGTCAATGACATCTGCTCCATTATTTATAACAGATGTCCAAATTCCGTACTGTACATCACATCAAAAGTATCCTCAAGTCAATAAAAAACCTAAAATGATCTCAAAGATGCATGCAAATATAGTAAGAATTGCATAATTTAATAACTGCATATTATATAACATAACACTGTATAGTATTGGGCCCTAATTATATCATGCCGGTTCCACATTGGCAGCACAATGAGTAAATATATAAAAGAGAATTAGATATATTAATACAACCCTCATAATTTTGATACAATTATGCTTGTAGAAAAAAATATATATAAAAAAACATAACAAATTACAGCTTTCTTGATATACTGAACTATCAAATCAGAAGCAAGTTTGATGAAGGTGTCCCCTTCAATGTTCTTTATATAAGTGCTAAAACCTAAGCCTAAGTCAAGGCAACAAACAGGTGCTTAAAGAAAAGTGAGAGTTACATGTTTTTCTTTTTTTAATAATAATGCTTATATAACAAAAGTAACAAACACACATGCAACCTACTATAGTAAACATACTTTTACCTTTATTGTGACATTAGATAGCATCCATTCCACCCCCTATATTATTGTGCACCAACAAATGCCATCTACATGACTGATGCCACAGTGGTAAGCATGATAATAAAAAAGTCACTATGTATGGACCACTACCTGAACCGAGGGATTCTGGGAGTTATCAGACAATCAACACCCGGACACTTTTTTTTTTTTTTTATAATCATCTTTATTTAAGAATTTTATTTTTGTACAGTCAGACAATACATTACATAGGGATCTTTAACCATATCAACACCATTTGTATATTATGTTTTTAGTTTACATCATGTTCAAATCACAAATGTGTTGTCTTATTGTAATATAAATATCAATAGATAGGCATCTAAGATCATCGTGTGACTATATTACTAAAAAATAAATACATCTTGCACACACATTCATTCATACTTTCAGACTGAGGGATAGATCCAACCCGATTAGTTATCATCAATCATGGGAGAGCGAGAAAAGAAAACATATAATTTGACCTTATTGTTATTACAAAATGGGCAGGGATTTATTAGACGGTAAGGCTATATTATATAGGGTGAACATCATAAGTCTTTAATTATTTTCCATTACGATGCATAACTATCTCTAATCCTTCCCTTAAGTAAAGAGAAAAAAAAAAGAGATAATTATAATCCTATGTAATATAACATCTTATTAATGGGAAACTGGTGATCGTTAAGACTATGACAATATTTCTGCGCAATTAAGGGGGAAATAAGGAGTAAGTGGTGGTAAGTAAAGCCCACAGTTCGCATACATCCTAGGATTAGATCAAAAGGATACAATACAAATACTCATATTTTCTCCATTGGTATTATGGATAAGCAATAGTAGGAAGCAGTCCTTTTTCATTCATAAATTGATATTACTTTGTCCAACCATAATTTGTATATACCTTTTTTAAGGGTTGAGCTCAGTGTGTTATTAGTAAGGTTATTTTCCATCAAGAGTTGAAATTTAATTTGACTTATAAGATGTCTTTTTTGGAAGGGAATAGATGATTTCCAGTTTCTGGCAATTATTATTTTGGCAGCCACAAAGCAATGAGATGCTATGCATTTAGTTTTTTGTGTGTCCAAATTCCAATTATAATGTAAAATCGCTACAGCTGGCTTTTGTTCCAATCGTTTATGAGACAACTCATACAAAATATCAAAAGTCCATGTCCATAATGTTTTTACAATCGGACATTCCCACCACGTGTGTATATATGTCCCAACAGACGACCCACATCTCCAACATAAATTCTGTAAGTGAGGATACATTTTAGATATTCTAGATGGGGTATAATACCATTTGTATATTAATTTAAAATGGCATTCTACCAGATTTATTCCGTGTATAAATTTTGTTAGGTGAGAAATAGAAGAACACCATTGATTTTTTTAAATTGATATGTCCAGTTCTTTTTGCCAGTAGTCTATGATCTTTATAGGTTTCTGACCTATTTCTTTTAACAGGACATTCGCTAATGATACTACTTTTTTCTTAGTACTATTACAAAATATGATTTCCATTAAATTAGAAATTGTAGATTTATCACAAATAAGAGAAGAGTGTAAGTAATGTTTAATCCTTAAATACGTAAAAATTTCTCTAGATGGTAATTTGTAAGTATCTACAATCTGTTGGAATGATGTTAATCTATTGTCTATCATGATATCCGAAACAATATTTATACCATGTTCAAACCAGGTATTGAGAGATAAGTCAGTTACGTTCTGCTCAATTACCGCCAAAGAACAAGTCTTTGGTATCTTATTTACATATCCCAACAATTTTTTAATTTCTTGCCATATGTTTAACGATTGGCTAAGTATATGAGATTTAATCTGCGTAAAAAATTGAGATTTATCCGGTAGTTCTTTCCACATCAACATTTCCGCTTTATTGGGCTTGACTACCAGTGACTCCAAAATGTGCCAAGGTTCGTCTACGAATTGTGGGTCTTGAAGACAAAATATATGTCTTATCATGTTTGCATAATAACTTGTGATAATATTAGGAAAGTTTAAGCCCCCCTTCGTTATTCTATTGGACAAAAGTTTAGGACTGATTCTCGGTTTCTTATTTTTCCATATAAAGTTGGAAATATACGATTGGATCAGATTTAACCAAGCCTTAGGAATTTTCATGGGTACCATGGAGAATAAATAGGACCATTTTGGCAATATGTATGAGTTTATGATATTAATTCTGCCGATCCAGGTAGTCTCCAGGTTTTTCCATTTTTGTAATTTGTAATTCATTTCTTTAATCAGTCTGAGGATATTGATCTCCATTGTATCCTCAGTTTTTACTGGTATAATGATCCCAAGATATTCTATTTCCTTATTAGACCAAATAAAATTATATAGATCCGATAATGTCTTAACCACTTTCTGTGATAGGTTAGTATACATGGCGATAGATTTAGAGATATTAAGCTTAAAGTTAGAAACAATACTATAAGATTCTATTTCTTGCATTAGAAAAGGCAAAGAAAATTCTGGGGCGGTCAACGATATCAGAGCATCATCCGCATATAGGGATATTTTTAGTTCAGTATGTGCAATGGGGAATCCTTTGATGTTATGGTTATTTCTTATAGCGATAGCCAAAGGTTCCAGAGTTAAGATATATAAAAGTGGGGATAATGGACATCCCTGTCTGGTACCATTTCGGAGTGAGAACCATCCTGCTAATATGTTGGGACCAACTGTCCTAGCAGAGGGGTTAGTGTACAATGCCATTATTGCATTACAGATTCTACCCTGGAAACCAAACGATGCCAGTGTCTCCCTAAGGTATCCCCACCCGACCCTGTCAAACGCTTTCTCAGCATCTAGAGACAGGGTCAGGAGGGGAGTATCAGATCTATTTGCCATGTCCAATATGTCAATTATTCTTCTAGTATTGTTGGAGGACATACGTCCAGATACAAACCCAATTTGGTCTCGATGGATCAATTTATCGATAACAGTGTTTATTCTAGCTGCAATAATTGCGGAGTAGATCTTCATGTCAACGTTTATTAGAGCAATGGGTCTGTAATTTTTAGGATCATTAGGGTCTTTTTTAGGCTTTAAAATAGGGATTATATTAGATTGGAGAAGTTCATTAGGTGCCATTTTTTTTTCGATAATCTCATTGAACAAATCAGTTAGTGGACTAACCACTACTGGCATCATATGCTTATAAAAAGCGTTTGTGAAGCCATCAGGGCCGGGCGTTTTATTCCATGCTAGCTTTTCAATTTGTTGCTGAACTTCTGCTTGTGTAAATGGTAAGTTAAGTAACGCTAGATCTGACGGAGAGACTGTCGGAATCTGGATATTTCCCAGATATTTTAAAACGTCACTGTGTTGAGGGGTATCCTTAAGGTTGTACAACTGTGTATAATACTGGTTAAATTTTTCTCCTATTTGAGTTGGAGTGGTATAGGTATTATTTCCTTCTACTAATTTTTCTACTCTATTTCTCGCTTGGTGAATTTGTAATCGTTTTGTGAGATTTTTGGATGCTCTGTTTCCCATGTGATAATAGTTCACTTTTAGTTTTTTTATATTGATTTGAATTCTTTGTTCTTCTTTAGAGTTAATTAAATGTTGTATTTGTTTTAATGAAGTTCTTATTCCATCTGAGGATTGTTGTTTATCTAAATTAGAGAGCCTATAAAATTCAATATATAAATTTGCCAGGGATTGTCCATTATTTTTTTTAAAGATATGTCCCATTTTAATCAGGTAACCTCTTGTTACTGCTTTTTGTGTACACCAATTAGTGGAACAAGAAGTATCCTGAGGGCAATTCTCCTCAAAGAAGTGGGTTATTAGAGAAAGTAAGTCATTTCTATTCTTCTCGTTTTCAATTAGTGAATTATTAAGTCTCCAAGTGGAGATACCAGGATGGGGAGCCGTACCTATGTCCATAATAATGAAGCTATGATCTGCCCAGATATTTTGCTTAATTCTAACTGTGTGGATAAGTTTTAAAGAAATAGGGTTAGTTAAGCATAGATCTATCCTAGAGAATGATCCATGTACGTGTGAAAAATGAGTATAATCTCTCTCATAGGGATTGTATATACGCCATGGGTCACAGAGATTGTATAGTTACTAAATCTTTTTGCTTGCTTGTGTATTTTTTTATCTGTATTAATCTGCACCCGAGATTGTTTATCTAAAATAGGATTTAATACACAATTGAAGTCTCCGGCGATAACCAAAGTACCCTTAGAAATTTTATCTATCTTAGTCATTAAGTGGGAGAAAGTAGTCATTGGGTCTAGATTAGGTAGATACAAATTCACAAGCGTATATGGCTTATTGTCGATATTACACACTAAGATAATGTATCTAGCCTCTTTGTCTAGATCACAGTGAATAACTTCCAATTTAAGGTCGTTCCTAAAAATGATTGCAACACCCCTTTTTTTCCTATCAGTTAAAGACGCATGGATGGTTTTTTAGTATAAATTTCCACCCCAGGTTTGTCTAGAATTTATAAGCCAGTGGGACTCTTGAATAAAAGCTATTTGAATTTTTTCTTGAATTAAAGAATGATATAACCTATTCCTCTTTTTATTCGTATTTAAACCCTGCACATTAGAACTCAATACTCTCAAAGATAGCAGATTTCAAGGTTTAGGAGTTCCATCGTCTCAGTCTGAATAACATTCATACAACCATTCATTCCTAATTTTCGGGAAGGACAGACCGGTATAGGGCTGACCCGACCCGAGAATATAGCATACCATCGGTAGAGATTTCTACCGCATCCTAAGGAGGCCATAAGGTCTCCGGAGTAAATGTAGCAAAACTACATATAGAGGGGGAAGGACTCCAGGGGGGAAAAGAGAAAAGAAAAGGAAGAAAAAAAAATTCCTTCAAAGTTTATCCAAAAGGAAAGCAAAAACATAATGGGTAAATTATAAATTAAGTGATTATTTTTAAGGAATTACATCGTATCCATCCTCCAAAATTTAGATTATGAATTATAAGTAGTGTTATCAGCATTATCAAAAAAGGTTAAGAGATACGGTGTAGGTAGACCTGAAGGGATTACCCTCGGGGTTAATATTGTGTATCCCATGTGTGAAATATGAATTGTAAGTCGTATTATCAACATTATGAAAAAAGTTTAGGAAAAGAAAGAAAAAAAAAAAGAAATAATAAAAAAAAGTAAAGAAATAAATATACCTGAAGTATGTTATATAACCGTGTAAATATACCACTGAGGGTACCCTCGGGATTAGTATTGTGTATCCCCTGTGTAATCCAGTTGAGTATGGAATAACAATATCTATGTGTAAATATTGTGTATATATCATAACGTGATTAATAGAACAAAAATAATTATTATCAGCATAAGTGTGGAGTTAAAATATGTTAATATTGTGTCTACATCAAACGACATTGAAGTATTAAGATTTATCCTACTTTGTGAAAGGAATATAAGATAATAATATCTATGGTGTATTTTAACAAAGACAAAAAATAACAAGTTATCAATAGATTTGAATAGATAAATAACACTAGATTCCTTCCCTTCCCTTTCTCCCTCCCTAACGCCCTAGCGCCCCAACGAGACACTCAATATTCCTATTCTATTATCAAATTCTTTAGTTTTATCCATTGTATCAATTTTGTGTTCGAATCAAATGTCTCCCTGATGCCTTCAAAAGTAAGGGCTATTTTTACTGGAAATAGCCATTTATATCTAATGTCTAGTTTTCTAAGAATTTGTGTAGAAGGGTGGAATGATTTTCTTCTCGTTCTGGTAGCGAATGATAGGTCTTGATAAACCTGGATCTTCTCAAATTGTCCAATAGTTGTCGTGTTTAATCTTGCAAGCCGAAGAACTGTATCTTTAAATTCGGAAGAGGTGAAGGAAACGATAATGTCTCTGGGAATGTCTGCTTGAAGAGCTTGGGGCTTGAACATCCTATGACATCGTTGTATAACATTGTCCGGTATAACAATAGGTAAATTCAAGGCTTGAAAATATTGATATAAGGTCTGTTTTAAATTTTCCTGTGGACCTGCTTCTGGAAAATTTCTAAACCTCAAATTATTGCGTCTGCTTCTGTCTTCCATGTCGTTAATTTTCAACTCCAGTTCTTGGATTTTTTGGTTCATTTGTTTGTTTTCGTCAGTAAGAGAATGAATATGAGAGTCCATTCTGGCTATTTGATCTTCAACATTTTGAAATCTTGCGATAAGTACATGTATTTCCTGTTTAATTTCTGATTTAATTTCAGCAGTACTTATTTTTAAAATATTCTTGATTTCTGACAAATTAGCGCTTAAACGGTCTTGTAGTTGAGAGGCAGTTATCAGATCCTTATTTTCCTCAGTCATGGGGTTACCCACATTAGTCAGTGATTCATCCAAATTATGTTTGTTATTTTTTGTATTTTCTTTATGCTGTTGAGGGGAGAAGTATGTAGACATTGATCTATCTTGAGGTGCTTCTTTTTTATCCTTCTTTCCCGAAATGTTGTTGTCTTGAGTTTTTCTTGAGGCCATATTGAAATCGCTACTTAGTTGGCCGGCCCTTGTTGTCAGTTTTAATTAGAAAGCAGGTATTTTCAATCTCGAAATTACCACTAAGGCATTAAAAACATTTCAGTTATTGAATATAACTGTGCTTAATTGGCTGTCTTCATTTAGTGTAAATATGTAAACTTTTGATTTTAGATTTTTTATGTAGAGTTTTTAATATTCTTGTCTGGGTTGTTGCTTGAGGCCGTACTGGAATCCCTTCTTAGTTGATCGGACCTTGTTGTCAATTTTAATAAGATAGCAAGTATTTTGAATGTTGAGTGTTCCACGTTATGCAGTAGGGATAATGTAGTTGTGAAGTATAATTATGCTACCATTGGCTGTCTTCCAATGCTGTAAATATATAGCCTTTTTTAGTTTTATTGACTGGGTTTTTCTTAAGGGCTGTGTAGAGTGTCTTCTTAAATGACCGGCGCTGTTGGCGATTTATTGGGATAGTCGATAGTTTCGGTCTCAGGTAATCCACTTAGTCACTATAGGTGATGCGGTTAAACAATATAGTTGCACATCAATTAGCAGTTAGATTTGTTGTCTAGGATTTTTCTTAAAGCCAGAATGAAGGCATTACTTGATAGACCGTATCTTGTTGTCAGATTTAATAAAATAGGAGATGTTTTAGATCTCGAGTTTTCCCCTTAATCAGTAAGGCTGGTGGAGATATAAATTATAATTATGCATCCATTATTATCTTCAATTGGAGTGAAGACATTTTTTTTTTTTTTTTTAATAATTTTAAATGCTTAAGTTTTTCTTGTATCTGTGTTGAGGTCGCTGCTTAGTTGACCGGCCCTTGTTGTCAGTTTTGGTGAGATAGCAGATATTTTCGGTCACAAGTTTTTCACTTAGGTAATAAAAATGGTGCAGTTATAAAATATGGTGGCGCATCAATTAAGTAGCTTCATTAGCTGTAAGTATATGGCCTTTTTAATTATGTTGTATTAAATTTATCTTAAGGCCATTAATGAGGTCACTTTTTTAGTAGACCAGCCCTTGTTGGCAAGTTTTAAGTAGGCAGCAGATATTAGGAGATGTTTTAAATCTCCAGTTTAAGTTTAAGTCTCAAGTTTAAGTCTCAATTTTTTCACTTAAGCAGTAGGATCGTGCAATTGTATAATATGAATTTACATCATTTGACTGTCTTCATTTAATGTGGATATATATCCTTGTTGGTATTCAATAGATTGTTAAGGAAAACATAGTAATTCCATATATGATTTAGTAATTTGCCTTATACATTATAACTGGAAGAATTTTGAATTATGAAGTAATGCACTTATCTGAGATTTCGTATTCAGGTATCATACAGGGATGAAATTTGCTGGAGTTGTGACTGTTGTGACTTCGTCCATCCAGAAAATTGCAATCGACGTTAGTGAGTATCCAGGCGGAATCGTCCACATGTGTATTCAGAGGGCGGTAATACGCCAATAGAAGCCTGCATACTCCAGCTTATATATTATAGAGAAGACACAACTCGGGAAAACTCAGTGTCTCGTGCGGGAAGCCTGGGCGTTCATAGCAGCGTGGTGTATCTCGCCATGCTCCACAGAGTCCTTCACCCCTCCTATTCCGTCACGCCCGTCGTCAGCACGTCAGCACGTCAGCACGTCATGACGTCTCTCTCTCTGTCCTTCCCCTCACATCTAACACCCGGACACTGTTGAGGGAGCCTGACAGGTTTTGCCCTGCCCAAATATTCTGCATTGTTAATTGTCATTTTGCTTGTTTGTTTTGTTTCTGTTCTTCTCGTTTTGTCACATAGATTTTGCCTCGCCAGCAAACAGATTGGGAGTAGCCACCCTAATGGGCTTGGGAAGTTACAACCTGTCTCGTGGTTGAGTACGGGATGCGGGTTGTCGAAGACTCTTGGAAATCGTTGGGAGAAGCTGTCTACTGGTTTGTTAACCAGTAACTGACAGAACATTTTAAGTGATTAAAAAGTAAAATAAAGCCGTGTCTGCTGCCCTACCCCAAATAGAATAAATCAGTGTGGTCTGTTTATTTAGAAGGAGTAGGTTTTGGGGTAACAAGTCATGAGTTTAACCTTAAGGACACAACTTCTGAAATAAAAGGGAATCATGACGGAATATTTCCGTCATGTGTCCTTAAGGGGTTAAAGTGCAAGACCAAATAAAATGATACTGTGTATATATAGTTCACATCTTGGACTGACTGGTTGTCTATATCTTTGCCGCAGAACAACTGTAACTGGTAACTTCAAAATCATTCCCAGTTGTATAATGACAAGTTAACAGCAACAAGCAACACTAGCAAACAAAAATTAGTTCATTGGCTCAGTGTTTTTATCATTGTCCAACACTCCAGCCCATAATTTCCTCTAAATTTAACATACAGTTTGAAAAGATAATAACCGTATTTGTTCCATCTCAAGAGTATGTATATAATGTTCACTCGAACGTACAGAGATCATTTCTCAATTTTCAAATTTTTCATATTCTATAGCTATGAATTATTTATTGCAATACGCCTGAGAGTCTTTCTCTCCCACATTACAAGTATTTTCCAACTAAACTGAACATTTTGGAATCATTTAGCACTAAATCGTACAATTAATTCTGCGAGCAAAGTCATTAGACCAACATGACTTTTTAATCTACATAGTATTTTTCCTACATTTACTTAGACTTTTAATGCTAGTGGGACTGATTTATGATTCTGACTGGCAACAAATAAGTCTAATACAAATCCTGAAAAAAAAGATGATTGTTATAAACTAATTCTCATCATGAAAACAATGCTTTTTTCCCGTAGATATAGTGAGGAAATCTTATTGTTCTGCTTTGATAACCTCAGTGACAAACTGAAACGTTCAAAGAAATGAAAAACCCATTTGTTTTTCGAACAATGAATTCTTTGCCAGAAAGCACTTATCATTAGCTGCTAAAGTGTCCCAAAGTATTTTTCATTTATCTTTACAGACGCCAGGATCATTTATTTTACATCTTAGATTAAATCAACAAACTTGAAAAGCAAACACTTGGGATTATAGGATAGCTTTGCACAATCAATAAATTCTCCCGAACATGTCTCATAATGCACAGCAGTAATATGAAATCTGTAGACTTTACCCAGAAATTATGATGAAAAATATTATTATATACATACTATACCAGTGATGGCAAACCATTTTGAGCCCGAGTGCCCAAACCGCAATACATGCCAACTTTTGTTTCCTCAAAGTGCCAAAACTGCAATTAAACCTGAATACTGAGGTTTAAATTTCGAAAAAACAACTCGTACAGTTGTCCGAACTAATTAGCAACTTTTGTTTTAAAAGACGAACACAACAGAGAGTTAAATTATACAAATTTTAAATAATTATATAAATGGATAAATGAAAGCTTATATTTATTAGTATCTCCAACAAATGCAATACATACATGTGGCAAAACTAGCCACTTTAAACTGTATTCTATTTAATGTGTGCATTTCGCTTTAAGAACCAAGTATTCATGCAGAGTATATTACATGTGAACAATAGCGTTCGTATGCTGGTGGCAGGAAAGCCACCAGCATTTATACAATAGTTTCACGAACAGTGAATTTCAACACTGTTCGTGAAACGAACAAACTACCGAAAGGAGACCACACGCAGGAGGTCGTGTGGCTCCCATTAAGGATTGCAACATTGTTGCAATCGGTAATTAGAGAGATTCAGGGTGGCTGCCGTTCGGCTACCGACCATGCGGCGGTCGGCCATCTTGGATCCTTTGTTAGCCCAGCGGTATTTGGTCGTCGAGCACCTGGAACTAAAATCGGTTACTCGGTGGCACGAATACCAAGCCGTTCGGGAGCCCCGGTCCTTCGGTAATGTGGTTCCCTAAAGTCAATCGGTAGTTTGAAGGTAACTTAAACGTAATGTTTGTTTCGTTATTGATGCTGGGATCTGAGCGGTACTTTCACGAAATGTGCGCTCAGCCCCCAGCTATCTACCGAACGTCCATTCGTTTAAATGTAATGAATATTGTACAAGTTATATATTTTCATGTAAAATGTCAGTTCTGCTGCACGGAGGGATAATCCACTTAACTGTATATTCTAGTAGGAGTATCCCTCTCGTACAGCAGTGCATGATGGGAGAAATGTCCAGGTTGTTAAATTCCCCATATAGTCCCCTACTGTACAACCCCTGTAATGTCAATAGGGAAACCCCTTGCATGGGGAATCCAAAAAAAACTGTGACCAGTGATTAAAAGCTCAGTTTACTCCCAGCCTATGTGTCGTCTAGTTCTTGGGAAGGAAGGATTCTTACAACGCTACCGGGATTATTGTATGCTGTATTTATTTGTCTGGATTAGTTTATGCTGTTCCTGTTACCCAGTGGAGATACTGTGGATTATACTACCTCTCCGCTACAATACACACACACAGATAGACTGCTGAATACATACACAGACAGACTGCTGAATACATACACACAGACTGCTGAATACACAGACTGCTCGATACACACAGTCTGCTGAATACACATACATACAGACTGCTGAATACATACGCACACAGACCGCTGAATACACACACGCAGTCCGCTGAATACATACACACACACAGTCAGCTGAATACACACACTGCTGAGTACACACACACACAGACTGCTGAACACACACACACACACAGACTGCTGAATACATACACACTGGGCGAGGGTAAGGGTGGTAACGGTGCTGAGCTGTGGGGGGTAGGGGTGCTGTGTGTGTGTTGGGGTAGGGGTGCTGTGTGTGTGGAGGGTAGGGGTGCTGTGTCGGGGGAGGTGTGCTCTGTGTGGGTAGGGGTACTGTGTGGGGGGTAGAGGTACTGTGTGTGTGGGGGTAGGGGTGCTGTGTGGGGGTGGTTAAAAAAAAAGTGTATGCTAAATCTGTAACCCCCTTCCCTCCTGCTTACCTTTAATGAAGGAGGGGGGGACACAGCCATCCCTGGTGGTCCGCTGGTGGTAAGTACTGCTTCCGGGTCGGGAGGCAGGGGGAGGGATCTGTGAAGCAGCTCCCCTGTCCTCCCGCGCGATGCTGTGTGGAGTGTTGCCATGGTTTTGGGCAGGCAGGTGCCTACTCTGCATTGATGGCGAACCTATGGCCACGTGCCCACAGAAAGGGCCCGGCGTGTCACCTGTGGCACGCGTGCCATAGGTTCGCCATAACTGTACTATACTATACAAAACGTATTTAACCCCTTAAGGACCAAACTTCTGGAATAAAAGGGAATCATGACATGCCACACATGTCATGTGTCCTTAAGGGGTTAAATAAATGCACAAATAAACCATAAGAAGCACACAAAAGGGCTTACTCATAGCATCATGAACACTTCAGTTATTTGAAGTGGTCATGGTGCTTGAAGTCAGTGTGCGTAGCATTTCACTGTGAATTGCTGCACATACAAAGATTAACTCCTTAGCTGCTGGAGGCTTAATTCTACCTCCGGTAGCTTCATTAGCTACTGGGATAACTGATTACAAAGTCCCAGGCTGGCTAATATCAGTTGTGTGCAAAATTGGCATCTGTCACGAGCAAGCACAGTACTCATCCACCCGTACCCCTGTCCTCTTCTAATCACAACAAAATGAAAAAGGAACTACACTCATTCAAAGAGCAAAAATGTATCCTACCAGGCCAGGGGCTAGCGCAAACCCATAAGAGTATATAGCAAATAGAACGAAAAATGGTCCAGGCACACCAATGCACAAAAAGGCATATTTATTTGGTTGAGGTGACCAGTTAAGTACTTGGAATGGATACTCCAATCACCTGAACCACTTGTATGGGCTCCCATTATATGAGTTAAAAATCTCTACAATGTCTTCGGCTATATTTCCATTAACCTCTTTGTAAATTGTGGAGAGTTAGCTTAGTTCTCCCATGGCCTATACAAGGTTATCTATGGAATGTTTCAAGCATGTGTTCGACTCCCAGATAGCAATTGCTATTTGAAGTTGCTTTCATTTTAATTCTGACTTCTTCTAATAACGACATGATATAATGTATTATACTCATATAAAGAAGAGCAGCTTAAGAGACTGAAACAGCATAACTTTGTCTCCTGAGCATATTATAAGGAGAGGGGCTGAATTAATTTTAGCAGCTGCAAATAGCATAGGGATTTATTAGGTGAATATGAAGGGGACTGATATAAAGCATAGTAAAAGGGATAGACACAGGACGTGGGACAAGTTAGCAGTGGTGGTGAAACTGGATGCAGAGACTGAGCCGAGACTGAGCCAGGAGGAACCGGAAAGGGATGAGAAATTAAAATGGCAGCTTATGTAATTTTGAGACATAAGGAAAATTGAGATAGGGGGAGTCAGGGAAAAGAAGAAGAGGAAGTAATTAAGAATTATGTGAAAGCTGATTTAAAGGGAATTTTATTATATATTAGGCATGTGCATGGGGAAAATTTTCGGTTCGGTTCGGCATTCCGAAATTCTGAATTTTCACAATTCGGGACTTCGGCAACTTCGGAACTTCGGCACTTCGGCATTTTGGAACATCAGCACTTCTATTGCAGCCGCTTAGTAGATAACTCCCTAATTCCCACGGTATTAGGGAGTTATCTACCAAAAGGCTGAAAGACCTAAATTGGGGGGGTCCTGAGCAGTGGGTGGGGGCCCTAAATACTAATAATGTCCTCCCCCCTGGCCCCCACCCCTGAGCGGCGGGTGGGGGCCCTAAATTGGTATAAGGGGACCTAATGTACGCTGTGTAATTTGACTCATAACTCTCTGATTGGTGGATTAAGTAACCAGTCAGAGAGTTATGAGTCAAATTACACAGTGTGGGAAAATTCCAAAGAACTTTCCCACGCTGTGTAAAATGACACAGAGCACTCTGATTGGTGGATTTCAAACCAACCAATCAGAGTGCTGTGACAGGTAAATGTAGAGACTTACCTGTCAGTCTCTTCATTTACCTGTCAGAGCACTCTGATTGGATGGCTTAAACCCACCAATCAGAGTGCTCTGAGTCTAATTGCAGGGCGGGGCAAGGCTTTATAAGCCTTGCCCCGCCCTGCCGAGCTCAGTCTGCGCGGAGCCCTCCATGGGTGAAGATGGATTATTTTTTTGGGCGCTCATTTTTTTTTTTTTTTTAATTGCGTTGGTTATTATGGTTTTTTATTTGGCCTTTTTGGGGCTGAAAAAAGAAGATTTTAGAAGAAAGAAAACATTGAATGGTAAGTTATTTTTTATTTTTTTACAGGTTCTTAGTTAAAGGTCCCCCCCTTCATTATTTTTAGGGTGAGGGGGGTAGGTAGGGGGATCGTTTTTTTGGGGTGGGGGGAGGGGCTGACTGGGGGGTTGGGGACCCCTAGTCACCTGGGGGGGACATTTTTTTTAGGGCCCCCACCCGCCGCTCAGGGGTTGGGGCCAGGGGGAGGACATTAGGTCCCCACCTTTATTAGTATTTAGGGTCCTCACACACCGCTCAGGGGTGGGGGCCAGGGGGAGGACATTAGGTCCCCCCCCTTATTAGTATTTAGGGCCCCCACCCACCGCTCAGGGGTGGGGGCCAGGGGGAGGACTTTAGGTCCCCACCTTTATTAGTATTTAGGGCCCTCACCCACCGCTCAGGGGTGGGGGCCAGGGGGAGGACATTAGGTCCCCCCCTTATTAGTATTTAGGGCCCCCACTGACCGCTCAGGGGTGGGGGCCAGGTGGAGGACTTTAGGTCCCCCCCTTTTTAGTATTTAGGGCCCACAACCGCCGCTCAGGGGTGGGGGCCAGGGGGAGGACATTAGGCCCCCCCTTATTTTACTGTAGGGCCCCCACCCACCACTCAGGGGTGGGGGCAAGGACATTAGGTCCGCCCCCTATTAGTATTTAGGGCCCCCACCCACCGCTCATGGTGGGGGTCAGGGGGAGGACATTAGGTCGCCCCCCTTATTTTACTGTAGGGCCCCCACCCACCGCTCAGGGGTTGGGGCCAGGGGGAGGACATTAGGTCCCCCCCATTAGTATTTAGGGCCCCCACCCACCGCTCAGGGGTGGGGGCCGGGACATTAGGTCCCCCACCCTTATTTTACTGTAGGGCCCCCACCAACCGCTCAGGGGTGGGGGCCGGGACATTAGGTCCCCCCCTTATTATAATTTAGGGCCCCCACCCGCCGCTCAGGGGTGGGCCGGGCAATTTTTTTTCTTTTTTTTTACAGTGAGCAGCCACCGGCTGCTCACTGTTTACTAGATATGCCCCTACTCGCAGTATAGCGAGTAGGGGCATAATTTACTAATACTAAGTAATCTTTACTTAGTATTAGTAAATGTGGCTGAAAGACCTTTAGCCTTTTAGTAGATAGCTCCCTAATACCGTGGGAATTAGGGAGTTATCTACTTATTCATTCCTGTCATTACACTGACTGGCCAAGTAACTTACATTTTATATGAATGTGTATGGTATAGGGCTATTCCAAGCTGATGTATGTATTTTTATTCATCATCTTTGTTAAAGATTGTCCCTGAGGAAGTCTCTAACAGGGAAGAAATGCGTTGGACTGATTTACCTGCTTTTATTTACTTTGATGTAAGTAATAAATGCTTTTTTTACTCTTTACTCATACAGTCATCCAATCTATTTTTTTGCACTTTGTTTTTTATGTGAGACTCACATTTACCAAACCGGCAAACATTACCACCTGTCAGCTGTTTGGGGGATTACCAAACAGACAGATAACCCAACTTGAAACCACAAGTCCTGTGCAGGCTGCCTTTCACCATCAGTCTTCAGCAGACTGCGACTTCCCAAGGCCATGTTGTGCAACTAACTTTAACTTCACCTTTAATGTTGGCCAGGATATCAGCCAAGCTGTGACAACAACAAAACAGACAACACAAACAAAGAACAACAAAAAATCAAAGCAATCACGAAAACAGAGTGTGAGTGGATGGGAATCACAGGTAGCCTTCACTCAACTGTCCTGCACTGTCTCTCCGCCTGCTGACCCTTTATAAACTTTAGCAACTTGCAACATTGTTGTATTGTCCTCCCCAGAAGCCTATCCCATGGGCAGTGGACGTACCCTCTCCTCACATTCGTCAGGATGGTTCCTTTCTATTTGCAGTTAACTATTTACCTTTAATTGCACTGCGTGTACTGTAAGTGATGAATTACTGGTATTCACCTCATTGTCTTATGATTTCTGATCCCATTATACAACTGAAATGCCACAAAGTAAATAAGTTACATGCATTGTATGCAGCCTTCACATGGACATATTCATTCCTAGAGACATATCTATTGAACTTCTGGTGATTTGTCTTTATTCACATTTATTTAATTTGTTTTCTTCATATATTGTTTTGACTTATTATTATTTTCGTTTGTTACTATTTATAATATCTTTTTAGTTACACACCGAATCATCTATCTGGTGATTTGGTTTTTATATTTATTTATCCTTTTCCTTGATATAGTTTTCAGTATATATATATTTCTTTCAAATATAATTTTTGCTATCATTCCATATATGGGTCAGTCTATACTTATGAACACCTGCCACGTTGGTTTTTATGTTTTTTATATTTTTTATATTCCACAATCTCCCTGTCCATATTCTGGACTGCTTTTTAGCAGTTCCAGCGGATTTGGAACGTATGGTACTATGGAGATGGAATGCCATCGGCGTTCAGGAACTTTTCGAAGTAACTGTAGCCGGAAATACCCCCTGCAACGCAAATGTCGGACCAGTAGAACGCAATCTGAACAGACCCAGCTAATCAGCCTAGCTCCTAAACATCAGAATGGATTGGTACTGGATCTAATTAATCCATAGAGGTTTCTCCAATCAACATCAAGGACTGGTACTATTTAAATGGGACTGGGGGGGGGGTTGGGATTATGCACGATACATTTTATTTATTGTTGTTTATTTACATCTCTGAGGAAGTCCATCTTGAATGGACGAAACACGTTAGATATTTTTACCTATGTTTATTTGATTTAACTATTTCTACCTACCAGGCTTTCTTTGCATCATAAAAAGATTCATTTTTAATTTGATCCCTGACTTCGTCCTTTGAAGTTCCTGCGTCTGCAGAGCAATCTATGACATCCCAAGGAGGAGAGCGGATTACTGCAGCCCTTTTGGGCTTTAAGAGTGCTCCTTGAACTTCTATCCTGTGAGTGCAATCAATAGTTGCCGTATTCACATTTATTACTATACATCACTATGTACTGTTCATCTTTTGCATTTTAGAGCTCGGCTGTATCCCAGTTTTTGTCTATATCTACTTGTCTGATTAGAGGCGTTGTTGGGGAAGGCCTCTTGGGAAGCTGTTTTTTCATACTAAGCTAAGTACTGTTTTAAGTTTCACCCATTACCTTTTTGGTTTTAGGGTGGAGCGTTTTTTATTACATTGTATTATTCCCCTGGTGCTACTGTACTCTTCTGTATTATCTTAATATCTTTTTTTTATTATTATAATTTTTTACCTCTCTATATATTTGTTTAAAAAGTTATAATACTAAAATTCAAAGAGCCAGAATGCAAATTTCAAGCCTTATTTAATGAATGGGATAAACCTGAACCTATCAAAGGGTTCAAGGAATATTTCAAATTAAAAGAGAAGTTACTAACTACTGAAACAAAAAAAAGGTTGGAAATAGCCTTTCTAGAAAATTACATAAAGGAAGGACTAATCCCTAGAGGCCTAAGAATTGGAAAAAGTACCAGTTTATGGCTTAGAAGACGAATATTTTATGAAAAAATGGGATGAGATTCTATGTAAGTGTTCATTCCAAGTTATTAACCTTTTTGTACAATATTCAAAAGAAATGAAATAAAAAATTGGGCCGGACCGCCGAGCTGGATGGTCACGAAACTGAACAGCTCCTGCAACTATCCACGTTATAAGCTTCTAAAACCACTATTTACAACTCGAGATCACCGGCCCAAAGGAGGCACTGGATCCAGGGAGAGGCTGGCTCCCCGAGCTACAGTCCCCTGGAGGGGGAATCTTTGAAGCCCCAGATGGGGCCTACTCCGGCGGTGAGCGGGACAGACGCCCGCTGCCCCACTATCCCGCCTAAAGATGCCTAACCTGAAGGCCCAGTGCAGGGTGGACCTGGCCCTGTTCCCCCCCCCCCCTCTGGACCGGGGGGGTGATCCTGGTCCTTGCCCTGGGACACCGACCGCTGCGGCACAAGCAAGGCGCCCCATCCAAAATGGCGGACACCATGTGCGCTGACGGCGGAGGACAGGAACATTAAGCCCGACAGCATTGATCTAAGTGCTGACCAGGAACCAACTACTGCTAACCATCTGCAAGCATGGCAGCGCCTCAACAGACCAGAAACCGGCGAAGCCAAGGGGACATAACGAGCCAGCATTACAAGCAACGCTCCACGGATAAAACCCTACCTTCCCGCCAAGACGAGGTACTGGTCTCCGACACACAGAGCCGCATATCCCTGCCGCAATGCCACCCTATCATCCCCAACCTGCCATAAAGAAGCCGTGAAACTCATCCGACCGCCACATCTGACAGCCGGCTTGCAGCAACAGCTTGAGAGGCACACGGGGAACTCTGGTGGAGTGGAGACTCACGCGGACATTAAGACTGGTACAGATGTACAACGTTAGACTTCCACAAAATGTCGTGCCCTCAGTTCACCACAGACTTTCAAATTGTTAAACTTTATTTTACTGTGTGAAGTACCCTAACCACTAGTGCGGCGGGACCTGGTCTCCCAGCGGCAATAACAGCTTGTACTTAACTAAGTTCCTTATAGCTTATTAATGTTGTCAGTAATAATATAGGTCCTTGGCAAACCATGTCTCAGATTTTAATACTGCGATGTATCATCCTAGGCAATCTCGACTAGACATGTATGCACACACTGACGTGGCAACTAGTTCTTGCTTCACATTCTTGATTAAAATGTGTGCAGTTCCTTGTGACATAATATGTATACATCTAAAGCTTGTAATCATCTATAATGCAACTTAACTACGTTACTACCGTAATAATTGTCTCAGATGAAGGGCCATTAAGCGACACCTATCAGTTTGCCACTTACATACGTCTGCTTAGAATGTAACAAAACGTGCTTTTTCGTATATAAAAATCTGCTGTTTCTGAATGCCACTCATTGTAATGCCAAGAATATGCCTGCAGCTGCTGTTTTGGCCCTGCAAGATTGTCTGTAACTCATATGCACATGCAAAAATAAAGAATAAAAAAAAAAAAAAAAAAGTTTAAAAATGTTGGATAAAAAAATAGCAAAGACTAAAAGTAAGAAATACAGGAGAGACAGAGAGGACAAGTTAAGTAATGCTTTTGCCACAGTAAATAAAATATCACACAGAAGGTGAACAACTAAAACATCCACATACAAAAAATAGATGCGTCACAAAAAACATCTAGAAATTCTAATTATGTAAATAATTATAGATCCACCTCAAATGATAGAGATATGAGATTTAAAAAAAAAAAACATAGGTCACCTAAAACCTTCTCCCATGATCACAATGAGAGAACACACAGAAATCCCAGATCACCTTCAAAAGAAAAGTCACTATAGACGTGATTCACAAAGAAGAAGGGAAAGACCCAATGATGTCATAAATAAAAGATCTTATGCTGAAGCAGCTAGGAGTAATACACAACTTCAGGATAAAACTTCTCCCACCATTCATAGAAATATTTTTTTAGACAAAGGTCACATACAAAAAGATCGAATGATAACAAATTACTTCCTATCATGGAAAACCACTTGGGAACATTCCAATCATTTCTCCCCCCTGCAAACGGAGTCTTACTTTTATGTTGTCTGTTTTTTTAATTTCTAAATCTAGAAATGTTTTTTTTTTGCTCTCCTTAAGCTTAAAGGGTAATCCAGACGTGGACCCCTTGCTCACGGTGCCTAGAGAGATATCAGCTATGCCTCACTGATGATGCCTAACAAGGCTGAAACGATCGTCTGGGGTTGCTGTATCTCCCGTGCAGAGTGAGCCGACCTGTATTTTGGATTTGTTCTGCCCTTTTGGGTGGAATCAGTCTAAGATGCATCTGCAGCTTGAGAACTGAGCGGGGATCCACCGAAGGGCAGGCTAATTGAGCTGTTGTCCGTCCTCAGCACTCTCTTGCAACTTGTTTTTTTGCTCTCTTTAATTTCTAAATCTAACCCAAAGCTTGACTAGGTGCATTAATAAATACACAGTTTAACAATCTTACAGTTAATTTTCACATCCATTTGCATTTTGTAAACATGTCCTGGTTAGAGCTAAAAATCTAATTTCTCCGTCACTTAGTATCATTAAATATCGAGCACATACTGCCTACATCGTCACCATGATTAAAAAATAAATGTAAATAGCCAAGCTGCTTCTGAGCAGTAGGTTCATTGTTTTTCTGTCTAGCGTGCTTGATTATTTATTAGTTTCTGCATGAAGATATTGCTAATTTAATTTTAATAAATCCTCTCTACAAACTCTTACTCTGATATGCAAAAATATTTCTTGCTATGCAGACATTTAAATATGCCATAATAAGACCATTAAATGAAAAGCAATTTGTGCAGCTTAATTGTATTGATTAACCTATTCACTAGTAAATTAACTTATCTTGTTTTTTCTGACTTGAATGAGTTTTGTATTTTGAAATGTTGACATTTTATACTTTTCAGTAGAAGCAAAAATAACTCTTGAGTAAGGACATCCAAATGTATGAAGCACGTTATGTTACTTTGTTGTTGTTTTTTTTGTCTTTATTCCCCCCAACCTTTGTGGGGCTGCCTGTGCCATTTTAAAGTATTTTGTAATAAGGAGGAATCAGAAAAACGTCTGTATCTATAATAGGTTACGTACAGTCCTGATTTGCTGAAGTTGGGTAAAAGTAGGTTACGAGAAAGCTCATGTGTTAAGATTTCCCAGAGTTCAGTTCATGTGCCAAATTCAAATTTAAGTTAATGTTGCTACACTTATTATTAGATTGTTAATATTTAATTAGCAAAATCGTAGAACCGCTCAACAACTAAAAAAAAATGTATGGGGCGCCGTAACCAAAATAAGAGCTAAATTCTGTTGAATTTTAAGTAAATAACACTACACCTTTAGATAGATCTGTGGAAAAAGATGGAATTATTCTAGTTGTACAAGTATGTGCAGGAGAAACTTTGCACAAACATAAACAACAGTGATTACTGTTGAAATATTGAAAAAATATATATTATTTTTATTGTCTGGTATATTATATATGATTATGACATTTTGATTTACTTGATTTCCTTTATAATTACTAATATCCATGACACAAGTATCCCAGGTTAGTGATGGTAACCATAGCAAGATGTTTGCTTAGTCTATCCATGATGGAATGGAACCACGAAGCCTTAAAATCCACCATTTTGTGTTGTATTATACTGCTTAAGATGACCTGTTGTCTCTGATTGCTGTCCCAGTGGAAATTTAATCCAAGTTCTATGTTTTATAAGCATGACTATCACTCACAAGCAATGCCAATTTATTGCTCTCTGACATACCTTTCTGTTATATAGCCTGTTTGCTCATGCCATAGCATGATTATTCTAAAAATGTGCAGTACTACAATGTGCCACTGTTGTGTCTTGTGAAATGCTTGATATTGCTATGGTGGCATATCACACTTGCCTGCAATTATATCGCACTACAAAAATAAAGATGTTTGCTAACAGTTTTTACCATGCTCTGCCTTCACTGCCATTTTCTGTCAGACAAATTCTATGCTACTGATACTAACATCTGAGTAGAGCCAGCTATTTGGCTCTGTATGCCTCCCAGCAGAATACAAATTAATAAAGCACTTTTCTATTGGTATCTATATCTGATTTGAGACCTATGTTAGCATCACAGACTATTCTGAACAGACTATTCTAAACCTGTGAAATGTAAAGAGATGGACCAGTATATCCATTCCCTGCTCCTAGCAATTGACAAAATGGGATTTTATTACAAGATGTGGAGGCTCATATTGCATATCCCTTTCTTTACTGTTCACCAAGCAGCAAAGAATACAAAACAGTAATAAAAAATATGGTATACATAGTGATCTAAGCCAAGTCCCAGTATAATAGACAGACACTCCCTTTACACTTCCTTTTTCTTTGCTGTACTATTTTGGTGTTTTTTGCTAATTGTAGGTTTGGGGATTTTAGTTTAACTTGTATTTGGGTTTACCTTATAGACCAGGTTATAACCAGGTTTACCTGGTTGTTTTACCTGTTTTTTTTGTGTTGTTGGTATTGTGCCCTGGGACCCAGATCAGCAGGGGGGGGGGGGAGGGGGTTCCTTCCCTTCCCTCACTTAGGGTGGTGTATCCCCCTTTTTTGCTTCCTCTCTTCCTCATTCTGTGCTTGGTCTGTCTTTCCCTGGGTACTTGTATCTACCCATTTCCCCCCCCCCTTTTCCTTCTGTCCCAGGACCCTTTTGGCGCCCTTTTGCTGTTTTTCGTGCTCTCGTTCTCATTTTGGGGCGCATGCGAACGCCTGTTCATCTATTTCCCGTCTGCATTCGGCTCACAAACTTTATTCGTTTGTGGGTTTCGTACCCGACCGTACGGTGGTTTTCGTTGCCTTTTTCTTTTTTTTTTTTATAAATTCTTTATTTTTGTAGTGCACAACAGGAGTAACATACAGGCGAGAGGTACCCCAACAGCAGTCCTCAGGCACACGTATAACATTTAAAACACTGGGGTGAACCGTAATGCATGCACATTTTTTTTTTTTGCTGAATCAGAACCGTTAAAGCGAGGGGTGTAAGCCAAATAATGATAAGCAAGAGTAAAAGTCACTGTATTCTGTTGGTTAGTAGTAGGTAAGCGGGCAGGGTAGTGTCCAAAGGTTTAGAGGCGTATGATGAAGTTTATGCACAGGTAGATGTCGTCTAGTGGTGAGTGTGTGCGAGGTAAGGTAGGAGAGCTATATGCCTTTTCCGTCCCTTTAACAGTTATGGGTTACTCTAGGGAGTACGATATGCCTTGGAGCAATATGTAAGCAATGTAAGGCACCGTAAACCTATCCGTTAATGCGGGAGGCTGTCTGGGTCTAGGCTTGACTTAGCGGTAACCATAGGGGATATAACTTGAGTGAGGGTATCTGGACCTACTGGCAGCGTGTAAACTTCTGTTAGGCACATATTCTGTTGCAGGGTATCAACAGGTGGAGCATGACCCTGTTTAAAGGGGCGCATAGCTCAGCGTGTCCCTTCCGTGCTAGCACTCCGTGTCTCCCCTCTATAGTTAATCTGGCATGTGTGCTATAGGGCATTTACCTTTCACTATGTGTTCTCGTTCGTGATCTGTGTGGTATGAGATTATGGGGTGTTAGGCCCCGATCTCTCTGTTGGGGTGGGTGCATTCCGCCGTGTCCCGGGAAAACATGAGGTGCTTAGCCTGTGGTACCCTATCAATTAGCAGTGTAAGACCCAATGAGGGGTTGCTTACCCAGTCTTCCTTTTCCCTCTTGGCTAATGGGATATATGCACGGCGTGTAGGTGTGTTAGTCTGACAAAATTCTAAGGCTGGTCGCCGTGGACTGGCTGGTTAAGGTAGAGGGCGTAGCTAGGGAGGGCCGGTTGGATTTGTGAAGTACAGATATATGTATAGGATTACAGCGATGCAGGTTACAAGCCGGTTAAAAGATAGTGCCTCGTCAGTATCACAGCTCGAGAGAGGAGATCACAGGTTGTATCAGTGGCCAGTATGATCTCGTCTCCCGTGATGTGGTTTATATAAAACGAACCAAACTAGTATAGAGAAACATACATATAAAGAAACATAAGGGTTAGTCATAACTTAAGTTGTAGTGGGCTCATTTGTTAAGCAAGCAATATAACATTCGTCTTGGGCAGCGGCTTAGGTAACAATGCTGTAAACAGATGTGAAAGGCTACCGCTACTTTTATGAGCGATGGTGTCTTAGTTCGTGGTAGTAAAGCCGGAAAGCCAACAACCGTTCATCAGTGTGCTGTCATAATATGGGACAATTTGTAGTATACCCTTCTAGACGGTGTATTCTCTAACGCCCGGTGGTCCCGGTGTAGCGTGCACGAGGTGCGTGCGGCTGGGCCCGGCCTCACAGTGTTCCATAGTCTCTACGTCGTGACTGTGGCATAGGCCTCTGGAGTGGAGCTCTGGGGGACAAACGGAGTGCTCCGGTCCGGATCCCAGGTATGGGTGCGGTTGGGGGAGCCGGCGTTGGTATTGCTCGCGTTGGCTGGCTTCGCCGGTGTCAGCAGCTCTTGGGGTAGGTTTAGCAGTTGGAGGAAGGCCGGTGCGTCCCGTATATCCTGGATGCTGTGTGTGGTCGTCCCTGTTGTGACCGATAGAGTCCTGGGAGGTCGCCACCTATAGTCCAATTTATGGGCCCGGAGGAGTAAGGTGAGAGGTCTAAGCGTTCGGCGCCACGCCAAGGTGCTGCTGGAGAGATCCGGGTACAATGAGAGCTCCATGTTCTCAAATCTGAGGGGAGTCTTGCCTCGGAGGGCTGAGAGTATCGCTGCTTTGTGTCCGCTGTTACGGAGGTTCAGTATGACATCCCTAGTAGCATTGTTTGGTGCGTTTGAGGATTTAGGGATTCGGAAGACCGCTACTGGGGTGATCGTGGTCTGCCGTCCCTGTGGCAGGGTTGTGAGTAACAGACGGTCGATTAGCTTTGGCAGGTCGGCGTCAGCGATGGCATCGGGAATTCCCCTGATTTTGAGGTTAGAAGCGCGCCTGGCGTCCTCCAGAGTCGCGAGGCGTTGTTCATACTGCCGGTTCTGGTGTTCCAGGCCTTGCACCGTGTGGTGTAGCGCGGAGATTTCCTGGGCTTGGGTTAGCGAGGAGCCTTCGAGCTCGGAGATGCGGCCTGTCAGGCCTTGGAGGTCCGCGCGAAGCGCTGAGACCTCCACGTGGAAGCTGTTTTTCAGGTCCGCCATCATCTCCTTCATAATCGCCACGGTGAGCGGTTCCGATTCTCCCTTCTTCCCGCGGTGTTTTGCCTGCCGCGGTGGATCTGGGGGTGGCTGGTATCCCCCGTCCCCTTCATCGGAGAAATCCTCTGAAAAGTCAGAGCACCCTCCGTGTTGGGCCGCCATGTTGGCCTCGGTGGCTCCGCGTGCTTGCAACCACATTTCCCCGATCGTTAGTCCCGGGGTGGGCTTGTGTGGTATCGTTCTTTTCCCTTTCTTCCCCATTAAGTCTCGTGGTGTGTACCAGTGAGGTAGAGGGAAAATTGGGGGGTATTTCAGGCGTTTTTCGTTGTTTGGGGCTCGGAGCTCCGTTTACATGCGTCTGTTTGCTTCAGCGTTCAGGCCCCGCCCCCCGCCTTTTTCTTTTTTTGTAAATCTGTTTTTATTAAAAAATTTGTATTGGATCAGAAAAAGGTACAGTGTGAGACTCACAGGTCTTAGTTACAATAGCAACAAGAGAACATATTTTGCATTGCACGTGTTACCTCCTGTTTACAGAATAGAGGACAAACCAGATTACGAAGTTGCAATCCTTAATCTAGCGTCCGAGGTTCTCACCCTCCTCTGTAGAAAGGGGCTTTTTGAGCTATTATCTGTGTCTGCCTAGTTTGTTGTTTCATTTCATTGCCTTTTTCGTGTATTACTTATTACATGCTTTCGGCACGTGAACTCACCTTGGTCGCGATACACATTCACCCGTTTGGACGTTTTTCCTCGCGAATTTGCAAGTTTTTTCACCGTAATCTTGTGATTTTCACAGTGTTTTCTTCCGGTTTCTGCCTGTGCCTGCCTCTTTCTGCCTCATGTCTCTAGCTGCTGGTCTGGGCCTTGATGAGCTCCCTTCTGTGCCTTGTGTGCTAGTTTGGGTGACTAACCTTCACTCATCCCAGTGTTCCTATTCCCCCTATATTCATTAGTAGTAATTTTGGGGTCATAATAATTATTATGTCCTGACAGGAAAAGTTGTGCGGAGCAACATTACCATCCTGACAGGAAAAGATGTGCCGAGCAGCAATCATGCACATGGAAACCTGGTAATTACTTTTGGGGTCAAAGACTGGTCATGGCCAATCAAATCCACAAGAGGGTTTGTGCTGAGCAGCAATTATGCACATGGAAACCTGGTAATTTCCTTTGAGATCAAAGCCTAGTTACAGCCAATTGGATCCACAGGAGAGGTATTTAAACCCAATTGTCCTCTGGCTCATTGCCCTGGTTTCATGCCCATGGTTTTCCAAGAGTGCGTTCCTGATCTTGATTTTCTGGTATTTGACTTTGGCTTTGTTTTGACTTCCCTGATATCTGGTATCCTTGACTTTTGGCTTTCCCTCAACTTTGTGTCTGATTCTGTGTCCCTGACCTCGGCAAGTATTTTGACTATTCTTGGAGACGTTAAGTCCGGCCATTCTAAGGTCCGGTTTTACGTTATCCTTAGTCCTAGGTGTGACACAGTACTGCGTGCTGGATCAACTTGTAATCTTGACAGTATTAAGGTAAGTGGGTTATTATTACTGTATGCTTTGGTGGTCAATATATTTTGGATGGGAGGTTGTTCAAGGTTTTCATTGTTGTTTCATGAGAATGGTCGGTTTATGTTTTACAATTACACTAAGCTGCAAGGACCAAAGTAACCGTGTGGCTCCTGTTCATTTATGTCTTCACAGCCTGATTTGGATTCATTCAGTGGACTCCTGCTGATCGTCATCTGATGGGATCATCTGGGATGTCGAGTTCTTGTTTCTGTTATGGATTGGTTACGGCTCGTTGTATTGTTGCCTGGTTTGACTTCAACTGGATTTAATTGAAGTGTTTGTACGGTTGGACTGCTTAATCGGTTCCTGTTTATTGTTTGTTTTATCGTGTTTGCATCTCCAAGAAAGAGGAAGTGTTAAGGGAGGTGCTGTGTATTATATTGGGACTTGGTATGGAAGTGACTTATATCACTATGTATACCATATTTTTTCTTACAGTTTTGTATTCTTTGCTGCTGTTGGACAGTAAAGAAAGGGATATGCAATACTCGCTTCCGTGTCTTTAATAAAATCATGACTTTTCGTCATGTAATAGCAAAATCATGTAATTATATTCTATTTCTGGAGAATCCAGTTCACCTTTTCATGCACATCTTCAGAAGCATATGCATATTACATTACTGACAGTTCATGACAATGTTTCAGCTTTGATATTGCACTTGTTCTATATTATGGTCAGATTGATTTGCTAGCACATTGGTAGTATACCTTTTAGTAATAATCGCTGGTGCCTGGTCTGAATGTGTTGTAGGACTTGCTGGTGCTGTTAGCATGTTGTTGTCTGTCCTCTATGGTCTGTGTGATGCTAGAGAGGAAGTATGTTGATTTCCTGTCTTTCTTCTCTTAATCTCTCTCTTAATCTTCCTTCCTTGGTCAATAACTAGGGTGACCAGATCCACCATATAATTTATCTTGTATATATTCTACATAGTACAGGGCAACCCTTTTCATGTGCTGCCCATAAATATGTATATATGACATGTGTCCCTGAAAACATGGTGGATCTGGTCACCCTATCAGAAATGCATGCCTTCCAACTCTACTGCTTTAAGTGGGACTGTCCCGACTTTGGGTTGCTGTCCCGACCCACTCCCTTTTTGGAGCAAGACCGACCCTTTTCCAAGCAGCTATGCCCGTTGTTACTCCATCCACAAGTCCTGACTCCAAGTGGCTGCATGATGGGAGGGGTGATAACATACTTATTACTATTTTGAATATGCAAACACATACAGAGCACATACAAAGCTCACAAGTAATGACAAAAGATTGACACTAGTATAACTAAAATATGGGCTTGCAACATGAGCTGCCAATGCAAAGTTCAATTTTTTGTGAATCATGTAAATAAAAATTTTATGGAAAATATGTATTTTAAAGACAGAGTACCAGGGAAAATAAAACAATTGGTATAATACATTTTCCAACATTAATTTCCAACCAGGTGGACAGGAAAGTGTTCAGTAGGTCCCTTGTCTGATTTCACTAGTAGATCTGTGCATAGTGGAAAGAATTGTTTTGGACAAATTAGATGAGCCAAAACCTTTTTTTAAATTCAGTCACATTCATTTTGTCAATGTCCTTGCAAACAATTTGTGAAATCCCAGCTGAAATGCTACCTCTGCTTAAGGCTTTACCTGCAAGGCTTGGTTGGGGTGAGCCCTGGGAGTAAACTTAGTAATGCTGTTGTTTTGACACATGCTGTAAAGGAAAGTCTGAGGTTACAAAAAACAGCAAATGTGGGTGGGGAGACATGTAGATATTGAGGTGAGAAAGGACAACTAAGGAAAAAAGCAAACAAGCAGAGGAGAAAACATTTGAGATTTAATGATATTAAGAAATGGTAAAGATCAAATGGGTAGAAGTCATAAGTGGTGAACATAAATTATTAACAAGACTATGAGTGCAATAACTAACACTCACAAACATAAACATTTAACAAAGCAAGAGTTGAGGATGGAGGCTCCAATAGTTATTAATTAAGCAGTAATACTGTAGGGCAGGGAGGTAAATAGGAAAACAAGTGAAAATGAAGAAATAGAGAAATAAAATAAGGTTTATGATTTGGATTTTTGGGGGACTTATGGACAAACATCACATTTGCCCATGAGCTGCTTCTCCTGCATCAGCCGTGTCAGAAAATATTGTGAACTATTTTGCAGAATAGGTCTAACAAAAAAAAAAAACACCACCATTTTCATTGAATCATTAATCAAATTATAAATTGTACATTAATCGTGTTTAGCCTACCAGTTTTTCATATCACCTCCTTTTACCACATAGTTCTCATAAAAAGTGTATTTTGGCATTGCATTTTTATCAAAACTGTTTCATATTTTAAATGTCATGCCTATAATTAGTTGCCCTAAATTGAGAAACTGTACATGAGCTTACATTTAATTTGATGTGGGAACTAGCAGGAGGGATGAGGGGTCCAATGATAAAGTGCATCGCTATATCAAATCTAGTCCAATTAAATTAACTGTAACACATATTTAAAATTCATTCAATTTGTCTTAATTAACTTTATTCTCTACAGCCTGCAGGAGCCAACCATGGTGCTGTGAAAATAAATCAGTACACAGACTTCGTAAGTGCAAGATTAATTTCTAAAGCTGTGTATTTGTTGGTATTTTATTTTTCTAAACCAGTCCTCTAATATTCAGATACATTTACACTTATTGCTAACTAATGCCCTGCTGGACATCTGCAGGGAAAGCAAGAACTATGCCAGAAGGAGCCTTGTTTATGACATGCAAATATGATTGACATATGATGAAATGATGAGGGACAGGAATAATCCTAACCCCTCTGGCATCCTGAGCCATAATAAATGTTCTTCCATCTCTAAAAATATATATACAGTGGGAGAGATGCATGCAACATTATCATTCAAGAAAACGTTTGACACCATTGCAGACTCCTGGAGAGCCATATATGTCACCTGGAGAGCTCATAAAGTGAATAGCTCTGTTTAGATGGTCACATGGAGTGTTGAAACATTTTTCTCAGTCTAGCCTCGATGGCTGAACAAACCTGGTGATTCACAATTTAGTGCTGCAGAACTTTTTTACATATATTTTTCTGTGATTGATATAAATAAGTTCTCACATATTGCTGTTAGGTAAAGGGTATATTAATAATAATAAAAAAATAATAAAAGAAAAAAGTTATATCTAAAAACATGAAAACCACATGTGTATAGTATATTGCATGAATAACTCGAAAAAGAATGTGGGAAAAATCCTTAATTCTGACGTAGGAATTAATACTGCATTTGCCTGTAATTATAGTACTATATTGTTAGGAATGAAAACATGTATTCCTAACAATATAATGCTGGACTACATGTTTAGGGGACTGCACCCCCCCCCCCCCACCCCCTCTACAAATGGAGTTAAAAGGTAACTGAAACAGGAAAAAAGATAGCGCTGTATTTGAAGATTGTAGGACCTTGCGTTACCTGCTTAAAGATTTACCAGACCTCTGCACAGTCCTAATCAAAGGAACAGTTCCAGAGTGTTTAGGGCATCTCCCAGTCAGGCACTGAAGGTGTAAAATGAGTCCAGATGATTCCCAAGGTCCTTAAATCAAGCTGGGAATCACAGTAGGCTTTCGGGCCCCTATATCCTCCCCACAGTGACAAAAGCCCCTTTTAAGGACTCCTGGGACCAGGGCCATAGGCCATAGGCTGGAGGTTGGCCTTCCCACCTTTTCAAAAGCCCATGGCATGGGAGCTTCCATCGTCCGGTCTTTTTTGGATCTTGCAAAGGTCAATAAAGTCATTGTAAGGTTGAGATTCCAGTTGATATATAAGTCAAGATACATATGCTTTGTCTGGCATGTCTTGATGCTGTGTCCTGTGTCTAAATTGAACAAGTATTCCCCAGTGCTGCAGAGAGACCAGAGAGAAAGCAGAAACAGACTTTGTTTTTCAAGTCCATGACGATGACCTGGTTTATGATACCCTAAGGGGAATTTCAGCCTTACAGGTTTGGTCCCTTAAGTCATGTATGCTATCGATTTGCATAAGGGAATGCGCATTCCCAATGTTTTCAATATCTCTCTGCTGAAGTTTCTTGTGTGTAATCGGTTCATTAAGCCTGTTTCTTCTCCTCCTCCTGCAAATTTGAAGGGGCAGGGGGAGTATGAGGGGAGTCTGTACTGGAAAGTGGTACAGTCCTAAGGAGTATAGTGATTCAGCACTCCATGCTCTATGATGTTCAAACCCCCTTTTATGTACTTGTTTCTCAGTCCTGTTTTTCTAGCAAAGTCGGGTTCATCCTGCCCAATGGGCATTTCTTGAGGGAAGTGTACGGTCATAGTACCAGCCCAATCGACACTCTGCTCTGACATATCTACACGTCCTGTCATCGTCGATCGGGAGGCTGTAGCTTCTTGGTCCGTTTCTTTTGTAGTGACTCTGCCTTCCAGATCGGCGCTGAAATTCAGACTTCCCAAACGTGCCAAATGCACTGAACAGGAGCCAGTCACTTCTGTGACTCTGGGCCGATAGAAGAATACTGCATGCTTGTGGTTCCCCTTTTCTTATGTTAATAGGAAGCATTGCATCATTTCTGGCCACAGGAGATCCACGGCACTCATGCAACCTTGTTCATGCACTATTTGGGGTTGTAAGGGCGACACGGACTAATCAGAGTTTTAGCCCCATGGTCATTGACTTGTGGTGGTTTCCTCTTGGAATATATGAAATGGACAAAATACGAATCAGTGATTTATTAGAAAATGTTATGTTTTATTTTTGTTTTACCCTATTGGAGGCAGTGGATTCTATATTTAGAGCTATCTGAAGTAGAGCAGGCTTATCTGTTCTCTACTTGTGAGTGAGCATTTTAGATCCATTTAAAGTTTTGTTTTAGTAAAACAATACTTCACTATATATGCTTTTGTATTCTATTTTCTTTTATGTATTACTATCTGCAACTGAGAGTCACTTCAAATATGTGATTGAAATAAGTGTACTCTATTAGATTTGTGTGCACAGATCACTAAGCTCTTGTATTAAGCACTTTGAATATATATGCACATTGCACCTTATAAAAAGTGGAATAAGGTTTTTTGCACTACTTTCACTTTATTGATTTTGTGAGGAAATCTGCACTTCATATATAAAATAGTTTTTAGCGCACTTATTTTTTCTGTTTGTATTCTATTTTGTGTTTTATGAGCTGATACACATATAGGTGCTGCTTTCGTTTTTAAAATAAGGTCACTACTATTATAATTTAAGCGCCTTTGTTCACTTGTTTATTTATATTCTATCGGTTGTTCATTCATCCATTGCTGATACAACGTGACAACATTTTGATCGTTTGATGCACTTTGTCAGAGCGAGCAAAGATAATAAAACTCAAGATTTTTTTTAATAAAATAATTGTACCAATGTAATTTGTTAAAGGACCACTCCAGGCACCAATACAACTTTAATGCATTTGATAGATTTTGGCCTCATTAACATTATGTATTTTTTGGCATGCTCAAATCTTTATAGTTTTGCATAAATGTTTTGCAGAATTCTGCACTAAAAACCTTTAAGTAGGGGGCTCTCTAATTTTTTATATACTGAAAATCTTGAACAATGTTCCATTTCCTCTTAATGAAAATACAGAATAAAATGTAAATTCCTAGATCTTCCTTTAACATGCAACCATTCCAGCCTATAAAATTAAAAACTTAAGGAAGGAAAACCGGACTCCAGAGATATGTAGTCCACAAATCTTAATGAATAAACAAATTGAAAATAGAAGCACAAAAGTTATTATGCATTTTAAAATTCCAGACTGTTACTCATAAAGTATAAACTTTTTCACATTGAGTTACTAGTAAGAAAATAGTGTCAACTAAAATATGACCTTCACATATCCCACACATATTTAGCAAAACTTGGATAAGTTGAAAGCTCCAGCAAAAGCAAATTCCTGATTTAAAATCTTCAATGATCCCGTTCTGGAATATAACATGTTGGGAAATCTGGCTGGTGGTCTTAAAAATAATCTATTGCAATTGTGTCTGCAAATAGACATTTAACTCCTTTTGTTAAGAGAGTGTTGCGCTCTTCTCTAGCTTGTGTTCATGGACTTGAAACTGGAGAATTAGCTTGATTGCTATACTTCATATACTTCTGATGTAACAGCTGTATCACTATTTTCCTTGCTCGGTATTGTAACTAAGGCCACTGGGCATCTCGAATGTGCCATATACAAAATACTTATAGCATTTTGCCATGTGTTCTTCTGCTAATCACAGATCCAACTGACTGATTAGGTAAAGACTGCCCTCAACATCAAGATAACCACGGGGTTCCATATTTCATGTATAGGTATCCAGTCTCTAGTTATCAGTCCTCATACCAAGTATTTTCTTCATACATTTTGTCTCTTGTATGCCTTGTTCTGACTAGTCTTTGACATTCAGTCCTAACATTGATTTGCAGACTTTTTTCCTTTCACACAGTTTCTTCAGAACAAGTGTTACTACCGTATTTATTCAAGTATAACGCGCACACGTGTATAACGCGCACCTCTAATTTTCGATTAAAAATCGGTATAAAATTTTGTTTCACACCAAGCATTGTAATTGACAAAAAAACGCATATTAAATTAATAATTTTTTTATATGTTTAATTATTATTATTTATTTTTTGTTGTACCCCCTCCCTGTTTGTTGCCTTGCCAGGGAGGGGGGTCCAGTGGCATTGGCTTAGCTGTGGGGGGGGGTGCTCCGATAATACCTCCCAGGACCGCCGGGCTCATTACAAGCCCGGCGGTCCTGGGGGGGGGGGGGGCAGCAAGCGTTTACTCACCTCCCAGCAGCTACTCCAGCTCCCTAGTGTAAATCTTGCGAGACCCGCGGCCGTCAGAGCTGGCCGCGGGTCTCGCGAGATTTACACTGGGGAGCTGGAGGAGCTGCTGGGAGGTGAGTAAACGCTTGCTGCCCCCCCCCCCCCCCAGGACCGCCGGGCTTGTAATGAGCCCGGCGGTCCTGGGAGGTATTATCGGAGCACCCACTCCCTCCCTCTTCTGCTGGGCTAATGCAGGGATCCACCTCCACTACAGACTGCCTACTCTCTGCAGCTGCCCTTACCCGCCGCCGCTTGCCGCCTTTCCTTCCTCCCTCTTTGATTCAGAGGTGGAATGGAGGTAAGTTTTTGCGCTTATTCGAGTATAACGCGCACCCCTAATTTTCGATTAAAAATCGGTACAAAATTTTGCGTGTTATACTCGAATAAATACGGTACATAGAATGTTTTTGGATACTGTCAAGGTGATCTTCAGTAGACTTGCGCATGGTGGGAAAGTTTGATTCA
This sequence comes from Pelobates fuscus, assembly GCF_036172605.1. Taxonomy (NCBI): domain Eukaryota; kingdom Metazoa; phylum Chordata; class Amphibia; order Anura; family Pelobatidae; genus Pelobates; species Pelobates fuscus. The sequence continues at coordinate 365,388,683 of NC_086318.1, forward strand.
GCTGAATTATGGCAGGTTGGCAGGTATGTCATTTTTTAATTGTTGTTGAAAACATACGGTAAGTTAAGATCACCTTAATTGAAATGTATGAAATATGCGTTATATTATATATTAACAGGGAAGAAAAAAATCAAATAAACAAACAGTTGGGGTAAATTGATAACATTTAGGCCAAAACCAGCAAATTTTATAGAAGCTGTTATACAATATTTCGACTGTTCTATTTTGGCATAAACATTGCTGCTTCCTTTGTTAACTCACTAAAAAATGTATTGTTCCCTTTGCATTGTTCATTGAATAAATATTTAAACTGTCTGGATAGATTGAAAAATAATACAGGCACACAATTAAAATAGTGTTCAATGATCCGATACTTGAATGTTTAAAAAAATGTGAATGCCCATTTCATTGTCTTAAGTAGCTAACATGTCATGTAGAAATGAAAAGAAAAAAAATGGATTACACCTAATATATTATTTAAAAAAAAGTGATACATTCTTTTAATTAAAAATGCAGCACCCGTGATTTTTTAATAATCCTTTGTACCTTTTAACAAGCATTCAGATTCAAATCTAAGAGTGCTATTTTCCAGTCACTCTTTATTTAGATGTCCATCATGGGATAAACATTTAAATTGGAAGAAATTTCAACTTCGTTTTTAAATTTTGATAAAATCGCTTTGTATAGATAAAATAAAATTATTCCCATAGTTGTTTGTAAAATGTGGCATTACCAAAATTTGGCTGTCCCCATTTTACTTTTATTTTTGGATAAAGTAGTTTGTCAAAAACTAATTTTGTTTGTGCACAGGTGCTGTTTACATTGTTGTACCCTATATGCTTATAACACCAGGTACGCTAGTGCAGTAATGACAATTGCCATGACAGGGCACTATAATGATGCCACAGTCTTTAATAGGATGACATTATATATGTAATTTATAGGGAAAGCATGTAGCAATTTTTCTGGTGGCTGGGCATTCTATGACATATGCGTGTTTTAAGGACTAAGGTTCATAGAATCTATGGTCCATTTAGTGAATAGTACAAATTTTATAACCCAGGGTACTAGAAAGGAGAAGATTTTTTGATCCCCATGTTAGGTATCACTAGCCACTCAACCCACAGCCCACGTGTACCCCTGCACAACACTTTTAGTCCTCTCCTTCTCTATTAATTTATTGTTTTCTTTGGACACCATTTATGATGCACAAAAATACGTAAAGACAAGACAGCACTCACTTGAACAAACATACAGGGCTCTATACATATATGTCTTCTTTCTCTTGATATTTTAGTTTTCTATAAGTAACTTGATTGGTTTATAAACTCAATGTAACATGCTGTAGAATACGATAAGACAGTTTGTAGAATTTTTTTTTCTAATGTTTAGGATATAAGTGTTCTACCTAGTAAATGTTCATCCCTTCTACCTCTAGTCTGGACAGCTGTAGCGGTACTTACCCAGTCCTCGTGCCGGCTGGGGTCCTCCGCTCAAGCTGCACGTGGCTCGAGCCGCACGTGGCTCAAGCACTCCTGCCTCCAGGTGAGCCACTTGCGGCTTGAACACTCCTGGCCCACGCGCTCGGCCCATACAGTATTAAGAACGCCAATATATATATATATATAAAGGGCACAGTACAGAAACATATACCAATGGGGGCGCCACAATCACCAAACGTGAGTATAATTACCATATATTTCTCATGATGACCATATAGGAGATAAAAAGTGAAGATATATATAGTGAAGTATTTAATGATACAATATAAAACAATAAAAACAGAAATATACACTCACAAGGAAGATGGCACAAAGAGACATATCTAGTTGTGCAAACACGCTTGTCAACCCCTTCAGGGTTCAATTCCCTTTAAAAACAGGTCACATGTTAATGCCTTCTAGGATGAGTCCTTTCTTTATAGGTCTGTATATAAAGAGGCACCAGGCAAGGATGACAGATGGAAGTCAAGTCTTCAGGGGATATTGGCAAGCTTCTCCGCTCACCGCGTTTTGTCTCTGTGACTTTTTCAAGAGCTATGGGTTCTCGGTAGTTCCAGCTTTTTAGATGTTCAATTTCGCGCAGCTTTTTCGCGTGCACATGCGGCTTGATCTCCTCTTCTGACTTAGCCGCGTGCACTGACCGCAGTGATCGGTCACGTGGCCCGCCTGGCACTAGGAGCACGGCTCGAGTCACGAGCTCGCTCTTAAAGGGGCAGTGGGAGCCAAAAGTTGATTCAGGCTCCCATTGGCCCACGTCATTCCAGCACCCCCACACACGAACGTTTTGGGGGCACAATAGCTTGCATTTAAAAAAAAAAAAAAACTTTTTTGACTGTAATATAATAGCAGTCAGTTTCCTTCACACGTGTGCGTTTCAGGGCCTGCCAGGGCACAGTGTCACACCAGTGCAACTCATATCTGGTGTAACAGTAGTGTACATTTAAAAAAGAAATACAGGGGGCTTGTTGTCACCTTTCGGGGACCCTTGGTGTTGTACGTGGCTGGGTGGAGGAAGAGACCTTCAATGACATCAGTGAGGACAAGGAACGGGACATGGCTAGCTTGGTATCCAACCTTGTGCAAATGGGGAGTTTGCGGTTGTGCAAATGGACTGTTTGCGGTTGTTTGCGGTGCGTTAAACGGGGAGTTTGGTCTGTCACTGTGAAGCGGGCGTAACCCTTACACTACCTGATCGATACAACATCATACCTGATGTTTTAAAGCACGTTATTCCAAACAATTTAGGAATGTTAGGTGATTTATGCCCTTTATGGATTAAAACCAGACTCTGCATCAACTATGTAATTTTCCATGGGAGTTTTGCCATGGATCCCCCTCTGGCATGCCACAGTCCAGGTGTTTGTCCCCTTGAAACAACTTTTCCATCACTATTGTGGCCAGAAAGAGTCCCTGTGGGTTTTAAAATTTGCCTGCCTATTGAAGTCTATGGCGGTTCGCCCATTCGCGAACATTTGCGGAAGTTCGCGAACGGAAAGTTTTATGTTCGCGACATCACTATCCATAAATACTATTTGCTTTTGCACAGTGTTAAGTTCATTGTATATGTATCTGTACAGCTGGTAATGATCCCACTGGTGCTGTAGAGACAAAAAAAGTTTTTAGCACGGTACCAAATGCTGCTGCCTATATGAAGTCATAATGAAAAAGAAAAAATAGAAAAAATAAAAAAAATGAAAAAAAGAAAAAAGACAAAAAATAAAGTCCTGATATGCCACAGTCCAAAAAGATAGTGCACTATAGAAATCTCTATATATAGGTGGATCTCACCAATCTGGATGTTTTCTTAGTATGAAGAGCTGAAAAGGCTTGAGGATTTTGTAGTAAAATATGAAGTAGATGAAAATGAAGAGGGTGAATCTTCCTGCTGCGACACCATCTGATCTAAAGATCACCTCACCGACACCCGGTGTGTATACGTGTGGTCAGCGTTGCAGACAGTCCTAGACAGTCCTTGGGCTGCGCGCTCGGGACGTCCATGTCCCTTCAACGGCCCCTGTGTTCTGCCGAATGAATACAGAATAGTTTATATACCAGTCCGTGGCGGCTAAATCAAACCGCATCCACCGCTTGATTCTCTTCTACTTCCGCATCGTGACGTCAGCGTGCGTCAATGCGTCATGCGCATTCAACACAACTTTATTGTTCACTTAACAATACACACTGAACAGGAAGATAATTAATGAAAATAAAGATTAGTCCTTATACCAACAAGTTACTTAATCATAATAGATTACAGACAGTATTATAATCTATGCTAAGTAGAAGTAACATCAGGAGTGAAAAAATTTAAATCAACACAAAAGAAGTAGACTGCCTTAATTTACGTACCCACTATAATTTATATACAAAAAAGGCTATGTTGACCAATCCAACTAGTTACACATATACTAGTATAGGAAAAAGGATAAGCAAACCATATTATCAGATCAAAAGAGGTATAAAAAATGTTTGGACACTAAACTTTTATAAATATAACAAAATCAATTATGTGATAAAAACTGGAAGAAATTCTTACAATCTGAGTTAAAGTATCATAGTTGATTGTATCAGATACTTAATATGAAGCTCACCTGTAGCAGATGATCAAGGGAAAAAAAAGGAAAAATCTTTGAATATGAGCCAGTTGTATAACCAGCTATATAAAGAAAAAGACAACACTTGTCAATATTTAGAACAGCATGAGACAAAAAATTGAAACATAGGAAATATAAAATAAAAAATAAAAACAATATCCATGTGTTCAACTCACCTGCCATGTAGTAACCCAAAGTGCCCTTGGGCCATGTACGTGAGGGACCCTGTACTGCTGGCAGGTAGCGGACCCATACGAGTCAATATAACAGCAGGAAAGAACGACGGACCAATAATGGTCAAGAGGAACCACTGTAAGGAGCACAAAACCACAGAGCAGACAATCATGAATCTGGTGAAATAGAAAAAGGAAAACGCTTATAGGAAATGTTTAAGATCATAATCTTCGTTGAGTCCTAGTGGTGACAAGGTCTCCAAGGTACTGATCCATTTAGTTTCCCTTTGAAGCATAAGCTTCTGTCTGTCTCCACCCCTACGTAGGGGTGGGATTCTATCTATAACTTGAAACCTCAATTGGTTTACATTATGGCCATGCATTTTAAAATGCCTAGGTACCGGAGCCTCCACTTTGTCATGTTGAAATGCTGCCCTAATGCTCCTTTTGTGCTCCCCTATCCGCTCTTTCACCGGCCGGATGGTCTCCCCCACATATAAAAGCCCACAGGGACACTTGAGAATATACACAACAAAATCTGAGTTGCACGTATAGAAATCTTTAACATAAAACTTTTTGCCTGACCGAGGGTGAACAAAATATTCCCCCTTGACCACACTACTACAGTGTGAGCAATTGAGACATGGAAAGGTACCTTTCTAAGGTTCAGAAAAAAATCTGGTTTGCTTTTAGGAACTGCCAATATCTGACCTCACTAAGATGTCCCTCAAATTCGGAGCCCTTTGATATGAAAAAAGTGGAGGATGTTGAAATATCGGGGGAAATTGGGAATCCCCCTGAAATAACTGCCAATGTTTTAATATGACTTGTCGAATATCCCTATTCAGTGGAGTATATGGTGTCACAAACGTAATCCTTTCTACCTTATGTCTAGCTCCTGAGTGTGAGAGAGTTTCCTGACGGGAAAGAATTTCAACTTTCTGCCGCTGATTCTCAACTATATGTGTGGGATAGCCCCTCTCAACAAATTTTTTGGCCATAAAGTCTAATCCTGTAATCACCTTATCTTCTTGTGATACTATCCTCCTCACCCTTAGCAGTTGACTGAATGGTAAGCCGTTCTTAAGATGAATTGGGTGAAAGCTGGCGTATGTCAATAAATTGTTACGGTCGGTAGGTTTTATGTACAAGTCACTGTGGAGACAGTTTTGTACTCTCTGTACTTGGACATCTAAAAAAGGGACCGTAATCGTGTCGCAGTACATAGTGAATTTAATATTTAGATCTTGTACATTCAATGACTCAAAAAAATCCTGCAGCTGGGCCCTAGTGCCGCTCCAACATACAAACACATCATCTATATATCTTTTCCAAACCAGACATTTAGCAAATAAGGGATGCTGGTAAATGCACGTCTCTTCCATGCGATTCATGTAAATGTTTGCATATGTTGGAGCGACATTCGAGCCCATAGCTGTGCCTTTGATCTGTTTATAGTATCTATCCCCAAACAAGAAGTAATTTTCCGTTAAGATAAAGGTCAATAGTTCCCTAATGTATTTTCTGGTATCCCCTTGTGTCAAATTAGGGTCCTTGTCCGGTGTCCAATCAACCGCCTCTATCCCTCTATTATGGTCAATGGAAGTATATAATGACTGAACGTCCATGGTCACCAACCAAAAGTCGCCCGGCGGGATCTGTATGTCTGCTAACAGTTTAAGAAATGTAGTTGTGTCTTTAAGATATGATTTTTGCAACGGGACATATTTGATAAGAAATGTATCTAGTATCTCTGCCAGGTGTTAAAATATGGACCCAGTCCCACTCACTATTGGTCTACCTGGGGGAAAGAGGGGATTCTTATGGATCTTTGGGAGAGTGTAAAACACTGGAATTCTTGGATGTTTAAAATTCATATATTTATATTCTCCATCTGAAATGATGCCCTTAGAGAGGGCCCATTGGTTAAGCCTATCTAAAGTATGTTTAAGACCATGTGTGGGGTCTTGATTTATGGCCAAATAGTTTGTATTGTCCATTAGTTGAGTCTCAATTTCCTTAACATAATATGTGCGATCCATAATCATCAATGCGCCCCCCTTATCTGCTGGTTTGATAATGATCGATGTGTCTTTCTTCAAATTATCAATATTGGACCAATCTTGCTTGGTAAAATTAACATTTTGCCTTTGATAACTATGTGTGTGCTGATGTTTTCTCCTAAGTTTGTAAACGTCTTTTTTCACAAGATTAGTAAATAAGTCAATAGATGCATTAACATTATATGGTGTGAAAGTACTTTTAGGTTTCAAACCTGTCTCTAAGGGGAGGACCGCATGTGGATCAGACTGTGAAGTGTTGTGCCCCACACCTTCCATGTTTTCTTCCTCATATTGAATTCCCTGTGTAGTCTGAGTGTTTCTGTCACTAGGCACAGCTGTCATATCGGAATTATGTTGATCTGTGGAAAAAAATGCGCGTAATTTAAGTTGACGGAAAAACTTGTACAAACTGACATCATATTGGTGCCACTCTACATGAGGTGTGGGAATAAAGGAGAGTCCCTTATTCAGGGTTGCCTCCTCCGTAGCAGTTAAAGGCCTACATGAGATATTGTGTATCAAGGATTGCATCTGGATTGGGGCGGTCAGCCTTTCTTTTTCTCCCGTGTGCCTCTTGTTGTAACCCCCCTCCTGATGTTTCTTCGTATTGTGTGCCTCTCTCGAAAAAAGTCACTCCTGATGATGAGGAGGCAGAGGATGTAGCCCCTTCCGTATCCGAATGCCATCTCTGTGAATATGTGTCTCTATTCGGTCTGTACGAGCGATTGTCTGTTCTAGAGTACCAGGTATATACCTGATCCCTCTGATAATCCAATTCGTCTCTATGAAACGTTTTCTTTTTAAACTCTTCCGTCTCTCTCTGATATTCCTTTAATTTTTCTTCTATCTGTTTAAGTGTTTCTAAGTCAGTTGATGCTGTAACTGCTGCTAATTCCTGCTCAGCTGCTGCTATCTCTTTTATAAGTTTGATTAATTTCTTCTGCAGGGATTCAATGGTTAATACTATAAGGTCTACTGAACATTTGTTTAAAATTTTATACCAAACAGTACGATGTTCTACATTGCCCCTACATAATGTGGGATGTAACCTAACCCTTAGGCCCCTTGGGATTCTTTTTTGTCTAAGATATTCCCCTAGGGTGCTAATGTGTAATTCCCAACTTATTTTCTTTTTCAAGTCTCTCTCAAGTTTATGGGCTATCCCACGCTCGCTGTCACTGGTTAAAAACTCCCTAGCTCCTCTGAGAGCTGATGTGATATGGTTGATATCACCCTCTGTATAGGCAAAGGTTGCCATAGAAGAAACTGTATCTGGCTGAAAAAATGAACTTTTTATGATAGTTCACAAAACTATGTTAAGTAATAATGTTAGTCACGTGAAGGTGCCCAGCACTAGGGAAAAAATTATACAAAAATACAATGTGTGCTGGCACTCAATCACGTCATTAGGTGCAGGTATTCGAGGTTAACCCCAAAACAACCTCATAATGTCAAAAACAAATAGATATGAATACCGCACTCAAATGTTTGACAAATCTCAATAACAAACGTTAGTAATAATGCAATTAATTTATTGTTCTCTTAACTTACTATGGAAAAATATATATAATTGTCTTTCATAGAATGATTTCATCATATGTATAGTTGCATTCATTTCATCATCATATTATACCTCCATCAACTCTGAAGTCCCTCTGGTTCACTCTGAGTGACTGCAACTGGAGGTGTTCCAATCTTTCAATGTAAACACTTTATTTTCTCAGAAAATACAGTGTTTACATGAGAAAGGCTGCAGGTAGCTATAGTTCTCACCTGAACAACCTCATTAAGCTGAAGTTGTTCAGGTGACTATAGTGTCCCTTTAAAGTTTAGCTGATTTTCCATTTACCGTATATACTCAAGTATAAGTCGAGTTTTTCTGCACATTTTTTGTGCTGAAAAACCCCAACTCGACTTATACTACTTACATTGCCATAATACAGACAAGGGGCTGTTGGGGGCTGACAGGAAGCGTTTACTTACCTTTCCTGCAGCTCCTGTCAGCTCCCTCCTCCTCCGCGCCGGTCCGGTCAGCTCCCCTGTCAGCTCCCTCCTCCTCCGCGCCGGTCCGGTCAGCTCCCTTCTCTTCCAGTGTAAGTCTCGCGAGAGCCGCGGGGTCAGAGCGTTGCCACGGTAACCTGTGGCAACGCTCCGCCTGGCCGCGAGACTTACACTGGGACTTGACAGGGGAGCTGACCGGACCGGCGCGGAGAAGGGAGCTGACAGGAGCTGCAGGAAAGGTAAGTAAACCCCCCTCCTACACAGCCCACCCACTGGACCACCAGGGAATGAGAGCCCCCCTCCTTGCCCTGTATCAAGCAGGGAGGGGGGACGAAAATAAATAAATAAAAATGTAAATAATAAAATAAAATATTAATAATAAAAATAATAATAACAAAAATATTCCTAATAAAACAAAACAAATAATATTAAAATAATAATAATTAAAAAATAATAATAAAAATGCCCACCCCCCACCAAGGCTCTGCATCACACACTGCACTCATACACACACACACACACACACACTGCATTCATTATATACACACACTGTAAATAGATATTCAATTAATATAATTTTTTTAGGATCTAATTTTATTTAGAAATTTACCAGTAGCTGCTACATTTCCCACCCTAGTCTTATACTCGAGTCAATACGGTTTCCCAGTTTTTGGGGGGTAAAATTAGGGGCCTCGGCTTATATTTGGGTCGGCTTATACTCGAGTATATACGGTAGTTGATTTTCTATTTAATTTTGAACTTAAATTTAAAATCTCACTTTAGTAAATAACCCTGAATTTATAATCGGTCTGTGAGTTTGTGTATTTTATCATATTTTAAATTGCAATCATGTTTTGTTTGTATCTAAATTTCTTTAAGTAGAAGTACAGTTCACTTAATAGTCCAGTTGCGTCTTGGAGGTCTTGAAGCGGGTACGTGGAGTCTCCGTGCATGACAAGGAGGGTACGAGATAGACGCCAGCGGTAGCGTATATTTCTTTGCTGGAGGAGCGAGGTAAGTGGTTTGAAGGACCTCCGCCAGGCCAGTGTGCTGTTGGAGAGATCCTGGTAGAAAGCTAGTGACATGGTCTCAAATTGATATAGGGATATCCCCTTAAGGGCTGCAAGGACTGCTGCTTTGTCGGCCCCAGATCTGAAGTGGACCACCAAGTCTCTCGGGACAGCTGCTGGTGCCTTAGCCGGTTTAGGGAGTCGGAATAAGCCATCCAGGACTATAGCTTTAGCTTGGCGTGACGGCATAAGGGCGGCCAGGAGTCTTCTCAAAAAGTGCGGTAACTCTGCGTCCGGGACATCCTCCGAGATCCCTCTGACTTTTAAATTGTTCCGTCGTCGGATATCTTCCTGTGCCGCGAGGCGGCGTTCGTACACTTGGTTCTGCTTCTGCAGTTCTCGGATCTCCTGCTGCATTGAGTCCATGCGGTGTGTGTCTGTCTGGGAGGCTTCTTCCAGCACTACGATGCGGCCTGTCAGGCCCTGTAGGCCGCCGCTGATCGTGGCTATGTCCGCCTGAAGGGTGGCTTTTAGGTCCGCCAGGAGCTCTTTAAGTACAGCGGTGGTAACAGGTGCTGAATCCGGAGCTGATGGAGCCGGCTTTGGTTTCGCTGGGGCCGGTAAGACCACTTCTTCCCCGTCCATGGATAGCTCGTCGGAGAAATCCGAGCAACCACCCGATAGGGCGGCCATTTTAGGTCCGCACGCGCCCTGCGCTTGTCTCCACAGGTCACCGATATTCATCCCCATGCTTGGTCTATCGGGCTTGGGCTTTTTAGATTTGCGACCCATGGCCCCTGGGCTAGCTGATGGTGTTCCCCGGGTCCAAATAGTGGCGTTTTCGGCTTCAAAAAGCGGGTTTTCAGTGGCATTTAGCTCGGAGCTACAATTGCTTGCCGCACTAACTCCATTTTAACCTGATACTGTGACAAATCCTCCATTTTGTCCTCATAACCTGACTTCTCCATATGAAAACTACATTACATGACAGAATTTCTCAGCACATCTAACACAATAGACAAAGACTGTATTCTCCATAAAGATATGACTAACCCAGGAACTGCTAAATTTCCCCTAACTCGCAACATAGTATAATTTAAAGGCCATGAGAACACAGTAGTAATGAAATGTTCTATTCATAAGAGACCTTGCACCTAACCACGAGATCTGACATCACCGACCGAGTAAAATGACGCTCAAGACCCCCTTGTCCCCACCCGTGTCTAAAATAATACCACCTCTTGGTGGGTGGACACGGAACTAACCACTTAGTTTTTGATCCAATTAATTATATTGATAGGTGGACACTAATCCAGACACTTAACAATTAATCCAATTAATGATGTTTATTCACTGATATCTTGATAATCAATGATGACGAAAATGTCTCTTAAAAGGGCCTGCGCGCCCTCTGATTCTTCACTTGCCAATAAATTTCCTCGAAGTTATTTTAACCTGAACTCCGTGTGTCAGACTGAATTACTTCAGCGTATATACGCAATTCAATTCTTTTTAATTTGGACAGGAACAGATAGACATTTTAAACATTTTGGTTTACTGAAAAAGTACCATAACAACTTTGGCGCCCGAACAGGGACTCCGGGCTATGTCTGGCCGGTGAGCCGTCCTAAGGAAGACAAGGGTGGACGGAGGAATCCGGGGGGAAGGAAAGGAGACTGATCACCTCCAGGTACACGGTAGAGACTTCTGCAGAGCCACCGGTATGTTCCGGCCCCTTTGATTGACCCGTCCACGTGTCTGTGACTGCTTCCCGGGAGGACATCAAAGACAGGTAATATCTTGCCCGGAGTCTTATTACCCATTTGTTACCTGCATTTAGTCTATCTGTTACCTGGGTGTGTCTGTATTGGCATGAACTAGTTTGGTTGCCCGGGCTGAATGTTTATTTGTTTCCCCTTTTTGGGATAAAAGGGGGGTGGACCCGTGGTAGTTTGCCTGAGGGTCCTGTGTTTGTCTGTTTCCCCTTTTTGGGATAAAGGGGGGTGGACCCAGGGGATTTGCCTGGAGTCCTGTTGCCTGTTTTACTCCTTTTAGGAGCCACGTGTCTGTGGCTGTAGGGAAAAAGGGGGGTTGACCTGTGGAAGTTCCCTGGGGGTCTTCTTTGCCTGTTTACTTCTTTTAGGAGCCTCGTGGCTGTGGCTGTATGGAAAAAGAAGTTTGTGGAACTGTGGGATCTGTGTAGAATCATAGTTTCCTGTGATCCAATTTTGTGTCACTTTGATAGCCTAGCTAGCTTCACTGTGCGCTTTCGGACCCTCCGGCTCTAGTTGAGTTGGAGGCATCCTGACCCGGACCCTCCAGCTCTAGTTGAGTTGGAGGCATCCTGACCCGGACCATCCAGCTCTAGTTGAGTTGGGGGTTCCCTGATTATTTAATTGTGGTAGGAGACTTAGTCTTGTGGCAGGGGACTCAGTTTCCTGGGGGGATTCAGGCAGGCATTGCTTGTTTTCCGCATCACGTGGTAGTGAGACTTATAAAGTGGGTTTTATAGGGGCACTACGAGGGTGAGGGTAGCGCGGCCACTATTAGTGGACTGCTGTAACGAGGGAGGCATAAGGATTTCGGACCGGTGTTAGCTGTTATCCTTGGCCGCTGGTAGTGAGACTTACGAAAGTCGTTCTTCCGAGCGGGGACACTACGAGATTGAGGGAGGTGACTTTGGAGTAAGCACATGATTAAAGGAAAGGGATTACTGTTGTTTTCATTTGAACTGTGATGCATGCACTGTATTTCAACTGTATTGTTGTCTTGTTTGTTTAATTAGGAGTCATTCAAACTTCTGTGTCTGTCTCTAAGGATTTTTCCTTACCTTTTACCTTTTCTACACTTCCTGTACTATTATACTATCCACTCCCATTCCTCTTAAAAGAGAAGTGATTGGTCACACACTTCTCACCTCGCTCCAATCCGTGTCTACCACCCCGGGTAGGCGGATTCAGTGACTAGTCTACGTTTTGGGAAGACGCACTTGAGAAGGGCCCACAATTCTCAGGTGGCAGTCGAGCATTGTAGACGTTCCTGTTCAATTTTCCTTGTCTTTCCCTATATCTAGGACGCTGGTGTAGGGGGACAGGGATTATGGGGCAGGATTTAAGTAAGCCCAGTAAGGGCTGGTTAGCATGTGATTTAGTTGATGACAGAGAGGGTGAGGAGATGGTTAAAGGTGTTGAAAAGATTGCAAAAGTATGTAAAATTGCTGTGCCGACATGTGGCAGATTGCAACCAGAAAGTTGGCGTAGATTATTGATGGAGAAGAGAGGCAAGCTTGCAAATAATGATTTATTAAAAACAGCTGAAGCATGGTACAGAGTAGCGAAGGCTATTCAGCAAGAAGGTTGGGTTGAGGAAGAAATAATTCACAAGGGTGTGAAAATGTTTGTGTACCATAATAATTGTGTCGCTGGGGCTTGTCCTCAGCCAGCGCCCCAAAATGGCGCCCAGGGGATGTCTCTCCCCAAGGTTCAGTCAGCAATGGGAGATTGCCAGCTGACTATGTATCCCGCTCCCAATCCTCCCAACCCCCATCCCGTCACCTCTCCCGTTTGCCCGGTCCTAAATTCTGATGGATCTTACTTTTCCCCCTCTCCTTCCCTACCATTCCCATCATCCTCATCCATCCCTAAACCACCCTCTATGTCTAATGCTAACATCTCATCTGCCATTCCTTCCCCACACTTTGTCTCCGTTGATAATCCTTCCCTCCCATCTGCATCTGCCCAATTCACTAACCCCTCCTCCCCTGCCACTGTTAATCTTGCTGATCCCACTCCGGCTCCTCCCTCTTCACCCGCCTCTACTGATTCTTCTCCATCCTCTCCCTTGCCCGCCCCAACCACGACCCAGGTTCCCACCCCCTTTGCTAACCCCTACCCAACCTTCCTGCCCACTCCAGGTTCCGCCCCAGCCCCCACCCAGATGGCTTGGCCATACCCCTACCCATACCCCATGTCCATGCCCTATCCTAATTATCCATACCCCTTTCCCCAAGCCACTCCCCAGGTTCCGGTCATGCCCAGTCCGATACAGTCTGCCCCGGATGTGCCCACATCCAACATGGCCGCCACTTCTTCCCTTAACCCCAATGCAACTTCCTTCCCCGCCTCCAATATGGCGGCCCCCAGTCATTCAGCACCCCTGATGCCGGTGCTTCCCGGTGATTACCGATCCCATGATTATGACCCAATGGCGACTCCCGCCTCCAGGACTCCCTCTCATCCCCCGGCCCTGTCACCTCAGGTGATCCCCTCACGCAGAAGGGCCCAGATCATAGAATTAGATGAGGACGAGGATGACAGGGATGACAGGCTGTCCCAGGATTCATTAGAGGCTGCAAGAGTCTCGACCCACCGTTCTATTGAAGATCCCTTCGGCCATAAGGGTCGGGGAGAGCGGGCCCCTCCTAAATATGTTTCTTTTAATCCCACACAAGCTAGTGCTTTAATGAAATCTCTCCCTGACCCAGAGAAGCAGCCTATGCCTTTTTACCGAGGGATAGTTCAGATACAAAAGACTTATTCCACCGCCTGGCGTGACCTACTGAGCATTTGTGCTATTAAAGCAGGGGATGCATATTGGCCCAGCATGGCCCGCCACCTCAGTACAGATCTGCTTACAAGTGATGTTGATTACCCCTCCGGAGTAACCTTTTGCAATCAATTAAGAGATTGGGCTAAGGATAAACTTGCAGATCAAGCTGCTGGCCTTACTGATGTTGTGCAAGACAAAGGAGAATCAGTGGAAAGGTTTCATGCAAGACTATATCAAATGTTTACAGATTTGGGATTTGATCTCACTGACAAAATTCATTCACAAATGCTATCAGGTGCGTTTGTCCAAGGTGTTAAAGATTCCATACGTAAGGGAGTCATTGCTGCACGCCCTGAATACAAGGTTGTTCCTCTAGATACGTTACTCCTAGTTGCTAGAGGTTTGGAATCTGCCCAGACCCCCAGAAGACCCAATTCAGCTCCCCTCATGGTGGCCCGTGCCACCCCCATCACCCCTGGCACCAAGGGTGTCAAGTTAGAGGATGTAACTTGTTTTAATTGTGGGGCTAAGGGACACTACAGAAGTGACTGTCCAGAACCCAAAAGGGAACCAGGGGAGCCCAAAAAGTTTCCCAAGCCTGCCCCGGCCCCTAAGGCCGAGAAAACGGTTCCAATTGTTGAGGAACCAGATGATTAGGAAATTGGCAAACCTGTGTCATTAACCCCTGTCATGGCAGTGTCTACAGGGGATAAAGGGGGGGGGGGGGCACTTGCCACAGTGACTTTACCCATTGAAGGCCAACCTACCACATTTCTTATTGACACAGGCGCAGCCCGAAGTGTTCTCAGAGAACAAGACCTGCCAGACCCATCTTTCTTGTCAAGTATTGATGTCTCCTGTGTTGGAGTGGATGGCCAACCGAGACACAGTCCTCTAACAACCCCTCTGCGGGTTGGCACAAGCTTACTTGCTCGTTTTGTAGTTTCCTCCACATGCCCAATTAACCTGTTAGGCGCTGATGTCCTCTCACGCCTGCAGGCATCTATAACCTTCACTCCAGATGGACAGGTAGAAATGTTTACACCTCTATCTGTTTCAGACACTTCAGCCCTGTGCTCCTTACCTCTGATGCTGCAATTAGAAGAACCCCATAGGGAAGCAGCAGAGCCTAGGTCCAATTTCCCAGATGAGTTAAAAACACAGGTGCCTGCTAAGTTATGGTCCTTGGGCCCAGAGGATATAGGTCACCTAAATGTCCCACCTGTGGTGGTTAAGCTTATTCCAGGAGCTAAGTTACCAAGGAAACCACAATATCCTCTAAAACCAGCACAGGCTGCAGCCATTTCTATTCACATCAAAGCACTCCTGGAGAAGGGTGCCCTAGTGAAGTGTAAATCAGAATGTAACACTCCATTATTTCCTGTGAAGAAGAAGACTCTAAAAGGTGAGCCAGTGAAATACAGGATGGTTCAGGATCTCCGTGCTGTCAATGAAGCCACTGTCCTGGACACCCCTCTTGTACCAAACCCCCACACTCTGCTCTCTGGCGTCCCACCTTCTGCAAAGTATTTTACAGTCATTGACCTAGCTAATGCTTTTTTCAGTGTTCCACTGGATCCATCCTGTCAATACCTGTTTGCTTTCACCCATGAAATGCAACAGTATACATGGACTGTCATGCCCCAAGGGGCTCAAAATTCTCCAAGTCAATTTGCCAAAGCCATGTGTACTATCCTTGACCCATGGCAAGCTGAACACCCAGAAGTTGTTTTACTCCAGTATGTGGATGATTTGCTGCTCTGTGGAGATGATATACCCACTACTGAAAAGAGTTCAATTAGTCTGCTTTGCTATTTGGCAGAACAAGGATGCAAAGCTTCACTTCTCAAACTGCAGTTCTGTCAACCTTCAGTGATTTTCCTTGGACATTGCCTATCTCAAGGTACCAGACATCTCACTCGGGACCGAGTCAGAGCAATTCTGGACATTCCACCCCCAAGGACTTCAAAATCTCTTCATGCCTTCTTAGGCCTCATTTCCTATTGCAGAGCATGGATCCCAGAGGCCTCTCTGCTTATGCAACCTCTCTACGATGCACTCAAGTCAGACCCATTCGGCCTGACCAACGAAGCTCTGGACAATTTCAAATCTCTTAAACGTGCCATTGTCTCTGCTCCTGCCTTGGGCCTACCAGACTATACCAAACCTTTCAAATTATTTGTCTCTGAAAGACTAGGCCATGCTACAGGAGTTCTTACCCAAACTAATGACTTAAAAGGCCGCCAGAGGCCTATTGGATACTTTTCATGCCAACTGGACATTGTGGCTAGAGGGACCCCTTCCTGCCTTAGGGCTGTTTTTGCTGCAAGAGAACTCATTGAAAGAACCTCAGACCTGGTCCTTGGCCACCCTTTGGTTGTTTTGGCCCCTCATGACATCTCTGCCATTATCAACCAAGTCCAGCTCAAGCACGTGTCTCCCGCTAGACACCTGCGTCTGCAATGTCATCTTCTTCTGCCTGACAACATTTCTATACAAAGATGTCAAGTTCTTAACCCATCCACTCTCCTTCCACTCCCTGAGGGGGGTATCTACTATGGGTTTGTCACAGATGAAACCTACATCTACCTTCTCTGTGGATGTATCAAGAAAATGCATCCACATTTAACTTTTCACAAAGACAAGACACCTCTCTGTGAAGGTCCGGATTATGCCTTCTGTACCATGTGGTACAAGCCAGACATTACTCCTGAACCTTGCTATGAAGATGAGCTCTACCACTGGTTTGAAGTAAAGCTCACTGCCCAAGATTTCTATTGTGACTCGGAAGGCAACAGCATGGTCCTGATCCAACTGCCCCCAGAACTCAATTACCTATACCGCCATTGGGATACTGCTATTCCACATATTCCTGTTACCAAGTTGAAGACAAGATCATGGAATGACCTTGGGCCCATGGCAAAATTATGGGCCACCATGGATGAATCACAACTACAGGAAAATGGCATTGCCAAATACCCAGCAACTGACCTTCTTGAAGCATGGCCACGCCATTTCCTGGAAAAGGAATTTAAAGACCTAGTTATAGTGAATGACTATGACCCAGAAACTCCTCATGACTGTTTCGAACAGATGAAAATGGAAACAGTGCACTTACCAACTGTGCATGAGAATCCATTACCGGATCCGGATTTTACTCTGTTTGTGGATGGTTCAAGGTATGCTGATGAAGAAGGAAAATACCACACAGGATATGCCGTAACCACAACAGAGGAAGTTCTCAAGTCATCACCTCTACCGCCAGCAATGTCTGCGCAAGAAGCTGAATTGCAAGCCCTGACTTCAGCATGCAAGATTTCCGAGGGAAAGCGTGCCAACATCTATACAGATTCAAGATATGCTCTGGGTGTGGCACATGACTTCGGCCTCATTTGGAAGACAAGAGGATTTCTTACCACTGCCGGTACACCAGTCAAACACAGCTCTGCAATCAAGGAGCTAATGGATGCCCTCCTACTCCCTGAAGAAGTGGCCGTTTTGAAAGTAAAGGCACATGGGAAATTGGATTCAGATGAAGCTAAGGGCAACCATTTAGCTGATCAGGCTGCTAAGCAAGCGGCCAGAGATTTGCAGGAAGTGGATGAAGAAGTGTCCGGTCAAGAAGAAGAAGTTCCTATCTTTACCTTGCAAACTCTTCCTACTGACCTAAGAATTTTGCGAGAACAACAAGCTGCAATTACCCCTGAAGAAATCCAGAAATGGAAAAAGAAAGGAGCTGTCCTAAAGGACGGAATTTACTATAACAACTCTAAATTTTGCCTTCCGAAGAATTTATATCCAGCAGTTGTCCAATGGGCACATGGGCCTGCACATCTGTCAAAAGACCTAATGGCCGCCCTCATTCAAAAGTATTATGAAGCACCTGGAATCACAACTTTGATCAACAATTTCTGTAAGGCCTGTGTCATTTGTGCAAAATGCAATCCAGGAAGACCAATCAGGGTACCTGCAAAGCACCTAGCAAAACCCATGTACCCATTCCAGAGAATTCAAATTGACCACATTCAAATGCCCAAGAGTGGGCCTCATGAATATGCACTAGTAATAGTGGACATGTTCTCAGGCTGGCCAGAAGCCTACCCTGTGACCAATATCACTGCAAAAACAACCGCAAAACGCCTACTTACAGACATTGTATGTAGATTTGGACTTCCAGAAGTCATTGAAAGTGATCAGGGTCCAGCCTTTACAGCAACAGTGACTAAAGACATTTGGACTGCCCTGGGGGTGACCCTAGCCTTTCACACCCCTTACCACCCACAAAGTAGTGGTAAAGTAGAGCGCATGAACGGCACTCTAAAAGCCAGAATGTTAAAAATGTCACAAGAAACAAAGATGCCCTGGCCAGAAAGCCTGCCAATAGCTTTATTCAGCGTTAGACACACACCTAGAGGGAAGCACTCGTTATCCCCATATGAAATTCTATTTGGGACAGCACCCAGACTAGGTTGTTATTATCCACAACAATTACAGCTGCAATCTGATGTTTTAGTAGACTATGTAACTGAACTTGCAAGTGTCTTGAACAAAATACATGCCCAAGTTTTCTCTTCAATTCCAGATCCTGATTTGGACACAGGTACCCATAACCTGCTTCCCGGAGATTGGGTTCTGGTCAAGAAGTTTGTGCGGAAAAGTACCCTGGAACCAAGATTTGACGGGCCATTCCAAGTTCTCCTGATCACCGCAACCTCCGTCAAAGTGGCCGGTAGGCCACATTGGATCCACGCTTCCCACTGCAAAAAGTCTCCTGCCCCAGAGGAAGCAGATACCGCACAACCATGTACCTCTGGTACATTGTCTCCTTAATTAGTTTAATTAAGGCCCAGCAAGTAGCTATCACAAAAGATGTTAGTGGGTACACCTTCTGGTATAATTCATCATGTACCCGTGTGGCTACCTATACCTTTGATTATTGTGACATCGTAGAATGCCCATTCTCTACAGCACAAATCCAGAATATCTATAGAGATATCCCCCATGCAAAAGACCCATATGTTTGTGTAGTTGACAAACAATGGGGGCACAATTGTGGCCGTTGGGGGGCGGCGGGATGGAATGCCGGGCCTTCCTGGGGTTACAAGCCAAAAAGTGCCTTATCTAAAGTAGATGATCATGGTAGGTCCCTCCTTCAAAGAATTACTCTAAGAAAGCCTGGAGGAGGCACACCAATGAAATTAATTCTTAATATTGAGCATCCAAGCCCAACTGATGCAGACCGATATGTATTGGGAATGTATTGGAAAAAGGGTTCCTATACTAAATTAGGGCATTTCTACCTTAAAGATATGTGTAATTCCCCTGAGTGGCGAGGAGCTACTCACATGGTCATAAATCCATTAAAACCACACATCCAGTCCTTTAAGGACATGATGGCCATTGCTAACCCCACCTTTGAAGATACCATGGCCGCTGAAACAGGTTTTAATGATGTTAACCTATGGTTAGAATGGATGAAATATAATGCCAACAAGCATAACAGAACCGCATGCTATTTGTGTGGTGGTGCCCGGCCTCATCTGGGCACTGTACCTTTAACCCTGCCAGTAGATGCAGAAAATTGTGTTTTAAGTCTTTTTGCCTACCAATATAACTTCAACAGGTCTCTATGTCAAGCATGGACAGCGGAGTATCCTCTTCTAGCCAAAAATGTCAGACCTCCTAATGGTATTACAATATATAAAGGTAATTACACTTGTTATGCCATGCACGATGGGATTGGTAAATTTGTGGGTAACTTTCCCGAAGGTTATTGTGCTACATATAGAACTGTTCCTGTACGTTTACTGCAGCATCACACTAGGTCATTAGGAGATATTTACTGGTTGTGTGGGGATTTACAGCTAAGATCCAGAATGGACACGGAGTGGTGGGGGGAGTGTACTTTGACTAAGGCCATTATGCCTATACACATTATCTCTGACACACACCTCAACACCCATGAGCCAAGCCACACTAAGGTTAAGCGTGAAGCCCCAGTAAAAGGAAGTTTTGACCCTCACATTTACATTGATGCCATTGGGGTGCCTAGGGGGGTACCCAATGAGTTTAAAGCAAGAGATGAGGTTGCTGCAGGATTTGAATCAATTTTTACCATAGTTGCCGCAAACAAGAATTTAAACTGGATAAATTATATTTATTACAACCAACAACGTTTTGTTAATTACACCAGAGACGCCCTCCAGGGATTAGCCGAACAGTTACAGGCCACATCCCAAATGGCCTTCCAGAATAGAATAGCCCTAGATATGATCCTAGCCGAAAAAGGAGGGGTATGTAAAATTTTGCCCGACACCATGACATGTTGTACCTACATCCCAGAAAACACAGGCCCTAATGGTAAAGTTACTTTAGCCATAGTAAAATTAAATGACCTCTCTGAAGAGTTAAAAAGAAATTCTGGGATAAAAGATCCCTGGGACAGATGGTTTGGTTGGATGACGGGTTGGCAAAAGGCTTTAATGCATATTGGTATGGCAATTCTAATTTTCCTTTTTATCTTTGCTCTTCTCCTAATTGTGTCTTCCCTTGTCTGAGAAAAGCCCTCACGAAGACTGTTGACCAAGTGGCACCCACTTTCACACATCTTGAAGTTGATGACCAAGATTTCCAGGATCTCAACTCACCCTGTTTGCCGCTGCAATCTATCCCTTTTGATGATAAAGTGCGAGAGTTCTAGGAAGGGACCACCTTAGGGACAGCATCTGTCAGTGAATGGTAAAGGCCCCGTGTGGAGAAGTGGTGGGTTAGCCGCCATGGGCCACCCATGGGTGTGAAGTGTTCGAGAGCCATACTGACAGATGAGTTAGCCTATTAGGGTCAGAATTAGGGACAGACTTGCACTTTGCATTAACACCTAGCTAGCGGCCACGGGGTTTCTGTGCCTTTGGGCTAACACGTCTTCTGATATTAACAAATAAAGTTTTTATCTCTTAGAATTTAACATTTCATAGGGGGGACTGATGTAGAATTATTAAAAAATCTTTATTGTACTTGTATTGAATTACTGCACTAACTCCATTTTAACCTGATACTGTGACAAATCCTCCATTTTGTCCTCATAACCTGACTTCTCCATATGAAAACTACATTACATGACAGAATTTCTCAGCACATCTAACACAATAGACAAAGACTGTATTCTCCATAAAGATATGACTAACCCAGGAACTGCTGAATTTCCCCTAACTCGCAACATAGTATAATTTAAAGGCCATGAGAACACAGTAGTAATGAAATGTTCTATTCATAAGAGACCTTGCACCTAACCACGAGATCTGACATCACCGACCGAGTAAAATTACGCTCAAGACCCCCTTGTCCCCACCCGTGTCTAAAATAATACCACCTCTTGGTGGGTGGACACGGAACTAACCACTTAGTTTTTGATCCAATTAATTATATTGATAGGTGGACACTAATCCAGACACTTAACAATTAATCCAATTAATTATGTTTATTCACTGATATCTTGATAATCAATGATGACGAAAATGTCTCTTAAAAGGGCCTGCGCGCCCTCTGATTCTTCACTTGCCAATAAATTTCCTCGAAGTTATTTTAACCTGAACTCCGTGTGTCAGACTGAATTACTTCAGCGTATATACGCAATTCAATTCTTTTTAATTTGGACAGGAACAGATAGACATTTTAAACATTTTGGTTTACTGAAAAAGTACCATAACACTAGTTCAAAATCAAGTTAAGTTACTGTTCATTGATAAATAGGAAAATCTGACACAATGAGAAAAGTGAACTGGTAAGAAGGTAAAATAGTCTGTATTTTTAACCACTATAAAAAAAAAATGTTTACGGTAGGAGTTTATTAAGCAGTATGAGTAGCAATTCGACAATAAAAATAACGAGACCATTACATTGGACAAAATGAAATAGCAAATATAGCTGCATGCATGGTCTTAAACCCTTCCCGGCATGAGCAGACATATATATGCAGAACGAGAAAATTTGTAGCAAGAATCTATTAGAATATTAAAAGAATAGCACTAACGAATATCAAAAATAATCTTAAAGAGATTAGAAAATTTTAATTTGGGTCTGGATTCTAGCAAAATCTGCTGTATACACTTTAGAACAGAGGTCACAATCCTAAGAACCCTAGCTGTTGTGGAGTATAATTCCCGCACCTTCCTGCTGGTCAACAGCAATTGGAATGCTCCAGCTTTCATATTAGAGAAGCTTTAAGAATGTTTGGCATAGGGAATCACATTTATTTATATCAGATGCCTCTTTTGTCAGATTGTAGTGGTTATGGTGCCAGAAGTACCTTGATGTTTCCCCTATGGTAAGTAGTCAGACTGGTTGCTGAGGAGCGCTTCACTCTGTCTCAACTACTGAAGATTGGTGGCAGCAAGCTATTTGTCTGAGCTATGCCCTGCAGGATAGGACTTACATTTTTGGCTAAGAACAATCAACTGATGCTTTCAGCCAATGAGCTAGCTCTGCATTCAGGGCTTTACTTAGGAGAACTAACAGAATCTCCTGCGTAGGAGCTTCTGGCTCTCCACCATCAGTAATGTAGGCAGGAAGTGATAAGAAATACAAAAGCAGAGTGGTAAACCGCGCCAAAGAAGTATAGAAGGTAAATAGAATATTACAATAATATATACATACATACAGGATATCCGATGGTGTATATAATGCTCAAAAGAAATAAAATACAGAACAATAATAGTGCAATATTTCAATAGTAAAATGAAATGAATAAAAGCCGATTGAAGGACTAACTCACACTTTGCAGAGCTACTTAGAGCTCTGCCTTATAGCGCCTGGACGGTACAATCCCCGTTTTGGGATATAAGGAGCGTGGTACAATACGGTATCAAATTTTCCTCGATCGTATATGTAAACAGAATGAAAAATAGAATACAATGGTATAGTATGTGCAGTACAGTAGTAATATATTGAGAAAAGTAGGTATCCTACTTACAGATTCCAGAGCAATGACTTGCTCTGGTGCTGACAGCGTATGGTGGTATGATCCCCACCAAAGGGTATCAGATGTAAACCGGATTCGAAGTGCACAGGACAGATGATTAAGATGGTAAAAACTGGAATTTTATTAATAAATTGAAATAAAATCTCATATATATATATATATATATATATATATATATAAAAAAAAAAAACAAATAGTCTATCTCTTACTTAATCTCTTACTCACTTAAGGAAGTGATAACTTGGCGAACCTCGGGTAAAAAGATTCTAAAATTATGTGACTACTGACAATTGTGATGCAGCAAGGCTCTCCTGACACAATAACCACTACACTACAGCACGCTGGTTATGGTGTTTGGAGAGTCCTTTTAACTGATTTAAGAACTACACTTAAGTAATTAGCACTACTTTCTCAGGAAACACTCTCAGAACAAAAGCTCATTTTTTTCAATTTATTTTTTTGCCATATCTTAATTCTGTGCTCTAGTTAATCTAAACCCTTTCCCTCCCAACCTTAACACATACATGATAGCAAAAGTTAGCTCGTAAATCTTCACTTACATTTGCCTGTGCTATAAAACCCATCTTCACCCTACATTGAAATGAATTATCTGTGTGTGTGGAATATAAATGGACTATAAATGGGGGTCCCTCCTTCTTCCAACACTGTATATCATTATACAGCTAATTACATGACTGCAATGCGTTTTACAGTTACATATTAGCTATGCACATATAAATTGTAAAATGTGATGTTAATTGAGAAGAACTCTCTAGTGAAGGGGGTTAAACTGATTAATAAAATATATATATAGACTATATGGTCTATATTAAATTACAGGTTTTAGTACTTATGCCCTCATTAACAAATGTTATCTTTGTGCATTTTGTCATTACATATATCTGGGCCCTTTGCTTACAAGACAAAACAGCAAAAATATGTATTTCTTATAAAACAAAGTTCCTCCTTTGTATTTCTGATGAAGTATGATGTTTCTCATCTCTAATACTGACGAGGACAAACCAGCTTTGTCTCCTGTCCTTTCCTTCACCTTTATTCAATTTATATCCCTGTTTGGATTATCGAAAAAATATCATTAACGGTGAACACGTCCATGACAAGAAGACTATCATAAACAAGGCTGTATGACTTCCACAGCGGAGTCTGGGAGAAGAGCAGAGGAAGTCACACCCCCTCCTCCTGACGTCATCAGGAGAGGCCAGCCACTGACTTTCCTGGCTGCTGTGTGCTGGCTGCAGGCTCCAGCTCCACTTGGGATAAGGTTTCCCCCTCCCTAGTTCAAGGTAAGATTCAGGGAGAGGGGAATAACATTTGTAAAAACATTTAAGCAGCCCCTACACCTCCCTCTACGGTCCCTGTGCCCCCACCCCAGCCCCCTAGCACAGCCCCTGCCACTCCTTAGAGGCCCTGTGCCCTGTCTACAGTACCTGTTCCTCTCTCTACAGCCCTTGTTCCCCCCTCTACAGCCCCTCCCACTAAACCTCTACTGCATCTGCCCCCCTACCACAGCCCCTACCATCCTTTAGAGCCCCATGTGCCCTGTCTACAGCACCTGTTCTGCTCTCTACAGCCCTTGTTCCCCTCTACAGCCATTGTTCAGCCCTATACATCCCCTGACCCCAAACCTGTACAGCCCTGCCTCCCTCTACAGCCCATGTGCCCCCCACTACAGACCATGTAGTGTTAATCGCATTGCCACCTCATGCATTCATTAATCGAAAGCAAAGTACTCTTCAAAAGATTGAAAGCTCATCAGAGAAGGGCAAGATTATTTGTATGTTTTTTTCACCCATTGTACAGTGCTATATAGTGGCAGCAAGTTATATAACATATAACATATATTTTATTATTGTTGGAATTTCCCTTTAAGAAATAATCATACAAAACTCTTTCCCAGTCAGGATTATGTTTACATCATCAGCTTAAAGGACCACTCTAGGCACCCAGACCACTTCAGCTTAATGAAGTGGTCTGGGTGCCTGGTCCGTCTAGGACAGTGATGGCGAACCTTTTTAAACCCGAGTGCCCAAACCGCAATACATGTCAACTTTTTTTCCCTCAAAGTGCCAACATGGCAATTAAACTTGAATACTGAGGTTTACGTTTAGAAAAAACTACTCGTACAGTTAACAACTTTTGTTTTAAAAGAACACAACAGAGTTAAATTATACAAATATTAGTATCTCCAACAAATGCAATACATACACACAGACTGCTGAACACATTCACACACCAACTGCTTAATACATACACACACCGAGACACAGACAGACTGCTAGATACACACACAGTCCGCTAAATACACGCACACTGCTGAGTACACAGTCCGCTAAATACACGCACACTGCTGAGTACACAGTCTGCTCAATACACGCACGCAGTCTGCTCAATACACGCACGCAGTCTGCTCAATACACGCACGCAGTCTGCTCAATACACGCACGCAGTCTGCTCAATACACGCACGCAGTCTGCTCAATACACGCACGCAGTCTGCTCAATACACGCACGCAGTCTGCTCAATACACGCACGCAGTCTGCTCAATACACGCATGCAGTCTGCTCAATACACAAAGACTGCTTAACACACACACACACATATACTGCATTGAGGGGTGCAGTATATGTGGCTGTGTGGGGGGTTGGGGTGCTGTGTGTGGGGGGGTTGGGGTGCTGTGTGTGTGGGGTAGGGTGCTGCGTGTGTGGGGTAGGGTGCTGCGTGTGTGGGGTAGGGTGCTGCATGTGGGGGGTAGGGTGGTGTGTGGGGGGTAGGGTGGTGTGTGTGGGGGGGTAGGGTAGTGTGTGTGGGGGGGTAGGGTGGTGTGTGTGGGGGGGTAGGGTGGTGTGTGTGGGGGGGTAGGGTGGTGTGTGTGGGGGGGTAGGGTGGTGTGTGGGGGGGTAGGGTGGTGTGTGTGGGGGGGTAGGGTGGTGTGTGTGGGGGGGTAGGGTGGTGTGTGGGGGGGGTAGGGTGGTGTGTGTGTGTGTGGGGGGGTAGGGTGGTGTGTGTGTGTGTGGGGGGGTAGGGTGGTGTGTGTGTGTGTGGGGGGGTAGGGTGGTGTGTGTGTGTGTGTGTGTGTGGGGGGGTAGGGTGGTGTGTGTGTGTGGGGGGGGGGTAGGGTGGTGTGTGTGTGGGGGGGTAGGGTGGTGTGTGTGTGTGGGGGGGGGGGTAGGGTGGTGTGTGTGGGGGGGGGGGTAGGGTGGTGTGTGGGGGGGTGGGGGCGTAGGGTGGTGTGTGTGTGGGGGGGGTAGGGTGCTGTGTGTGTGGGGGGGGGTAGGGTGCTGTGTGTGTTTGGGGGAAAGGGTGCTGTGTGTGTTTGGGGGAAAGGGTGCTGTGTGTGTGTGTTTGGGGGAAAGGGTGCTGTGTGTGTGTGTTTGGGGGAAAGGGTGCTGTGTGTGTTTGGGGGAAAGGGTGCTGTGTGTGTGTGTTTGGGGGGAAAGGGTGCTGTGTGTGTGTGGGGGGGGTAGGGGTGGTGTGTGTGTGTGTGCCTGTGTGGGGTAGGGGTGCTGTGGGTAGGGGGGTAGAGGAGGTAGGGGTGCTGTGGGTAGAGGGGGTAGGGCTGCTGTGGGTAGGGGGGTAGGGGCGCTGTGGGTAGGGGTGCTGTGGGTGGGGGGTAGGGGTACTGTGGGTAGGAGTGCTGTGGGTAGGGGGGAAGGGGTGCTGTGGGTAGGGTGGGTAGGGGTGCAAGGGGTAGGGGTGCTGTGGGTAGGGGTGCTGTGTGTAGAGGGGGTAGGGGTGCTGTGGGTAGGGGGCTAGGAGTGCTGTGGGTAGTGGTGCTGTGGGTAGGGGGGAAGGGGTGCTGTGGGTAGGGGGTAGGGGTGCTGTGGGTAGGGGTGCTGTGGGTAGGGGTGCTGTGGGTAAGGGGGTAGGGGTGCTGTGGGTAGGGGTGCTGTGGGTAAGGGGGGTAGGGGTGCTGTGGGTAAGGGGGTAGGGGTGCTGTGGGTTGGGGTGCTGAGGATAGGGGAGTAGGGGTGCTGTGGGTAGGGGGGTAGGGGTGCTGTGGGTAGGGGTGCTGGGGGTAGGGGTGCTGGGGGTAGGGGGGGTAGGGGTTCTGGGGGTAGGGGTGCTGTGGGTAGGGGGGGTAGGGCTAGGGGGGAGGAGTTGCAGATGCATTCATTTTTTTTTTAACATATTAAATATTTATAAAATCAGTATTCCCCCCTTCCCTTCTTCTTACCTTTTGTGAAGGGGAGGGAGGAACACAGCCATCCCTGGTGGTCCGGTGGTGGTATGCAGGACAGGACAGGTCCTGCAGCTCTCCTGTCCTCCCGCGCGATGCTGTGTGGAGCGTTGCCAAGGTAACGCGCGGCAACGCTCCACACAGCTCGCGGGACGACGGGAGAGCTGGTTCCTCGATCCCTCCCCCCTGCTTCCGATCCTCCAGACACGGAAGCAGAGTAGGCACCTGCCATTTTGGGCAGGCAGGTGCCTACTCTGCAGTGATGGCAAACCTATGGCCGCGTGCCCACAGAGAGGGCCCGGCGTGCCACCTGTGGCACGCGTGCCATAGGTTCGCCATCACTGGTCTAGGATTAACCCTTTTTTTTTTTTTTATAAACATAGCAGTTTCAGAGAAACTGCTATGTTTATACTGAGGGTTAATCCAACCTCCAGAGCCTCTAGTGGCTGTCTCATTGACAGCCGCTAGAGGCGCTTGCGTGCTTCTCACTGTGAAAATCACAGTGAGAAGACGCCAGCGTTCATAGGAAAGCATTGTAAATGCTTTCCTATGCAACCGGCTGAATGCGCGCGCAGCTCCTGCCGTGCATGCGCATTCAGCCGATGACGTCGCGAGGATGGAGGAGAGGAGGAGGAAAGCTCCCCGTCCGGCGCTCTCTCCAGAGCCCGGCGGGGTGGGGTCCCTGAGGGTGGGGGTACCCTTAGGGCACTATAGTGCCAGGAAAACGCATATGTTTTCCTGGCACTATAGTGGTCCTTTAAGCTCAAACATAAACTTAATTATTAGAACATAGCGCATGTGTGTTTGTGAGTGTGTGTTTACAGCTATAGAATGGAGTGGGGTCTTCAAAAATATATCTGTTCATATTTGTAAAATCTGAATTTTAACAGCTCATCAATTTTGTTTGCTTGAAAGAAATGCATGTGTTTAGACACCTGCTATGTGCCAACAGGTGTCTGGCTTCCAGCTCAAATTAAACTTTGAAATAATCCCTTATAAGGAGAAAGAAAACGCACATCAGTATTACTTTCCTTCACACAGAGCATATGAGCATTGTGTGGTTTGAAAATACAGATAATTTCATGTTAATATTTATGCTAAGACCAGTTACCTACTGTTATTTTAATAATTTTTTCACGTGCATTGGCTTTAAATTATTTAAATGCATTATTAGTTTTCAGCATCACTTTTATGTAATTTGAATTGTAGGGATATCACAATTTAACAAGAACAGGGATATACAGTGCTGAAATAAAAAAAACTGGCATAGCTAAAAATTACATTTACTGGCATGTGTATCTCAGGCACAATACCAGAAAATAACTGCCTGTGCAAATGAAAAAAAAAACAAAACATAGAAATCACTGATGACATGTTCAAATTTACTGCAGGAGCTAACTGACTTATGCACATTGACTTGAAATCCTACACTTAGCTTGAGCAATACGATGGAGACATTAGTACTGAAGGTTTTGGACCAATTTCAGACCAAACAATGTTTGTTTTAATGCATACTTCAAATTGGACCTAGCAAGCCCAACTACTACATCTATCAACAAGGGGATATTACAGCAGTAATTTCATAACTCTATATCACGCTCTTACTTTTTAAAGGAATATTAATATCAAATGTACTCATACGCTGCCTGAGAACAGAATATATCTTGCATTATACATTTATATTATACACTTCCCGTCTGTTGGTATTAAATGTCATCCTAAATGGCATTATGCTAGATAGATAATACCAAGGGAGAGTAAATTGGGTAAGTTCATTATAGAACATGAGTTGATAAGACTCAAATAGAGTATGGAGATCTCTCTTGTACTGCAGACAGAATCAATTATTTTACACCCCTGGGATTTGTAGATACTGAGGAGATTCTGTTGACACTGTAGGCCCCGTCTATTGGTATGGTTTTGGCACGCTTAGAGGGTAAGATTGAAGCAAGTAAGCATCTAAAAAAAATAGGAAATGGGGGTTCTCAGGTACTACGACATTCTCAGATATTTCAGATTATTTTTATTTTTTTTAATTTAAATTCTTTATTTTTCGTGTGCATGGTATATCGTACATGCTGTAAAATGCCATGTTAGTTGTAACAAATGCATTGACAACTTTCAATATTGGTCAAGTACATGGTAATACGTAGTCTGCACATTTTTTTTTTTTGAAAGAAAACATAAACTGAATAATATGACAATAGAGTAACACGGTAGTTCTACAGGTGTGCATTGGAGTCGATGTGCGTGCCCTTACAGTGGCAATATAATATATGCAGCAAACAATAAATAATTTGACTGAGTAGTATCGTGTCGGTATGACCTGCTGCTTGCGTATGCCTTGTCTAGTCGTCTATATAGAGTGCACGGTAGTCCGCTTATCTGGTGTGTGGGGTCTACCTGGGTAACTTGCGTGGAGCGTTTCTTGGGGGGGGGGGGGGGGGGTTCGATAGGCTTGCGGTCTGTCAGCCAGGTTAATGTCCCCTGTAACCCTGGGGTGAGGGGGGGGGGGTGCGGCGTAGGGGCCAAGGGGTGAACCTCGTCCATGTGGCCTGGTCTCTGTTGGCGAGCTATGTGGGTGCGGGGGTTAATAAAGCAGTTTGACCGCTTAGTGGGCTTAGTAGTGTGACGAGTACGTCCCTTTAGGGCCTATCATGGAGTGTCTAGGGCAGTAATGAAGTTAGATCCATAGGCATATCGGAAAGGTTATAACGAGAAAGAAAAAAACAAAACAAATAAAAATAAGCCATGCTAATCATAAAAAACATAGAAACAAGAAATACAGTAAAATAAAACCAGCGGAAAGCCGATTGGTTGTGTTTTCAGCGCCTCTTCACGAGATTAGAGGTGTACTGGACTATACAGTCAGGGTGTCAGTCCCGTAAAGCTTCCTCCAAGTATGATGGAGGACGTCCCGTTGCAGGTGCTGGGCCTTCATGTGGTCGCTGCTACTTTCTCAGGTTTCCCTGTTCCTCGCGGGATGAAGGGGATTGTCTTCGCTGGATCCCATCTCGGAGCTGCTACTGTTGTTGTTTCCCGTGCTGTGATGGGCGGTAGCCCCTCCAGAGGCAGGCCCAGTGACCTCAGCAAGGCCGGAGCCTCTTGGATGTCTGAAATGGAGTGAGCCTTGTTGTCGTGTAGTACGTGTAGGGTGCGTGGCATGCGCCAGCGGTAGGTAATCTGCTTTTCTCTGAGCAGTTTGGTAACGGGTAGCAGGGACCTGCGCCATTGCAGAGTTTCCCTCGATAGGTCAGCAAAGAAGGATAGGGTCATCGATTCAAAGCTGTAGGTGGCAGCTCCCTTCAGGGCCGTAAGTACCGCTAGTTTGTCCGCCGCGCTTCTGTATTTCACCACCAGGTCACGGGGGGCCGTTTCAGGGGCTCTCCGGGGTTTTGGGACCCGGAAGGCCGCTTCAAAGCCGATGTTCCTGGCTTGCTTAGGTGTCAATAGGGCTCCTGAGAGCCTTCTTAGTAGATGTGGGATTTCCTCAGTGTATGTCGGTATGTCCTCCCGAATCCCGCGTATCTTTAAATTGTTGCGGCGTCTGTCATCCTCCAGTGCCGCGAAGCGTTGATCAGTTTTGGCCTGCCTTTGCCGCAGTGCCTGTAGTTCCTGCCTGAGCTCTGTTATTTCTTGTGCCTGTCTCGTAGAGGCGACCTCGACCGCCTCAGTGCGGCCTACCAGGCCCGTGAGGTCTGCACGTAGCTGAGCGACGTGCGCCTGGAGGGTTTTCTGTAGGTCCCCCAGGAGAGTCTTCAGCAACGTCGCTGTCACCTGTTCTGTAGCCGTCGAGCTTGGCGCTGGTTGTTGGGATCTCGCTGGAGGTAAGGTAGTATCTTCCTCAGGGTAGAAATCCCCCGAGGAGTCAGAGAAGTCCCCGAGGTCGGCGGCCATCTTGGGGCCATATGCGCCGTGCGCCTGGTTGAAGAGATCCCGTATACTGGGCCCTTGGTTGGGTCGGTCCGGTTTTTGTTTCTTGTTTTTCCTTCCCATTTTCGTTCTGGGTTGTTTGGGTGTTAGTATCAGTTTTAATGTGGCTGAAAATAGTCAGTTTGCTTCGGATAGGCACGGAGCCCATCTACCCTGCGTCCGTTCGGATCGGCTGCCAACCTCCGCCCCCATATTTCAGATTTTTTAATAGTTTTTTCACCTTGCTCTGTCCTCCATAATGTCCACTTTTAGGGCGGTGTCTTATTTTTGGACCTTATTTTTTTATTTTTTTTGTGTACTGACAGCATACCTTGGCAGAGATCAATCTACTGTTGCATTGACCCGTTCAGTCACTGCCTGCACCTCTGACTTCACGACTGAGATATCCGCCACAAATAGACTCTGTATATTAGTGAGAAGGTTTTGTATGTCCCACTTAATGGCAGGTGCATCCTCATTTGTATCGTACAATAAGTGAGTAAGAACCACTGGAGCGGAAAGTATCTAAACTGGATCCCCGGTGCTTTCCTTCTGTGGTGGATAAGAGGTCCCAGGCCTGGAGAGAAATGCGTGGGTAGGCCACATAGGGTGCTGTGTAGATCACCTATGCCTCTCATCTCACCATTGGAGCCCATAGCCAGTTTTTGAGAGCGTTGGTCAATGGTGGGATAAGCTGGTAATGGGTTCTCTGCTGTGGGACTAAGTATTTATGGATAGAGGACAGAGACCTCGGTAGAAGACCTTTCCGCTTTGCAAGGCTGTGGTGTAGCGCAAGTCCCAGATTTCCAGCGTAAGTGTTTAGAGGCCAAATGATAAAATAAGAGCGTCGAGACAGAGCTGATACTATCAGCAATATATTGTCTTCAATGCAAAAGTCAGATGGGTGATTATTTCGGTGGTATTTTCACACAAACATGCACATATCCATCCATTTTGGTCTATCTCTAGCAGAAACAAGATGTAGCAGTGAGAAAGGTGGTTGAATTAGCACATGGGTGTCCATGTGAGCAGTAACGCCACGCCAAGGCTTCAACCGTTGTTACTGAACATTCACACACCTTTCGCATCTCTTTTCACTCACTGAATCACACACCATTCATTCCAAAGTCATTACCAATGCAACATGCACACACAAACACACTTTCATTGACGCACACATCAATCCATCTGCCATCGAACCCCTCTCACTCTTTCTCACACACCTTATCACTCTTCTCACACACCTCTTTTCATTCACTGAATCACCTATCAATCTTTACTCGTTTATTTAAGGCATGGTATTTAAACCAGTAGCAGAACTAATATACAGATAGCCATGGTGCAAAAAATGTTTTGACCCCCCCAAGTGAAAGAGTGGCCAAAAGGTAGATTCCCATCTGTCATACATCTCCCACAGCTGGGAATCTAAAATTTGACCATCCCTGCTGGGTTTTATTTGTGGGCAGTTTTTGTCTGTTTGAATGTAAGCATGTATTTCTATGGAGTGTGTTGGCATTTGAATGCAGTTTTTTGTATGGACTGTTGCTTTTTGAAAACAGTGGCATACTTGTGTGTAGTGTGTTTGTATGAGGTGATGGTGTTTGAATTAAGGGGTGTATTTCTGTGTAATTTTGGTGTTTGAATGTAGGGATGTGTTTGTTTACAATATTGGTGTTTTAATACAGGGGTGTGTTTGAATGTAGTGTTTGTGTTTGATTAGAAGTAGTGTTGCTGATTGATTGGGGAAGTGTTTGTATGTAGTGCTGATGTATGAATTTGAATGTTTTGTTGTATGCACACACACACACACACACACGTGGCTTAACACTAACACACAGATACACATACACACTGACACACATACACACTCATATACTCACACTGATACACACACACTGACACAATCATAATACACACACTGACACACACATAGATACTCACACACTGACACACACAGATACACTCACATGCAGATAAACACAAACAATGACTCACATGCAGATAAACACACACTAGCACACACACAGATACATACTGGAACACACACAGATACTCACACAATGGCACACATACAGATGCACACACTGGCACACACACATAGATACACAGATACGGATACATATTTACAGATGTGCATACTCTCTGGGGGTAGTGACAGGAAATAATGTCCTCCGAGCACTGGGTGCCGACATTAAAGGTGCCAGGTCATGCTGCTAAATGGCTGCAGCACCAAACCAGGTCCCTAATTAGACATTGCAGTAGTAAGACGGCCTCTGCTGGCTGTCTTCCAGACAGTCAACAAAGTCGCTTCATGGATGTCCTAATGTCTGCATTAGGACATCCAGCGTCAGTAAAATCCCCATAGGAAAGCATATATTCAATGCTTTGCAATGGGGAAGGCCTAATGCCAGGGCTGGACTGGGGATACAAAGCAGCCCTGAAAAAAAAAGTAATTGCGCCATATATTGCCGTATGTAATATGTAAGGCAATGTCTTGCTACCCCAGATGGTTGAGTAATATATACATCTACATTCAGGGCCTTTGCAGCCAATCCTATGGCAGAGCATTGGATTGGCTGAGATCATCAAGCTTGATGATCTCAGCCATAGAGGCAGGGCCAGTCGAGGGGAGACCAGCACGGCGTGGGGAGAAAAAAAAAGGTGAGTAAAAACACTTTTTAAATACACACACACATACACCATGACACAGATACACACATACACCATGACACAGATACACACATACACCATGACACAGATACACACATACACCATGACACAGACACCATGACACTGACACAGACACACCCACCATGACACACACACCCACCATGACACACACACCCACACACCATGACACAGACAGACACACATACACCATGACACAGACAGACACACATACACCATGACACAGATACACACATACACCATGACACAGACAGACACACATACACCATGACACAGATACACACATACACCATGACACAGACACACATACACCATGACACAGACACACATACACCATGACACAGACAGACACACATACACCATGACACAGACAGACACACATACACCATGACACAGACAGACCCACATACACCATGACACAGACAGACCCACATACACCATGACACAGACAGACACACATACACCATGACAGACAGACACACATGCACCATGACACAGACAGACACACATACACCATGACACAGATACACACATACACCATGACACAGACAGACACACATACACCATGACACAGACAGACACACATACACCATGACACAGACAGACACACATACACCATGACACAGACAGACACACATACACCATGACACAGACAGACACACATACACCATGACACAGACAGACACACATACACCATGACACAGACAGACACACATACACCATGACACAGACACAGACACACCCACCATGACACAGACACAGACACACCCACCATGACACACACACCCACCATGACACAGACAGACACACCATGACACAGACACACACACACCATGACACAGACAGACACACATACACCATGACACAGACAGACACACATAGACCATGACACAGATACACACACATAGACCATGACACAGATACACACATACACCATGACACAGATACACACATACACCATGACACAGACACAGACACACCCACCATGACACACACACCCACCATGACACAGACACACACGCATACACTCACACTGACAGAATTACACATATTACCTGTGGGTGACCGGCTGGGTCTGCTGGCGGCCACAGGGGGAGGTCTGCTGGCGGCCACAGGGGGAGGTCTGCTGGCGGCCTCTGGCTGGGGAGGTCTGCTTGCCGCCGCTGGCTGGGGAGGTCTGCTGGCGGCCACTGGGGGAGGTCTGCTGGCAGCCACTGGGGGATCTGTTCTGTCTCTGCTCCCCCGCCCTCGCATGCAGCTTAATGGGGCCGGAATATGACCGGCCCCAGGTGTCGACGGCCCACCAGGAAATTTCCCGGTATCCCGGTGGGCCAGTCCGGCCCTGCCTAATGCACTTTCTGCGTGTTCACATTAGGCTCCCCCATCAGAAGATGTTGGAGGAGGTGGAGCAATGAACTCCCTTGGCACTGGAAACAGGTGAGTAAATAAAGGGTTTTCAACCCTTTATGTACCATGGGGGGACGCAAGGGAGGAGGGACAGAGGGCACTATAGTGGTAGGAATACCACTTTGTATGTCCAACACTATAGATTCCCTTTAAAGAATAGTATTGCCACTGGCACATAGTGCTGGTGGCGAGGAACTCCTGGCAGTTTAATTACAGCCCAGTGTAATTACAGTGTAGCACAGTTTTTCTGAGCAGACTTTGCAAAAAAAATAATTGTACATTTTAAAAGTTAGAATGCAAAGAAATTTGAGGACATTTTAAAGTTGAGCTAGTATTAAAAAAAAAAAAAGCAGTGCGGCAGCTAGCTTTGTGCAGGTCTTACCATCACAGTCAGTTTTTAAGAAAAAAGCAAAATGAAAATAAAAAAAAACTAAACACAACAGTCAATTACTTTCAGTAGTTGCTGCTAAAACCAAATACAATTAAATCTCACTAACAGCAGTTTACTTCACTGCTGATTGTGAATGAAAAAAAAAAATGACACAACCAGTTAATTCACTGCCTGTGCAAAACAAACAAACAAAAAAAAACACTGACAGAGCAGTTATGTCACTACCTGTACAGATTACAATAACAAACAAACAAACAAACAAATAAAAAGAAAAACACTGACAGAGCAGTTACATCACTGCCTGTATAGACAAACAAAATCCAAATCTCACTGACACAGCCAGTTATTTCACTGACTGCACAAATCATAGTTTAAAAGAAAGTAAACACTGACTGTGATATTGATGTTACAGCACTATCGCTTTCTAGGTAAACGAAAGGAAACTGGAGTACAACTAAAACGCTGGACAGGTCTACCCTCATCCCTTTCAGCTTGGAGCTCTCTACCCACAGCCCAGGAGACAACGTAACGCCGTAACTTTACCTTTTCTTCATGGTCCCTCGTTGTCAGGGAAAGAGATGTTGAAGAAAATTCACAATGCTGCAGTAGGCTAGGAGAGGGTGTTAAAAGAAAATCCAAGAAACAACTGCCGCTGCTCTGGTGGAATAGATGGAGTAAATGCTTCGTATCGAGATGTTAGGGTCTCCTGTATTACTCGTGATATTAAGCTCTCCAGTGGTGGCTATAAAGAGAAGACATAAGAAGTTACTGTAGCATTTACACATTGTACAACAACTCCAATAAGAGTTACCATTCCTAGAAAGCAGTATAAGAACACCAATACGGATGTAAAACATGGCGGAGTGAGATTGCAGAATGCCAAAAGCTATATGGATAAACTGGTGTAATTTTCCTATTATCACAGTGTTCTAGCCATAGTGCCAATGAACAAAAGGAAGAATTAAAGGCTAGATTGCTTCAAGAAACACTATAGTGTTAGGAATGCAAAACTGTTTTCCTAACACTACAGTCTCCCTATGCTTCCACTGCACCCAGGCCATGAGCACTTACCTGATTCCAGCGCTAGGGTCCCTGGGTGCTGGATCAGGGTCCTCTTTCTTCGACCTCAGTGTGATCTGGAAACCTAATGTGGATTAACAGTGAGCACCACCCCAGCATTAGGCCTTCCACACCGTGCTTTCCTATGAGGTTTTCCAAGATAGTTGGGTACAAAGGGACAGGCACAGCTGTTTGGTTAGGGACAGCAGTGTATGGATATGGCTGGAGTGGACACTTTAGAGCTTGCAGTGCTGCCAAGTTTAGATATTGTTTGTGTTTCTGGGCTAATTACTCCATAATACTCAGATATACATAGTCCCAATCACAACCAGTAATCCACGGTCACACCATATTAGCCCTTTGATCGTCCCTCTTATCTTTTCATAAACTAGTCACTCATTTTGTTACATTGATTTTTCTGGTCTCTGTTTGAAGTTTCCGTATACTTACTGTTCTTAGCACAAAGGGGGGATCTAGCCTGCCAGCCTCCAGCTCATCCCAGTCAATGGACTGGAACAAAGGATGGAATCGGATGCTGCTAGCTGCCCCCAAGCGCTGAGATGGATTTTTGCACAGGAGCTGCAAATGGAAGAGTAGAATGTCAACAATAAAACTGCCACTGCCTTTATTAATTTACTAAAACACATGCAAACACAATATAGATATCTGTAAATCTGTATGCAGTATCACAAGGTTAAAGGGACATTCTAAGAATCAAAGGTGCAAGATTATTACTAGTACACTCGCTTTTATCTCCACTCGACTTCATATGTTGAATGCAGTGTTTAAGGTTCTCCTGCTCTCAATAGGAGACAATACCTAACCCAGCATCAGTTCCCGATTCTCTCTAGTTTTAGTCATTTTATCACTGTGTTCTTCTTGATTGTTTAGTTGTGTATATATTTCATTCCCTGAAATCCCCTCCTTAAATATTATCCTGTCTTATACGACTTTAAGGAATCTTCCCAGCTATGGACTGCTGGTATGAGCTATAAGCATTTGACTGAATTAATATATCTTTTATCTTTTTTTTTCGATATTACCATATATAGACACCATTGTCATTTATGGCAATTCTGTGTCACTCTTTGTTAATAGTTTTCTATAAATATATGTTCTCTTTTTTTAGCTGTGCAAAGAGAGTTTTTCATAGAATTGTTTTCTTTTTCAGGACATTAATCTAGACTGCCGGATCATACACACCTTTTTCACGAGATCTTTGACCTGTTTTCTTTGACACTCAGGGTGGTCTGTGGTGTCATGAAGCATTGTTTGGGCAGCATTTGGATTTTTTGGAAATGCTCTCTTGGCCAGTTTATGAAGGATTAGACCATAGGCCCACCAATCTACTGCAGCATTGTATTTTCTTCCTTTCCGCATCTGCCAACATAATTTCAGAAATGATTAGTCAAGTGTTTCCTTACAGGAAAGAAGGTATTACTGTCAAATATAATGCTGTTCTCATCGTCTGCCTATTAAAATAGGCAACTTATAAAAAATCTATATTTCACTACAAATGTGCAATGATTCGGAGCAATATGACTGGTTGGGACAGTATAGACAATCACTGAAGGTGTTTTTCAATTTTAAAGAATTGTCTTTGAAGTTTGCAGGACCTAGCCAAGCACTGTTGCCATCAGCCATAATAAATAAAGATGTTAACCCATGCTTATTATAATATCAACCATAATACCTTATTACAAAGGAGAATAACATGAGCATTGATAGAAATGTTGAATTCTAGTTCTTCATCTTCATAGCTATAAAGATCTGTTTAGCTACAGAGTGATTGTTGCTCTTGGTGAGGTGTAATATGATCAATTCATGTAGCCTCAAACCCAAACAGTAGCCATGGTCTATCCTACCTCTGGAGCCATATAATCTACAGTGCCTGCGTAACCCTTTGCTTTACTCTTGCCGTGCATCTCCAGCGCCAGTCCAAAGTCGCCTATCCTGATGTGACCCGCTTCATCCAGCATGATGTTCCTTGGCTTTATGTCTCTGTAGAGAGAAATATCATAAGATTTATAGTTTATTGAAGATCTGTCATAAAAAAGGTCGTTTACATGGCTTACTAATAGTAAAATACTGGAAGTATGTACAAATCTATTTATGAGCTATAGCCAATCAATGAAATAATGCCCCATCAATTCACATATAAATGAAACAGGCTGCTTATACCTGAATTTAGGAGACAATTTAAAAAAGGATTTTGTAATTAAGTTTTAATTAATGCAGTTTTCTACATTTCTCTTAATCAGGTGGACTAGAAATGACCATTCTGCTTCTTTCTTTCTTATCCTGCCCTTCCTTTTTTCTGCTCTGCCCAACACGAGTACATGTTTTTCTCAAACGTAAGTAAAAAGCCTCTTCTTAGTGTTAAGTTGAAACGGTTTGTAAAATGCCCTCTTACAGGTGAAGTGTGAGAGCAAAAAATCTTAACTCACCTGAGAGAAAGGTAAAAATGTAGCTAAACAATATGGATAAAAAAAGGACAGCACAGTGTAGAGAGAGCAAGCTTATGAATATATTGCTTAATGAAGATGTGTTTACCGATGCACAATGTCGTGTTGGTGGAGATATTGGAGTCCACACGCAATCTCCGCAGCGAGGAAACTGATAAACAAGAATTCAAATATTAATCAACAAAGTATTTAATATAAAATGAACTTACTTCTTAAAATGTGATCTTCCTAAATGAGCTGACCTCGGGAAAATCCACTGTAATAATTTATATATATATAATACGAGCTCTCTCCTGCCTACACTATTCACTTTTCTTACTGTCACATATACTGTTTCTAGTATTATTGGTGTGAATACTTTTTATTAGCAAATATGTTTCTATTGCTAACTTCCATCACATTTCTCTGTATAACACGTGTATACCTTGTTAGGACATCTATACCATAAATAGCAGGCATCTTCTTATCCCTTTTATTGACTAGCTTGCTTTATATTTCTCATTGTGGCAATTTTCCATCCATTTACATAGCTCTTACATGTTCGGTTGTATGCAAAATGTCTTGTGCTTATCTGATGTTCATATTGTTGCCTAGTGTTATGTGTAAAATCAGTATTATATGTTATGAGTCTATTTAGCACCAGTTGCAGTAGGTTTTTGTCTATTTTGAGCTTCTCTGTATATCTATATCTTTGATCTGCCTCTAATTACAGGTTTTTTTTCTTCACCAGCTTGTCTTTCTCACTCTGTATTGTCTATCACTGTATGAACTCACACACCGGCATACTTGCTCTAATTTCACATGTTGATCACTGGTTGCATGCAGCACACACTGTGATTTCACTGTTTACCCTTAGACACTTCAATCACATGCAACCACAGTCCTCTATCTCCTGCATCTCCTCCTATTTGTCGATTCTCGGCTTCTACATTTGATGATCGATTGGACTCATGTACAGATATGCTTTAGCTGAGATACTTTAGTAACAAGCCTTCACTCTTTCTACCCTTTCCTCCTTGTTTATATGTCGTTGTTTTTATACCCCGACACTCTTTGATTTACATTGTATGCTTGTTTCTTAGCAACACTAGGTGTATGTGCCCACACATTTCTACATCATCACGCAACATGGGTTCATACTGAGTTAGCATTTTGTAGAATATTTATATTCAGAGTATATTTATTGTATGTATATATGTTTCAGACTCACTGATGTTCCTAATTTTTCTAAATTCTTTATCTATGGCATTCACCAGTGTCTACCAAACAATGCTAATAGTAGAAAACGTGGTGGTGGGCAGCTGTATATTGTTTATTGATAACTGTCTCCTTTCACTCCCACCCAAATTAATTCCTTTCCAATCCTCCTGTCAATATATACAGTGGCTTGATGTTGAGAATTGTACTTCTGTTCTTTTAATAGAAAAACATTATTTAACATTGTTCCATAAACTTTAATGCTATTTTTAATCTGTGAATGTTTATGTTCGGTGATTTGGTCATTATTCAAACTATTAGTATTTGTTTGAAACTTCAGTGTTCCTTTACCGACCCTCTTTTCCAAAAAAAATCTTTAAATGTGACTCTTTCCTCAGCCCTTGTCATATTTCTTCCTGTTAAATCTTCTCATTGCTCTGACCCATATTTTCCCTCTCATCGTCCGGTCTCCATTTTAAGCATCGTCTTTTAAGACTTACATTGCAATGCAAGGTTCCAGTCTGATGTTTCTTTTCAGGAAGCTGTCAAGATCACCACCATGCAGATACTCCAACACGTAGCATAGATGGGTCTGGTTGACAATAAAATACAATGGGATATACTTCACAACACAAACACTTAAACATCAAAAAGAAAACTTGTTAAAACATAATTTCTCGTACTTTGCAATTATTTTTTCTATGGCAATCTAAATCCTAGAGCTGTGAAAAAAAAAATGATGCTCTGTTTAAGGAACCAACTGTAATGGAGTGCCTTTGATCACTGTGTTTATGCCATTTTGAGAAGAAAAAAAAAACATGCGGAAACATGAATTCCTTGATTTATAATCCTTAAAACCTATTAAGATTGGAATATATATATATTTTTTAAAAAAAATAACTATTCTAAGAGTAAATTTGGTGATACCACTGATCACTCCTGAATAGGCAAATTCGCAATAATTTTTTGCTTCCCGTTAGCCTTGAAATATCGGAAATTCAATTCTTCACCTAAGTTTTGAAATATCGAAACTTCAAACAAAGTGCAAGAGTTCAGAATGTTGGCAAATACAAAATTATAGCGTTTTGGCATCAAGTTGAGATTGGCGCATTGAAACATAATTTTTGTTCTTGCCAGCACAAACATGATCCTCTGCATTGAAGCTGACCTGAGAACCCTCTGCAACGACTCCTAGGGTTGAGTGTGCTGATTCTCTTTGTTCCTGAGAGATGGAACATTCCTTTGCCACTTTTATTAGTGTCACTGGTGCCAGGAATCTAGCAATCCCTCTGACACTGCACTTGAGAGTTCAGCACTTTTAGTGCTTAAGGGACTGAGCATCTCTCTAGTACTGTAACTGCTATTCACATCAAGTTAACAAAATACATAGCACAAACACAGTTACTATTGCAAACTTTGAAAGAAATGTTTAAAATATAGCCATGTGAAATATGCAAAGAACACAAAATAAGTACAAATTTGAGCATTCCATATGTAGCCTAATGGATAATGCAAAAATTACTCTTTCTAATTATGAGTTGCTAATCTTTCTCAATTTGGATGGAGTTAGTGAACGAGCTAGGTATGGGTTAGAAACGATACAAAATCAAGTCCTGTGCTTAAACGCCCACTACTCCTGGCAGCAGCAGTGACTATGGTACACATCAGCCCCAATACATACAATATAAAACAAAGCAAAAGAGTTACTTGCTCACTATCCCAAATCCCTGTGGACATTTAAATAACTGGAGGCTTTTTAGTATCACTAGAAAATACCCTTCTTTATCTCATTAGAGATTTTTACCTGTTCGCTGAAGACAGGAAGGTGAATTTTTAGTGTAGGATTATTCACCTAAGAGGTTTGCCTTAACGTGGCAGGTGAGTTTATAGTAGGCATAGTGCACAAGTAACTTTTTTTCTTTTGTATGTATTGGTTAGAAACCAATTTGCC
This sequence comes from Pelobates fuscus, assembly GCF_036172605.1. Classification (NCBI taxonomy): domain Eukaryota; kingdom Metazoa; phylum Chordata; class Amphibia; order Anura; family Pelobatidae; genus Pelobates; species Pelobates fuscus. The sequence goes on from NC_086318.1 coordinate 365,430,819, forward strand.
ACAGAAAATTTAAAGCACACATCTGCAGATATATTGCTGGTTGGTTTGTTAATGGAAAGTTGATTTATCACCATTAAGGAATTACCGGGATCTGAAACGCTCCATAGGCTTTGGTTAGGTAAGGACTTCCGGCTGCCATCTCCAGCACTCGACGTTCAGTGAGTGTCCTCTCGGAGGCTTCAGTGAGAAGGTCTTTCTTTCTCACTATTTTCAAAGCCACCACCTTCTTCGTTGTTTTATCCGATGCCAGGAAGACCTGAATGACACATAAATAAAAAGGCTTTCAGAATTTTGTGTCAATCCTTGTGTGATAACATATCTATTAGCATGATGTATTTAAAGGAAAACTGACACAAATGTTTTAAATGTAGCAAGCTATATTTACCTTAAAGGACACTATAGGCACCCTGACCAGTTCAGCTCATTGAAGTGATTTGGGTGCATAGTTCCAGGCTCCTTGACCCTGCAAAGGTAATTATTGCAGTCTTTAATAAACTACGATAATTACCTTTGAGGGTAAACTCCAACTCTAGTGATTTTCTACCAAACAGCCACTAGAGGGTTTTTAGGTGACATTTGGTCGCCTAACTGACGCTGGACGCCCACACGCTATGCATGAGGACATCCAGTGTCATGTTAAACCCCCTATGGTAGAAATACTAATGCAAGCATGGCCATTGCCGTGCATACGCATTAGGTCTTCCCTGCCGGATGACGTCAGCAGGGGAGGAGCAGAGGCAAACCCAAACCAGCGCCGACAGGGCTTTAACTCCTTCTGCAGCACGGGGGTGAGGGCTGTGAGGCAGGGGGAAGCTATGGTGCCAGGAAAACAACTTTGATTTCCTGGCACTATAGTTTCCCTTTAAGAAACCTACGGTGTCGTTATTATATTACAGACATATCTTGTAAAATACATTAGTATTTAGTTTTTTTAGCCTTTCTCCTTTAAACTATCTTTAATATGCCCTATGATCTCATTACACCTAACTTGATCAAAAACACAACAGAGTAGCTGTGCACAAATCCAATCCCTGCCCTGTTTATATACTAAAGTCTGTACCAGATATGGCTGATTGAAGCTAATGTATCAGATAGATTGTGATAAAAGCATATTCATTCACAGTGTTTAGTATTCTAATGGTATTTCTAAACCACTTATAATTTATAGCAGAGATGGCGAACCTATGGCACGCGTGCCACAGATGGCACGCTGAGCCCTCTCTGTGGGCATGCTACCATAGATCACTGCTAGGGTGCCCAGCGGTGTATTCACCGCAAGGCTAACAAGGCATTAGCCTTGGGCGGCACTGCCTTATGTTCTGGGGGGCCCAAGAGCTGGCCGGCTAGCCACCTTTGGGCCCCCCCACGAGGCGGGCGGCAGCTTCTATTGCGCAGCATCAATAGTATCAATAATACATCAATAATTGGAGGTTCCCCCAGATTCCAGCGCCATCTTGTTAATAAGGGTGTTAGTCGATGTCAAGGGGAAACTCCCTAGCGGCCATTTTAGGTAAATCACATATAAAGTTGAATAATGCTGATTGTAGTTATGCTGAGTAAATAGGCATTTTACTAACATAAATTGGGTTAATATTTTTGTCCACAACACCAATGTTCAGTAACTTTACAGTATCATCAACGTTTCAGTCCTAGTCCGGATGAGGACCGAAACTTTGATGGTATGGTAAAGTTACCGAACATTGGTGAATAAAGTTTGCAAATTAAGAAGACCAGTGAGTGCACTACTTTGAGTGTGTATATATATATTATTTTTTTTACCACACACGGAGAATATTGCTGTAATTGAACAGAATATTTTTATTATAGTAGCGCACATCAGCTTTAGAAAATACACAGCAAAAATACAAATATCAGCACAAACAATAGCACAAACACAAAGAGAATCCAGTGCATTGGTTCTTAACAGAGACCCAAATGTTACAAATGATACAGTATTAGCTGGGTGACCCATTGTACAATCACATAATTAACACAGTAACTTCCTGTGTATTGTAGCATGTAAGGAAGTATACTCTATAAAGCTTTATTAAATCTTCAAAATGTGAAAATATCCTCTATTGCCCTTCTATTTATTCAATCCATAAAACATAAGCATAGTATATGTTTTCTTAAGTAGAAATGATTCAGTTTTTATAACAATAGACTGTGATACAGTTTCCATTGACATTTAGTAGAAATGTATCTCTCTCGCTATCCTACTATATCTTTGAGAATGTCCATCATTCCTATCAGGTCATGTGACCAGGAAGTAGCAATTGTAGTGACAGTTGGAGTGGATTAAACTGGCCATAATTACAGTGAAAAATCACAACAAACACTATCAATTTCCAGTACTACTAACTAAATGACAATTAAATATCCAACAGAGGAACATGTAAGAAATATGGAATTTATTCACCAAAGAGTATGTTGATGTCAATTGAGAAGGCAATATTCTTTGGGTTAAAATGGGTGAAGGCCTACTTTAAGCTAATTTTTATAATTCATCACATTACATACTGTTTAGGGAATTAACCCTCATCTACCTATTGTTCCTGTGTCACTGTGTAATTGTCTCATTTATTGTACATTTCCCCCCCTTTCATAATATTGTAAAGCGATGCAGAATTAGTTGGCGCTATATAAATGCCAATAATAATAATAATAATAACCTTGTTTGGTTTTTAATACTGTGCACTGCCCATAGAACTAATCTTAAAATAAAGTAGAGACAAAATGGGAAGGTGGGACCTCCCACTTGAAAAGTGGGGGGAGGCAGGTTTCACTGAGATTACAACCGATTAAAAAAATCATTCTTAAATAGAAGATATTTTAAATACAATTTTATTAGAAAAATGGTTAAAGGATTAATACCAAGTAATAATGGATGAAAACATGTGCTAAAATAAAAATGTGTAACAAAAAACAAACAATAAATGAAAGAAAGGGGAGCAGGTCTGGTCTTAATTATACCAGTGCTAGTCTAATTTGTAACGTTACACAGGGTTATGCCTGTATTACTCACCTAACCCTATCTAAACAACAGAATAAGTTTTATAACCTATCTCTGAATCTAATTTTTCAGTACATTTTCTCATTGATGCTAAAATAAATTGACATAAAGTTCAATCTAACAGGGGAGCAAACAGAATATATTAATGTATTTTCAAGTTAAAACCAGCAATAGATGAAACTAAGTGACCACAATCAGAGACAAATCACATGTTTAAGCTTTTGAATATAAATCTTTAAATGATTTGATAAGGGTGTACATCCTATAACCAATTATTAAGAATTATATTAATCAATAATGTGTTACATCACCCCTAAAAATTCAGTTTCTTTTGTAAAAAAATATATCTGCTGTGTAAATGGATATTTCACAAATTGCATACCTTTCCATAGCCACCCTTGCCAAGCAGTCGGTGGAATGTAAATCTCTCCAGCGAAAGAGATGAATCCAAAGATGGACCTGGATCTTCTGGAGAGTCGCTGATTTCTCCATTGATTTCCTCTTCACTCGCGCGTTGTTTTCCTTCTTCATCTTTATGTTCTTCTTTCTTCCTTTTCTTCACCTGTAGCTCTTTCCTGATGTCACTGTCCTTGTTGTCTTCTTTTTGTTGTGTTCTTCCTCTGCTCTCTACGTCCTCAGCGGTCCTCTTCTTCGTCTTCTTACCATCCATGTTTGAGTTTGATGGTTTTAATCCACAAATTGTCGAATAAAAATTTTGCCAACTGTCACCAATCAAAATCGCTCTCAAAAGGTTTGAAGTGAAGTGGCAGGTGCATGAGCCAAGTTCTATGTCATGAGTTCTAAAGTGCTCTGATTGGTCAGAAACTGCATTGTGTTGTTTATTTTGTTTATTTTTAAATCCCAATGATTATTATTTATATTTTTTATTCATCTTTCATAATAAATAATTCATATTTCTTAAAACTCTTTGTAAATGTATAATTTCAAATATATTTTAGGTTTAGTATTTAGCTTCTCATCTATGCCATTTGTGCAGAGCTGGCAGTAAATATGGCCACCTCAGTAGAGATCTACATGTCCATTTTCTTACTCGGTGTCTGAGTGCGGCACACTAGGCCTTGTTACTGCACCAGGTTGTGTGCGTGCATCCTTTTGACATCTATATTTATTCTGTACAGTTGCTGCTCACTTAATTAGGAAATTGTATAGAGGTTTAATATGTACTTAAAAAGGACCTTGTCACCCACGCATTTTGTGAATGAAAGCTCCATTTTGAGTACTCGCTTTGTGTCCGACAGTCTCTTTGGTTATTACTGACCGATGCAGTATATCAGTTCATTCTGATTTGCGGCAGTGCATTTAGGTAACGTGTATGTATTGCCCCACACAAAGTCCTCTATGCTGTTAGCATGTAGCAAATTACCACTTATAGGTATCAGCAATTTAGGGTAAGAAAAGGTAATTTAGGCCCTAAAAAAAAATTATCTTTTGTTTTTTCTTGTTTTAGGTAAAGGGGCACCCTGGGCACCAATACTATTGCAGCTTAATATAGTGGTTTTGGTGCCTTGGTGCTCTCTTTGTATGGTGACAAGTATAACCATTGCCATTTATGAGAAAAAGTGGTGTTTATGTTTGTCAATCAGTGTGCCTCTAGTGACTGTTAATCGCACTGCGTTTAGAGGCATTTCCATGTAAAAACGTGTAAAGTTTTCTTTGTTTGACATCATGATGATGTCAAACGCAGTCAAGTCTCTCCATAGAGAAATACCTTAATGCATCTCTATGAAAAGAATCCTAATGCCAATTGCCATGCATGCACAGTAGGATCCTCAATGCTTTTCTATTGAGGGGTGTCCTGAATGTAAAAACCAATAAGAACATTTTAATGTTAAAAGTACTATATGTAATCATAAATGCTGCCTGAGCCACTATTTATTAGAGATTATGAATGAGGCAAAATATAGTATACAGGATCTAGACGCCTTACCTGACAGTCCAGCTTAGTGCTAGCATTGGTACATGCCCCTTATCATTATAAATACTGGCCCCACAGGCAGGGGATTTCAGTAAATGGATTGTCTTGCTGGCCCTAATCCTAACTTGAACCCTAATCTTTTCAAATAGTGTTTTATTATTATTTTTTTTGTAAAGAAAATAACGGTAAAAAAGTGAAAACAATTCATCCACAACTGTATATATAGTTAATGTTAGGGCCACCCAGAACTCCTTGCGGTAGTAATATCACTGCAAATGTGTGATCTCTATGGGAAAAGCAAGTCTTATGGCTTGACTGATGTGCAGATTTATGTTTAACATTTAACACAATGTTAAACAAAAATCTGCACACCAGTCACACAGAGTTAAGGTGGAAGGGGTTTTCAATCACAATTTTCTCCCCACCATAACCTTTCTGGTTTTTGCAATATATAAGAAAATAGGACTCTAAGCCCTTATAGGACCGGGTCCGTCATGCTGGGGGAAGCACTTAACGCCGGACCCAGTCTGTCATGCGCTCAAATTAACCGTAGATCGCTGTGGTGCTGGCGATCGCAGGTTTAACGCTGTTGCTGGGTGCCTGTGAGTCAGGGGCAGACCACCAACAGCAAATTGCGATGTCCCAGCCCACGTTGTCACAATGCTGCTGGGATATCAGATCTTCTTCCCTCCACCTCTTGTAGGTTTTTGAAGTGTAGAGAGATGGATCGTTGTTACATTGTGTCCCTGAAGTGAATTAATTTGTTTGAAGAGTTTCCAAATCCCATTCACCCTGTTCTTTAAAAAAAAAAAGAAAAAAAAAAAAAACCTTTTCCCTGCTGATTGATCACTGGCAGCAGTGATCAAAATACAGATCACAGTACTTTGATTTTTTTTTTTTTTTTTACTCTCAGGGGTTAAATTAGATTTTTTTTAGTAACCCTAAGAGATTTAGTTAGTTGATGTGGGTGGAATTTAGTGGAAATTGGGGAATTTAGTGATAAGCTGATAAAAAAAATAAAAAATAAAAAGTAAAAAAAAATTAAAGTTTAGTTATTTAGTTAAAGTTTATTCCCTTAATCCAAAATGCTTATGAAGTATAGTGCAGAGGAGGCTTATGCTATGTTATCGATCGACTCAGAGGCGACTGACACTGCCTCCGAGAGTGATGCAGGGGACAGGGACTTTGTGCTAGATACTGCAGGACCATCAGGAGAAATACCTGATTCCCCTAATGCTGAACATGGCGCAGATGACTGGGTACCCCCTATTAATTTTTCACCAGACATCCCAGAGTTCACTGCCAATCCTGGCATACAGGCTGACCTGTCTGGTTATAATATGCTGGATTTCAAGATCAGAGACAACATGGGTTTACTTCAGGGAGATCATGCCAAACTAATCTTATTGATTTTTTTGATTGGGTAACTAAAATAATAGATCAGGGTGGTGCACTAGACATTGCTTACCTAGATTTCAGTAAGGCTTATCAATAAACTGCAATCTTTAAGTTTGGATTCCAATATTGTTGAATGAGTAAGGCAGTGGCTGAGTGATAGGCAACAGAGGGTTGTAGTCAATGAAGTATATTAGAAGCATGGTCATGTCACCAGTGGGGTACCTCAGGGATCTTTACTTGGACCCATTCTCTTTAATATTTTTATTAGTGATATTGCAGAAAGTCTTGATGGTAAGGTATGTCTTTTTGCTGTCTTTTTTGTGGCAACTGACATTTAATGTGGATAAATGCAAAATAATGTATCTTGGACGTAAAAACCCAAGGGCACAGTACAGAATATTTGATAGAGTCCTAACCTCAGCATCTGAGGAAAGGGATTTAAGGGTGATCATTTCTGATGACTTAAAGGCAGACAATGTAATAGAGCAGCAGGAAATGCTAGCAGAATGTTTGGTTGTATAGGGAGAGGCATTAGCAGTAGAAAGAGAGAAGTGCTTATGCCATTGTACAGAACACTGGTGAGACCTCACTTGGAGTATTGTACGCAGTACTGGAGACCGTATCTTCAGAAGGATATTGATACTTTAGAGAGAGTTCAGAGAAGGGCTACTAAACTGGTTCATGGATTGCAGGATAAAACTTACAAGGAAAGGTTAAAGGAACTTAACATGTATAGCTTGGAGGAAAGACGAGACAGGGGGGGATATGATAGAAGCATTTAAATATATAAAGGGAATCAACACAGTAAAGGAGGAGACTATATTTAAAAGAAAAAAAACTACCACAACAAGAGGACATAGTCTTAAATTAGAGGGGCAAAGGTTTAGAAATAATATCTGGAAGTATTACTTTACTGAGAGGGTAGTGGATGCATGGAATAGCCTTCCAGCTGAAGTGGTAGAGGTTAACACAGTAAAGGAGTTTAAGCATGCGTGGGATATGCATAAGGCTATCCTAATTATAAGATAAGGCCAGGGACTAATGAAAGTATTTCTAAAAATTGGGCAGACTAGATGGGCCGAATGGTTCTTATCTGCCGTCACATTCTGTGTTTCTATGATTATATGCAGCTGTTCTTGGGAGTTGAGATTTTTGTGGAGGTAGTCACCCAGACTAATCCATACGCTGGCACACAATCAAGAGTCTCTTATCGCCAGGAAAGAGAGATTTTACCCAACCAGTGTGCCAGAATTGAAACAGTTCTGGGCACTGACAATGCTAATGGGCATAATTAAAAAGCCCACAATTAGAATGTATTGGTCTAAAAACCCCATTTGCAATACCCCCATTTTTTTCCCCAGACCTCGAGTAGTAGGGACAGATATGAAGACATACTGTGAATTATCCCAAAGGTCATCCACAGTATGATTTTCTATATAAAATACACCCTCTAATTGCCCACTTTAACAAAAAATGTGCCACTATCTATAACTCAAAAAATATATATTTCTATTGATGAATCCCTCATGAAGTTTAGGAGGAAGACTGGGGTTTAAACAGTACATCCCATCCAAAAGATCCCAATATGGGATCAAATTTTATAAACTGTGTGAAAGTAGCAGTGGCTATATGTAAACTTTCTGTGTATACAAAGAAAGGGATAGCCACCTTGATCCCCCAGGTTGCCCAAATATAGTAGGGACAAGTGGAAAAATATTCTGGGACCTCATCATGCCGTAACTAAACAAGGGATATCACTTGTATATTGATAATTTTTATAATAGTATCCGACTTCTAAAACTGCTGCTTTGAGACTGTGGCCTGTGGCACTATTCGGAAGAGTCCCACAGGTTTCCCAAAGGCTCTAGCAGGAAAACAAATAAAAAGGGGGGAAACAAGTACCGTGATAAAAGGAGGTGTTCATCCCAATGCTGTGTCGCATGTCGCGGCAAAGGGGAAATTAAACGGGTGCCGGTCTGCATAACACATTACAATCAGCATATAGGGGAGTTGACCTGTCCGAACAACTGATGCAGCCGTATTTGATCATCCGAAAGACCAGGGCATGGTATAAAAAAGTGGGCCTATATATAATATAGACGGCAATCCACAATGCCTTTGTAATTTTTAAAAAGGTAAATGCTGAGCTGAAATGCACATTTCTATAATTTCAGTTTCAGCTCATTTCTGGGTTGCTTGAGTGCCACAGAGGGGGACCATCAGTGGAGCCTAGCAGAAGAAATGAGGCAGGTCACTTCTGCTTCAGGATTCTATCAACCCCCAGAAAGAAATCCCCCCAGAAAAGGTGCTGGGTGTGTTACAAGAGGGGCGTAATAGCGGAGACCAGTTATTACTGCCCTGATTGCCCCTCTCAGCCCGGCCAATGTATTGGCAACTGTTTTAAAATTAACCACACCCAGAGCGAATAAGTAGAGCAGTTTTGAGGTGTGATTTTAGTCATCTGTTTGGTTACCGAATCTTGGCTTTGTCTCCCATTTATCCTGTCTTCTCTGATCCTTGACCTCGGCTTGTCCTATCGTTGTCCATGTTTCTTTACTCCTTTGACCTCGGCTTGTAACTTGACTATTCTCTGCTTGTATAGCCCGGCCATTCTAAGGACCGGTATTACAAGTTTCTCTCTCTGTGTTCTCTCTCTTTGTAGTCTGTCTGGGTTTTGGATCCGGGATCCGTGACAGCGTTGCCAGGACGCAGATAACTGGGTACTACCCCCTGATAAGTTTACTCCAAATATTCTCACTTTCACAGCAAATAGTATGCACGTGCTCATAATTTGAATTGATGAGCTGCTTATATTTAAAAATAGATGCGGCCTTTGAGAGGTAATTTGCAATCATGAGCTGCTAAAATGAGACTTAGGCCCAGCATCCACTTTTGAAAAATATGACATTGGTGTGTCTCAAATGTGCCCGTTCAACATCCACATATCCCTGAAAAAGGTACACATGGGGGTATTGTTGTATTAAGACGACATAGCTGAGAAACATATTAGGTGTTATGCTGCCGTAGCACACATAAGGATTGCAAAATATACAGTAACATCTCTAAGTGTGTATCAACAAGGCAGAAAAAAGGCTAATTGCTACTAGTCTTGGTACAAACTAGCAAAACAATTATCCTACACCAAGGTTTCAAATATGAATGGTAGGCCTTTGAATGGTCGGCCTTTGTGGGTTGTTTTTTTAACACTCAAACTGCTATAATGCCCCATATTGAAACATGGGCCCATCAAATGCGTCTCTCAAAATTCTACTGTAAATACTGAAATGGACAGTTCTCCAATATGGCACTGTAGCTTCACAAAATAGTGCCAAAGACATTCATTGGGGGTATGATTTTACTTAGAAGACTTAGCTGAGCATAATTTTGGGGATTTGATCATAGTGGCACATATCAAATATACAAAATGCCCAGCAAAAATGTAATCTGTATATAAAAAATGCCCAAAATAATTTTTTACCACATTCTTTGACATATATTGGTGAAAAAATGGGGGCATGTTAAGGCACAATATGCACCATATGAGATACCCTGGAGTGTCTACTTTTACAAATGGTACGCCTTTGTGGATTTTTTTTACAGTTCTACTGCTATAATGCCCCATATTGAAACATGGTCCCATCAAATGCGCCTCTCAAAATTCTAGTGTAAATACTGAAATTAACAAGTCTCCTATATGGCAATGTAGCTTCACAAAATAGTGTCAAAGACATTCATTGGGGGTATCATTTTACTCAGAAGACTTAGCTGAGCATAATTCTGGGGATTTGATCATAGTGGCACTTATCAAATATACAAAATGCCCAGCAAAAATGAAATCCGTATGTAAAAAATGCAAAAAAAATGTTTTTACCATATACTTTGACATATATCGATAAAAAAATGGGGGCATGTTAGAGCACAATATGCACCATATGAGATACCCTGGAGTGTCTACTTTTACAAATGGTAGGCCCTTGTGGGTTGTTTTTTTTTTTTGAACAGTCAAACTGCTATAATACCCCAAATTGAAGCATAGGCCCATCAAATCCGTCTCTCAAAATGCTACTGTAAATACTGAAATGGACAGGCCCCTTATATAGCACTGTAGCTACACAAAATAGTGGCAAAGATATACATTGGGGGTATTGTTGTGACCAGCAGATGTAGTTGAACACAAAATAAAGTTTTGTACAGGAATAGCACACACCAACTTTACGAAATCCACATGAGAAGATCTTTGTTATAAGTTTGAGTGTAAAAAAACAAAAAAAATCACAATTTTACTCCAATATTTAGCAGAGATTGGCGCTGAAAAAGTGTCAAAATAACCTTGGGTAAATACCCTGTGATGTGAACTTTATATAAATATATACTTTTGTGTGGCCATTTTGTTTTCTTTTATGGCTATTAAGCTTACAAAACAAACATACCAAATTCTAAAATCGCTCCACATTAAAAGTTTATTATACTCCTTGTGTTTTGTGACCTGTAACTACCAAAAAACTTAAAATCCTAGACACATTATATATTCTGTAAATCAGAACAACTAAATTAATTTATTTTAATTACTTTCCTTAACCTGCACTAATTATGCACACATTATTATTGCAAAAACTGTAAAAAAATATTTTTAATTTGTTTGCATTTTTAATTTTTTTAAATATAATAAATACACATTTATATATGCATATGTTACATCAAATTAAAGACCCTTTTGTCCTTTAACCCCTTATGGACACATGACATGTGTGACATGTCATGATTCCCTTTTATGCCAGAAGTTTGGTCCTTAAGGGGTTAAAAACAAGTATATAATATGTGTTGCTGCAATAAATTAGTAAAATGCAAATTACAGTTGAACGCAAATAACAAAAATATTCAAAAATTGTTTGTATCATTAAGTGCAAGACACATTTTTAAAGCTGTGTTCTTACAGGGTTAAAAACAAACATGAAACATAATCATTAACCTATAGAAAATACAGTTATACTAATAATACACACATGATTAAATAGCTGCAAATCTAACGGCCCATCGAGAAGAGTATAACAAATATTATATTGAAATTTTAATCTCCAGAAATCTCAGCATTCCCCTTCGGTAAGGCACCCATCCCATTTACAGATACCTAATCCTAAAATGAATCCTCAAATTTATCCTAAACATAAACCTAATATTTATCCTAATCCTAGTCCTTAATCCTACTCTAATCCTAAATAGAGGTTGATATAGAAACATAGAATGTGACGGCAGAAAAGAACCATTCGGCCCATCTAGTCTGCCCAATTTTCTAAATACTTTCATTAGTCCCTGGCCTTATCTTATAGTTAGGATAGCCTTATGCCTATCCCACGCATGCTTAAACTCCTTTACTGGAAGGCTATTCCATGCATCCACTACCCTCTCAGTAAAGTAATACTTCCTGATATTATTTTTAAACCAAAAGATGTTACCATCTGTTGGTTGTTTTCAGTATGATAGACTGATAGATTCCTGTTACACTGAAAATAGCACGCTCAATACATTGCAATTGATACTGAGCAACTAAGAAAGCCCAGCACAGATTATAATAGCATTGGGACATAGCAAGGAGACACTCCACCAGGTTCAGATTTTCAGGGTCTCACAAGCACCAGCTGCACCAGCTGTGCTATTGCTCAATCACATTGTTCTTAATAGATTTAAAGTGCTTTATTGTCACGTTTACATAGATTGAGATGGAGCTCAACTGCAGATTTCCTTGGATTTAGTTGAAGATTTAGATTTATAGAGAATAATGTAGGAACTGGCAATACAATATAGGAAATACGGGTACTGTATCTTTAATTATTCGGTTGCAGGAGAAAATAGGTACTGTATCTTTAAATACTTCAATATTGGCAAGCAGCTTCCTTATGGCAATCAAGTATAGTTGCTTTTGCAAGAAATAAGTTAATTGAATGAAGCTATAATGAAGTTTAAACCAACAGTGAATTGAATGAGGAATTAAGCTAGCAGGATACGTTATCAGCTGGAGCCTGGAAGGTTAGAGAGCAGGTTACAGCAGATTTGATTTGAGGACTTGAGAGCAGACCAAAGGATGAGTGCTCAGGAGTCTTTGAGAGAAAAAGTTCGTATAATAGATGAAACGATTAACTTAGCTTCCTGAGGCTGAAGTTTGGTTCCAGAGTTCCCCTCCAGGAAGGTTCTTTGGGAGACAGGACGAGAGGAGTCAGATACAAGCCGTGGTCGAGGAGAGGAGAAGGCGGTTAGACGAGTTTCAGTCCGATTCGGTACACAGGTAAGTTGCAGAGAGAGATTTTCAGCCGGTTAAGTTCCGCGGTACGCCGTTCATTAATCCAGCGTCTTGTGTCTGGCGCGGTCGCATTATGTAGCGTGATGAGACCGCGTCAGAGAGGGGGTGTGGCTAAGCTGCGTCAACCCAGAAGAGACTGGAATTACTGGTAACGGGCATGACATTTATGCAGAGCTGATTCTCACTAATTGTGGCCCAGCTGACAGAGTGGAGCCCCAGTTATTGACTGATACCTGTTGTGATCACTGATTTAACCCGACTCACATTACATTACTTTATTTAAATCTCCATTCAAAGGGCTGTATGCCACACTGACTTTCAGTGCTTCATGCGGCTCATCTGTGTTCACTAAAACTGGCTCCAGGGGCGGTGCCGGGCCGCCGAGCAGAGCTGCAGCCATCCGCACTAGCTCCGACCCTGAACGGCACAAAAGCTTTGAAAAAGCCGAAAAAGCCAAAGGAAATGTTACCCTCTCAGAGCACCGGGAGCCGGGGCAGCATGTAAGAAGGGCCCAAGCGATGAACAAGCGGCCGCTCCACGCGCTGCAACCGCGAAGCCCGAATGACGGGCACAAGGCGTTCACACGTGTGGAGGCGGTATGTGTGGAGGGAGGCCCCGGCATCCCCCCCGGCCAGTGGGGGTAATCCCGGCCCATGATTCAGACCTTCAGAGGCTGGAGGCGAAGGCCCGCGCGGCACGGGGCCCCTTTCCAGGAGGTACCAAGATGGCGGATCCCCACACGCGGCTGAGAGCCACGCTGGGTAGCCAGGACCCCCAGGATACCGGACCCTATAGAAGGACCACTTGGGGCGGAGAACTGCCTGGCAAGGAGCCGGTCTGGGCCCCAGGATTTGGTGGATTTGGCCCTGTGGGACCGGGGCGTGCTGACCCCCGGCAGACCGGTGGCTGGGGAGGCGTGCACCGACGCCGAGCATGTGGCCGGAGAAGGGTGAGGCGTCAAAGGACTGGAGCTCCAACAGAGGTCAGCAGGAGTGTGGGAGGTGCAGGTGATGGGGGGACCTGCGGACTTTTCAGGGGTGGGAGGCCGTCGGACCTCTCCCGACCCTGAGTGCCCACAACACTGAGAGACTCTCCGATGCACGGCAGGGCCAAGCCCTGGGAGAAACTGAGGGGGTTCGCTACCTGTGGGACACTGGGGGGTCCAAGCAGTGAGAAACCAGCTTGAAGTGCAAAAGACTCCCCGAGAAGCCATATACCCTGGGATAAGGGATCCCCCCCGCAGCGGAGCTGATAAACCACCTCCAGAGAAGGGACTCAATGCAGTTTAACCCTTATCAGCCTTAAAAGTCCATAGGCTATTTGTGCCACAGTGCCCCCACGGGCAAAAGTTGAGTGTTAGGCTCTATTGCTTAATTTATAGCCGAACAGCGGCATCATAAGGGGAATGCTAACATGCATAGGTTATTTGTGTCACAGTTTGAGTCCTAGGGTCCAAGCCCGGAGGCGACATAACACAAATGGTCTGCTGAAATGGTTCACATATTATATTTGATCTTTACCCTAATTTCTTGAGAACAGTTCAGCTCTGTTGTGGTTAAAAGCATCAAAGATATTAATATTACAGTCTTACGTTAACTGAACTGTACTGAAAACAGCATGATATCCGTTATATTAGTTTAAACAATCTTATTCTTTTACACAGATTCTAGGCATGCTGCTTAGATACCAGCAGACGTTGCATACACTGTCGCTTACAGTATAGCCTAACTGCTGCAACATATGAAGGATAAACGCATAAGCTAACACTGGCTAAATGTACCTGATTTAATAATGCCCATATCGTTAACCGTATACATACTAGACGCAACCTCAAGATACGCACGCTGATACGGAAAATAGATGCTTAGTTATCAGCATAAATTGCACAATTTGATTTGCTTAGAAATGCTAAAATGCTTCGACAGGGACTAAAGTTTACTATTAATAGCTTACACACTAACAGCTAGCGTAACGCACTAGTTAATATATTTGATTTGATTAAAACTACGCAAAATAGATTGATAAGACCCAGACCAGGCAGCTAGGACTTAATGCTATGTTTATACTCCTTACCAAATGATTACTGGATTCTGCGTGCATGCATCTTCTAGTTGTTGCCTGAGTAACTCACCGGATAAATGCTACTAATGGCCTACGTATAGTTATAATGGTTAATATACAGCGCTAGTATACTGCTTTCTCACGCTTGGTCTGAAATCTGGACATTTCAGCAAAGTTAATATACGTTTAGCCTACAACATGGAATGATTGCTGAGAATTATTGGCCTCTGCACAGGCAACCATAGGATACCTTTAATAATCTATGCCATAAGAGCCCTTATACGACTAGGTATGACTAGGAGGAATTTATAGCCAGCACAATGCATACATATGCCGATTGAATGCGTATGGCATCTTAACTCCCGCAAAGTTTAGGTACATTACATTTACTTAACTGCCTATTTATTTTGATGTCTATGCCTCTGCGCAGGCAACCAAATGTTATTTCTATGAATCCGCAATGTGCCTGCTCACACTTTATTGCGACTCCAATAAAAATATAAAAAAAAACAAAAAACTGGCTCTAGCTGACAGAGGGGAGCCCACATATGGACAGGTACCTGGGACTCCCTGGTGTGAGCAGGACTTTTAACCTGCTCACACCATATTTTATTAACAGAAATTTAAAACCCCATTTAAATGCCCGTATGCAGCGCTCACTATGAGATCAGAAACCAGAGCATTGGTCAGTCAGGATCCACTAATTATAACCTCAGGTATCAAGTGATAAAAACATACAAAAATGTTGTATGTTTGATTTACTTTTGTATTACACAATCATGTTACAGTGCTGCCGGCCACCTCAGGTGTTCCCTATTAAGGGTTGATAAGAGATTTAGAGAAATACCCCTCTCTGTCTCTTCAGAGATTTTGCCTTTTAGCTTAAAGCTGCAAGGTGAATTGTTAGTGTAGGACTCACCTAAGGGGGTTTACCTTGTTGTGGCAGGTTAGCTTTCACTTTAATGGCCATTAAACTGATACTAAAAAAACACTAGTTATGTAAATGTGCATAGAGATTTGGGATAGTGCGCAAGCAACTTTCTCTTTGGCCATTATGCCAGGTATCAAATAATACTTGGGTTCTCAATTACCAGCAGAGAAGTGATCCGTGCTGGTATAATATCGCATGATGTGATTATTGTTTCCTGACATTAAATACTTTAAAGGGACTCTATAGTCACCATATAAAAGCAAGAAAGACAGGTTCCCCAGCCTTCCTTCTTGCTTTTATATGAACTTTCATTGATTAAAAAAAAAAATGTCGGTGTTTTTATATTAAAAACTTACCTCCGTTCCAGCGCCGAGCTCCCCGCTAGGCCGCGCCCCCTTTTTCGTCAAAATGACGAAATCGCGGGGCCCAATGGGACGGCTTCACGCTGGACCAATCGCGTTCTTCATAGAGCGGCATTGAATGCCGCCCTATGAAGAACCTGAGCGCTTTACCGCGCATGTGCGCGGAATGCGCGTTCGCGAGCTGAGCTGTCTGACTGACAGCTCAGCTCGCTTTCTAAAATTGTCAATAAGGGGGGGGGACCTACTGTCCCCCCCCGGCCCCCACCCCTGTGCGGCGGGTGGGGGCCCTACAATTATCAATAAGGGGGGGACCTACTGCCCCCCCCCCCGGCCCCCACCCCTGAGCGGCGGGTGGGGGCCCTACAATTATCAATAAGGGGGGGACCTACTGTCCCCCCCCCCCGGCCCCCACCCCTGTGTGGCGGGTGGGGGCCCTAAAATTATCAATGAGGGGGGGACCTACTGTCCCCCCCCGGCCCCCACCCCTGAGCGGTGGGTGGGGGCCCTAAAATTATCGATAAGGGGGGGACCTACTGCCCCCCCCGGCCCCCACCCCTGAGCGGCGGGTGGGGGCCCTAAAATTATCAATGAGGGGGGGACCTACTGTCCCCCCCCCGGCCCCCACCCCTGAGCGGTGGGTGGGGGCCCTAAAATTATCGATAAGGGGGGGACCTACTGTCCCCCCCGGCCCCCACCCCTGTGCGGCGGGTGGGGGCCCTAAAATTATCAATAAGGGGGGGACCTACTGTCCCCCCCCCGGCCCCCACCCCTGTGCGGCGGGTGGGGGCCCTAAAATGATCAATAAGGGGGGGACCTATTGTCCCCCCCCCGGCCCCCACCCCTGAGCGGTGGGTGGGGGCCCTAAAATTATCAATAAGGGGGGACCTACTGTCCCCCCCGGCCCCCACCCCTGAGCGGTGGGTGGGGGCCCTAAATACAAAGGGGGGGGGACCCTAGTTAACCCTCCCCCCCCCCCAAAAAAAAATTATCTCCCTACCTACCCCCCTCACCCTAAAAATAATGAGGGGGGACCATTAACTAAAAACCTGTAAAAAAGAAAAAATGAGATAAAATCAACTTACCATTCGATGTTTTCTTTCTTCTAAAATCTTCTTTCTTCAGCCCCAAAAAAGGCCAAATAAAAATCCATAATAACCGACGCAATTAAAAAAAAAAAAAAAAAAACGAGCGCAAAAAAAAATAATCCATCTTCACCCATGGAGGGCTCCGCGCAGACTGAGCTCCGCAGGGCGGGGGAAGGCTTATAAAGCCTTGCCCTGCCCTGCAATTAGGCTAAGAACACTCTGATTGGTGGGTTTGAGCCAATCAGAGTGCTCTTTGTCATTTTACAAGCGTGGGAAAGTTCTTTGGAATTTTCCCACGCTTGTAAAATGACACAGAGCACTGTGATTGGATGGGTTTCAAGCCATCCAATCACAGTGCTCTGTGTCATTTTACAAGCGTGGGAAAGTTCTTTGGAATTTTCCCACGCTTGTAAAATGACACAGAGCACTGTGATTGGATGGGTTTCAAGCCATCCAATCACAGTGCTCTGTGTCATTTTACAAGCGTGGGAAAGTTCTTTGGAATTTTCCCACGCTTGTAAAATGACACAGAGCACTGTGATTGGATGGGTTTCAAGCCATCCAATCACAGTGCTCTGTGTCATTTTACAAGCGTGGGAAAGTTCTTTGGAATTTTCCCACGCTTGTAAAATGACACAGAGCACTGTGATTGGATGGGTTTCAAGCCATCCAATCACAGTGCTCTGTGTCATTTTACAAGCGTGGGAAAGTTCTTTGGAATTTTCCCACGCTTGTAAAATGACACAGAGCACTGTGATTGGATGGCTTGAAATCCATCCAATCACAGTGCTCTGTGTCATTTTACAAGCGTGGGAAAATTCCAAAGAACTTTCCCACGCTTGTAAAATGACAAAGAGCACTCTGATTGGTTTAAACCCACCAATCAGAGTGTTCTTAGCCTAATTGCAGGGCGGGGCAAGGCTTTATAAGCCTTCCCCACCCTGCGGAGCTCAGTCTGCGCGGAGCCCTCCATGGGTGAAGATGGATTATTTTTTTTGCGCTCGGTTTTTTTTTTGTTTTTTTTTTAATTGCGTCGGTTATTATGGATTTTTATTTGGCCTTTTTTGGGCTGAAGAAAGAAGATTTTAGAAGAAAGAAAACATCGAATGGTAAGTTTTTTTTATCTCTTTTTTTTTTTTTTTTTACAGGTTTTTAGTTAATGTTCCCCCCTCATTATTTTTAGGGTGAGGGGGGTAGGTAGGGAGATAATTTTTTTTTGGGGGGGGGGGGGGAGCGTTAACTAGGGTCCCCCCCCCCTTTGTATTTAGGGCCCCCACCCACCGCTCAGGGGTGGGGGCCGGGGGGGACAGTAGGTCCCCCCTTATTGATAATTTTAGGGCCCCCACCCACCGCTCAGGGGTGGGGGCCGGGGGGGGACAATAGGTCCCCCCCCTTATTGATCATTTTAGGGCCCCCACCCGCCGCACAGGGGTGGGGGCCGGGGGGGGGACAGTAGGTCCCCCCCTTATTGATAATTTTAGGGCCCCCACCCGCCGCACAGGGGTGGGGGCCGGGGGGGGACAGTAGGTCCCCCCCCTTATCGATAATTTTAGGGCCCCCACCCACCGCTCAGGGGTGGGGGCCGGGGGGGGACAATAGGTCCCCCCCTTATTGATAATTTTAGGGCCCCCACCCGCCGCACAGGGGTGGGGGCCGGGGGGGGACAGTAGGTCCCCCCCTTTATCGATAATTTTAGGGCCCCCACCCACCGCTCAGGGGTGGGGGCCGGGGGGGGACAATAGGTCCCCCCCTTATTGATAATTTTAGGGCCCCCACCCGCCGCACAGGGGTGGGGGCCGGGGGGGACAGTAGGTCCCCCCCCCCTTTGTATTTAGGGCCCCCACCCGCCGCACAGGGGTGGGGGCCGGGGGGGGACAGCAGGTCCCCCACCTTATCGATAATTTTAGGGCCTCCACCCGCCGCACAGGGGTGGGGGCCGGGGGGGGGGACAGTAGGTCCCCCCCCTTATCGATAATTTTAGGGCCCCCACCCACCGCTCAGGGGTGGGGGCCGGGGGGGGACAATAGGTCCCCCCCTTATTGATAATTTTAGGGGCCCCACCCGCCGCACAGCGGTGGGGGCCGGGGGGGGGGGGGGAGGAGAGTAGGTCTCCCCCCCCCCCCCTTCAACCACTATTGTGGACCGTAAGCGTCCCTGTGGGTTCGGGCTTCAGCTGTCAGCTGAAGCCACGCCCACAGCAGTGCTGACAGGCTATCAGCACACAAAGCGCGTTCACAGTGCTTTGTGTGCTGATAGCCCGTCTGATGCATTCACCCAGAATGCATCGGACGAGAGGCCTTTTTAGGGCCTCTGAACTCGGAAGTCCCTCTGGTGGCCGTCTGATTGACTGCAACAAGAGGTGTTCCAAGCTTCCAATGTAAACACTGCATTTTCTCAGAAAATACAGTGCTTACAAGAAAAAGGCTCCGGGTAGCTGTAGCACTCTCCTGAACAACCTCATTAAGCTGAAGTTGTTCAGGTGACTATAGTGTCCCTTTAAATGTGACCGATGGACACAGACAAATTGATACAGAGATACACTCCTAGAGATACACATGGACACGGACACAGACTGACACACATGCACAGATATACTGACACACATACACAGAAGCACAAACTGACACACATAGACATACACAGATACATGGACACTAGAACACTGCAACAAGTGCAATACATACACTGACACACAGACACAACTCTCACACGTACATGTGGTTCACCTTTCAAATGTCTTCTCTGTGGTCCGGCGAGCCTCCCAGCAGCCCTGCCTCCCTCTTTTTCATGGCAGGAACTACCTGTGGTTCCAGTGCAGCCAGGAAGGGCTCCATAGATCTTGCAAGGAAGACATGTGCTGGCAGGCCCCATGACCTGCTGAGGCCCTGGTGCATTTGCTTGGGAGTGAGAAGGTTTGCACTTTGTTTTGTAAAGCTCACCATCTTTACCTTATGGACTTTCACAAGGAAGGACAAGCCAGTTTATGGAATAATCACTTTATAATTGCAAAAGCCAAGTTCTTAATTAAACCTTAAGCAACGATACTGCACAATGAACCTCTTTTATGATGGATAATTTAAGTAGGATGTATTTTGGAATGAATAGGTATTCTGTTTTAATATATAACTCGTAATATCATACCTTCTTTTAGCCTTAAAGTTCTGAGCTGGCAGAGAAAAAATTTTGTTTCTATATTTCAATGATGGTCCTTTATCACTATGGGAGGTTCTGTACATGTAAAATTCTGTACACTATGTTATTATTGCACCACAAACGGCTGTTAAAGGGATAATATTAAGCCTGCTTCAACCAATTAGATCATGGTATATATAAGTTTAAATTTCAACCCTCTGATGATTTACTTTTTAATAAAGTATTACTCAAGTATACTACGTGTAACAGTGAGATATATTACAATGTATTTGATATTTAAGATATGAGGCATGAGCATGAGCGTTAATGATGCTGATGCGGTCATAAGCTCTCCATGTTGATGTTTTTAAGTATTAAAGCAATTGTGCAGCTCAGGAGTAGCTGTACTGGAGGAATCTGCTCCTTCTAAAAGCCAAAGGAACATCTCCTCAAGAGCTGATGGACTTGAGAATGTAAGAAAGACTAGCCAGGTCATGGTGATAGGGGACTCTATTATAAAGAGAGTATCTAGGGTAGTCCGCTGCTCTGATCATCTCAACCAGGCAGTTAGCTGTCTCCCGGGTGCTAGGATCCGGCATGTTTCTGACAGTGTGGATGGAATATTGGGAGGGGCTGGTGATGACCCTGCTGTCTTGTTCCATATTGGTACAAATGAAAACGTCAGAGAATAATGGTGGGTCCTAAAGAACAAGTTCAGGGAAGTAGAAAGTAAACTGAAGAAAAGGATCTCCAAGGTAGTATGTTACATGTGCCGTGCACTACAGTAAAAAGGCAATGGGTTATTCGAGAGGTTGATGCTTGGCTAAAGTCATGGTGTAAGAAGGTTGTTTTAGGCTTTTTAGAGCACTGGACTGATTTTGTGCTTGGTTACAATCTTTATTGTCATGGATATATTTTTGTTAAATAAACCATATCATTGTCTAATATGTCCTGTGTTGATGTTCATCTCAGGTTGAATTTACGTAATTTTAAGACCTGCTAAGGAACAGATGATTGTTATTATTTCCTGATATGTAAAACCATAGAATTGAGAGGACGTACTTTATTTTTCCCATAACTGTATATGTTAGTATCAAAATACACTTAGAATGAAAATGTTTATACGTAAATTATATTATATATATATATATATATATATATATATATATATATATAGAATATGATGGCAGATAAGAACCAATTGCCCAATCTAGTCTGCACAATTTTCTAAATACTTTCATTAGTCCCTGGTCTTATCTTATAGTAAGGATAACCTTATGCATATCCCACGCATGCTTAAACTCCTTCACTGTGTTAACCTCTACCACTTCAGCTGGAAGGCTACTCTATGCATCCACTACCCTCTCTGTAAAGTACCGTAATACTTCCTGAAATTATTTTTAAACTTTTGCCTCTCTAATTTAAAATGATGTCCTCTTGTTGTGGTAGTTTTGCTTCGAATATACTTCACTGACTACAACCATCTGTTGCCTGTCACTCAGCCATTGCCTAACCTATTCAACAATATTGGAATTCAAAAAGATTGTAGTTTATTGATGAGCCTGTTATGTGCAACAGTGTGAAAAACCTTACTGAAACCTAGGTAAGCAATGTCTACTGCATCACCCTGATCTATTATTTTAGTTACCCAATCAAAAAACTCAATAAGATTAATTTGGCATAATCTTCTTGAAGTAAACCCATGTTGTCTCTGATCTTGAAGTCCATGTGATTTTAGATGTTCAACAATCCTATCCTTTAACCCGTTCGCGCCGTTACGGCGTGCTATGCCGTCCCGGCGTTAATGGGCTTAAACGCCTTCACGGCGGCATAGCACGCCGCGGCGTTTTAGCTCTCCCACAGGTCCCTGATCCCTCCCAAACTGCAGATCACTGTTGGGGGACCTGCCTGGCAACCCAGGCAGGTCCCCTGTGGCCAATCCGTGGTGATCTGCAGTTTGTGATCGCAGTGACAGCCAGTCACTGCGATCACTGTTACAATGTGTCAGCCAATGATTTTAAATCACTGGCTGACACATTGTCTCTGCCCCTCTCCTCACCTCACTTCGATCTGAGAGAGAGAGGCAGAGAGATCGTTCCTGTAGAGCCCTGTGGAGAGAAAATTGTTAAAAAGAGAGAGAAAAAGTTTAAACAAATTTAACCCTTCCAGTGCTGATCACAGCATTTAACACTGTGATCAGCCTGTTTAGGGATTTTAGTACATTTGTACTATTATTAATTAATTTTTTTTAGGGTCAAAAAAATTTTTTACATTTTTTTTTTGACCCTTTGTCAGCCGCAGCAACCCAAATCTCCCTTAACCCTTTCCCCGCTGCCGTGATCACTGTACTGTACAGTATCGCTACTGTACAGTATTTTACCAGTGATCACTGTGATCAGAGGGCTCTCTGATCAGGCTGACTTTTTGGGGGGGGTTATTTTTATTAAAAAAACTAAAAATAAAATAAAAATTAACCCTTTCTGTACTGGTCGCAGCAGCCTAAACTGCGATCAGTACATTTATTTTATTTTTTGTGGGTTTCTGAGGGTGGGTAGTAGGGTGTTAGGCAGGTAGGAATTTAGTAATTTCCCCCTTAGATTTTTTTTGATTAATTATTGAGTAGCCCCCCCTAGAATGGCACGTCGCTACTCGGCTGAGGAGGCGTACGCCATTCTGGCAGGCAGTGATAGTGACACTCTGCAAGATAGTGACACTATCACTGCCTCTGACATTGAGGCTATGACTGACTCCTCTAGTGATGGTGCCCCACCACCACCACCAAGAGGACGCTCAGCAAGCCCAATGCCAGATGCAGACTGGGTGCCCCCAAACCTGACGGCCCCAGATATTCCCCCATTTACGGCGACCCCTGGCATCACGGTTATGGTGGATGCTTGGGAGCCCCTAAAATATTTTGATTTGTTTATGTCAGAGGACGTATTTCAGTTATTGGTTGAGCAAACCAATTTATTTGCCAACCAATATCTGACTGCGAATCCGGGGTCACATTACAATCGGCGTAATATGTGGCACCCCACGGATCTCGCAGAAATGCGCAAATTTTGGGCCCTAACTCTAGTTATGGGCATTGTCAAAAAGCCGAGTATCAGGTCCTACTGGTACAAGCACCCCATCCTGGCGACCCCTCTTTTCCCTGGGGTTATGAAGAGGGGTCGCTATGAGCAGCTGCTGCGTTTCCTCCACTTTAACGACAACACACTGTGCCCCCCAAGAAACGACCCATCGTTTGACAGGCTGTACAAAATTCGGCCCCTAATTGAACTCCTGTCAGACAAATTCTCCCAAAATTATGTCCCCGAAGAAAATATTTGTATAGATGAGTCCTTAATGAAATTTAAGGGCAGATTACTTTTTAAACAGTATATCCCTTCTAAACGGTCCCGATACGGTGTAAAATTTTATAAATTGTGTGAATCAAAATCTGGATATACACTCTGCGGGCGGCGCGCGAGGGAGCTGAGCAGAGAGCTCAGGGGAAGAGCTCCCTCGCCGGCCGCCCAGCCTGCCCGCCAGCGCCGCCCTGCAGCCACTGGACCACCAGGGAATGGGAGAACTCCCCCACCCCCAGCATTCCCAAAGAAATAAAGTGCACCCTTCCAAGATTCCAAGAAAGTAATCTGGTCAAGAAACCCAACCAGCTTGTTTTCAAAGTTAATGAGGAAGTATCATTGTCCTGTCACAAAAACTTATTTTTAAATGGAGCAAATCGTATCCGTTGTACTTCTGATGGCTGGGTTCCAACTTTACCAGTTTGTCAAAAGGATACTCCTAAACCACATGAAGTTGATGAACAGCCTGGAAAAGCTGGAAATCCTGAGCCTACACAACCTTCAGCTAAAAGTGCAACTCAAGAAATAAAGTGCACCCTTCCAAGATTCCAAGAAAGTAATCTGGTCAAGAATCCCAACCAGCGTGTTTTCAAAGTTAATGAGGAAGTATCATTGTCCTGTCACAAAGACTTATTTTTAAATGGAGCAAATCGTATCCGTTGTACTTCTGATGGCTGGGTTCCAACTTTACCAGTTTGTCAAAAGGATACTCCTAAACCACATGAAGTTGATGAACAGCCTGGAAAAGTCTGTACTATTCCAAATATAAATAATCTCATAAGAAGTCCTCATGATACCAGTTATGTGGTTGGCAAGGAAGTTCAATTCTCTTGTCACGACAACTTTCAAAGAATTGGAAATAGAACAAGTATTTGCACCCAAGATGGGTGGAAACCGGATCTGCCAACTTGTCAAGCTGAAAATCCTGAGCCTACACAACCTTCTACTGAAAGTGCAACTCAAGAGAAAAGACAAAAATGTCCACCAGCGCACAGCCCATTCAATGCTGAGATCAAAAATCCAAAGGCTGAGTATTATAGCGGTGACTCAGTAGAAATTGAGTGTTCACCTCAGTATATTCTTAATGGTGATCGTATAATCCTTTGTAAGGATGGAAAATGGCAATCTTCTCCTCAGTGCATTCCTTTACAAAAGTGTCCCAAGCCACCGATTATAAAAGATGGGGAGATTACTGAAGTGACAAGAAAGAGTGAATATTTCACGGATGACATTGTGAAGTACAGTTGTAACCCTGGTTTCCACATCACTGGGTCAGATGAAAGTCGATGCACAGAAAGGACATGGTTGGCCGCTCCGCAATGCACTGAGGACCCATGTGGCCCCCCTCCAAGTGTAACCAACGCACAAGTTCTTTCCAAAAAAAAACAATATAAGCATGGTGAATATGCACAATATGTGTGTGTGAATAACTACAAAATCACTGAAGAGAAACCAGCAACGTGTCTTGAAGGAAAATGGTGGCATGTCCCTACTTGTGTTTATATCTCGTGTTCACCACCACCTGAAATTGAAAATGGAGTGCTTACCGGTAATAAAAAGAATCAATATGCATCTGGTGATAAAGTGCGATATAGATGCAACAATGGATATGCTTTTGAGAAAAAAACAAATGATAAATCTGAAGCAATTTGTGAAGAGACACAATGGAAATCTATACCTGTTTGTCGAAAAATAGGAGAGCCCTGCGGCCCAGCCCCTGTTGTACAATATGGAGACTATTTAGGACCGAAACAAAATAATTATAAATCAGGATATACTATGCAGTATAAGTGTCCAAATTTTTATAAAAATGAAGGAGAAACAGTGGTTAGATGTGAGAATGGAGTATGGGGACACCCACCAGTCTGTCTAGAGCCAATCACTGCAAATGCAAAAGACATGAAAGAAAACAATATAGATTTTAAATGGATAGCTCGCAATAAGCTCTACAGTGAACATGATGATGAGATGGAATTTAGGTGTATTAATGGCTTTGAGATTTCTAATAGAACACATCTAAGAGTAAAGTGTAACAGAGGAGTGATTTTATATCCTAAATGCACCAAAATTGGATCTTGTTTGTTATCACAATCAACAATGAAACAACAAAATATATATTTAAATAGGAGTAGTGAAATATCTAATGGGGAAACAGTTACTTTTGAGTGCTATGAAAAAATGGTGCCTGAAAATTTTCTGCAAGCAACTTGCATGAATGGAAAGTTAGATTACCCAAAATGTTTATTTGCAGAAAAATGCAAGTCGGCTCCTGAAGTTCAAAATGGAAAACTTAAAGGTGAACAAAACCAAGGTGGCTATGATTCAGGCTCCACTGTGGAATTTGAATGTGATCCTCAACATGTGCTCTCTGGGCCTATAAGTGTTAAATGTGAAAGAGGTCAGTGGTCTGATCTTCCGCAGTGTCTTAAGCCATGCAAAATTTCCACAAAATACCTCAATGCTAGAAATGTTGAATTGATATCACCGGAAGATGAGCACATTTATGAAAATGGTGATGAAGTAGATTTTAAGTGCAAAACTGGTTTTAAAAATATAAATTCGGGAAATCCCTTAAAGGGAGAATGCAATGATGGCAAAATGAAGTATCCAAAATGTTTTCAAGGATCAACCTGTCGTTTAAGTCAAGAGATACTTGATGAAAAAAATTTGGAACTGCATACTAACGAAAATTATGATGTTTATTATGGAAATGGAGAAACCATTACATTCAAATGTAAGATAGGGTTTCACAGCACATCTGAACTGACTGGAAAATGTGAGAATCGGATTCTGACATATCCATCCTGCACATTCAGGGAATCTTCAGTATAAATTGCTGGCAGCAAATGGAAAGACAATGCAGACAAGACAACATAGAGATTTCCATACGTTTGCAAGTTTACTTCAAATATTTTATAAGTATATATTCTGGAAAACTGATCCACTGAAAGGATGCATTGATGCATGACATATTTCTATGATTATCAATCAAAGACCTGTGCGTTTTATATACTGCTGTTTAAGAATCAGTATTTAAAGAATAGTTTTTTTTTTGTTTTTTTTTGTTTTTTTATCACATTCATATGTGAAATGACTGATCTATACATTTACTGTTCTTGATATACTGTTATTTCAGTTGTGTTTAGGAGAATAAAAAAAACTGGCTTATTATATAAAAAAAAAAAAAATCTGGATATACATGGGCGTTTCGTATTTATCAGGGGAAGGATAGCCATCTTGACCCACCAGGATGCCCTGATTCTGTGGGTACATGTGGCAAGATAGTATGGGACCTAATCCTTCCCTTGTTAAATAAGGGATACAGGCTATGGGTTGACAACTATTACACAAGCATAGAGTTATTTAAAACTCTATTTTGCTTTGAGACCGTAGCCTGTGGCACAGTGCGTAAGAATCGTAGAGGTTTCCCCCAAACCCTGGCAAGAGGTAGACGCAGTAGAGGCTCCCTTTCAGCGCTCCGCCAGGATGAGTTGCTTGCCCTTCGCTTCACCGATAGGAAAGATGTGTACATGTTGTCTACAATGCACGACGAAACTTCAGTGCCAGTGTCTGTGAGAGGTGGAACTGAGCAGCTGGAGAAGCCGAAGTGCATTGTAGATTACAGCAAGTTTATGGGGGGAGTAGACTTGGCTGATCAGTGCATACAGCCCTATCTGGTGAACCGGAAGAGTAGGACCTGGTACAAGAAAATTGCGATCTACATAACCCAGATTGCAATTTTCAATGCCTATGTGCTTTATAAAAAGGAAGCCATAGGTAGACCATGCCCATTTCTAGAGTTTATGGTCCAAATTGTGTCTCAAATTATATTTGCCCAGACCCCAAATCCTAACCCTCCTTTGGAATCAGAAGATGTCCAACGACTTTTCAGCAAACATTTCCCTTCCCGAATCCCCCCCACACCCTGTAAAAGGTCACCCCAACGAAAATGCCGTGTTTGCTGGAAAAGAGGAGTCCGAAAGGACTCCAGTTATTATTGTCCCTCCTGTCCATCCCTACCCGCCCTCTGCATAACAGACTGTTTCAAAGTCTACCATACAGAGCTGAACTACTAAATCACTCTGTATGGTACTTTGGCAGTTTGTTTGCTTGATTTCCCTGGATTCCCTGACCTCGGCTTGTCCTGACTATGCTTCGTTAGCTGCCTGTACCGACCCATTGGCTTGTTTTACCGACTACTCTGATTTCTGGATTCCCCTGACCTTGGCCTGTCCCTGTTTATGCTAGCCATTCTAAAGTGGCTACACCAAACAACTCAAAATACTATATTTGTAGTACTTGAAATGTGCGTTCACAAAAAAAGCAAAAAAACTAATCACAGGGTTAATGCTACAGTATCTGAGTCAAAGATCTATCTGCCTCTCTCTGCCTTCAGATCAAAGTGTATGTGGGGGTACTGTACTATTCCTGTGATATACTAAAAACCTGGAAACATTGTACATGTAGGTATCGTTATATTCAGAAGACAGTGTTAAATCAAAATACTGAGGTTTTAGTGCACTAACTAATACCAGGATGATGACATTCCTAGTGAAAATGCAATTTATGTGATTAAAAAGACAAAATTAAAAGTAGAAATTGCTGCATCGGCCTATCATTTCTGTTAAAATGGCTAAACCAAACATCTCAAGGTCTGCCATTTGTTGTACTCTTGGTTGCCTACTTTTGAAAATGGTATGCCATAACGGTGGAAATGTAATTACCCAGGCTGCCATGCTCTCTAAATAGCCACATAGGCCCAGCAAATCACTTTGTCAAACTTACAAGCTAAAAGGGCATCTAATATATTTTGCCCTGTACTTATCGGAAAGAATCTGAAATAATGATACGTGGGGGTACCGTTATATTCAGAAGATAGTGTTAAATCAAAATACTGAGGTTTTAGTGCACTAACTAATACCAGGATGATGACATTTCTAGTGAAAATGCAATTTATGTGATTAAAAAGACAAAAATAAAAGTAGATATTGCTACATGGGCCTATCATTTCTGTTAAAATGGCTAGACCAAACATCTCAAGGTCTGCCATTTGTTGTACTCTGGGTTGCAGACTTTTGAAAATAACGGTGGAAATGTTATTACCCAGGCTGCCATGCTCTCTAAATAGCCACATCAAATCACTTTGTCAAATATCCAACTTTGAAATGGACATCTAATTTATTTGTCCCTGTGACTTCCCCCCAAAAAACAGAAAATCCGGTACATGGGGGTACTGTTATATTCAGGAGACAATGTTAAAAGAAAATAGTGAGGCTTTGTTGCAATAACTCATACCAGGAATAAGAAATGTCCTGTGAAAAGTGAGTTCATGTGTGGAAAAAAGCACAAATAAAACTATTACCGCTATGTGGGGCCTTCATTTCTGATAAAGTGGTTCGACCAAACATCATAAAATGCACCATTTGAAATACTCTGGGTTGCCTACTTTTGAAAATGGTATGCCATAATAGTGGAAATGTTATTACCCAGGCTGCCATGCTCTCTCAAAGGCGAAATAGGCCCAGGAAATCACCTTGTCAAATTTCCAACTTTGAAATGGACATCTAATATATTTCTCCCTGTGACTTCCCCCCAAAAAACAGAAAATCCGGTACATGGGGGTACTGTTATATTCAGGAGACAATGTTAAAAGAAAATAGTGAGGCTTTGTTGCAATAACTCATACCAGGAATAAGAAATGTCCTGTGAAAAGTGAGTTCATGTGTGGAAAAAAGCACAAATAAAACTATTACCGCTATGTGGGGCCTTCATTTCTGATAAAGTGGTTCGACCAAACATCATAAAATGCACCATTTGAAATACTCTGGGTTGCCTACTTTTGAAAATGGTATGCCATAATAGTGGAAATGTTATTACCCAGGCTGCCATGCTCTCTCAAAGGCAAGATAGGCCCAGAAAATCGCTTTGCCAATTTTCAATGTGTAAAACCAAAAATGGACAAGTGTATATTTGACCCTGTAACTTTCCAAAACCCCATAAAACCTTTACATGGGGGGTACCATGGCGCTCGTGAGACATCACTGAACAGAAATAGGAGTGTTTCAGGGCAGTAAACTACATACTGACGTTAATATTATCAGTAAAAGTACAGTTTTTATGTGAAAAACGCAAAAAAAAAAAAACGGAACACTAACTTTGGCTAGCATTTGTGCCCAAATGGCTACTACAAAAGACTGGCCATACCCAATTTTCAATACCCTGGGATGTCTACTTTTTCAAATGGTATGCCATTAAGGGGTAATTTTCATTTCTTGGCTGCCATACGGCCTCAAAGGCAGCCTAGACACAGCAAACTAATCTGACAAATTCCATTGTGAAAAAGCATAAATGGATAAGCCGTATATATGACCCTGTAACTTAAAAAAAAAACATACAACCTATACATGGGGGGTACCTTGGCGCTCGTGAGACATCACTGAACAGAACTGAGAGTGTTTCAGGGCAGTAAACTACACACTGACGTTAATATTATCAGTAAAAGTACAGTTTTTATGTGAAAAACGCAAAAAAAAAAAACGGAACACTAACTTTGGCTAGCATTTGTGCCCAAATGGCTACTACAAAAGACTGGCCATACCCAATTTTCAATACCCTGGGATGTCTACTTTTTCAAATGGTATGCCATTAAGGGGTAATTTTCATTTCTTGGCTGCCATACGGCCTCAAAGGCAGCCTAGACACAGCAAACTAATCTGACAAATTCCATTGTGAAAAAGCATAAATGGATAAGCCGTATATATGACCCTGTAACTTAAAAAAACAACATAAAACCTATACACGGGGGGTACCATGGCGCTCGTGAGACATCCCTGAAAAGAACTAGGAGTGTTTCAGGGCAGTAAACTATATACTGACAATAATATTCTCAGTAAAAGTACAGTTTTTATTTGAAAAATGAAAAAATAAAAAAATAACACTAACTTTGGCTAGCGTTTATGCCCAAGTGGCTACTACAAAAGACTGGGCATACCCCATTTTGAATACCCTGGGATGTCTACTTTTTCAAATGGTATGCCATGATGGGGTAACTTACATTTCTTAATAATAGGTCGCGCTGTACAGAAATAATACAATTTAAAGGTAAAATGAGAAATATAAAATAGATAGAAATTTTACTCACATATAGATATACACTAAAATAAATATAAGAAAAAACGTAATAGTCCCAATATGTGGTGGATCCAATAGGCTGATGGAAACTTGATACTGTAGTCAAGATAGAACGCTGGGTCTTCTATGGTATAGGCAATCTTGGTTCAATGATGGGCATGCAAAATAGAAAGACAGGGAGACTCCAATAGTGCAGACTGTATTGGCATAAGAAAAATAAACTGAAATAGGTGTAGGGGAGGTATTTCACTCACCTATGCAAGAGCATGTACTTGCTCAAGTGTAATCAGCATTCAGTGGCGTTTATCCCCCACTGGCGGGACATAGATGCGGGTAATTCCTCGAAGTAAAAAAAATATAGAATATAGTGCTCACTGTATATAAATATAAAAGTAAGACTTTAAAAAATAGAGAACGTACTCACATTTGAATGAGCAGGATATACTGCTCAATATGATGGCGTGGGTGGTATAATCCCCACCTAGGATTCTTTAGACAATAGTCAGCTCCAAAATGACGTGTAACCTGTTGTGATCTATATTGTACACGTTAGTTGTCAATTCACTTCAACTCTGGTTGGTTTCCTGAGTAATAATCTGTACATGCACAAACAGTTTACAAGGCTTGCTGTTATCTACAGCAAGCCTTGTAAACTGTTTATGATAACAGCAAGCCTTGTAAACTGTTTGTGCATGTACAGATTATTACTCAGGAAACCAACCAGAGTTGAAGTGAATTGACAACTAACGTGTACAATATAGATCACAACAGGTTACACGTCATTTTGGAGCTGACTATTGTCTAAAGAATCCTAGGTGGGGATTATACCACCCACGCCATCATATTGAGCAGTATATCCTGCTCATTCAAATGTGAGTACGTTCTCTATTTTTTAAAGTCTTACTTTTATATTTATATACAGTGAGCACTATATTCTATATTTTTTTTACTTCGAGGAATTACCCGCATCTATGTCCCGCCAGTGGGGGATAAACGCCACTGAATGCTGATTACACTTGAGCAAGTACATGCTCTTGCATAGGTGAGTGAAATACCTCCCCTACACCTATTTCAGTTTATTTTTCTTATGCCAATACAGTCTGCACTATTGGAGTCTCCCTGTCTTTCTATTTTGCATGCCCATCATTGAACCAAGATTGCCTATACCATAGAAGACCCAGCGTTCTATCTTGACTACAGTATCAAGTTTCCATCAGCCTATTGGATCCACCACATATTGGGACTATTACGTTTTTTCTTATATTTATTTTAGTGTATATCTATATGTGAGTAAAATTTCTATCTATTTTATATTTCTCATTTTACCTTTAAATTGTATTATTTCTGTACAGCGCGACCTATTATTTTGTTTTTTCCACATTCTTTATTGAGGACTTTAGAGGGAACCTCATACCCATAGGTTGCAGCTTCTCTCTTTTCTCTTCTCCTTTAGACCACCTAGCGCTGAGCCTATACCCCCTTTTAACTTACATTTCTTGGCTGCCATACGGTCTCAAAGGCAACCTAGGCCCAGCAAACCAATCTGTGAAACTTCTATGTAAAAAATAAATAAATAGACAAGACGTATATTTGACCCTGTAACTTTCCAAAACACCATAAAACCTATACATGGGGGTTACTGTTTTACTCATGAGACATTTCTGAATACAAATATGTATGTTTTATTGCAGTAAAACCAAACAGTATTGTGATATTAACAGTTAAATTGACATGCAGAAATTGAAAAATATCAAAATTTCTTAATTTTTCAAACTTTTTTAGATTTTATTCATATAAAGTGGAGTTCTATATATGAATGTTTGATATGGAATGAAAGCCCTGTTTCCCGTGAACAAAACGATATATAATAAGTGTGGGTGCACTTAGTATGAAAGAGGTAAATTATAGTTGAACAGACATAGAGCCAAATTCTGTGGTTTGTTTACGTTTTGTTTTGATCACAACTTGTACATTTGGCTCCGTCCTTAAGGGGTTAACATGGTTTTTATCACTTTTCCCACTACTGAAGTAAGGCTTACTGGCCTATAATTGCCCGACTCCTCCCTACTACCTTTCTTGTGAATTGGCACAGCATAATTTAATTTCCAAACTTTTGGGACTATTCCTGCTCTTTTAATAACTTTGGGTGTATCCCATCAGGCCCCATCGACTTATTTGTCTTTTTTTTTTTTTTTTTTTTTTCAATAATAAATATATATACATGTAAAAAATGACTATAAGGGTATATATAATGTAATTCTAAGTTTATATGTATATGTTATTTTTACATAATTAAGTGTTATTTTATTAATTATAAGTTGTGGGATCTTCCTGACAACTCAGGCAGTCTCGCTGCAGGTAGTGATGTAAATTGCCAAACCATGTCATGTGATTGCGGTGTACAGGTACTCCTCACTTACCGACCGGGTTCCGTTCCTGCGACACGTTCGTACAACGAATTGGTCGGTAAGTGAGGAGTCAAGGGATTCCCTGCTCTGTTGCGTTCTTCTATGCTCGGGGAAATGTACTTGAACAATGACGAACGCAACAGAGCAGGGAACCACTCTAATCTATGTTCTGGGAAATCCTGCCCATCTCCATCATGTGATCGTAATTACAGGAGGTCCTCGTTTTGCGACCTACCTGTTTTACGATGGCTCGCACTTACGACCAGCTCTCTCGCCTGGTAGTAATTGTGAGCCGTCGTGGGAATTAGACGAATTCCCTGCTCTGCTGAGTTCTTCTATGTTCGGGGATATTTCCCTGAGCATAGATTTAAGGGAGTCCCTGCTCTGGTCGAATGTCTGTGTTCAGGGACATTTTCCCGAACATAGACGAACGCACAAGAACATGGAATCCCTTTAATCTATGCTCAGGGAAATATCCCCGAACATAGAAGAATGCAGCAGAGCAGGGAAACCGTCTAATTCCCACGACTGCTCGCACTTACCTGGCGAGAGAGCTGGTCGTAAGTGCGAGCCATCGTAAAACAGGTAGGTCGCAAAACGAGGACCTCCTGTAATCGCGATCACGTGATGGAGATTGGCAGGATTTACTGAAGGGAGACTGCCTATGTTTACAAGAGTGCAGACAGTTGTTTGATAGAATATTTAAGAAACAGCTTGGTTCGGTAGAGGATATTCACTGAAATTGTGCATTGTTGCAGTATGCCATACATATTGTCATAACAGAGGTTGCTGTAACATTTCATATTAACAAAAATTAACAATAACAGAAGAATAAGAAAGATTGCTGATATGCAATGAAATTATTGGTCTAGTTTTGAGTATAGATTAATGAGCTTTGTTCCACACCATCCCCAATGAACCCATACCTACACAACGGAGCTTTTGAGCCGGGGCTGTGTGCCCGGGACTTCCAGGGCTTCGAGAACACAGGGGTGCAGAGATATGTCCATCTCTATGACAAAGGAACCTTTAAAACATTCGAACACTTGAAAACACTAGCTCCACTAACTACAAAAGACGTATTTCGATACATACAGCTCAAAGACTTCGCCACAAGCCCCGAAGTCAAGAGAGCAGCACAAACCTCTATGACATTCTATGAACAAATGTGCAACGCAGAATCGGACCAGAAGGGACTGATTACAAACATATATGCACATCTGAGTGCACTAGACAAAAATTGCCAAAGACCCTATCTATATTGGCCAATGGGAGAGGGACCTGGGAGGTGAGCTTGAGAGGGAGGACTGGGAGGACATATGGGAGGCGACGGCCAAGACATCGATCTGTGTGCTCCACCAGGAGCAATCATACAAAATGCTAATGAGGTTGTACACCACACCAGCCCAGCTATACAGGATGGGGAAAACCACGACGGACACATGGAAGGGATGTGGGAGCAAGGGAACCTTTATACACATGTAGTGGGAATGCCCCGTGGTAGACGGATACTGGAAACGTGTGCAGACTTTACTGACAAACGTGATGGGAGGTCCGATAGACATGGACCCATGGTCCATCCTGCTGTCTAGGCCTATAGACGGTCTCCCCAGAAAAGAACAACAGCTCCTTAACAAAATTACACTAGCAGCCAGACTGGCACTAGCCCAGAAGTGGCTGACACCCACAGTTCCCACATAAAATGACATTATAATGAAGATAAAAGATACCTATTTGATGGACAAACTCACAGCCCAAATCAGGAACACTGAGAAAACATTCCAAAAAGTATGGCAACCTTGGGAAGAGTACATGACTGACTGAGGCTCACAGGAGCACACAAACACAGGGTGCTGGAGTGGACAGGGACAGGACCCGCCGCGCGCCCCTTCCCAACAGACCACTATTTACTTTATTTTCATTAAATTCCCTACTCCTCAAAAAATAATTATTTTTTTCTCTCCTTCTTCTCTCTCCCCACTCCCGCTTCCCGCCCCACTATTGAAGCGAACAAGGTAATAGCGGTCGCACAATCTACTACACTGAGTGCGAACCCAACACACCCACCTGGTGGGAAATAAGTACAGTCATATGCTCGATCAACCTTCAGGCACCGACAGGAAATTGAAGGTTGTCTTAGACATTACTATTTCTGTTCAGGATATGTTAAAGTTATTTCTGTTATAAGGATGAAATGAAAATTGGCTATGATCAGCTTGACAACGGTTAAACGGTAAACAACACTGTCCTCCTATGGAAATATGCACAATATACCTATGTTCCAAATTGATCAACTTACGTGCCAATGTAAAATGTAACGCTGTTTCATATGTCAAACTGAAAATAAAGAATAAAAAAAAAAAGGCAGCCGGGAGGTGCCGAAACGTTGGGGGCATTAGGGGCTCGTGTTTCTGCCATACTAGGCTTGTGAGACTTGTGGTAATTAGTACGGTTTGCTTTCTTTTGCATTTATATTTTCACTTTGTATTTTTGCTTTATGCTTGTTGTACTGTTTATTGGTCTGATTTAAGTATTTGCATAACTCTATATAGTGATTCTAGTGTGCACTCTCTTTTTGTTATATAAGACATATGTTCACACACTCTGATATCCCTAATGGTATCTAATATCCCAGTCACGTTGTGTAGTTTGTTCCAATATGTGACTATGGCTTTCTTGGTCTCGAGAAATACAAAGCATAGCAATTGTTTCTGGAGTTTGGCCATGTATGGTGGGAACACATGGAGTAATGTCATTTGTGAATTAGGGGTTATTTGGATCACTTTCAAGGTATGTACCATACCAAAGACCTCACTCCATAAGGGCATAAGATGTGGACAGGTCTACCACACATGCAGCATAGTTCCCCTCTCTCCGCATGCCCTCCAGTACACGCCTCTCGTCTTTTGTCCAGGGTGGTGTAATCTTGCAGGCACCATGTACCATCTTGCTATAATACATGTAATATCTGTAGCCAGCACTTTATTAGTACAAGGATCAAGATATACACTTGGGAAGTGTCATCTCACAAATTGACACTAGGTGCATAACCTTAGAGCCAAGGACCTAGAGGCTTTAAATAAGGTGAGCATCCATTTTTTATTATATCCATATTAGATATAAAACTATATCAGACATACTGTCCTATTGTGGTATTCCTGTGTTTTCTCTGAGTGACAAGTCTCTAGATAGAAGAGAAGTGGGGTGCAACCTGGAAAGGCACAAATATGCATTAAGTGAGCCTACATCTTGTGGCTCCATTACATGTGAGTGTGTTTACATCCCATTATTCACAGTTACCAAGGACTGTTACCATTTGCATTATTTGATGTTTTCTCAATTTTTATCTTTTAAATGCTGCTGTTTTAACATAGCTATTGTACTGCATAATATAAGGGGGTAAGATTCTCCTTCCCAAACAGCGAGGTATGGAACTAGACTCTTGGAGAATGTTTTATAGTAAAGGGCAAAAAAGCTGTCCAGGTCTGGAATTTTCAAAGTAGGTTGTTTTACAAACAATCTCTTCCTCTGTAATATGTCCCTCTAGTGCAGGGCTGCCTAACAGGTAGCTTCCCAGATGTTGCGGAACTACAACTCCCATGATGCTTTGCATTCCTTTAGAATGCATTTAGCATGACAAAGCATCATGGTAGTTGTGTGTGAGTGTTTGACTGTCAGTGTGTGAGTGTATGTCCGTCAGTGAGTGAGTATATGTCTGTCAGTTAGTGTGTGTCTGTCAGTTAGTGTGAGTCTGTGTGTGTTTATGTGTGTCTGGCAGTGAGTGTGTGTGTCAATGAGTGAGTGTGTGTCGTTAGTGAGTGTGTGTGTCTGACAATGTATGTTATCAGTGAGTGAGTCACACGAGGGGGTGGCAAAATGGATCTTTTCCCTGGGGCAGCAGAAATCTTTGCACCGACCCTGTTTGGTTTGCTGCTAAAATCACATATGCAAAGAGCAGGATATACATATATAAATGTACACAAATAAACGCATTAACAAACACACAAACGACCAAGCATACACACTGGCTGAAAAGAAAAGTCAGACTCAATTAAGTTAAAAAAAAATAGGAAAACAATATTCATACACAATTGCTTTTAAAATGTGTGTATGGTTATAAACTCAAAGCAATATCAAACATAGCCAATACTGAAATTACTACTATGTAAGGTTAATATAACATGATGACCTTCTTCGATAGACTTTCAATCAGTCTCCAGTCCTTTAAAAAAATCATTAAAAAACTAATTTCTTCAGGAAAGCATACAAACTAAACTGCTACCAGCTTCCCCTCAATGTACCCTGATTCCTCTCCTGCAACTGTGCAAAAAATAAAACCCAAAAAACACACTCAAGACCTCGGTGACTACTATCGTAGCAAGCTTCGTTTTCTACTCTACCGTTACCTTTTCTCTCACTATACCCCACTACCTCTAGCATGTAAGCTCATTGAGGCCCTCGACCCCTCTGTTACTGTGCGTCCATCTTGTCTGGTTTCAACTACGTATCTGTCAGTCCACGCATTGTACAGCGCTGCAGAATCTGTTGGCGCTTTATAAATAATAATAGAACATTTTATGGTGGGACATCGGGCAAAGGTGGGGAGGGGGCATTGGGTGAAGCTTGAGGTGGGCAATAGAAGGAGCTATGGTGGGACTTACAGTAAAATATATGAGGGAGGTTATCACATTTTAAGTCCCTGCTCATTTGTCTCCTAGCAACATCCCTGCCATAGAGTTTAGCTGGTGGCACACTGCCACTCACTCTTTGTAGGCATGCATGGTTGGTCACCCCTCCTGCCCACACAGCCCACACACTGTAACTCCCAGCTGTCTGGGCTCCTTTTGAGGGGGAGGAGTTATAGCCATTACTTCCTCCCAGCCTGCCTGGGCTCCTTCTAAACTCTCTCCAGGGCAGAGTTATGAAATAGGTTTAAAATATATGTAAAGGGAGGGGGGTTAAACTGTGCAATAAGTGCAATAACATAGAATAAAATAATGTAAAGCATCAATATGAAGGGGTAAAACAAGGGAGTGAGAGGTTAAAGATTGTGAAGGATGTGTGACGGGGTTATACAATTTAAATGACAGCCTGCAGAGGTTTTAGATACATTATTTGGATGGCTGGGGGGATCAGGTAGCAGATTTGAGAGGGAGTAGGAAAGATTAGACACTAAATGGTGAGGGTTTAGGTGGCTGGCTGGAGAGGATTCAGGGATTATTAGAACCATACGGTACCATGATGGGGAAATTAGGGAGGCATGTACTGTAGGGATTAGGCAGGTTAGGGTGCAGACTGATGAGTAAGATGATCATGTGGCGGTCTGGAGATTAATATATTCTAATGTGAGGAGCTCCCACTTTAAGATTCAATATTTATAATATTATTATTATTTTTATATAGCACCAACAAATTCTGCAGCAATGTACAATATACAATATATATATTGTATTATATAAAGTATGCAGCTATCCTCAAAATCCTCTTGCCAATTCCCACATATATTGAGTTATAGAAAAAATATGAGTTTGCACAAAATTAATTAACAGCATAACCTTAGAATCTCAATAAATAATACTTAATAATAAACAATATTAATCTGCTTCCAAGTCATGTATAAATGTTGTGATCTCTTTACACAGATTACCAGCAATAAGGGGATTAAACCATCCAATAGAATAATGTCTTCCCATGTTCCAGCCAGTGTTAATTTTGGCACCAAATTTCTATTCAGTTTTAGTCATAGTCTTTTGACTAAAAAGCCATTTTAATTTTAGTCGTATTTAAGTAATCTGAATTGTTTTAGTTTTAGTCTAGTCTTAGTCGATTTAATCTCAACTGATGGGTTTTGTTAAAGCCTCTATCTGTCTATTTTCCCCCTTCCCCAGCCCCTTTGTGTCTTTGTGTCCTCCCAGCCCCTCTAGGTGTCTCTCTCTCAAGCCCTGGTGTGTCTCCTCTGCCCCTTCCACAGCCCATCTGTGCAGTGTTAATTTTTGTGGCAAATTTCAATTTAGTTTTAGTCTTAGTGTTCTAAATGACTAAAAATCAATTTTTAATTTTAGTCGTATTTAAATCATCTAAATTGTTTTAGTTTTAGACTAGTTTTAGTTGACTAAATCTAAAAAATCGACAAAATGAACACTGGTTCCAGCACTTGATAGGTTAAATTCAAATTTAAAATAAACAACCAAAGAATCCTCTTTCCAGTATTCCAGCACTTAAGGAGTTAGGTACCAAATCAGTAATCTCTACAAGCAAAAACTGCTTAAATATAGCTGCTGGATAAAAGCCATGACATGCGCACAGTCGTTATTCGTCAGCTGCGCTGTTTACCCCAACACCCCAATAACTTACAGACACCGTATTTCTGTTGGAATATAAAAGTCCACAGCTTTATTTATTATTATAAACAAGGTAACAAATTGGGGTCATTGCCACATAATATAAATTCACC
Organism: Pelobates fuscus; assembly: GCF_036172605.1. NCBI lineage: Eukaryota > Metazoa > Chordata > Amphibia > Anura > Pelobatidae > Pelobates > Pelobates fuscus. The sequence goes on from NC_086318.1 coordinate 365,470,375, forward strand.
CCCATCCCCCACCGTACATAAATTACCCCCGGCAATGACCCCGACCAATAACAATACATAACATTATAAATAACAAATAACACATAACACATGGCCTACCAAAGAGGCCCCATATCCATAACTTTTTTAACTGTAGGGGTGTACCGAGACCCCCCTACACCACCTGGTTCGGAGCCACCGATGAGCTCGAACCCACAAACCATTTAACACTCCGGTCTAATCCAACCTAACTTTAGCCTAACCACTTGATACTCCTCCTACCTTCCAATTACCCAAGCCCTATCCCGCCGCTGTGACCAAACGGGAACTCCAATACTACAGGGAGGGTGGGAGGGACAATTACCAGGTAAGTGTCAGTTCTGTTAAAATGTCCCTTACTCATAAAATGGCTGCTTAATATACTCCTATCTTCCAACCCCCATTTACAGATAACCACGCCCCTTTAACTGGTTACTCCCCTGCCTACTCCTGGCTCTGTCAAGGCCCACTCCCCTGACTGCGCTGTTCCATGGGCTTCACCACCATAAACCTCTAAAATATATTGTTGTGGACCAAACCAAGTGTTTGATGATTTGAATATCTGCCCCTAACCAAATTATTTATATTTAATGCGTGCACGCCCCTAAAGTAAATTCACACCGGGACACAAGTTTTTGGTTGATGAAAGAACTTCAGGAATGTTTATTCAGGGGGCCGGCATGCCCCTTATAAAGCAAGAATACATCATATGCAAAACTATAGATAACAGAGAAAATACATCAATAATTGGTGAGGCGTTAAGTGTTTTATCTAATGCACATCCTACAAGGCGTGATGTCACTGTCATCACGGGATTTTACTCCGGATTCCAGCGCCATCTTGTTACACAAGGTAGTTAGTCGATGGGAGGGGTTGCCTCTAGTAGCCATTTTGAGTAAATATTGAATATGAGTATGAGTAATTAGGCATTTTACTAATTCTAATTTGTGTCCATAACAAGATATGTTCACCTTATCTGGGGGCTCACTCTCAGCCCCTCATATAGAAAAGTATATGTAGTGGTTTTATCTGCTTCGGGGTTTTCCTATTGAAAAATAAAAATCCAATTTGATGAAGTGAGCCCGGCACACACACCCTTAAGTGCCGACTCTCACCTGCTATCGGAAATATAACCCACCCCGTGTTATTTTAGAGGCTGGGGAGGAATTAGAGAGGCTAGGAAACAGGTTTGAGGAATTTGAGGCGCTGAATGTTTCCGATACAGATACACTGATTCAATGAATCTCTGTGAGGAGATGCTGACTGGCACAGCGTTTTGCTGTTCATGCAGAATAGCTTCCAAATGATTTCCTATGGACAAAGATCATCAAGAAGCATAAAAAAAAGTCATGAAGGCTGTGCCAGGTGGGCCGGGCGCGGCAAGACCAGAGTGGCATGGGAGAAAAGGTGAGTAAAATATGTTTTTATTTTCCACAGAGAGGGGGCCGTTTACCTAAACAGCCACTTTAGCAGGAATGCATGTTTCCCTTGTCCTTCATTAACAACCCGTCCATAGCTTCTGCTGATATATACTTGTTCAAACCTGACTTATAAGTGGAGCATTAAGGAACACTCCAAGCTCTCTCTATTGGTGCTTGCAACACCCAACATTAAAGCAGAAGGGTCCTGAGAGAGCGTGCCTGCCGCATGCTCCACCACTTCCATGTCCAATGACAATATCACTTTACAAGCAATAATCTGCTATTTCTGCTCTGTATGTATCTATTCAAAAATATTCCTCTCACTTTCTTTCTCTCTAGCAGAAACTGAACATTACATTCAGAAAAGTGGTTGAATTAGCACATGGGTGTCCATGTGAGCAGTAACGCCGCGCCAAGGCTTCAACCCTTGTTACTGGACATTCACACACCTTTCACATCTCTTTTCACTCACTGAATCACACACCTTTCATTTCTCAGTCATAACCAATACAAGATGCACACACAAACTCTTACACAGCCATCAATTTCTGTCACTCTCTAGCAGAAGCAGGACATTACTTACAGTGAGAAAAATGGTTGAATTAGCACATGGGTGTACATGTGAGCAGTAACGCCGCACCAAGGCTTCAACCGCTGTTACTGAACATTCACACACCTTTCGCATCTCTTTTCACTCACAGAATCACACACCATTTATTCCAAATTCATCAACAATGCAAAACATACACTCAAACACACTTTCATCACTCCATCCACCCACCAGGCATCAATTCATCCATGCATCCACCCCCTCTCACACATATCTCTTCACTCACTTAATCACCTATAATTCTTTTTTCTTTAAATTAGTGGTGGAACTAATGTAGAGAGGACTGTGGTGCAAGAAATAGTTTTGGACAGGTGACAAAAATAATTATTGCACCACAGTCCTCTCTACATTAGGGGGGCCTTCCCCCAGCACAAGGGTGGCCAAAAGGTAGATTCCCATCTGTCATGCATCTCCCACAGCTACAATTTGACCATCCATGCTGGGTTTACTTTTTGGAAATGTTGTGTGTGTTTGAATGTACGCTTATTTTTTGTATGGAGTGTGTGTAAAGTGTTGGTATTTGAATGCAGTTGTGTATTTGTATATATCATTGCCTCTTGGAAGCAGTGGCATACTTGTGTGTAGTGTGTTTGAATACAGGGGTGTGTGTGAGGTCTTGTGTTTGAATGATGGGGTATATTTGTGTGTAGATTTGGTGTTTGAATGTAAAGGTGTGTTTGTAGACAATGTTGGTGTTTTAATACAGGGATATGTTTGCATGTAGTGTTGATGTTTGATTGAAGGGGTGTGTTTGTATGTAGTGTTGATGTTTGGATTTGAATGTTTGATATATGCACACATACTAAAGCACAGATACACATACACACTGACACGTACATATACACATACACATTGACACACATATGCACTCATATACCATCACTGATACACACACACTGACACACACACAAATACAGCCACACACAGATAAACAAACATACTGGCACACCCACACAGACAGGGCTGACCTTATTTTATAAGTCCCATTCCCCCTCCTACAGTGTGTATCAGAATACAGAAAAAATATTGAATTGTATTATGTGTGTGTCAATGTGTTTGAATGCAGGGGCATATGTATGTCTAGAGTTTTTGTGTGTGAATGCAGAGACTAGTGTGTGAAGGGTTAATGTACTTAAAAGGGTGTGTGTGTATGGATGCAGGGGTGTTTTTTATGGTGTGGAACTGTCTGTAGGAACTAAGTGGCAAATTTGTACCCCTCATGGTCTGTAGCCCATTCCAAACTCCAATAGTTAGTAGCCCATTAATGTCCATCAATGTCCCATAGGGAGTAGCCCTTTCTTCTCCCCTACTTTCTTATAGTTATGGTAGAAGCCTATTCTTTGCTCTTGGTAGTTAGTAACCCATTTCTCCACCCTTATAGTTGATATCCTATGCCCCCCCTCCCCCCCACCCCCCCACCTCCCATAGTTAATAGCTTATTCAAAGCTTCTCCCTCCAAATAGCTGGAACCCATTCTTCTCACACCCATTAGTTGTATCCCTTTCTCTCCAGCATAGATAATATCCACATTCTATCCCCCATAAATAGTACTCTATTCTCCTCCTCTCCCCCATAAATATTACCCCACCCCCCCAAGTTAGTATCCCATCCTCTCCCCTATAAGTAGTATCCTATCCTCTCCCCCATAGGTAGTATCCCACCGTCTCCCCCGTAGGTAGTATCCTACCGTCTCCCCCGTAGGTAGTATCCTACCGTCTCCCCCGTAGGTAGTATCCCACCGTCTCCCCCGTAGGTAGTATCCCACCGTCTCCCCCGTAGGTAGTATCCCACCGTCTCCCCCGTAGGTAGTATCCCACCGTCTCCCCCGTAGGTAGTATCCCACCGTCTCCCCCGTAGGTAGTATCCCACCGTCTCCCCCGTAGGTAGTATCCCACCGTCTCCCCTGTAGGTAGTATCCTATCCTCTCCCCCATCGGTAGTATCCTACACTCTCCCCATAGGTAGTACACCACTCTCTTCACCAGAGGAATTACAGCTTTCTACTCTAATCACATCTATAGATAGTCATTGATTCTCCTCCTTTCTCCCACCCTACCAGCCATTGAGGATGAAGCTATCCCCTGTACCTGCTTGAGAGCCTCCTGAAGTTTGTGCAGCCCTTCTTAGGGCAACTCTGCGCGGCTCGAGCTGCCGTTTGTCTGATGACATCAATTCAGTCTGCCACACGGAGCTGCCCTGATCAGGTACCACGACCATTTCCCCGGCACAAGCTCTGCTCCTGGAACCTCTGCCGGCTTCATTTCAGCCCCTAGAGCTGTGTCAGCCGCTGGAGTGTTTAATTTTTCCATGGCGCCATGTGTGGCCACACAGCTCGAACACCCTAAAGACTAGCCCTGCACACAGATACACACGTTGACACACACACACACACACACTGGTATACATTGACACACATATATCAATACCAAAGTTGTAATTTACATATCCGTCGTCTTCATTCTCCCGCGTGGTATGTAAGCTGGGTGAAGTTAATAATTTCCTCCCAGCGCTGGATGCCGACATTAAAGGGACCGGGTCACGCTGCTAAATGGGTGGACTACCCGATGGACCCCCAAACCCTGCAGGCACTGGTGCAGCCACACCAGCTACAGTGGCGGTAATTTTGCCACTTATTTAAACCCATGTCTGGGTTATCTTTAATTTAAAAGTTACTGGCGGGGTTATTGGAAATGTCACGCTTTTCATTTGTTTAAGAGCAGGGGCTTTCCACGAATCATATTAGCCCATTACTTCCAAATGGACTGAGGGGCAAGACAGGCATTACATATTTACTAGACCTGGGCATCCCTAGTAGTGTAAATTTTAGATGGATTTGGCATACTACAGAGCACCTTACTATTAAGGAATAGTATTTCCACTGGCACATAGTGCTGGTGGCGAAGAACTCCTGGTAGTTTAATTATTCGAATAGGCACCTACTTACAGGGCCAGACTAGGACAATAATTCGGCCCTAGCATTTTAAGGCAGAGCAGCTCAATAGGAGTCATTATTGGCACGTACCGAACCCAAAGTGCGCATGTCAGAACATTTCACCTACAGGGCAGCCCATTTGCAAGGCCCTAATAATGAGCACTCACTTGGGCAAAAATGTCCTGTGTTTGACACAGTGAAAGCTATTCTAATGATACATGTCTTTTGTGTTTGCTGGTGACTTGTCTCTGGTTTCCCCATGAGTGGGGCACAAACCAGAGATCATAAGAGTGACCGTGTTAAAACAGGGTAGAGTGTGTGTGTATTTGTATGTGTATACAGAAGAGACTACATGTGATGTTGTATCCATATGGAGGTTGTTTGTGGTGTTAATGTGTGTTGGGTATGCTGCATATGGTGCAATGTGCATGTGGGATTGTGTGTATGTCTGTGTGGATGGGGCTGTTCGCAGTCAAGTGTGTGTCTGGATAGTGCAGCAGTGTGTGCCGGATGTGTGGGGAATAGGGTTGTAGTGTATTTGTAGATAGGGATTATACAGAATGTGTAGAGGGGGTAGGAAATGTAATGTGTATGTGTGTATGTGTGTGTGTGTGTGTAGAGGGACTCTAGTATATGGGAGGATATGGGCTATACTATGTCTGTGGTGGATAGGGGGTGCACTGTGTGGGAGTAAGGGACTTTGTTGTATAGGGTAAGGCTGCACCATGAGAGGTAAGGAGTAGTAAAGGGGTGTACAGTAAGGGTTATGGGTGCTGCACTGTGTAGGGTAAGGGGTTGCACTGTGGGGTTGTAAGGGACTGAGGGCTGCACTGCAGGTATAATGGGCTTTATTGTGTGGGTAAGGGGCTAAACAGTGGGTTGGTAAAGGGCTTTATAGTGGGGAGGGGTAGGGGATTGCACTCAGGGGCTAAGGGGCTACACAGTGAGTGGGTAAAATCCTGTATTGTGGGGGGGCTACTGTGGGGAGTAAGATTGCTCTGTGGTGGTGGTAAGTGGCTGCATTGTGGGTGATAAGGGGCTGTACAGTGGGGGGAATAGAGACTGTACTGTGAGGGATAAGGGCCTGCACAGTGGGGTGATAAAGGGTTGTATAGTAGTGGGAAAGGGGCTGCACTGTGGGGTTTAGGGGCTGTACTGTGGAGAGGTGCTTAAAATATTAGCATACAGTAGTAAGTAATTATATTAATTTGTTACGATCCCCTCTCTTTGACTTACCTTGGGCCAGGGATGGGAATAATGATCCCCAGTGGTTCTCTTGGGCGCACTGCACCAGCAGCGGTGCTCTTTTGTTGCTTTGGTAACCCACAGCAATGCTTTGATCACTTCAGGGAGCATTTCACTGCATGCTCCCCTGCAGTACAGAGGCTTGATCTCCCTGACTACTGTGGAACCCTTTCTTTGCCGACCGCGCAACTTTCTCCTTGCACTCCGGCCTGGAGGGCCCGGCAGGGAGATGATGTGATCTCCCTGGTCGGCCCCAGTTCATGGCCATCAGCATTTGCCCTGTTTTCCTGATGGCCAGTCCGGGCCTGCCTATATTACTGAAGTTTAGGGAAACTGAGACTGTGCAAAAACAATTTTCTTTTAATTCTAAAAATTAGAATGAAAAGAAATGTGGGGCAATTTAAATTAACGTTGACCTAGTATTAAAAAAAGCAGTGCGGCAGCTAGCTTTGTGCAGCTTCTTTCCATCACAGTCAGTTTGTAAGAAAAAATGCAAAATCAAATAAAAAATCACAGCAGCCAGTTACTTTCACTATTTGCTGCTAAAACCAAATTAAATGAAATCTTACAGCAGTTTACTTCACTGCTGATTGTGAATGAAAAAAAATGACACAACCAGTTAATTCACTGCCTGTGCAAAAAATAAAACCTAATACTGACAGGGCAGTTACATCACTGCCTGTATAGTTAAAAGAAAAGAAAAGAAAAACACTGACAGAGCAGTTACCCCACTGCCTGTATAGACAAACAAAATCCAAATCTCACTGACACAGCCAGTTACTTCACTGACTGCACAAATCATAGTTTAAAAGAAAGTAAACACTGACTGTGATATTGATGTTACAGCACTATCGCTTTCTAGGTAAACGAAAGGTGACTGGAGTACAACTAAAACGCTGGGCAGGTCTACCCTCATCCCTTTCAGCTTGGAGCTCTCTACCCACAGCCCAGGAGACAACGTAACGCCGTAACTTTACCTTTTCTTCATGGTCCCTCGTTGTCAGGGAAAGAGATGTTGAAGAAAATTCACAATGCTGCAGTAGGCTAGGAGAGGGTGTTAAAAGAAAATCCAAGAAACAACTGCCGCTGCTCTGGTGGAATAGATGGAGTAAATGCTTCGTATCGAGATGTTAGGGTCTCCTGTATTACTCGTGATATTAAGCTCTCCAGTGGTGGCTATAAAGAGAAGACATAAGAAGTTACTGTAGTATTTACACATTGTACAACAACACATCCAATAAGAGTTACCATTCCTAGAAAGCAGTATAAGAACACCAGTATGGATGTAAAAGATGGCGGAGTGAGATTGCAGAATGCCAAAAGCTATATGGATAAACTGGTGTAATTTTCCTATTATCACAGTGTTCTAGCCATAGTGCCAATGAACAAAAGGAAGAATTAAAGGCTAGATTGCTTCAAGAAACACTATAGTGTTAGGAATGCAAAACTGTTTTCCTAACACTACAGTCTCCCTATGCTTCCACTGCACCCAGGCCATGACCACTTACCTGATTCCAGCGCTAGGGTCCCTGGGTGCTGGATCGGGCTCCTCTTTCTTCGACCTCAGTGTGATCTGGAAACCTAATGTGGATTAACAGTGAGCCCCACCCCAGCATTAGGCCTTCCACACCGTGCTTTCCTATGAGGTTTTTCAAGATAGTTGGGTACAAAGGGACAGGCACAGCTGTTTGGTTAAGGACAGCGGTGTATGGATATGGCTGGAGTGGACACTTTAGAGCTTGCAGTGCTGCCAAGTTTAGATATTGTTTCCAATTACCCCATAATACTCAGATATACATAGTCCCAATCACAACCAGTAATCCACGGTCACACCATATTAGCCCTTTGATCGTCCCTCTTATATTTTCATAAACTAGTCACTCATTTTGTTACATTGATTTTTCTGGTCTCTGTTTGAAGTTTCCGTATACTTACTGTTCTTAGCACAAAGGGGGGATCTAGCCTGCCAGCCTCCAGTTTATCCCAGTCAATGGACTGGAACAAAGGATGGAATCGGATGCTGCTAGCTGCCCCCAAGCGCTGAGATGGATTTTTGCACAGGAGCTGCAAATGGAAGAGTAGAATGTCAACAATAAAACTGCCACTGCCTTTGTTCATTTACTAAAACACATGCAAACACAATATAGATATCTGTAAATCTGTATGCAGTATCACAAGGTTAAAGGGACATTCTAAGAATCAAAGGTGCAAGATTATTACTAGTACACTCGCTTTTATCTCCACTCGACTTCATATGTTGAATGCAGTGTTTAAGGTTCTCCTGCTCTCAATAGGAGACACTACCTAACCCAGCATCAGTTCCCGATTCTCTCTAGTTTTAGTCATTTTATCACTGTGTTCTTGATTGTTTAGTTGTGTATATATTTCATTTCCTGAAATCCCCTCCTTAAATATTATCCTGTCTTATATGACTATAAGGAATCTTCCCAGCTATGGACTGCTGGTATGAGCTATAAGCATTTGACTGAATTAATATATCTTTTATCTTTTTTTTCGATATTACCATATATAGACACCATTGTCATTTATGGCCATTCCGTGTCACTCTTTGTTAATAGTTTTCTATAATTATATGTTCTCTTTTTTTAGCTGTGCAAAGAGTAAGTTTTTCATAGAATTGTTATCTTTTTCAGGACATTAATCTAGACTGCCGGATCATACACACCTTTTTCACGAGATCTTTGACCTGTTTTCTTTGACACTCAGGGTGGTCTGTGGTGTCATGAAGCATTGTTTGGGCAGCATTTGGATTTTTTGGAAATGCTCTCTTGGCCAGTTTATGAAGGATTAGACCATAGGCCCACCAATCTACTGCAGCATTATATTTTCTTCCTTTTCGCATCTGCCAACATAATTTCAGAAATGATTAGTCAAGTGTTTCCTTACAGGAAAGAAGGTATTACTGTCAAATATAATGCTGTGCTCATCGTCTGCCTATTAAAATAGGCAACTTATAAAAATATATATATTTCACTACAAATGTGCAATGATTCGGAGCAATATGACTGGTTGGGACAGTATAGACAATCACTGAAGGTGTTTTTCAATTTTAAAGAATTGTCTTTAAAGTTTGCAGGACCTAGCCAAGCACTGTTGCCATCAGCCATAATAAATAAAGATGTTAACCCATGCTTATTATAATATCAACCATAATACCTTATTACAAAGGAGAATAACATGAGCATTGATAGAAATGTTGAATTCTAGTTCTTCATCTTCATAGCTATAAAGATCTGTTTAGCTACAGAGTGATTGTTGCTCTTGGTGAGGTGTAATATGATCAATTCATGTAGCCTCAAACCCAAACAGTAGCCATGGTCAATCCTACCTCTGGAGCCATATAATCTACAGTGCCTGCGTAACCCTTTGCTTTCCTCTTGCCATGCATCTCCAGCGCCAGTCCAAAGTCGCCTATCCTGATGTGACCCACTTCATCCAGCATTATGTTCCTTGGCTTTATGTCTCTGTAGAGAGAAATATCATAAGATTTATAGTTTATTGAAGATCTGTCATAAACAGGTCGTTTACATGGCTTACTAATAGTAAAATACTGGAAGTATGTACAAATCTATTTATGAGCTATAGCCAATCAATTAAATAATGCCCCATCAATTCACAGATAAATGAAACAGGCTGCTTATACCTGAATTTAGGAGACAATTTAAAAAAGGATTTTGTAATTAAGTTGTAATTAATGCAGTTTTCTACATTTCTCTTAATCAGGTGGACTAGAAATGACCATTCTTCTTCTTTCTTTCTTTCTTATCCTGCCCTTCCTTTTTTCTGCTCTGCCCAACACGAGTACATGTTTTTCTCAAACGTAAGTAAAAAGAAAGGTAAAAATGTAGCTAAACAATATGGATAAAAAAAGGACAGCACAGTGTAGAGAGAGCAAGCTTATAAATATATCGCTTAACGAAGATGTGTTTACCGATGCACAATGTCGTGTTGGTGGAGATATTGGAGTCCACACGCAATCTCCGCAGCGAGGAATCTAATAAACAAGAATTCAAATATTAATCAACAAAGTATTTAATATAAAATGAACTTACTTCTTAAAATGAGATCTTCCTAAATGAGCTGACCTAGGGAAAATCCACTGTAATAATTTAAATATATATATAAAATCATAGCTCTCTCCTGCCTACATTATTCACTTTTCTTACTGTCACATATACTTTTTCTAGTATTACTGGTGTGAATACTTTTTATTATCAAATATGTTTCTATTGCAAACTTCCATCACATTTCTCTGTATAACACGTGTATACCTTGTTAGGACATCTATACCATACATAGCAGGCATCTTCTTATCCCTTTTATTGACTAGCTTCCTTTATATTTCTAATTGTAGCAATTTTCCATCCATTTACATAGCTCTTACATGTTCGGTTGTATGCAAAATTTATTGTGCTTATCTGTTGTTCATATTGTTGCCTAGTGTTATGTGTAAAATCGGTATTATATGTTATGAGTCTATTTAACACCAGTTGCAGTAGGTTTTTGTCTATTTTGAGCTCCTCGGTATATCTATATCTTTGATCTGCCTCTAATTACAGTTTTTTTTTCTTCACCAGCTTGTCTTTCTCACTCTCAACTGTCTATCACTGTATGAACTCACACACCGGCATACTTGCTCTAATTTCACATGTTGATCACTGGTTGCATGCAGCACACTGTCACGATACTGGGGAACCCAACACGCTAACACACACACAGACACACAGACAGAAAGTGTGCAGTACCGGTCCTTAGAGTGGCCGGGCTAAGCACACACAGAATAGTCAGGAGACAAGCCGAGTAAGGGGAACCAGAAAACAGAATAACGAGAAACAAGCCGAGGTCAAAGGGTAGGAGAAAGTCACAAAGTCAGTATAACAAGCCAGAGAGTACGTAACCAGAAAGCACACGTTCAGAATCAATACTATAAAGCAAAGACCACAACAGGGCACAGATAGACAGGAAAGGTAAGTATTTAAATCCTAGCCTGAATCCTGATTGGCTAACCACCAATCGGTATTAACAAACACACGTGGGGGATATCTATACCCCCCACTGTGTTTGTTGCACTGTAGCTTTAACGCCGGGTCACGTGAGTGACCCCGGCGCTTAGATAATAGTGCCGGCTCCCAGCGTGCAGCGTTAGACATGCTGCCGCTGGGAGGAGGAGAGGAGGACGCGAGCGGCGTGTCAAGAGGAGAGGACGCCGCTCGCTTATCGGTAAGGGGAGAGGGGACCCGGGCGGCGACGGACCGAGGGTGAGTGCTGCGAGAGGATTGCAGCCTCCCCTCACCGCTGCCCGCGGAGCCCTGACACACACACTGTGATTTCACTGTTTACCCTTAGACACTTCAGTCACACGCAGCCACAGTCCTCTATCTCCTGCATCTCCTCCTATTTATCGATTCTCGGCTTCTACATTTGATGATCGATTGGACTCATTTGGACACATTTGATGATCGATTGGATATGCTTTAGCTGAGATACTTTAGTAACAAGCCTTCACTCTTTCTACCCTTTCCTCCTTGTTTATATGTCATTGTTTTTATACCCCGACACTCTTTGTTTTACATTGTATGCTTGTTTCTTAGCAACACTAGGTGTATGTGCCCACACATTTCTACATCATCACACAACATGGGTTCATACTGAGTTAGCATTTTGTAGAATATTTATATTCAGTGTATATTTATTGTATGTATATATGTTTCAGACTCACTGATGTTCCTAATTTTTCTAAATTCTTTATCTATGGCATTCACCAGTGTCTACCAAACAATGCTAATAGTAGAAAACGTGGTGGTGGGCAGCTGTATATTGTTTATTGATAACTGTCTCCTTTCACTCCCACCCAAATTAATTCCTTTCCAATCCTCCTGTCAATATATACAGTGGCTCGATGTTGAGAATTGTACTTCTGTTCTTTTAATAGAAAAACATTATTTAACATTGTTCCATAAACTTTAATGATATTTTTAATCTGTGAATGTTTATGTTGGGTGATTTGGTCATTATTAAAACTATTAGTATTTTATTTGAAACTTCAGGGTTCCTTTACCGACCCTCTTTTCCAAAAAAAAATCTTTAAATGTGACTCTTTCCTCAGCCCTTGTCATATTTCTTCCTGTTAAATCTTCTCATTGCTCTGACTCATATTTCCCCTCTCATCGTCCGGTCTCCATTTTAATCATCGTCTTTTAAGACTTACATTGCAATGCAAGGTTCCAGTCTGAGGTTTCTTTTCAGGAAGCTGTCAAGATCACCACCATGCAGATACTCCAACACGTAGCATAGATGGGTCTGGTTGACAATAAAATAAAATGGGATATACTTCACAACACAAACACTTAAACATCAAAAAGAAAACTTGTTAAAACATAATTTCTCGTACTTTGCAATTATTTTTTCTATGGCAATCTAAATCCTAGAGCTGTGAAAAAAAACAAAAAAAAACGATGGTCTGTTTAACCCCTTAAGGACACATGACATGTGTGACATGTCATGATTCCATTTTATTCCAGAAGTTTGGTCCTTAAGGGGTTAAGGAACCAACTGTAATGGAGTGCCTTTGATCACTGTGTTTATGCCAATTTGAGAAGAAAAAAAAAACATGCGGAAACATGAATGCCTTGATTTATAATCCTTAAAACCTATTAAGATTGGAATATATATATATTTAAAAAAAAAAAAAAATAACAACAGATAAATCAGAATGTAACCCAAAACTGACACTAGATGTTTTCTAAGAGTAAATTTGGTGATACCACTGATCACTCCTGAATAGGCAAATTCGCAATAATTGTTTGCTTCCTGTTAGCCTTGAAATATCGGAAATTCAATTCTTCACCTAAGTTTTGAAATATCGAAACTTCAAACAAAGTGCAAGAGTTCGGAATGTTGGCAAATACAAAATTATAGCGTTTTGGCATCAAGTTGAGATTGGCGCATTGAAACATAATTTTTGTTCTTGCCAGCACAAACATGATCCTCTGCATTGAAACTGACCTGAGAACCCTCTGCAACGACTCCTAGAGTTGAGTGTGCTGATTCTCTTTGTTCCTGAGAGATGGAACATTCCTTTGCCACTTTATTTCTAGTGTCACTGGTGCCAGGAATCTAGCAATCCCTCTGACACTGCACTTGAGAGTTCAGCACTTTTAGTGCTTAAGGGACTGAGCATCTCTCTAGTACTGTAACTGCTATTCACATCAAGTTAACAAAATACATAGCACAAACACAATTAATATTGCAAACTTTGAAAGAAATGTTTAAAATATAGCCATGTGAAATATGCAAAGAACACAAAATAAGTACAAATTTGAGCATTCAATATGTAGCCTAATGGATAATGCAAAAATTACTCTTTCTAATTATGAGTTGCTAATCTTTCTTAATCTGGATGGAGTTAGTGAACGAGCTAGGTATGGGTTAGAAACTATACAAAATCAAGTCCTGTGCTCAAACGCCCACTACTCCTTGCAGCAGCAGTGACTATTGTACACATCAGCCCCAATACATACAATATTAAACAAAGCAAAAGAGTTACTTGCTCATTATCCCAAATACCTGTGGACATTTAAATAACTGGAGACTTTTTAGTATCACTCAAAAATACCCTTCTTTATCTCATTAGAGATTTTTACCTGTTAGCTGAAGACAGGAAGGTGAATTAGGATTATTCACCTAAGAGGTTTGCCTTAACGTGGCAGGTGAGTTTATAGTAGGCACAGTGCACAAGTAACTTTTTTTCTTTTGTATATATTGGTTAGAAACTAATTTGCCACAGAAAATTTAAAGCAAATATCTGCAGATATATTGCTGGTTGGTTTGTTTATGGAAAGTTGATTTATGACCATTAAGGAATTACCGGGATCTGAAACGCTCCATAGGCTTTGGTTAGGTAAGGACTTCCGGCTGCCATCTCCAGCACTCGACGTTCAGTGAGTGTCCTCTCGGAGGCTTCAGTGAGAAGGTCTTTCTTTCTCACTATTTTCAAAGCCACCACCTTCTTCGTTGTTTTATCCGATGCCAGGAAGACCTGAATGACACATAAATAAAAAGGCTTTCAGAATTTTGTGTCAATCCTTGTGTGATAACATATCTATTAGCATGATGTATTTAAAGGAAAACTGACACAAATGTTTTAAATGTAGCAAGCTATATTTACCTTAAAGGACACTATAGGCACCCTGACCAGTTCGGCTCATTGAAGTGATTTGGGTGCATAGTTCCAGGCTCCTTGACCCTGCAAAGTTAATTATAGCAGTCTTTAATAAACTACGAAAATTACCTTTGAGGGTAAACTCCAACTCTAGTGATTTTCTACCAAACAGCCACTAGAGGGTTTTTAGGTGACATTTGGTCGCCTAACTGACGCTGGACGCCCACACGCTATGCATGAGGACATCCAGTGTCATGTTAAACCCCCTATGGTAGAAATACTAATGCAAGCATGGCCATTGCCGTGCATACGCATTAGGTCTTCCCTGCCGGATGACGTCAGCAGGGGAGGAGCAGAGGCAAACCCAAACCAGCGCCGACAGGGCTTTAACTCCTTCTGCAGCACGGGGGTGAGGGCTGTGAGGCAGGGGGAAGCTATGGTGCCAGGAAAACAACTTTGATTTCCTGGCACTATAGTTTCCCTTTAAGAAACCTACGGTGTCGTTATTATATTACAGACATATCTTGTAAAATACATTATTATTTTGTTTTTTAGCCTTTCTCCTTTAAACTATCTTTAATATGCCCTATGATCTCATTACACCTAACTTGATCAAAAACACAACAGAGTAGCTGTGCACAAATCCAATCCCTGCCCTGTTTATATACTGAAGTCTGTACCAGATATGGCTGATTGAAGCTAATGTATCAGATAGATTGTGATAAAAGCATATTCATTCACAGTGTTTAGCATTCTAATGGTATTTCTAAACCATTGGCACCACTTATAATTTATAGCAGAGAGCCCTCTCTGTGGGCATGCTACCATAGATCACTGCTAGGGTGCCCAGCAGTGTATTCACCGCGAGGCTAACAAGGCATTAGCCTTGGGCGGCACTGCCTTATGTTCTGGGGGGCCCAAGAGCTGGCCGGCTGGCTACCTTTGGGCCCCCCCACGAGGCAGGCGGCAGCTTCTATTGCGCAGCATCAATAGTATCAATAATACATCAATAATTGGAGGTCTCCCCCAGATTCCAGCGCCATCTTGTTAATAAGGGTGTTAGTCGATGTCAAGGGGAAACTCCCTAGCGGCCATTTTAGGTAAATCACATATAAAGTTGAATAATGCTGATTGTAGTTATGCTGAGTAAATAGGCATTTTACTAACATAAATTGGGTTAATATTTTTGTCCACAACACCAATGTTCAGTAACTTTACAGTACCATCAACGTTTCAGTCCTAGTCCGGATGAGGACCGAAACTTTGATGGTATGGTAAAGTTACTGAACATTGGTGAATACAGTTTGCAAATTAAGAAGACCAGTGAGTGCACTACTTTGAGTGTATATGTGTATATATATATATACAAAAAATGTCCAAACTCTGGCACTCAACCTCCAATATTCACAATACAACTTGACCCGGGTGCTTCTCAGCAATAAATAGACGAAAAAGGAGACAGGAGCACTCATTCGGATTTTCAAAAAATGTATTTCAATAAATCACCTCCACAGATGTGGAGGTGATTTATTGAAATACATTTTTTGAAAATCCAAGTGAGTGCTCCTGTCTCCTTTTTCGGCTATATATATATATATATATATATATATATATTTTTTTTTTTTTTTACACACACGGAGAGCATTGCTGTAATTGAACAGAATATTTTTATTATAGTAGCGCACATCAGCTTTAGAAAATACACAGCAAAAATACAAACAATAGCACAAACAAAAAGAGAATCCAGTGCATTGGTTCTTAACAGAGACCCAAATGTTACAAATGATACAGTATTAGCTGGGTGACCCATTGTACAATCACATAATTAACACAGTAACTTCCTGTGTATTGTAGTATGTAAGGAAGTATACTCTATAAAGCTTTATTAAATCTTCAAAATGTGAAAATATCCTCTATTGCACTTCTATTTATTCAATCCATAAAACAGTTTCCATTGACATTTAGTAGAAATGTATCTCTCTCGCTATCCTACTATATCTTTGAGAATGTCCATCATTCCTATCAGGTCATGTGACCAGGTAGCAATTGTAGTGACAGTTGGAGTGGATTAAACTGGCCATAATTACAGTGAAAAATCACAACAAACACTATCAATTTCCAGTACTACTAACTAAATGACAATTAAATATCCAACAGAAGAACATGTAAGAAATATGGAATATGGAATTTATTCACCAAAGAGTATGTTGATGTCAATTGAGAAGGCAATATTATTTGGGTTAAAATGGGTGAAGGCCTACTTTAAGCTAATTTTTATAATTCTTCCCATTACATACTGTTTAGGGAATTAACCCTCATCTTCCTATTGTTCCTGTGTTACTGTGTAATTGTCTCATTTATTGTACATTTCCCCCCCTTTCATAATATTGTAAAGCGATGCAGAATTAGTTGGCCAATAATAATAATAATAATAATAATAATAATAACCTTGTTTGGTTTTTAATACTGTGCACTGCCCATAGAACTAATCTTAAAATAAAAGTAGAGAGAAAATGGGAAGGTGGGACCTCCCACTTGAAAAGTGGGGGGAGGCAGGTTTCACTGAGATTACAACCGATTAAAAAAAATCATTCTTAAATAGAAGATATTTTAAATACAATTTTATTACAAAAATGGTTAAAGGATTTATACCAAGTAATAATGGATGAAAACATGTGCTAAAATAAAAATGTGTAACAAAAAACAAACAATAAATGAAAGAAAGGGGGGCAGGTCTGGTCTTAATTATACCAGTGCTAGTCTAATTTGTAACGTTACACAGGGTTATGCCCGTATTACTCACCTAACCCTATCTAAACAACAGAATAGGTTTTATAACCTATCTCTGAATCTAATTTTTCAATAAATTTTCTAATTGATGCTAAAATAAATTGACATAAAGTTCAATCTTACAGGGGAGCAAACAGAATATATTAATGTATTTTCAAGTTAAAACCAGCAATAGATGAAACTAAGTGACCACAATCAGAGACAAATCACATGTTTAAGCTTTTGAATATAAATCTTTAAATGATTTGATAAGGGTGTACATCCTATAACCAATTATTGAGAATTATATTAATCAATAATGTGTTACATCACCCCTAAAAATTCAGTTTCTTTTGTAAAAAACATATCTGCTGTGTGAATGGATATTTCACAAATTGCGTACCTTTCCGTAGCCACCCTTGCCAAGCAGTCGGTGGAATGTAAATCTCTCCAGCGAAAGAGATGAATCCAAAGATGGACCTGGATCTTCTGGAGAGTTGCTGATTTCTCCATTAATTTCCTCTTCACTCGCGCGTTGTTTTCCTTCTTCATCTTTAGGTTCTTCTTTCTTCCTTTTCTTCACCTGTAGCTCTTTCCTGATGTCACTGTCCTTGTTGTCTTCTTTTTGTTGTGTTCTTCCTCTGCTCTCTACGTCTTCAGCGGTCCTCTTCTTCGTCTTCTTACCATCCATGTTTGAGTTTGATGGTTTTAATCCACGAATTGTCGAATAAAATTTTTGCCAACTGTCACCAATCAAAATCGCTCTCAAAAGGTTTGAAGTGAAGTGGCAGGTGCATGAGCCAAGTTCTATGTCATGAGTTCTAAAGTGCTCTGATTGGTCAGAAACTGCATTGTGTTGTTTTTTTTGTTTATTTTTAAATCCCAATGATTATTATTTTTATTTTTTATTCATCTTTCATAATAAATAATTCATATTTCTTAAAACTCTTTGTAAATGTATAATTTCAAATATATTTTAGGTTTAGTGTTTAGCTTCTCATCTATGCCATTTGTGCAGAGCTGGCAGTAAATATGGCCACCTCAGTAGAGATCTACATGTCCATTTTCTTACTCGGTGTCTGAGTGCGGCACACTAGGCCTTGTTACTGCACCAGGTTGTGTGCGTGCATCCTTTTGACATCTATATTTATTCTGTACAATTGCTGCTCACTTAATTAGGAAATTGTATAGAGGTTTAATACGTACTTAAAACGGACCTTGTCACCCACGCATTTTGTGAATGAAAGCTCCATTTTGAGTACTTGCTTTGTGTCCGACAGTCTCTTTGGTTATTACTGACCGATGCAGTATATCAGTTCATTCTGATTTGCGGCAGTGCATTTAGGTAACGTGTATGTATTGCCCCACACAAAGTCCTCTATGCTGTTAGCATGTAGCAAATTACAACTTATAGGTATCAGCAATTTAGGGCAAGATAAGGCAATTTATGCCGTAAAAATGTATCTTTTGTTTTTTCTTGTTTTAGTTAAAGGGGCACCCTGGGCACCAATACTATTGCAGCTTAATATAGTGGTTTTGGTGCCTTGGTGCTCTCTTTGTATGGTGACAAGTATAACCATTGCCATTTATGAGAAAAAGTTGTGTTTATGTTTGTCAATCAGTGTGCCTCTAGTGACTGTTAATCGCACTGCGTTTTTAGAGGCATTTCCATGTAAAAACGTGTGAAGTTTTCTTTGTTTGACATCATGATGATGTCAAACGCAGTCAAGTCTCTCCATAGAGAAATACCTTAATGCATCTCTATGAAAAGAATCCTATTGCCAATTGCCATGCATGCACAGTAGGATCCTCAATGCTTTTCTATTGAGGGGTGTCCTGAATGTAAAAACCAATAAGAACATTTTAATGTTAAAAGTACTATATGTAATCATAAATGCTGCCTGAGCCACTATTTATTAGAGATTATGAATGAGGCAAAATATAGTATGCAGGATCTGGATGCCTTACCTGACAGTCCAGCTTAGTGCTAGCATTGGCACATGCCCCTTATCATTATAAATACTGTCCCCACAGGCAGGGGATTTCAGTAAATGGATTGTCTTGCTGGCCCTAATCCTAACTTGAACCCTAATCTTTTCAAATAGTGTTTTTTTATTATTTTTTTTTGTAAAGAAAATAACGGTAAAAAAGTCAAAACAATTCATCCACAACTGTATATATAGTTAATGTTAGGGCCACCCAGAACTCCTTGCGGTAGTAATATCACTGCAAATTTGTGATTTCTATGGGAAAAGCAAGTCTTATGGCTTAACTGGTGTGCAGATTTATGTTTAACATTTAACACAATGTTAAACAAAAATCTGCACACCAGTCACACAGACTTAAGGTGGAAGGGGTTTTCAATCACAATTTTCTCCCCACCATAACCTTTCTGTTTTGTGCAACATATAAGAAAATAGGACTCTAAGCCGTTATAGGGCCGGGTCCGTCATGCTGGGGAAGCACTTAACGCCGGACCCAGTCCGTCATGCGCTCAAATTAACCCTAGATCGCTGCGGTGCTGGCGATCGCGGGTTTAACGCTGTTGCTGGGTGCCTGTGAGTCAGGGGCAGACCAGCAATAGCAAATTGCGATGTCCCAGCCATGGGCGTCCGCAGGTGGGGGGGCAAGGGGGTGCACTTGCCCCTCCCTGGATTTTTCAGCTTGTTCTGCTATTTTTCGTGTGAGATTTAAAATGAACTGCAATACCGGCGCCGGCCAGTAGGATGCGCTGTGTATGGAGAGAGACAGATATAGGAAGCTGCATCTATCCCTGCTTCTCTCTGCTGATTGAAACTTCAGAGGAGCAACACATGCAGCCAGAGACAGCCTACAGATCAGGTAAGTGAGGAATGGGGGGGTTAAAATAGCATATAAATTAGGGGAGTGAGGGATGGGGGGGCAGCCTATATATTAGGGGAGTGAGGGATGGGGGGCAACCTATATATTAGGGGAGTGAGGGATGGGGGGGGCAACCTATATATTAGGGGAGTGAGGGATGGGGGGCAGCCTATATATTAGGGGAGTGAGGGATGGGTGGCAGCCTATATATTAGGGGAGTGAGGGATGGGGGGCAGCCTATATATTAGGGGAGTGAGGGATGGGGGGCAGCCTATATATTAGGGGAGTGAGGGATGGGCGGCAGCCTATATATTAGGGGAGTGAGGGATGGGGGGCAACCTATATATTAGGGGAGTGAGGGATGGGGGGGCAGCCTATATATTAGGGGAGTGAGGGATGGGGGGCAGCCTATATATTAGGGGAGTAAGGCATGGGGGCAGCCTATATATTAGGCGAGTAAGGCATGGGGGGCAGCCTATAGATTAGGCAAGTGAGGCATGGGGGGGCAGCCTAAAGATTAGGCAAGTGAGGCATGGGGGGGCAGCCTATAGATTAGGCAAGTGAGGCATGGGGGGGCAGCCTATAGATTAGGCAAGTGAGGCATGGGGGGAGGGGGGAGGCTAAATGAAGAGTCAACAAGGAGCAGGGGCAGCAAGGAGCAGGAAGGGTCTGCAAGGAGCAGGGGCAGCAAGGAGCAGGAAGGGTATGCAAGGAGCATGGGCAGGTAGGGTCTGCAAGGAGCAGAAAGGGACAGAAGGAGCACAAATGTAAAGGAGCAGAAATAATCAAAAGGAGCACAAAGGTAAAGTTGAAGAAGGAGCAGAAAGGGACAGCAAGGAGCACAAAGCTAAAGTAGGAGAAGGAGCAGAAAGGGTCTGCAAGGAGCAGAAAGGAATCAGAATGAGAAAGGAGCAGAATGGCGCAAAATAAGCAGAATGGAGCAGAAGGAGCCAAATATAGAAGACAGTGTCAGAAGAAAAAGAAGACTGTCAAATGAAGGAGAAGAAAAGGAGATTGAAGCAGGAAGGACAAATGGAGTGAACCTGCCACTTTATTCTGGACACCACATCATAAGGCTTTGGTACCTGGGCCTGGCAGGGAAACTCTGGACCTTCTCATCTCCCCAGGTAAAAAAAAAATATCAGTGTTAATGTGTTCACTTTTATTTACTGAGTGTCAGGAAGCACAGAGTGCCGCTGGGTAGGGGTGTTGCTGATTGACTAGAGCGGTCAGCTGGCACTCTAAGCCAATCAGTAGCTCCCCATTCATAAAAAGTTTTTAAAAAATTATGAACCGGGAACTAGCGATTGGCTTAGAGCGTCAACTGTCAACTCTAGCCAATCAGCAGCACCCATGCCTGACGTCAATCTGCACTTCCTGACACTCCGTTTCAGATGCCGAATACCACTGAGGGACCTGGAGCTGGAGGAAGCCTTTGGGGTTAAACCATTTGAGAGCGGTTTAACCCCTTAAAGGAAAGAGCACCCAGGGGCTTCCTTGCATCATAGCATTTTCATTTAGATGAAATTGTTATGGTGACCAGAATGTTCCTTTAATTTGCTTAACCCCTTAAGGACCAAACTTCTGGAATAAAAGGGAATCATGACCTGTCACACATGTCATGTGTCCTTAAGGGGTTAAAGGAACACTATAGTGTCAGGAATACAAACATGTATTCCTGACACCATAGTTGTGAAAACGCTATTCACCCTGGCTTTATGTGATAATCACTATGCACCTCCCCTTCATGACACTGCCAAAAAGGGGCCATGCATAGATGTCATTACAATTATGCCCCCCCCCCAGGAAAAATTCCTGCAGACGCCCATGGTCCCAGCCCACGTTGTCACAATGCTGCTGGGATATCAGATCTGCTTCCCTCCACCTCTTGTGGGTTTTTGAAGTGTAGAGAGATGGATCGTTGTAACATTGTGTCCCTGAAGTGAATTAATTTGTTTGAAGAGGTTCCAAATCCCATTTACCATGTTCTTTTAAAAAAAAAAAAAAAAAATTTTCCCTGCTGATTGATCACTGGCAGCAGTGATCAAAATACAGATCACAGTACTTTACTGTGATTTTTTTTTTTTTTTTACTCTCAGGGGTTAAATTCGATTTTTTAGTAACCCTAAGGGATTTAGTTGGTTGAGGTGGGTGGAATTTAGTGGGAATTGAGGAATTTAGTGATAAACTGATAAAAAAAAAAAGGAAAGTTTAGTTATTTAGTTAAAGTTTATTCCCTTAATCCAAAATGCTTAGGAAGTATAGTGCAGAGGAGGCTTATGCTATGTTATCGGTCGACTCAGAGGCGACCGACACTGCCTCCGAGAGTGATGCAGGGGACAGGGACTTTGTGCTAGATACTGCAGGACCATCAGGAGAAATACCTGATTCCCCTAATGCTGAACATGGCGCAGATGACTGGGTACCCCCTATTAATTTTTCACCAGACATCCCAGAGTTCACTGCCAATCCTGGCATACAGGCTGACCTGTCTGGTTATAATATGCTGGATTTCAAGATCAGAGACAACATGGGTTTACTTCAGGGAGATCATGCCAAACTAATCTTATTGATTTTTTTGATTAGGTAACTAAAATAATAGATCAGGGTGGGGCACTAGACATTGCTTACCTAGATTTCAGTAAGGCTTTTGACATTGTTGCACATAGAAGGCTTATCAATAAACTGCAATCTTTAAGTTTGGTTCCAATATTGTTGAATGAGTAAGGCAGTGGCTGAGTGATAGGCAACAGAGGGTTGTAGTCAATGAAGTATATTAGAAGCATGGTCATGTCACCAGTGAGGTACCTCAGCGATCTGTACTTGGACCCATTCTCTTTAATATTTTTATTAGTGATATTGCAGAACGTCTTGATGGTAAGGTATGTCTTTTTGCTGATGATACTAAGATATGTAACAGCGTTGATGTTCCAGGAGGGATAAGCCAAATGGCATATGATTTAGGTAAACTAGAAAAATGGTCAGAGTTGTGGCAACTGACATTTAATGTGGATAAATGCAAAATAATGCATCTTGGACGTAAAAACCCAAGGGCAGAGTACAGAATATTTGATAGAGTCCTACCCTCAGCATCTGAGGAAAGGGATTTAGGGGTGATAATTTCTGATGACTTAAAGGCAGACAATGTAATAGAGCAGCAGGAAATGCTAGCAGAATGCTTGGTTGTATAGGGAGAGGTATTAGCAGTAGAAAGAGAGAAGTGCTCATGCCATTGTACAGAACACTGGTTAGACCTCACTTGGATTATTGTACGCAGTACTGGAGATCGTATCTCCAGAAGGATATTGATACTTTAGAGAGAGTTCAGAGAAGGGCTTCTAAACTGGTTCATGGATTGCAGAATAAAACTTAGAAGGAAAGGTTAAAGGAACTTAACATGTATAGCTTGGTGGAAAGACGAGACAGGGGGGATATGATAGAAACATTTAAATATATAAAGGGAATCAACACAGTAAAGGAGGAGACTATATTTTAAAGAAGAAAAACTACCACAACAAGAGGACATAGTCTTAAATTAGAGGGCCAAGGTTTAAAAATAATATCAGGAAGTATTACTTTACTGAGAGGGTAGTGGATGCATGGAATAGCCTTCCAGCTGAAGTGGTAGAGGTTAACACAGTAAAGGAGTTTAAGCATGCGTGGGATATGCATAAGGCTATCCTAATTATAAGATAAGGCCAGGGACTAATGAAAGTATTTTTAAAAATTGGGCAGACTAGATGGGCCGAATGGTTCTTATCTGCCGTCACATTCTATGTTTCTATGATTATATGCAGCTGTTCTTGGGACTTGAGATTTTTGTGGAGGTAGTCACCCAGACTAATCCATACGCTGAGCAGTATCTGGCACACAATCAAGAGTCTCTTATCGCCAGGAAAGAGAGATGGAACCCAACCAGTGTGCCAGAATTGAAACAGTTCTGGGCACTGACAATGCTAATGGGGATAATTAAAAAGCCCACAATTAGAATGTATTGGTGTAAAAACCCCATTTGCAATACCCCCCATTTTCCCCCCAGACAACGAGTAGTAGGGACAGATATGAAGATATACTGTGAATTATCCAAAAGGTCATCCGCAGTATGATTTTCTATATAAAATACACCGTCTAATTGCCCACTTCAGCAAAAAATGTGACACTATCTATAACTCAAAAAATATATATTTCTATTGATGAATCCCTCATGAAGTTTAGGAGGAAGACTGGGGTTTAAACAGTACATCCCATCCAAAAGATCCCGATATGGGATCAAATTTTATAAACTGTGTGAAAGTGGCAGTGGCTATATGTACACCTTCTGTGTATACAAAGAAAGGGATAGCCACCGTGATCCCTCAGGTTGCCTATATATAGTAGGGACAAGTGGGAAAATTGTCTGGGACCTAATCATGCCATTACTTAACAAGGGATATCACTTGTATATTGATAATTTTTATAATAGTATCCCACTTCTAAAAATGCTGCTTTGAGACTGTGACTTGTGGCACTATTCGGAAGAGTCGCACAGGTTTCCCAAAGGCTCTAGAAGAAAAAAAAATAAAAAGGGGGAAAAGAGCAGCTCTCTGCCAGAATGAACTGTGATAAAAGGAGGTGTTCATCCTAACGCAGGGTCGCATCTCGTGGCAGAGAGGAAATTAAACGTGTGCCAGTCTGCATAACACATTACAATCAGCCTATCGGGGAGTTGACCTGTCCGGTCAACTGATGCAGCCGTATTTTATCATGCGAAAGACGATGCGTTGTAGTCGGGGACATAAGCCGTAAGTGTACTGATTATACCAGAGTATGAAAGTCGGTTGAGGTGTGCCGTAACCGACGTATGAGGTAGGCCTGAAATAAAAGAGGGCCCACCCAGGAATGGTTTATAGAGGGTTGTGGTGGGAGGGATGAACCCGGCTATTCCAGTGCTGAACCAGAGGGGGCCTGAGCTTTTATAGCCGGGTAACCCCTCCCACAACTACAGGCTATGCCTTACTATTTGTAGTCGGGGACATACGCCGTAAGTGTACTGATTATACCAGAGTATGAAAGTCGGTTGAGGTGTGCCGTAACCGACGTATGAGGTAGGCCTGAAATAAAAGAGGGCCCACCCAGGAATGGTTTATAGAGGGTTGTGGTGGGAGGGATGAACCCGGCTATTCCAGTGCTGAACCAGAGGGGGCCTGAGCTTTTATAGCCGGGTAACCCCTCCCACAACTACAGGCTATGCCTTACTATTTGTAGTCGGGGACATAAGCCGTAAGTGTACTGATTATACCAGAGTATGAAAGTCGGTTGAGGTGTGCCGTAACCGACGTATGAGGTAGGCCTGAAATAAAAGAGGGCAAAAAGGTTGGAGTAAACAATACATTTTATTTATACACAGATTACATAGCAAGACCTTTGAATGCTGATCTTAGTTCTATTTCTGGTTGTGGAATGTAAGTGGTGTAAACCGCTGATTTCCACCGACCTAATCTTTTAATTATGTGAGATGGTACGCCATGACTAGAGGCTGCTGAAGCGGCTCCGATTCTGAACGAGTGACCGGAAAATCCTGTGGGATTGAGGCCGAGTCGGGTGAACAGAGTTCTGACGTACTGAATGAACTTGGCCGTTGTTAAGGGTAGACCTTGGAGTGTGAGTAGTGGGGTGTTTTGATTGAGACCTGTGAGGGAGGCCAAAAAGGTGTCGAATACTGCGACCGGGCACCACTGATTGCCCGTGGGGTAGTAGCAGATCTTAGTCGGTGGGCCTACTTGGTTAGTTTTTGTGCGACCTAGGCTGAGAACGTAGTGATCTGTGTTTCTCTGGAGATTTGAAATGTAGAGAGGCTGACAAGAAACACTATTGGTAGTGAACTCGTTTGGACGTAGAAACCCATAGAAAGCTAGGTATGCCGCTGTCTTGATAACCAGGTTGGTATGGGATTCGAAAGGTTTGGAGTCCAAAATATTGGAGAGTGAGCGGAACTTGTGACCGTCTATCGGTAGTCTAGACGAGGTAGTGGGTATGTCTAATCTCATTATACCTTTTAATATGGTTTTTACGGGATAGGAAGATATGAAGGGTTTAGTACTAGGGTAGGCACTGATGATATGATGTTGTATACCCGAGAGATATAGTTTAATGGTGTTCAATGCTAATTTTAGGTTAAGGTGGCAGAAAGAAATAAAGGCGATAATGGAGTCTAAAGAATGGGTGTTGGTTAACTGATGGTCTGTTGTGAATTTGGTGTATAAGCTAAATGCTCGATTATAAGCGCGGGATGTGTTTGTGGATAGGGCTGCTCCGGCTAGGTATCTGCTGTGAGATAGCAGTCTTTCTAGTCCAGGATGAGGTCTCGGAATGGAGGGGTGCTGACCGGTCTGGAGTTGGCTGTGGGATGTGTCTTGAAGAAAACCTGTAAGTTAAATCGAGACAATGCATCAGCGGCTATGTTGGTTTTCCCTGGGATGTGGATGCAAGTGATATGGAACTGTAGTGTCGCTGCTAACCAAGTCAGCCTTCGAATCAGTCTCATGATGGTGAGTGAGGAGGATCTACCCTTGTTTATTATGTCACAGGCTGGTTTGTTGTCGGAAAAGCATTTTACCGCTTTCCCCTGCCATAAGTGTCCCCACACTCTTGCGGCTGCCACTATTGGGTAGATCTCAAATAGAGCCGATGTACTCGGAAATGAGGGTAGACCTAGGGTTTCTACCGGCCATGAATCTCTGAACCAGTCATTGATATAGATTGCTGCGAACCCTGTGTGAGCTGCTGCATCGGTCCAGATGATGGGTGAGGAGTCTGATAAAGGTGTAATGAACATGGCTACCCCATTCCAATGAGTTAGGAACCGTAACCACATGAGTAGGTCTGCCCTTGCGTGAATATCTAGTGATATCCTGCTGGAGTCTGTATTGAGCAACGGGAGGAGGTTCAGCAATCTTGAGATAAACGCCCGACCTTGGGGAATGATTTTCATGGCTAAGTTTAACGTGCCCAGTAGGGATTGTAGGTCTGACCTGGTACACGTGTCCTTCCCCAGAAAATACTTTACCATCTCAATGATCTGCTGCACCTTCTCACGAGGGAGACTAGCCTGTAACGTAACGGTGTCTAGGTCGATACCTAAGAACGTGAGTTTTGAAGTAGGGCCTATTGTCTTAGCTTGAGACAGTGGCACCCCCAATGCTGTAAATAAGGCCAACGTTTTCTGGAGACTAACTGGTGCGGACTGAGGTGGTTCTATCGTCAGGAAGTCATCCAGATAGTGCAGAACAGTGGGACAGTGAGTGACATTGAGGAGTAGCCAGCATAAAGTGTCGGCAAAAATGTCGAATAATTTCGGGCTACTTTTTGCTCCGAAGGTAAGGCGGGTGGCAAAGTAATATTTGTTTTCCCATTTGATGCCGTGCACGTGCCACAGGGACGGGTGAATGGGTAGGAGCTTGAAGGCGTTGGAAATATCGGTTTTTCCTAACCAGGCTCCCCCCCCTGCCCTCAGAATAGATTGAATGGCATCATCTACTGTGGTATACTGCAGGGAAAACTCTTCCGAAGGTATTAACGAATTGATGCTGGGAGTAGGTAAAGAATGAGGAGCGGACAAGTCGTAGATAAGTCTTTTTTTATTGTTGGACTTGCCAGTGGCAATACCTATAGGGTTGGTGCGCCAGCTGGCGAAAGGAGGGTGAACAAAGGGGCCTATGATAAAGCCGTTAGTCAGTTCGGTCCTGAGTAGTGACTGTGTAGTGATTGGGTCAAGGATAGCTGACTGTAAGTTGGGACATTCTAGAACACCAGTGGGGAGTGTGACTAGACCCGTGTGGAAACCTTCAGTGAAGCCCTGAATGAGGAAGTCGACTAAGTGAAGGGAAGGGTGTGCCTGGAGGTAGAATGCCAGGTTGTCGATGCTAACTTCGGTTAGTCATTGTTTGGGGTACAGACGATTGGGGCACATAGTTTTTGCATGTGCCCGGAAGCAGATTGAGCAGACGTGCAGCAGTCTGCAAGAACTGAACCCACAACTTCCTGAATTGAAGTTGTTGCAGATCTGCGCTTTGCCAAGGTATATAATGGGTCTGCCCAACTTGTCCTTCAATCCTCTGTGTTCTGTAGTGGAGGAACCGAAGGTAGCCCGACTAGTGGTAGGAAGGTTAGGATCGACTGGGCACAGGTTGGTGGAGTGTGAGATAGAGGCGCATAGGGCACAGGATGGAGGCTTTTGGCCCGCGAAATGGCGGCAGAAGAGTTCAGTATCCATGTTACTCCAGTTGGTATGAGTGTTAAATTGAGTTATGGATGCTGCCGCCTTGGCCGAAAACGATTTGTGGTAATCATAGAAGGAAAAACCCCCATACTTGTGTCCTAAGTCCACCAACTTGTGCATGTACAAGTCCAATTCCTCCCTACGGTGAGGGGAAGTGGAACAGATTACGTCACGGTAGAGGCCGAAGGCAAGGACGAATTCCGGTATGGTGAGCTTCCGGTTGAGCCTGGGATCTCTGGCTTTTAGCACAACCGAAAGATCGCCGTAGCAATAAGCCTTGTTCTCTACGACATCTTGTGATGCGATTAGCAGAGAAACCAGGTTTATGTCCTTGCCTTCCAGAATGTCTTTGCGTATTGTCGGGGGTACGAAATGTGCAGGCGTGATGATGTGGGAGGATGTGCTTGGTATTGGGTTTATGATAGTGTCATTACCGTGGGGGAGGAGGACCGGAGTGAGGGTTGGTGCCGGAGTGAGGGTTGGTGTGGGCGAGGTGACTGTCGCCGTCTGGGGAGTTTCCAGTTTATCCAGCCTGGTGCTGATCGTGGTAATTGAGGCCAAGAGGGATGACATCAGACCCTTGATCTCATTATAGTTTTCTGAATGCAGAACTACTCCAGGTTGGGGAGTACAAGCATTAGAAATGTAAAGTTTGTACAGTTCTGCTTTGCGGGCTGTAGCTGGATACGGGACACCCATGCGACGTAGTTCAGCCGCGAGCTTGGGGATGGTCCATGACCGGAGAGCGTATGGGCTGGCTGGTTCTAGGTTCTCGGTGGGAGTGCTTGGGCCGGCCGGAGTGGCGGGTCTGGTAGGGGTTTCAGGTATGGCCAGCTCTTCTTCTTGGTCATGGGATTGAGACATACTAAAAAATGAAAAATAGGGTAAGAGACGGGTTTTGATTCTGAGCGAAGTTGCCTGAGTCAACTGGTGCTAGCTATGCCGAGCCGGCGAAACATTATCTGTCTTATGAGGAAGGTGAGGCCCTACTAATGCCAAGTGGCGAGAGAGGCTCTATCTATGTGGAGGGCCGGTTGGACGAGGGACACCTAAATGACGTGGTGGTAACGTTGGCCTCTCTGTGACTGTAACAAGACAAAGTAGGTTGGCTGTGACTGGTGAGACCCTAGCTGACCACCAAGGGTGGTTGTTGTGAGGCTCTGTCTATGCGTTGGGCCGAGGGGCGAATACCTCCGACGAGGATGGGTGTATGCCTCCCAGGAACATTTTTAATTTACAATAACTTAGCTACAGGCTGTACGCCAGTTGTCACCAGTTGACTGCCCTATATATGTATATATATATATATATACTGGGTCGGGGTGGAGTGATCGTCGTGCGACCGTACCTATTTGTTTGTTGTACGAGTTTCCAACGTTGGGTTTTGGAGGGATTTATAGATTATTATTATTTCCTTTTCGTCTGTGAAATAAAACATATGGTTAGGGACGGCTAATTGGTTTGGGCTTGAAAATATATATATATATTTTTTTTTTTTTTTTTTTTAAATGGTTTTACCTGTTAACGCTTTAAATAACGATGTTGATTTGGGTGATAGCTTGGACGTCAGGTGGGGTAACAATCTGGGGGTAGAGTTAGAAGTTATCCTTTGTATCCTCTATGTTAAATATCGGTTATGGATAAAGTGCGGTGAAACTTAAATATTTACCAGTGGTAGGCTAGGAATGGGAGTCCGATGATGGCTCCGAGTATCAGGGGAGTTGTTGAACCAGGATTCGAATTGGGCCAGGCGTGAATCCTGAGGAGATGGACGTATTTGGTTTAAGTCGTGACTTTTATGTGGAGGGCATGACAAAGGACGGGACAACCCCTGACATGGGGTAAGCTAATCCTTACCGAGTGCGTAAAGACAAAAGTTTAGCTTTAAATATCTAATTGTATTATTAATTAATTTTTTTTTTTTTATTATTTATTTATTTATTTATTTATTTATTTATTTATTTATTTTTTTTTTTTTTTTAAAACACCTGTGTAGGTGATAGGTAACCTCACCCGGTTTTTGGAAATGTGTGACAGGTTCAAGTAAACATTTGAACCAAACATATTACACATGAAAACATTATGATATAATAGCCAGGAGTATAACTTAATAGTGAAATCTGGGGAAAAAGAAGGGGAAAAAAAAACCAACAAACATATATACTGCTTATTTTAACATTGTGTCATAATATGTGTGGCCACCAGGGGTCGTCTGTTTCCTTTTTTTTTTTTTTTTTTGAGAAAGTAAACGGATATAAATATATTTTGTCCACCAGGGGGCGTTGTGAGCTGACATGCGTTTTGTCAGCAAGAAATTTGCAAACACTAATTGCCGGGTGGCCGGTTACCGAACCGCGTTGGAGAGAAAGGGTTTGAGGTCTGCGTGACCAGTGAAACCGGATGGTAAGGAACTGCGGTACCGAGCGGTAGTGTAAGTATAAGGACGTAATTTGGAACAGGTGAGCAAAGTGTGCGTGGATGCCAGGCGTCTGGCTGAGGGTGGTGTGGATGAGACTCACGGTTTCTGGGACCTGGATTAGGTAAGTAAGTGTCCGGATTCAGCAACCGCCGTGGGTCTGGCTGGGGAGGATGGGAGTTCGTCGGGATCCCGGTAGATTGCCGGGCTGGAGCGCTAGACACCGAGCAGAGGGTAAGCACTTCGGACCGGAGTGGATCACGTGGGGACGAGCTCGAACCGGAAGTACAAAGGTTCCGAATGAACCCGGCTATTCCAGTGCTGAACCAGAGGGGGCCTGAGCTTTTATAGCCGGGTAACCCCTCCCACAACTACAGGCTATGCCTTACTATGTGTTCATCCTAACGCAGGGTCGCATCTCGTGGCAGAGAGGAAATTAAACGTGTGCCAGTCTGCATAACACATTACAATCAGCCTATCGGGGAGTTGACCTGTCCGGTCAACTGATGCAGCCGTATTTTATCATGCGAAAGACCAGGGCATAGTATAAAAAAGTGGGCATATATATAATGCAGACGGCAATCTACAATACCTTTGTAATTTTTAACAAGGCAAATGCTGAGCTGAAATGCACGTTTCTATAATTTCAGTTTCAGCTCATTTCTGGGTTGCTTGAGTGCCACAGAGCCTAGCAGTGGAGCCGAGCAGAAGAATGAAGACAGGTCACTTCTGCTTCAGGATTCTATCAAGCCCCAGAATGAAATCCCCCCAGAAAAGGTGCAGGGTGTGTTACAAGAGGGGCGTAATAGCGGAGACCAGATATAACTGCCCTGATTACCCCTTTCAGCCCGGCCAATGTATTGGCCACTGTTTTAAAATTAACCACACCCAGGCCGAATAATTAGACCGGTTTTGGGGTGTGATTTTAGTCATCTGTTTGGTTACCGAATGTTGGCTTTGTCTCCCGTTTATCCTGTCTTCTCTGATCCTTGACCTCGGCTTGTCCTTTTTCTTTACTCCTTTGACCTCTGCTTGTAACTTTTTTTTATTTTTTCAATTTGAATTTTATTGAAATTTATTTGCATTAAAACATCTGTTTTCAACATATGTAGGATATGTAAAATAGGCGAACTATATGTTATATAAGTCAAACAGTAATACAATTGGCACGCTTGTCTTAAATGTACAACAGTACTATAAACATTGTATGATTCATTTTAGGGTAGGTGAACCGTCTAAAAAAGATACGGTGTCTGTGGGATAAAGGGTCTTGGAACACACTGATGGGGTATGTTTAGGGACTCTGGTGGCAGGACCACAAGGGTTGCAGTCTCTAGTTCATTTACGACCTGTCAGATAGCCTGCGGATCTGTTTTATATACAGTCCCTTGCTGGGTTGTATTTTCTATCTTGGAATCTGGTGCGCTGTCTTCGGTGGCGCTGTGGTGTTTGAGTGAACCTGTTGATCCTCTGGTAGCTTCAGGGCTCTCAGCAGTTTCTGCGGGTCATCTGTGGAGGATAGGGTTAGAATGTCTTTCCCACAAGGTACCACCAATGAGCCTCCCATGTCCCAGCGGTACTTGATGGTGTTGTCACGTAGTCGTTTGGCCACTGGGCCTAGTTTCCTCTTTTCCGCGAGGACTTGAAATGGGAGGTCGCTGTAGATGGAGACTGGGTGTCCCTCCAGCTGTACCGTGCCCAATTCCCTGGAGCGCTTCATTATTGCACTGCGTGCGGTTATGTCTCTAGTCACGGCAATTACATCCCTAGGTGCCGTTTCTGGGGCCGTTGCTGCCTTTCTGACTCTAAAGGTTACTGATATGGATGGGGTATCTGGGCTATCCGTGATGCCCATAGAGGCTATCATTTTTCTCACGGTTGGGAGCAGGACTCCATCGCTTACCCCTTCTGGCACTCCTCTTAGGCGGACATTTCGCCGGCGGTGTCTGGAGTCTAGGATGATCACTGTTTTCTGCAGTGAATGTACCTGCTTAGTAAGTTCTACCAATTGTTCTTTTGACTGGCTTTGTTGCAGGTCTCGCAAGGCCTCTCTCTCCTCCACCTCTTGTAGTCTCTTGCGGATGCTGCAGACCTCTGTCTGAGTCTGCTGTATGTCCGACTTCCATATTTTCCTCATGGCCGTGAGTAGCCGTTTGATATCTCCCTTTGTGGAGGGAGAGGAGTCTTCTTCCGACTCTGTGGCTGATGATGTGCCACCCGGGTCCAGTGAGGCAGGGGATTCCCTCTCTGCTTCGGAGTCGTCCGAGATCTCCGGGCTGAAATGAGGATCGGGCGCCATTTTAGGTAGGGACGTTGGCGCGGGCCTCTGGAAAGATTGCCTGATATCTGGCTGGCCTGCCGCCTCCGGCTTCTGATGTTTTCTATTTTTTCGCCCCATATTTGTCTCTTGTGGGGGGTTGTTTGTGGATTCTCGTCTGATGTTTTTTTTTTGGCCCAGTTTGGTCTATTATGGTGGGGCCTTTACGGAGCTCCACTGATATGCGTCTTGTGAGCTGCTTGGTCGGCCACGCCCCCCCTCTGCTTGTAACTTGACTATTCTCTGCTTGTATAGCCCGGCCATTCTAAGGACCGATATTACAAGTTTCTCTCTCTGTGTTCTCTCTCTTTGTGGTCTGTCTGTGTTTTGGTTCCGGGATCCGTGACAGCGTTGCCAGGAAGCAGATAACTGGGTACTACCCCCTGAAAAGTTTACTCCAAACATTCCCCCTTTCACAGCAAGTAGCATGCACTTGTTCATAATTTGAATTGATGAGCTGCTTATATTTAAAAAATAGGTGTGGCCTTTGAGAGGTAATTTTCAATCATGAGCTGCTAAAATGAGACTTAGGCCCAACATCCACTTTTGAAAAATATGAAACTGGTGTGTCTCAAATGTGCCCCTTCAACATCCACATATCCCTGAAAAAGGTACACATGGGGGTATTGTTGTACTAAGACGACATAGCTGAGCAACATAAAAGGTGTTATACTGCCGTAGCACACATAAGGATTGCTAAATATACAGTAACATCTCGAAGTGTGTGTCAAAAAGGCAGAAAAAATGCTAATTGCTATTAGGCTTGCTACAATCTAGCAAGAAAATTATCCTACGCTAAAAATGTAATACGTATTTAAAAAATGCGAAAAACTATTTTTTACCACAAACTTTGACATGTATTGGTGAAACAATGGGGGCATGTCAAGGCACAATATGCACCATATGAGATACCCTGGAGTGTCTACTTTTACAAATGGTAGGCCTTTGTGGGGGGGTTTTGAACAGTCAAACTGCTATAATACCCCAAATTGAAGCATAGACCCATCAAATCTGACTCTCAAAATTCTACTGTAAATACTGAAATGGACAGGTCTCCTATATGGCACAGTAGCATCACGAAATAGTGTCAAAGATATACAATGGGGGTATCGTTGTACTCAGCAGATGTAGCTGAACACAAAATAACATTTTGTGCAGGAATAGCACACATAAACTTTACAAAATACACATGAGAAGATCTTTGTTATAAGTTTGAGTGTCAAAAACCAAAAAAAATCACAATTTAATTCCAATATTTAGCAGAGATTGGCGGTGAAATGTCTACGTAAAAATTGTCAAAATAACCTTAGGTAAATAGCCTGTGATTGAAGTTTATATAAATATATAATTTTGTGTGGCCATTTTGTTTTCTTTTATGGCTATTAAGCGTACAAGACAAACATACCAAATTCTAAAATCGCTCCACATTATACGTTTATTTTACTTCTTGTGTTTTGTGACCTGTAACTATCAAAAAACCTTAAAATCCTAGACACATTATATATTCTATAAATCAGAAGAACTACATTTATTTATTTTTTATTACTTTCCTTAACCTGCACTAATTATGCATACATTTTTATTGCAAAAACTGTAAAAATCAAACACAAATGTTTTCCTTTTTTTTTTTTTTTTACTTTTTTTCATATAATAAATAAGCATTTCTATATGTATATGTTACATCAAATTAAAGACCATTTTGTCCTTTAAAAAACAGTATATAATGTGTTGCTGCAATAAATTAGTAAAATGCAAATTGCAGTTGAACGCAAACAACAATAAAATGCAAAAATTGCTTGTCATTAAGTGCAAGACAAGCTTTTGAAACTATGTCCTTTAAAAAAAAAACATGAAACATAAGCATTAACCTATAGAAAATACAGTTATACTAATAATATACACATTATTAAATAGCTGCAAATCTAACGGCCCATCGAGAAGAGTATAACAAATATTATATTTCCATTTAATCTCCAGAAATCTCAGCATTCCCCTTCGGTACGGCACCCATCTCCTTTACAGATACCTAATCCTAAAATTAATCCTCAACCTAATTCTAAACATAAACCTAATATTTATCCTAATCCTAGTCCCTAATGCTACTCTAATCCTAAACAGAGGGTAAAATGTTGTCATATTTTGGCTGTTTTCAGTATGTTAGACTGATAGATTCCTCTTACACTGAAAATAGCACACTCAATACATTGCAATTGATGCTGAGCAACAAGGAAAGCCCAGCACAGATTATAATAGCATTGGGACATGCAAGGAGACCCTCCTCCAGGGTCTGTTTAGATTCTGGGGGTCTCCCAAGCACCAGCTGCACCAGCTGTGCAATTGCTCAATCACAGTGTTCTCAATAGATTTAAATGGCTGTATGCAGAGCTGATTCTCACTAATTGTGGTCCAGCTGACAGAGTGGAGCCCCAGGTATTGAATGATACCTGAATCTCCCTGTTGTGATCACTGATTTAACCCGACACACTACATTACTTTATTTAAATCTCCATTCAAAAGGCTGTATGCCACACTGACTTTAGCGCTTCATACGGCTTATCTGTGTCCACTAAAACTGGCTCCAGCTGACAGAGGGGAGCCCAGATATGGACAGGTACCTGGGACTCCCTGGTGTGAGCAGGACTTTAACCCTGCTCACACCACATTTTATTAACAGGAATTTAAAACCCCATTAAAATGCACGTATGCAGCGCTCACTATGAGATCAGAAACCAGAGCATTGGTCAGTCAGGATCCACTAATTATAGCCTCAGGTATCAAGTGATAAAAACATACAAAAATGTTTGTATTTGCTTTTGTATTACACAGCCATGTTACAGTGCTGCCGGCCACCTCATGTGTTCCCTATTAAGGGTTGATAAGAGATTTAGAGAAATACCCCTCTCTGTCTCATTAGAGATTTTGCCTTTTAGCTTAAAGCTGCAAGGTGAATTGTTAGTGTAGGACTCACCTGAGTGGTTTTACCTTGTTGTGGCAGATTAGCTTTCACTTTAATGGCCATTAAAGTGATCATAAAAAAGCACTAGTTATGTAAATGTGCATAGGGATTTGGGATAGTGCGCAAGGAACTTTTGTATTTGGTCTTTAATCCCAGGTGTCTAATAATACTTGGGTTCTTAATTACCAGCAGAGTAATGGTCCGTGCTGGTATAATATCGCATGATGTGATTATTCCACCATTTTGAATGGAAACATATACATAGGAATTTTGTGGTGATCTCATATGTTTTCCTGACATTAAATATTTTAAATGTGACAGATGGACACAGACAAATTGATACAGAGATACACTCCTAGAGATACACATGGACACGGACACAGACTGACACACATGCACAGATATACTGACACACATACACAGAAGCACAAACTGACACACATAGACATACACAGATACATGGACACTAGAACACTGCAACACGTGCAATACATACACTGACACACAGACACAACTCTCACACGTACATGTGGTTCACCTTTCAAATGTCTTCTCTGTGGTCCGGCGAGCCTCCCAGCAGCCCTGCCTCCCTCTTTTTCATGGCAGGAACTACCTGTGGTTCCAGTGCAGCCAGGAAGGGCTCCATAGCTCTTGCAAGAAAGACATGTGCTGGCAGGCCCCATGACCTGCTGAAGCCCTGGTGCATTTGCTTGGGAGTGAGAAGGTTTGCACTTTGTTTTGTAAAGCTCACCATCTTTACCTTATGGACTTTCACAAGGAAGGACAAGCCAGGTCATGGAATAATCACTTTATAATTGAAAAAGCCAAGTTCTTAATTAAACCATAAGCAACCTCTTTTATAATGGATGATCTTAAGTAGGATGTATTTTGGAATGAATAGGTATTCTGTTTTAATATATAACTCGTAATATCATACCTTCTTTTAGCCTTAAAGTTCTGAGCTGGTAGAGATATTTTTGTTTCTATATTTCAATGATGGCCCTTTATCACTATGGGAGGTTCTGTACATGTAAAATGCTGTACACTATGTTATTATTGCACCGCAAACGGCTGTTAAAGGGATATTATTAAGCCTGCTTTAACCAATTAGATCATGGTATATAAGTTTAAATTTCAACCCTCCGATGATTTACTTTTTAATAAGTGACTTTAATTACTCAAGTATACTACGTGTTACAGTGAGATATATTACAATGTATTTGATATTTAAGATCTTTAATGACAACCCAGGCATGAGCGTTAATGATGCTGATGCGGTCATAAGCTCTCCATGTTGATGTTTTTAAGTATTAAAGCAATTGTGCAGCTCAGGAGTAGCTGTACTGGAGGAATCTGCTCCTTCTAACAGCCAAAGGAACATCTCCTCTAGAGCTGATGGGGTTGAGAATGTAAGAAAGACTAGCCAGGTCATGGTGATAGGGGACTCTATTATAAAGAGAGTATCTAGGGTAGTCTGCTGCTCTGATCATCTCAACCAGGCAGTTTGCTGTCTCCCGGGTGCTAGGATCCGGCATGTTTCTGACAGCGTGGATGGAATATTGGGAGGGGCTGGTGATGACCCTGCTGTCTTGTTCCATATTGGTACTAATGAAAAAGTCAGAGAATAATGGTGGGTCCTAAAGAACAAGTTCAGGGAAGTAGAAAGTAAACTGAAGAAAAGGATCTCCAAGGTAGTATGTTACATGTGCCGTGCACTACAGTAAAAAGGCTACGGGTTATTAGAGAGATTGATGCTTGGCTAAAATGAAAATCCAGCGCACTCCCTTATCTATTAAACAGCTACTTTGGTGCTGCTTTTGCTAGTTTTATTAAAAACACCTAATCTAATGTATGATCATATAATGTAACTAAACACCCATTGTTTTTTTTGCCTAGTTTAGATATTTTTAATAATACTATCAAAATCTGTCAGCACCAAAGTAGCTGTTTAGTAGATAAGGGAGTGCGCTGGATTTTCATTTTTACTGTACTTATTGACCCCCCAGCATCATCCCATTTAAGCATGTTTAGGTGAGTGCAGCCAGACCCTTGTTTTCTCATAGATGCTTGGCTAAAGTCAAGGCCCCAGGGAGAGTGCGCAGCTTAGCGGACAGGGGCACATGAGTGAGTGTGGGATGGATAAAGCATGATTGGCTATATGCTACATGTGGGAGTGTGAGCTGTGAGGAAGAGAGTGGTGACAGATTAGACTGACCTCAGTGCCACTTAGGAGCCGGGCCAGCAACAAGTTTACTGCCTCCTCCTGTTGCTGGGCCTGCTGGATTTTCTGCCTGGGGCCCTGGATGCTGGATCCTGTTTTTACAGCCATCCTGTCTGCCCTCAGGGCTGGTACTGCTGCTGCAGACGGTGGCCTCCTCCTTCCCCAGCAGCCTGGCGGTGAGGTTCCCCTCCCCAGCGGTCTGGCTCCCCATGGGCACCCTCCCTGTGTCTCCCTCCCTGTGGCTCCCTCCCTGGGCTCCATGGGCACCCTGCCTGTGTCTCCCTCCCTGTGTCTCCCTCCCTGTGTCTCCCTCCCTGGGTTCCATGTGCACCCTGCCTTTGTCTTCCTCCCTGGGCACCCACCCTGTGTCTCTCTCCCTGGACTCCCTCCCTGTGTCTCTCCTCCCTGTGTCTCCCTTCCCTGTGTCTCGTCTCCCTTCCCTGTGTCTCCCCTCCCTGTGTCTCCCCTCCCTGTGTCTCCCCTCCCTGGACTCCCTGCCTGTGGCTCCCACCCTGGGCTCCCTCCCAGTGGCTCCCTCCATGGGCTCTGTGTGCCCCAACTCTCCTCCTCGGGCAGGATCTGCAGCCCGAGTCTTCAACTGGGCCGCGCGCCTGGACCACGTGGCGCGCGGCCTGCTCCGCGCCCGGTCCTTCCGCCGCCCCTGCTGTCCGGGCGGCGGCATCTGAAGTGGACCGCGCCCCCCCCCCTGGAGGTAATGGGGGGGCGGAAGCACGGGAATCGACCCGGGCGGCGTGTGGGATGCCGCCGGGGTCCTCCCCTCTCGGCCGGCAGTGGTTAGTGGGCCCCCTGTGGGGCACGCGGGGTGGCTCTCAGCCACTGCCGCCGGGTGGGGAGTGGTCCTGGAGTATAGGGGCTATACTTGCTCCCTCCCCCTCCCTCCCCTCTATTATTATTGTGTCCCCCTTTATTGCTGTGCCCCCCTTTATTGCTGTGTCCCCCTTTATTGCTGTGTCCCCCCCTTATCTCTGTGTCCACCTTTATTCTGCCCCCCTCCTTTATTTCCGTTTCCCCCCTTTATTACTGTGTCCCCCCCTTTTTTTTTTCATTGTTGTTCCCCCCTATTATTGTCCCCCCCTCCTCCTTGCTGTCGTTCTTTGCCCCCCACACCCCCCTCTCCTTACCTGTCTCGGCAGCCTCCTGTCCTGGAGCGTTTGTCTCTTCATCTCTCTACTGCTACTTCAGGCTTTGGGTGCAGTTGCCGGATCCGTCCAGCAGGTGGCGTCTGAAGCTCCAGTTGCCATGGGAACTGCGCTGCAGGTGATGGACTCCTTTTTTCATGCTGCTGTCTCTTCTATGGTGCCGCCAGCGGTTCCTGGGGTGCCGTCAGGTGAGTAATGTTTTCCTGCGCTGGCTGGGGCGCCTGCGCTATGCTGGTTCATGTTGGGTTTAATAAAAAAAAAAAATAGATAAATAAAAAAATAATAATTTTCTAAAACCTAAACAAACAAAAAAATAAATAAATAAATCAAACTCGCGCAAGGCCTTTGGCCCTTGGGGGGGGATGCTCTTCCCTGGGGGCACTAGGGGGGGTAGGACTCGGGCGGCAATGATCTACAGTTCCGTTATGGGAAATTCCTAATACATTGGGAATTGGGTTTGGAGTTCACTATTTTGGAGAGCGTGGTTGGGGAGCGGGCTGCGCGGCGTGGCGTTGTTTTGTTACCAGGACACCGCTTGGACTGCATGTCATACTTATGGTGGCTGGGTTGGTGGCGCTATGAAAAACATTTCTTTAGCGCCTTGCGGTTTTGCCCTCTGTAGCGTGGGATCAGATGGACTTAGGCCCCTGGCTCTCCATCGTAAGCCGCCCGGCGGCGCATAAAGGGGGTTTGTCCTCCTTTCCTGTGGGGCGGCTCCGCCCCCAGCGGCCTTGCAGCAACGGCCAGGTTGTTGCTGGGAGTTGAACGTCAGCCGATGTAAGTGGGGTGGGTCATGCTGTCTTAAGCTCAAATGCTCCCATCGTGGTGGGGGCTCACTCTGCCTCCTGCTGTTTCAAGAGGGGTAAGTACGGGGAGAAATGGGACATGGGGGCACAGGGCAGTGACGCCAGTGCTCGTAAGCACGATGTGCCCATGGCTCAACCGCTACTGGAATTGTCAGGCCATGACTTCCCGCAGATGGTGCTGGATAAGCTCCTGCGGGAGGTAGCTTTGGGGTGGTTCGCGGGGTCAGTTGAGGCCCTGTCGCTCCCCAAGTTGCAGGTCCCCCTTGGGCCTGGTGCCCAAGTGGGAGGCAGGGGATTTTCGTCTGTTCATCAATTGCCCTGCCCTCAAGGGGTATTGGTGAAAGATGTCGGGCGTCCTAGGCATCCTTCGATGCTGCAGTACGCATGGTCAGGGCAGTGGGCCCTGGGGCTTTGCTAACGAAGGCCGACGTCGGAGCCACGTTTCGCTTGTTGCCAGTTCATATGGATTGTCATCAACTCCTGGGTGGTGGGTTTGTGGTCGGTATTATGTGGATACGTGCTTCCCGATGGGTTGTTCGTTACCTGCTTTTACGATGAGTGCGTCGGCGCTTTCCTGGAGTGGGTGGTGCGGCAGGAGGCAAGGATTGGCTCGTTGCTGCGTTACCTTGATGGCTTTTGTGTGTGGGCCTTCGCTGACTTGTTGACTCTTGCTCGACTCTGAGCTTTGGGGTCCTCTTGGAGCACGATAAGACAGTGGGGCCCAGTGACGTGCCTTAGCTCCTTGGGTATCGAAATTGACTCTGTGGCCATGGAGTGCTGGCTGCCGCGGGATGAGGTTGAGAGGGTGTGGCGATGGCCAGGGGTCTGGGGAGGATGCAGCTGTGCAAGCTGCAGTCCCTGTTAGGGAGGTTATCTTCCGCTGCCAGATCAGGCCCATGGGGCCGCTACTACCGGGACCGCAGTATTTTATCTGGCTCTGGAGGTCTGGGTTTTCTTCCTGACCGAGTATATTGGAAGGTCACCTTGGCAGGCGCCGGAGGTGTCCAGTTCGGACTTGCCCCTCTAAACAGACGCGGCTGGCTCTGTCTGGTTGGGGCGATTCTGGGATCGCGCTGGTGTGCTGACGTGGTTGGCGGCCTAGTCCGCCTCCGACTTGACCAGGAATTCATGCCTTCCTGGAGCTTTTCCATTGTGGTGGCATTGGATTTGTGGGGTCGGGAGCTACAGGACCGTCGGGTCGTTATTCACTGTGCCAACCTCGGGGTTGTCCAGGTGATTAGCCAGCTCTCGGCCCCCCCTTTTCTCTTTTGGCACTTCCCCTGCTCCAGCGTCTGGTGCTCCGGTGCCCGTGTCTTCATGTGTCGTGTAGGTCCGGTTCCTCTTGGGCCAAAGTACTCCAGGGTATGGGTGAAATGGCAGGCGCGGGAGTCAGAGGTGGGTGTATTTGCGGGATCGCCTGTTCGTTACAAGGTCTGTTGTGACTGCTGGAGCGTTTGGGTTTCGGCGGATATGTCGTCCTCCGGGGTGTCCTTACGCGTGTCCAGTTTAGTTTTCTGGTTAAGTCCCAGGGTTGGGTGGCTGTCGCCACGGAGTTTCTGGTATGGCATGCGGTGTAGGGCCCGTGCAGGGGTCGGTTTTTGTGGATCCAAAGAGGCCGGTTTTGGGGGCCCTATGGGCGCAATTGTGCCTGGTGCTCCCAGAGGTATGCCTCGTCGTTTCTTCATTTCTTTGGGGCCATGAGGATTGGGGTATTGGTGGGTCCGAACTGGTCAGCAGGTAGGGGAGGATTCTGTTTGCGGATGTCCGGGAAGGTCAGGACCTGGTGTCCTTCAAGACTCGTCCATACCGACATCCTTTGCAAGGGCAGGTGGGTCCCGCTGGCAGCGGTCCCAGGATTGGACGCCTGTCTGGTCTGGGCGCTCAGGGAGTCCGCGGTACGGCCGTACCTGGCTGGCCCTATCGTGGTATACCAGGAGGGGAACTTCCTCTCCCATTTCAATTTGTTTGGCGGTCATTCTTTCCGCATTGGCACTGCGACGGAGGCCTCTCGGCTGGGTATGCTGAATCGGGATGTGCGGAGGATAGGAAGGTGGGACTCTAGGAGATTTGTTCCGGTGTGCGGGATGCTGTTTTGCTCCGTTGATTGTTTTTTCCTTCTCGGGCGGATGATTGAGCACTCGACGAGGAACTATTGGCGGCAAGCATACATCTGGAGTGCGTTGGAGTGCTGCCGCGAAGGGTTCATCCGTTGGGTTTCACGGTTCGTTATAGGGGTTTTGGGGATGCCCATTTCATCAGGTTTTGAGAAGGAGGCGGCAGATTGGTTGCGGCCGGATGGGGTTCATTTGTCTGGGGTCGGGCTCGACCGTTTTAATCTGGCCATTCGAGAGACGGTGGAACAGCCCATGGTTGGTTTGTTTGGGGTCCACCGCTGATTTTAGGCTTAAAACAGCGGGGGTGTGTCCTTGCCAAATAAGGGATGGTTTGGTAGATTAGATGAAAAAGGGGGATAATGGCCGGGTCTCATCCTCCCCCTGTCTCTTATGGTGAACCTGGAGGAGGTACCAGGTTGGACGTGTCCCCACTGGGTTGTAAGTCGACCAGTGGGGAGCATTATGGTTGGGC
The DNA here is from genome assembly GCF_036172605.1 of Pelobates fuscus. NCBI lineage: Eukaryota > Metazoa > Chordata > Amphibia > Anura > Pelobatidae > Pelobates > Pelobates fuscus. The sequence goes on from NC_086318.1 coordinate 365,513,111, forward strand.
CCCACCGAGTGGGTGGGGAGCCCTGAAAAGGAAGATGTTTTTATTATGCCGAGGGGGGAGGTGAGAGCCTTGGGGAAGTTAGATTGGCAAGGACGGTTTCTTTGGTTACTGTATGACTATATGCAAATTGTTTGTTAATTTATGATAATTTATGATTATTATTTCGTTATATGTTAAAAGGAGTTATACAGTATTTGGTTGTGTTAATAAATGCTGTGGCCTGTTTTCTCCAAGAAGTTGTCTGTCGTTATTTGAAGGGGTAAGTTATGGTTTTATGGGGGATGAAGGGAATGCTATCCAATGCCCACTACGTACATACATGGTGTAAGAAGGGTTTTTAGGCTTTTTAGAGCACTGGACTGATGTTGTGCTTGGTTACAATCTTTATTGTCATGGATATATTTTTGTTAAATAAACCATATCATTGTCTAATATGTCCTGTGTTGATGTTCATCTCAGGTTGAATTTACGTAATTTTAGGACCTGCTAATGAACAGATGATTGTTATTATTTCCTGATCTGTAAAACCATAGAAGTGAAAGAGGACGTACTTTATTTTTCCCATGACTGTATACGTTGGTATCAAAATACACTTAGGATGAATATATTTATACGTTAATTATATTATATATACATAGAATGTGATGGCAGATAAGAACCGATTGCCCAATCTAGTCTGCCCAATTTTCTAAATACTTTCATTAGTCACTGGTCTTATCTTGAGTCTAGGATAGCCTTATGCCTATCCCACACATGCTTAAACTCATTTACAGTGTTAACCTCTACCACTTCAGCTGGAAGGCTATTCTATGCATCCACTACCCTCTCTGAAAAGTAATACTTCCTGAAATTATTTTTAAACATTTGCCTCTCTAATTAAAGATTATGTCCTCTTGTTGTGGTAGTTTTGCTTTGAATATACTCCATTGACTACAACCATCTGTTGCCTGACACTCAGCCACTGCCTTACCCATTCAACAACATTGGAATCCAAACTTAAAGATTGTAGTTTATTGATGATGCTTTTATGTGCAACAGTGTGAAAAACCTTACTGAAATCTAGGTAAGCAATGTCTACTGCACCACCCTGATCTATTATTTTAGTTACCCAATCAAAAAACAATTAATTTGGCACGATCTCCTTGAAGTAAACCCATGTTGTCTCTGATCTTAAAGTCCATGTGATTTTAGATGTTCAACAATCCTATCCTTTAACATGGTTTTTATCACTTTTCCCACTACTAGAGTAAGGTTTACTGGCCTATAGTTGCCCGACTCCTCCCTACTACCTTTCTTGTGAATTGGCACAGCATAATTTAATTTCCAAACTTTTGGGAGTATTCCTGCTCTTTTAATGACCTTGGGTGTATCCCATCAGGCCCCATCAACTTATTTGTCTTTTTATTTGTTGATATATATATATATATATATATATATATATATATACACACACCAATATTTGTTTTGAATAATAAATATATATACATGTCAAAAATGACTACGATTCAATATATATATATATATATATAATGTAATTCTAAGTTTATATGTATATGTTATTTTTACATAATTAAGTGTTATTGTATTAATTTTAAGTTGTGTGATCTTTCTGACAACCCAGGCAGTCTCCCTGCAGGTAGTGATGTAAATTGCCAAACCATGCAATGTGATAGAGGTGTACAGGTACTCCTCACTTACCGACCGGGTTTCGTTCCTGCGACCTGTTCGTAGAACAAATTGCTCGGTAAGTGAGGAGTTAAGGGATTCCCTGCTCTATTGCGTTGTTCTATGTTTGGGGAAATGTACTTGAACAATGACGAACGCAACAGAGCAGGGAATCCCTCTAATCTATGTTCGAGGAAATTATAGAAACATAGATTAGAGGGATTCCCTGCTCTGTTGCGTTCGTCTATGTTTGGGGAAATATCCCCGAACATAGAAGAACGCAGCAGAGCATGGAATCCCTCTAATTCCCACGACGGCTCGCACTTACTACCCCGCGAGAGAGCTGGTTGTAAGTGCGAGCCGTCATAAAACAGGTAGGTCGCAAAACGAGGACCTCCTGTAATCGCGATCACATGATGGAGATTGGCAGGATTTACTGAAGGGGGACTGCCTATGTTGTGGGATTTTTTGAAAATCATTATATAATATTTAAGTAGTGAATTGATGTGTGTACGCTCATCTTTTTTATGGATATAGTTTTGAACTTCCTGTCCTTTTAAACTGTTGATGTGTATTTAAAGGAGAAATTATTTTCTTACATTTCTTTGTATTTATTCATTAAACTCCCAAATGTCAGTAGCTTAAATTCAAATGGCAACATTATGGCTGCTGATTACGTTTAAGTTGGAGATTTTGTCCATATCGGCTATTTATGCCTCACTTTTGTGATTTGGATTTTCATTTGCTTCAAGTCAGAGTATCATGAATTTTATGGCAAGACAGGAGGCTTCATATTAGCTTTACTTCCTTTACTGTTCCTCCCAGCAGCAAAGAAACAGTTAACAGAATTGAAAAAAAGGAACAACCAATCAGAACACATCTAGTCAGTAATAAGTGGCTGTGAAACTCCTCTCACATCCTCTTTCTTTGCTGCTTGCCTCCCAGGTGAGTCAATTCTGATTTCAGACCTTTATAAAACATTTTACACATATTTATATTTAGCTATTTGTCCAATTATATATATTGTTTTGTCATACTTTGGGTTTTCTTTTAGGGTTAAATCATACCTCCTTTCTCCTGGGGCCGACCTTGGCTGGCCCACAGGACCTTTTGCCCTCTCTGGGGCACTCAATACCCCTTGGGAGATCCCACCGAGGGTTATTCCCCCTCTTTTACACCACACGGCGATCTTCCCGCCGACCGCGATCTAGCCGCGGCTTTGTTTACCTTTTTCCCCGCTTATTAGCCTCACAGCGTTTTTCCGCCGACCGCGATCTAATCGCGGCTTTGTTTTTTCTAACTGTCTCAGACCAAGCGTTCTTCTCTGTACCTGCTTCCCGCGCTTTCTCTTCAACGCGCGCAAGCTTCACCTCCGCACTAGCCAGCGGCCATTTTCTATGTGCGGCAGTTTACTAGCGGTTATCTGCCTGTCAGCTCTCACACAGCGATCTCGCTTGTTGCTAATTTGAAGGTGTATCTCCACCTTTTTTTTTCTTTGCATACCAGTTCCAAGGTAAGTACTATTTCTCCATCATATATACACATATTATTTGTTTTTATTTTATTTTATTTTAAAAATCCCCTATTTTACTTCACACAGGTTACAGTTCACAAACTCTAAAGTGTGTTTTTTTTCCTGCCATCAAAAGCCAAACACTCTCTGCCACAAGGGTGACCCTTGATAATAACAAGTGACCCCTGTTTTGTGGTTACAGCGGTTCCTTAAAGGCTCCGTCTGCTAACCAGCTTTCCATTAAAGCTACATTGCAGTGGGCACTTTTCTTGCATCTTGGGTAACCCCCATTTGCCTCTTTGGGTGACCCCCTTTTATTCCTGGGTAACCCCCAGCTATTATCAGGGTGACCCCCTGCTAGATCCTCACAGGGTGACCCCCTGTCTTACAAATTTTAAAATTACATTATTTATTTTGTGTTTCAAGTTCTGTTCATAATGTTTGAACAACAGGACACTGTTTCTGCTGAATTAAAATCCTGGCTTTTTTCAGCAATAGCGGAATCCATGCCCAAGGCTATTGCAGCTTACCACGAACAAGCTAAACCTGCTCCAAGGCCAAATACTGCATTAAATATTTCGTACTCAGAAGAGTCTCACGATTCCGACCATGACAGGGCTCCGCGCAAGCGTCCCTGGAAGGGCAACAACAGTGTCTCCTCCGGTAAAGGCAAGGCACCTGCCAAAAATGCTAGACTGTCACTTCCCTCCTCTAGCCTTCCCATATTGGATCCTTTAGAGGGTTCCACAGCACACGACCTACAGGTCGTAGACGAGTACTGTGCAGGGTACTCGGACGAAGAGGACCAGGGTAATACTGCGTATGTGCAGGAATCCTACATCACCAAACCATTGGTTCTTAACTCCACGCTCACTAATCCATCACAAAACAAGGATCCCTTAACTGACATCCTGCTGGATGGCAATGGCCAACCCCTTTTTGATCCTAGTATCATCAAACATCCCAGGTCCGCTGAATGGACACCACTGAGCCATATAGCTCAATTCTGCAGAATGTGGCTCAGTAAACCACTAGAGAAGGAGATCAGAAACAAATTACGGGCCGAATGCCCCCAACCTACAATTCCAGACAAGGTCGCTCTGACTCCCGAGTTTGATCCCCTCCTCATTACCTTCCTCAGCAGGTCGGGGAAAGACCCCCGCAAAGGCATAGAACAGGGCCTCAAAACAGTCCAGGACAAATTGTTAGACATTGCTGGTCCCATTATCCAAATTTTTATCTTGGCAGATTAAGCCATTGTTGAAGGTACCTTGGACCCACACTTGGTACGCAAATGGGCCCAAAGAGCCCTGTGTCTCCTGGGGAATACTAACGTGGCTGTGTCCACTGAAAGAAGGAAAGCTGTGCTATATAAAATAGACGCAAAGTTGGCAGATTTGAGTTCCAAAGAACTCGGCCCAGAGGCCAACGGCCTATTATTTGGGGACCAGTTCATGCGGGACCTCAACAGACATGTATCTGTATTCACCTCCCTGAATAAGGTACAGACCTCCCTTCGCAGGGTGTTTGGAGCAAATCGTTTTTCTGGCAGAGCCGGTCGCCATAGAGGCCGAGCAACCGGCAGATCTGCCTTCAACGGCTACAGGCCTCGACCAAGTGAACCTTGGAACTCTGGTTATGCCCGTCCCTATCATAGACAACTGTTTACCAACAGAGGATCAATCAGAGGACGTGGCTCTGCTTCTCTCCGGGGTCGATCTGCTCCAGGGTAATGCACCTACCTTATTCCCTAGTACATATTGCAGGCCGTTTAAATTGTTTTTTTCCACAGTGGTCTCTTCTCACTCAGGATCCTTGGTTCCTTCAGACTGTTTCAGGTTTTCTCATGTATTTCATCACCGACCCCATACAGGACTCACTGCCCCCTCCCCCCCCCCCCCCATACGGATGTCCCAGGAGGACACCACCGTCTTACATGCAGAACTCTGCAAACTCAGGGACAAGGGCGCAATCGAACCCTCTTCATTCCCCCACAAATTTATCAGCAACATAGAAACATAGAAACATAGAATGTGACGGCAGATAAGAACCATTCGGCCCATCTAGTCTGCCCAGTTTTCTAAATACTTTCATTAGTCCCTGGCATTATCTTATAGTTAGGATAGCCTTATGCCTATCCCACGCATGCTTAAACTCCTTTACTGTGTTAACCTCTACCACTTCAGCTGGAAGGCTATTCCATGCATCCACTACCCTCTCAGTAAAGTAATACTTCCTGATATTATTTTTAAACCTTTGTCCCTCTAATTATAGACTATGCCCTCTGGTTGTGGTAGTTTTTCTTCTTTTAAATATAGTCTCCTCCTTTACTGTGTTGATTCCCTTTATGTATTTAAATGTTTCTATCATATCCCCCCTGTCTCGTCTTTCCACCAAGCTATACTTGTTAAGATCCTTTAACCTTTCCTGGTAAGTTTTATCCTGCAATCCATGAACCAGTTTAGTAGCCCTTCTTTGAACTCTCTCTAAGGTATCAATATCCTTCTGAAGATATTGTCTCCAGTACTGTGTACAGTACTCCAAGTGAGGTCTTACCAGTGTTCTGTACAATGGCATGAGCACTTCCCTCTTTCTACTGCTAATACCTCTCCCTATACAACCAAGCATTCTGCTACAACCAAACATCTTTCTGGTTCGAAAAAAGTCAAACGACTTTCGCCCCATCATCAATCTGAGGGGGCTAAACCAATTCATTGTGTACAGACACTTCAAAATGGAGGGTATACACCTACTCCGAGACTTACTTTGCGAGGGAGATTGGTTCTCCCGTTTCGACCTCAGGGATGCCTACCTTACGGTGCCGGTTGCACCCTGTCACCGCCCTTTCCTCCAGTTCATATGGCTGCAAGAGCTTTGGCAATTCACTTGCCTCCCTTTTGGTCTCTCATCCGCCCCTTGGTGTTTCACCAAGTTAATGAAGCCAGTTATGGCTCTTCTCCGGTCCCAAGGTATCCGGTCCATCGTCTACCTAGACGATATATTGATCATGGCACAAGATCCCCATACGCTTCGGAAACATACAAAGATGACCAAATGTCTCCTACAAAACCTTGGTTTTCTGATCAATTTGGAGAAATCCTCTCTAATACCATCACAGTCCATCCTTTTCCTGGGTTTCCAGATCGATTCAGTTCAATCGATCCTCCAACTCCCGATGGCAAAAATAAAAGCCACCAAGAAGGACATTCGGAAACTTTTGTCCTCTCATTGTCCTCTCATGCCTTCGCGATCTGGCGCGGATAATAGGACTCCTGTCCGCATCCATTCAGGCTATCTTCCCCGGACCCTTACACTACAGGGCGATGCAACGTCTCAAGAAGAGGTATCTGTGCAGATCCCATTCCTACGACCAACCTATACTCCTTACAGAAGAAGTTCGTCTAGAGTTAGATTGGTGGCTCCAGAATATGGAATCAAACCAATGTTGTGAGCACTATAAAAACCCATACAGATAAAATGGCAGCACTTAAAATTAAAATACACAAAAAATGTGCAAAGAAAGACTATAGTTACCAAAAAAGCGCGCTAAATTAATCTGCAAATATAAAAAACACAGATAATAGTGCAGACTATCTGAATACACTCTTATACACTTAGAGAAATTTTAGGGAAAAAACTCACATGTCCCAGAGCCCTATCACCCCTGGCTCTGGGTTTGTAAGGCTCTTTTGGAGAGGGGATATCCCCACACTGCTGAATTCTCCAAAGGATATATTCACTGCTGATCCTTGTTGTGCTGTGTGTAAAAACAGAAGGGGAGGACCTCCAATTGAATAGTATCACAGGTAAGTTTATTGCATAAAAAAGTTAAAACCCATACTTGGGATGTGGTGGGTATAGACTCACAGAGTCACCCACATAAAAGCATGGACAAGTATTATCAAAAACGCTTCCTGATTGCAGTCCGATCACGTGACCGCTTCCGGGTCCGCCCCTCCAGTTCGTGTGACGCGTTTCGCCCGCCTCCACAGGCTTCCTCCGACGACGTCAGAGAGTTCCAGACAGTCTTTTAAGACCATAGAGCCTCCCCCTTCTCCTCCCTTTGGCCGGGGGGCGTGATTTTCGGTCGTGTTCACTGGGCAATCAATCTTACATATGTGGACTTAAAATGATTCTAACGAGCTGAACTCCTTTTATCAACCGAAAAGAGCTTGATTATGTTTAAACACACAGTCAGAAACAGCATCTAATTTTTGGAATGCAATGCTATTATTCATCAATTTACAAATAGTAATTTAGAAAGACTCCTCACTGTTAGTATGTATTTGTAACTTCTCATGACAGGTGTATAGTCGCCATTTGGGCAGTCGGAATCCAGGACAAACCACCCCCATATCCTAACCCAATAACACACAGACACTAAGTAATATGGGGAAATTTGTCCACAGCTTTATTAACCAATAATTAATAATAATATTAATAATAATAATAATAATAATAACGATAATAAATTAACAGATAAACATGGGTCATTGCCCCCCATACTCCGCCCCCTCGCATCCTGTTCCTTCGGCTACCATACAAAAGGCAATGACCCCCATATAATAACACATATACATATTTATAACATACACCAACATTCCAAAGTGCCAACCATCCATTAACCACGGCAGGGGTATACCTGGATACCCCTGCCCCACCAGGTTCTGAGCCACCTCCAGGACTCGAAACCTCTCAACCACCGATGACCACAATCTGTTTATTCCACCTCACGTTCATCCAGGGGAGCCTATTTCCTCTCCTTCAGCTCCCCGTCCCGCCGCTGTGAAAGAAACGGGTTAAATAAACACATAACAAACAAAGGGAGGGTGGGTGGGACAAACTCAACCAGGTAGAAAGTTAGAATGACTCACCTAAAATGGCTGCTCATTTAAATAGCCAATCCTACTTACCCATAATTCCAACCCTTGCTTACTTCCTCCTAAGCCCGCCTCCTAACCCCTGTCAAGGCCTTTTTCCGCTTAGCTGCGCTCTAGCTACATGGGGCTACATGACAGGTGTATAGTCGCCATTTGGGTAGTCGGAATCCAGGACAAACCACCCCCATATCCTAACCCAATAACACACAGACACTAAGTAATATGGGGAAATTTGTCCACAGCTTTATTAACCAATAATTAATAATAATATTAATAATAATAATAATAATAATAACGATAATAAATTAACAGATAAACATGGGTCATTGCCCCCCATACTCCGCCCCCTCGCATCATGTTCCTTCGGCTACCATACAAAAGGCAATGACCCCCATATAATAACACATATACATATTTATAACATACACCAACATTCCAAAGTGCCAACCATCCATTAACCACGGCAGGGGTATACCCGGATACCCCTGCCCCACCAGGTTCTGAGCCACCTCCAGGACTCGAAACCTCTCAACCACCGATGACCACAATCTGTTTATTCCACCTCACGTTCATCCAGGGGAGCCTATTTCCTCTCCTTCAGCTCCCCGTCCCGCCACAAGCTCAGACCTTGACCCCTTAAGCTGTCTGAGCTCCGCCACCCCGAAGAAACAGAGCCATCCGTATACCATCCTGCCAACCCAAGTTGAGCAGGTCCAAACCCACATCCGAGAGGTGAACACCATCCGAGCGGTAGTATCCTGGCAACCCTTCCTCCAGCTCAAGGTGCCTTACCACCACACCCCCTACCTTCCGGACAAAGCTTGCCATCAAGCTATTCACTTTCTTTCTGCACCTATCCATAGCCACCGGATCCCGAGCGTGCCGCCACCGGCGCCGCGGGACAATCTCCGACCAGACCAACATGACCCCCGGAAGCAGGCCCCTCAACTTATTGATGTCCTGCTTCATCCACTTCACCAGCCGGCGTTGCGGCGTAAGGCCCAGGTCATTACCCCCAATATGCAGGACCAGCAAGTCTGGCGTGTATCCTGCAGCCAGCATCCCAAACAGTGTACCACAAACATCCCCCCAGCAAAATCCCCGATACCCAAACCAAAGAACTGCCAACTGGCCTCTCGGAAAACCCAGCTGCTGGCCTCGCGCTCGAGCTGCGGCCCTCCTCTCGGCCCAGAAGACAAACGAATGGCCCATGATCCATGCCTCACGCCCTGGGGGGGAAAAAACAAATGATGAGGGAAGTCCGACAGAGACCCCCAGACCAAACAACACAGCGAACCATTTCAATATAGCCAGTTACAAGTCTATTTCTTTTTTTTTTTTTTTTTTGCATAAAACGGTCCCCAAGTCCATTACTCCAACAGACCCAACCGGACATAGGAACGGAATCTTACCGATTCCCACCTCCCGATCCGCTTCACCACCTCGTCCCCCAATCCCAACCGAGCCGCCTCCGTGGCCGCCCCAATACGGAACGAGTGCGTTCCAAATCGTTCAGCACGAAGCCCTAATTTGCCCAAGCCCAACCGAAAAACTTTCGTGAACTGGAACCGAGAAAGGGACGATCCGTCGGCATGCACCAACAAGGAACCCCCCATCGCTGGCCTCCGCGCCAGGTACTCCGCCGTAGCAGCCAACGGGCACAAAGCCGAGCCCGGCAAGGCCCCCAGTGCCACGTCCCGGCCCACGCCGCGGATGTCCGTTTTGGATCTGCCAAGGTGCACCACCACCTTCCCATCCAAGACACGAACCCCCGAAAATTGCAGGCCCCCCTGCACCGTCTTATTAGCGCTCACCAATTCCCCAATTCGGAATGCCCCAAAAAATGCCAAAATAAATGCCACCTTGAACAGCGAAGCCTCGAACCCATCGAAACAGATCTCAGGCAATAGACCCACCAAATCCCCCAGTAGCTGAACCGACACCGGGCGCCTGGTATCCGGCGACCTGCGTCCCTTGCGATAACCCTTCAGGGCTTGCCTGATGACGAAGGTCTTGGTAAAGTCCTCCTTCCCATGCCACCTAAACCAAAATGCCATCGCCGCCATGGACCTGTCCACCATGGCAGGCGACGCCCCTTTTGCCAGCAACTGACAGGTGTACCACAGGAAAGCATCCCGCAGGGCATCCCCGTCGTCCATGGCCAACCCGTCCAGCGACCGCTCCCACAAGCCCCAAACCTTACTGTACGAGGCCCAAGTGGCCGGTGCCAGAGAAGCCTTCACAAGTCCTCCAAGCAGGATGCTCCCAGCTGCCAAATCTCGTCCAGGCAAGCCTGCCCTTCCTTCGATGCCCCCGGCGCCACCAGCCAGAATCGGGACCACTGAAAACGAGACAGAGCATCAGCCACCTCATTCAAATAGCCAGGAACATGGCGCGCGCGAAAAACAACATTCCGAGACATACACAGCAATACCAGTCGCCTAAGCAGCTTAACCACCGGCCTCGAGGCCGCAGACTGACGATTCACCGCGTGAACCACTGCCATGTTATCCGAGAAAAAGACCACTTTCCGATCGCGCAGCCCGTCGCCCCACAGTGCCATCGCAACGACCAACGGGAACAACTCAAGGAAAGCCAAGTTGCGCATAAGAGGGCTCGAACCCCAAGAGTCCGGCCACCTCTCCGCACACCAGCAGCCACCAAAATATGCCCCAAAGCCCACACTGCCCGATGCATCCGTGAAAAGCTCAAGCTCGGCCGACGACTGGCCCTCCTGTCGGAACAACACCGTCCCGTTAAAGTCCCGCAAGAAGGCATCCCAGATGCCCAAGTCCGCTCTCATGGCCGCCGACACCCGGATGAAATGGTGCGGGGACCGAACCCCCGCGGTAGTGGCCGACAAACTGCGACTGAAGACCCTTCCCATTGGAATGACCCGACACGCAAAATTGAGCAGCCCAATCAAAGACTGGAGCTGCCGCAGAGTAACCTTGCGCGCCCCGGCCACAGCAGCCACCGCCCCTCGAAGCCTGTCCAGCTTATCCCGGGGCAGCCGACATTCGCCCAACCCAGAGTCAATCTCCAGACCCAGGAAACTCAGACACGTGGTCGGGCCTTCAGTTTTATCCGCCGCCAGCGGAACCCCGAAGTGGCCCGCCACCCACTCAACCGTCCGCAGCAGGCGCAGGCAATCCAAGGAATCAGCCGGCCCCACACACAGAAAATCATCCAGATAATGCACAATAAAACGATTCCCCGCTTCCACCCGTACCACCCATTCGAGAAAAGTGCTAAATTTCTCAAAATAGGAGCACGAAATGGAACAACCCATGGGCAGGCACAATTCCACGAAGTAGGCCCCTTCGAAGAAACACCCCAGTAGGTGATGACAGTCCCGGTGGACCGGCAGCAGCCGAAACGCAGCCTCAATGTCCACTTTCGCCATCAGAGCCCCACGCCCGGCCCGCCGGACCAGATCGACCGCCCGGTCGAAAGATGCATATGACACCGAGCACAAGTCCTTTTGAATACCGTCATTCACCGACTCCCCTTTCGGGTACGAGAGATGGTGAATGAGTCTACATTTACCCGGCTCCTTCTTGGGAACCACCCCAAGTGGGGAAATCCGCAGGCCTTCCAGCGGAGGCACTGCGAACGGGCCCGCCATGCGGCCCAGCCCGACTTCTTTGCCCAGCTTTTCCCTAACCACGTCCGGGAAGTCAGCCACAGACTTCAGGTTGCGCAGCCTCCCCGATCCCCCCTCCCGCTCCTGAAACGGAATAAAAAACCCCGTCGCAAAACCCGCCAGGAGCACAGCAGCATCCGCCCTGTTATCGTAGCGGCTTAGCCACGGCTCCATCGCGCTTAGCCTCACTGGGGTTAAGCCCAGGGGAAGCGGATGCACCCCCTCCCCCGGCCGCGACAGCCGCACCGGCGCCACCGGACTTACCCTTCTTGAAGCAGCGGTTGAGCCCATGAGCGCCTCCGCAGCCGGAGCACTCGTGCTTGAAACGACAGGTGGCCCCCCATTTGCATTGGCCCTCATTATAGAGCCAACATAAGCCCTTTGGTAAGGTGGCCGACGAGGCGGACTGCCCCCTAGCGCCGGCCGAGTTCTGAAAGGGCTGCGCCTTTTGCGCCATCATCAGCTTCATCCAGAGCGGCAGGTCCATTTGGTCCCACCGCATACCCGGGTTAGCCGCCAGCCGCTGCCTAAACTGCTCGTCATACCGCCACCACGCCAACCCCCCGTAAGTCCGGTACGCTTCCCAAATGCCATCCAAATAGCAAAACAGAGATGAGCATAACCCCGGCGATTTCTCGCCGAGCACGCTAGCCAGCACGCAAAAGGCCCTCAACCAATTACCAAAGGACTTCGGAATCTTGCGATACCGCTTCCTCTTCTCCTCCTCCTCCTTCTTCTCGTCCTTCTTATCCTCCTATTTGAGGTCTATAAAGTCCTCTAATGGGAGGAGGGAGAAGATCTCACAGAACTCACCCTTCCATATCTTATCCTTTACGTCCTGTTTCAAATGAACCCCCAGTGGGCCCGCAAAAGATACATACGCGTGCTGCCTAGCCGCGTCGGGGATACCCCCAGTCAACTCAGCCCGCTCACTCCCCGCCTCCCCTACTTCTTGCGGCACCACCATGTCCCCGCCCGAACTAGGCCCTGTGGAATTCCCGACCCGAGAGCCCGTAGCCACAGCACCCGGAGCCCACACCTGACCAATGCCGCTAGTGTCACCCCCCGCCCCCAATGAGTGGAGTAGTGCCTGAAGTGTGGTAACTAAAGCGCTAGAGTGTAGTGACCCACTGGACTCACCGGCCAAGCCCCCTGACACCGGAACGGTGGGGGCTGCAGTGCAGATCGCCCGACGTCCAGGAAGAGGAACTTCCGCCGCTGTCTCGCCGACCGGGGAACCCACCCGGTGACCAGCCTGCGAGGAGGCAGAACGGCTCCGAGATCTAGGACAAGGAGAAGAAGTCCTGGGTAGGGTGTAACGGACTGTAACGGATCACCTGGCACCCCGACTTGGTACCTCCGTTAATGGATGCTCCTAGTGCTTCCTGAGGACTCCAAGCACTCTGGCAGACACCACAATCACTGAATCCGAGAAACCTTTTAAATTCTCCCAAGCATATGAATGCTGTAGACCATTGAATAGGAACCATACGAATAGGCTTGTACTCCTAGCAGTCAACTGGAACAGCATGCAATAAATCCTTCCCCCAATAATGAGACGACACATCACTTTGAGGGTAAAACAGGAACTCTCGACTGTCTCATCCAGCCTGGCTTTTATTACAATAATACACATACAGGCCACACCCAGGGGGAGGCATAAAATAACCAATCACATACATGGTTCAGCCCACACATCCCCTCCCCTCAGATAACATTAAACCCAATTATCCGGTACACTTTTCCAGCCAAGTTCTGGATGTACCCCAAAAACAGGGGGTACACCTTTAAATCCAGCATTGCTGGATAGCCCTTATTCAGGGGGGGAAACATATCCAAAATTCAAGTCATTCGGATGAACAGTTCGGGAGATATGGGGTTCCAAAGATTTGACCGACCGCATGGGTAAAGTATCCGAAAACAGTTCCATGCATTTTGGCCCTGCGGTCGGTCACAAACAAGGGAATGAAAACAGACGAATTGCCTGTGTTATAGAGCCTGGAGAGGGTTTGAATGAATTCCCTTGTTTGTGGGGTTCTTTCTACCGAACGGCGGGTCATTCGGTAGTTTCTATACGAATTTCTGGAAGTATGGAGGTCTCAGCGGTGTTTGCCTAGTCAAGTGTCCGATTTTAGTTCCAGACACTCGACGGCAAAACACAGCTGTTCGGTAGTTTAAGATGGCCGCCGCCACGTGTTTGTTTCCCGAATGGCGGCCACCCAGAGGACAAAGAATACATTACACTGATTGCCAATTACCCGTTTGCAACATTGTTGCAAACTGTAATTGGAGGCACACTTATTCCTGGGTGGTCTGGTTGTTCGGTAGTTTCACTCAATATAATGAATGGAGTGATTCTACCGAACAATCAGATGAATGCTGCATACATATCCCAGGTTAAACTCAACACATAAATACATATGTAATATTAAAGGCAGTATACTGGAATATGCTCCACAGTCTTAAAGGGACAGTATTCAAAAGTAACTTAATAGATAAACTCCAGCTTACACTGGTGAATAACTCTCAAATTTTAAACGATGAGACCGGATATGTGTACCATAACCACTGAATCACTGCGAGAATAACCGCCACCTGAGGTTAAAGTGTAAATAGTAAGTGTGTCTATTGAATAATCAATAGTAATAGCAGGACTCTGTGGAGATAGTTATTAAGGCAATATGAGTTCACAAAATAGCAATATTGTGTAACAAATGTCTCAGCTTTTTGTATCTTTTCTTCCCATATGTGGGCAAGAAAAATGAAACAATAGCTGAATAAAATTAATCTAGTAAAGGTTTAACCACATATGTTTAACCAGTACACTGATAAAATAAGTGAATTTTGGGAAAGATATGTATTATCCCACTGTAGTAGAAAAACTGTGTCAATTATATGTGCAGCCGACAGATTGCTTTAAGTAAAAAAAAATTTTATTAGCAATAAATCACTGTCAATAACTAACACATAAAATATAAAAGACAATAAAAGTTCCCAAGTTTGGAGAGCAGCTTCTGTCAAATTAAAGTTTTGAGTGTCCAAAAGATGTTAAAAATCTCTCTCACCGGCCGGATGAAATCAGACCTGGACCTCTTCGTGTTGCAGACAGACTTGCTGACAGCCGTGTGTGTTCCACTGCAGCTCAGATTTGTGTTCCAGCTCACTCTCCTGCTCACTCTCTTGGGAATCGGAATAGAATGCCGCCTTACGCGTTTCGTGATCGTAGTATCACTTCATCAGAGGATGGCATTCTCGATTCTCTCTTTTGTTAAATACACTCTGGTCTAATTGCTTTATTAAAAGATTAACCCCTTGTTTGCTGGTGCATCATTTGTTAAACAGATTTCTACTACATAAATCATTTTTGCATATAAAACGGAATGCATATGATAAGTCACTTTACATATTCAAATAGGTAAATACAATACATCACTTTGCATTTTAAATGAGGCAAATGCAAATAAGCCCATAATTCCTTATTAGAGAAATGTTAATTGGTCAGCTATTAACATTATGTTAAACATCCCATTATAGGTAATAGTAATGGTTAAGAATTAAAACATTAAAAGTCAATATGAACTATAAAAACAAAGAATGAGAAAACAATCTATAAATAAAAATCATTAATTACTTAAAAAATACAAATACAGATAGTTATATCTAAAAAATATATTTTAGAAGAAAATAATTATAAAATTAGATATTACTTAAAGAGATATTGTTCAATAATTATAAAAATAGAATACATTGAAAATAGATGTTATCTAGAAAATGAACTTGGTTATCTTATTCTCAAAACAGCTGGTTTTTCTTAGATGGTTTTCTGCAAGATAAAAAATGTTTCTCATTATCATTCTATCGTATCATAACAAAGAATGAGAAAAGGATCTATAAATAAAAATCATTAATTACTTACAAAATACAAATACAGATAGTTATATCTAAAAAATATTTTAGAAGAAAATAATTATAAAATTAGATATTACTTAAAGAGATATTGTTCAATAATTATAAAAATAGAATACATTGAAAATAGATGTTATCTAGAAAATGGACTTGGTTATCTTATTCTCAAAACAGCTGTTTTTTCTTAGATGGTCTTCTGCAAGATAAAAAATGTTTTTCTCCTTATCATTCTATAGTATCATAAATAATACTGTTACAATAATATATATATATATATATTCAGTTCAAAATCAATATTCAAACCTAGTGGTTCAAGACTATTGAGTTTAAAAATCCATCTGGCCTCAGTTCTGTCTAGGGCTTTTTCTGGATCACCTCCTCTCCAATGAGTATTAACTTTTTCAATAACTAAAAATTCGAGACCTACTGGATTATTAGCATGAAAAATCGAGAAATGTCTTGAGAGGTTGTGGGTACTCAATCCTTTCTTAATGTTTCGTATATGTTCCCCCAATCTTATTTTAAACTTCCTCTTGGTTCGTCCTACGTAGTGTCTTCCACAGGGACATATCAGGAGGTATATAACACCAGTCGAATTGCAGGGACAGTAGTCCCAAAAGTCCCAATATGTCCATCGCTGATTTTAAAGGGCCAGTAGCCGCCATATAAAGTACAATATGCCCCAAATAAGCCAGGGGCCATAGTCAGTAGGTAGGAGGCTCGCAAACAGGCTTCTCCAGGGCCCAGTGGCGAGGTTGGTTTCGCCACACGGACATCAATACCCCTCCCGTCACGACCCCGGGAGCGCCTGCTCCGCACCGAAGCCTCCCGCTGACCTCTACCACCACGTGGCACCTGGGAACCCCTGGGGCTACGACTCCTCCCGTCTCTACCAGCAGGCCGCCCCTGCCGACCATACCTAGGGGCTGCCGCACCTTCCCCTGCCGAGCTGTCCGAGGGGGAGCAGTGCCGACCCGACCTCCCCCGCGCATCCCGGGACCCCAGAGATCTAACGGGCGAGGGACTGGCGCTACTACTCCCAGAACCCGGGCCCCCCCGCCGCCCAACCACTACGGAGGATCCCAGTCCCCGGCCTCCCCTATTCCTCTGCCTAACTACCTCCGGAACCCCCTTTCCCGCACCCACCGCCACTGCCCCCTTACCTTTTCCCCCATGCTTACCAGACCCCGTCGGCCCAGACCTACCCACCACCCCTTCGGGGGACCCGCTCTCTGACCTGGCCGCATCCCGAGAACCCCCACCGCCCTTGGAACTCACTCCTTTCGAACCACATTTACGCTTAGGGGCCCCAGGACCCTCCCCCCTTACGACTATGGCCTGGGCGCCCTCCACCGGCCTACTCCCGCCCCCCTCTGTGGCAGAGCTCCCCCTAGCGACCTTCCCGCCAAGAGGGCCCCGGCCGGAGCCCTCTGCACTTGCCTGTTGCCTCCTAGGCCGGCCATGCGGTCTCTCGGATCCAGCCTCATCATCATCGTCACTCTCCGATGGGGGGGAAGCCCTCCTAGACCTCCCCTCCGTGGGTCCCGCACCACCAGGGGGCCGCCCGGCCACCTCTGACCCGAAAGCAGCAGCGCCCCCGTCCACGACATCCTTCTGCCGCCGAGTGCTCATCCGAGGCTCCGGCCGCACGCGGGGAGGCAAGGCCTCGACCATGCGGCTCCCGGGCCTGCTGCCGGTCGCAACCGAAACTCCACTGCTTCCGGGGACAACTTCACCGGGCCCCGCGCCCGGGCTTAGCCTCCTCGGGGGCCTCCGGGCCCGGACCGGTCTCCCGACATCGCCGTCCCGATCCGCCGCCTCCGCCAGGGCAGGGCCTAGCTGTGCCCGTAGCCAGTCCACACCCTGATGCCGTGCTGCCGACCTGATCCCCTCCAGCAAACGCTCCACGTCGTCCATTGGCCCTGCAGAGGAGACAAAAGAAATCCGACCAAGCAAGTCCGCGCACACCGAGGTGAACACAAACTCAACCAGGTAGAAAGTTAGAATGACTCACCTAAAATGGCTGCTCATTTAAATAGCCAATCCTACTTACCCATAATTCCAACCCTTGCTTACTTCCTCCTAAGCCCGCCTCCTAACCCCTGTCAAGGCCTTTTTCCGCTTAGCTGCGCTCTAGCTACATGGGGCTACAGGAAGTGTGGTTTTGAAAGGAGGGTCTTATCATATTATATCTTTATGCTCCTATACACAGCAAGCATCATATGGAATTAATCGGATTTAAACAAACGTTTACATAAGGGCAATTACTCCTAAACATAAAAAGAATAGCATCCTCTTCATTTGCTATTACAGTAATATCCAAAACAGCCAATATAGATCTTTTAGTTCTTATTGAGCACACATCTATCTTTGAAACCTGCTTCAAAAAAGGAGAAGGATTACAAAGTGATTTAAAGGGAGAGATGCAGAGATCAATTCATAAAAGATGGTTACCTCACAAGGAAAGACAGACTTCAAATTCCCCCTTTTTGACCTCTAGGGGACAATGATTTTAATTAACCCCCATACAAAATGAGTATCGTATACGATTAAATAAAGTTAGTTACTCCTAAACATAAAGGGATAACCTTTACTCCATTCACTGTTACGATAATCTCAAAAAGCGGACAGTATAGATTTTTTAGTTCCTATTAAATACATATTTATCTGAGAAACCTGCTCAAAAAAGGAGAAAGATTGCAAAGCAGATTAAAGGGGGAAATACAGAGATCAATTTATAAAGAATAATTACTTCATAAAAAATGACAAACTTCAAATTCCCCATTCAAACCCCTAGGGAACAACGATTTTAATTTGAACACTCACCTCATTTCTTGTTTTGCCAATTTATTATCCAGGTTTTCACCCCTCCAGTCCCTACTCTGTTTTTACACACAGCACAACAAGGATCAGCAGTGAATATATCCTTTGGAGAATTCAGCAGTGTGGGGATATCCCCTCTCCAAAAGAGCCTTACAAACCCAGAGCCAGGGGTGATAGGGTTCTGGGACATGTGAGTTTTTTTCCCTAAGATTTCTCTAAGTGTATTATTATTATTATTATTATTATTATTTTATTATTTATATAGCGCCAACAAATTCCGTAGCGCTGTACAATGGGTAAGAGTGTATTCAGATAGTCTGCACTATCATCCAGAATATGGAAGCTTGGAATGGGAAGACGATCTTCGGTCGACAACCAGACTTCGTTCTAGAGTCCGATGCCAGCCTCTTGGGTTGGGGAGCCACCTGCTCTGGCCTTTCCACAGGAGGTCTCTGGACACGGTCAGAACGATCCATGCACATCAATTGCTTAGAGCTGATGGCTGGCGCCTTTGCGATTCGCAGTTTCGCCAAAGACGCTTACGACTGCTCTCTAATTCTGAGAATGGACAATGTTTCTGCTGTCCGTTATGTCAATCGTCTTGGAGGCTCCCGCTCCAAGCTCCTGTCAGACCTTACCAGAGAACTCTACCAGTTCTGTCTAGAGAAAAAATATCTCCCTTCAAGCGGAATACCTTCCCGGGTCAGACAACCTCGTGGCGGACTGGTTCTCCCGTCACTGGAGGGACGCCAGCGATTGGCAGCTGGATCTGCAGGTGTTCTACCAGCTACATCTCCTTCGGGGGCCCATCACATTGGACCTTTTTGCCTCCAGACTAAACCGTCAGACAGACGCGTTCTTTAGCTGGCTACCAGATCCGCTATCGCAAGCTGTCGACGCCTTTCATCAACCCTGGCTATTGACAGGAGCTTATGCTTTCCCTCCGTTCTCCATGATCCCTCGCCCACTACACCGTCTCAGGGTTCTGGGAGTTGGGATCCTGTTAATAACTCCCCTCTGGAGAGCCCAACCCTGGTACCCCAACCTCTTAGAGATGTCCGCAGACTACCCTCTGCTTTTACCTCTCACCCCAGATCTTCTCCGAGATCCGTTCGGGGCATCTCATCCCCTGGCCATCCAGGGACACCTCAAGCTGGTGGCCTGGACCGTTTCAGGGGATCCTGGTTCGTCCCGGGCCTTTCAGGCTCAGCTCGCAACCTCCTCTGGGATTCATGGGCCCCAGGTACCCGGAAATCATACCTTTCTGCATGGTCAGCCTGGGCTCGCTGGTGTTTGGGGAGGGATATTGATCCCTTTTCAAAACTCTGGTGAATATCATGAACTTTCTGTCCTCTCTCTTTGACAGTGGCAAATCTTATCGTACGATAAACCTCTTCCGTTCTGCCATCTCGGCAGCTCATAGTCCGATCAATACAGTCCCCGTCGGACGACATCCATCCGTGTGCAGACTCCTACGGGGTATCCGTCTATCCAGACCCCCAGCACCCCGTTACACCCATTTTTGGGATGTGGCACAGGTCTTATCCTTTCTGGAGGCCTGGCCTCCAAACTCGGAGCTATCCCTACGGCAACTTTCCGCCAAGTTAGCCCTACTGCTTTGCTTGGTTTCTCTACGTCGGGTTTCCGACATCAAAGCCTTCGACCTTCATGCGATTACTTTCACTCCCGAGGGAGTACGTTTCTCCATTGTCCGTCGCACTAAGGTTCCATCATCCTCTGTCTTTTATCCATACTTCCCGGATAGACCTTCCCTGTGTGTTGCCCGTTGTTTGCAACGGTACGTCACTCTTACCACTCCCCTTCGGCCCCCGTCGGGACCTCTTTTTGTGTCCTACGTTCGTCCTCACCATCCGGTGTCTTGTCCCACCATTGCTCGGTGGATTAGGTGGCTCCTCCGCCTTGCAGGCGTAGAGCCGCCCTTTGGAGCTCATTCAGTAAGGGGCACGGCCGCATCCTCTGCCTGTGTCGCGGGGAGTTCCCTTTCGGATATTTTGACCTCGGCAGATTGGTCAAGGGAATCTACCTTTCGTACGTTTTATTTCCGGCCTCAATCTCATCCGGGTTTTCATTTACTCTCGGGGCGTTAAAACAGCAAATATGAAGCCTCCTGTCTTGCCATAAAATTAGAGATTATTCTAGCGTCAGAGACCTAATAATCTAAATTTTATTAATGACAGGAGGCAAATATTTTCCCACCCTACGCGCGCACGTTTTGCCAGACGTCGCTCCCCCCTTTTTTTCTTCCAGAATGGGATATACAGGTAGGGTCTTCATACTGCTGTAGTTTTGTTCATAAGCTTTATGTCTTTCATTCACATAAATATGACTATCACATCAAAGGTGACTTTATGTATATATATGGGTACTACCCCAGACGTTTTAGTAGCTATTTAACACTAGACATCTTTATGTAGGCACCTTGCCAATTACACCGTACTTTCACAAGTTTTCTCCTTTTGTCTTCCAGTGTGAAATGGCCTTCACCTCTCTGCAGAACGACACCATTGAGGATCTGTTCAGTCCGTTACATGGTTGATCTCGCTTGTTTGAAAGTTATTCGTTCCACTTTACATGGTTGACGTCACTCCGGCTGCATCAAGAAAGAGGAAGTGGGAGGAGTTTCACAGCCACTTATTACTGACTAGATGTGTTCTGATTGGTTGTTCCTTTTTTTCAATTCTGTTAACTGTTTCTTTGCTGCTGGGAGGAACAGTAAAGGAAGTAAAGCTAATATTCGCCTCCTGTCTTTAATAAAATTTAGATTATTAGGTCACTGATGCTAGAATAATCTCTAATTAACCCCTGTTATGTCTTATTAAACAAGTGAATTATCACAAATGTCATAAATATTGTCTAACAAAGTGTGTGGAGTTTCTCAAAAAACGACTTTTAGTCACTCTGACCTTAAAGTCTATGATGCTAAAAAATTGGATTTTGGAAGAATCATCATACAATATTTAACTAGTGAATTGATGTGTGTAACCTGCATATTTATTTTTCCACTTGCAATTTTATAAATATTTTTTGTTTGTTTCTGTTAGCATGAGTAAGACACACAATGTACAAACAATTGGTAGAATAATATCCTTTTTTATATAGTAATTCCAGGCAGAGTCTTTTCAAAACCATGATTAACCCCTTAACGGCGTTACGGTGTTACATGCCGTCGCGCTTTAAATGGGCTTTGAAGCCGTTGCGGCGGCATGGAACGCCGTAACGACTTTCTGCCCCAGGAGCCAGGAGGTACTCACCTCTGCCGCGATCCTCTTCTGGAGGGCTGCCTGACAGCCCAGGCAGCCGTCCCACGGCAAATGAGGCCCCCGGGGGCCATGTGATCGCTCTCAAAGAGCGATCACATGGCCCCCTATAGCTGGCTATGGATCTGCCAGCAGGGGGGCTGTCTGAAATATCAGACAGTCCCCCTGCTGGTAGGAAGAATGAAAAAAAAAATTAAACATGTGTAAAAATGAATTAAAAGTATTTTTTATATATATAATATGTATATATATAATATATATACATATTATATATGTAACGTCATACAAAGTGTATTTTAATACTAATATAAGTATATATATTAGTATTAAAATACACTTAGAATGACATTACATATATATAATATAATATGTATATATATATATATATATATATATATATATATATATATATATATATATATATATATAAATGAATTTGCTCCTGCACACACGCTCCAATATCCCTTAATAGCCGGGTGCCAACCAAAAAACAGCTTGAATATCCAAAAAATATAAGTAGAAGGTTGCACTCACGGATTAAAAGTCCAAAGTTTAATGACAAATTGTTAAAACATCCAAGATCAATGTTTCAGTCCTTTCAGACTTTCATCAGGATCATAATACTGTGACATACATACACGTTATATAT
Source organism: Pelobates fuscus (assembly GCF_036172605.1). Classification (NCBI taxonomy): domain Eukaryota; kingdom Metazoa; phylum Chordata; class Amphibia; order Anura; family Pelobatidae; genus Pelobates; species Pelobates fuscus. The sequence goes on from NC_086318.1 coordinate 365,535,471, forward strand.
ACATAACATAATTATTCCAATTAGCAGATTGAAAACATTAGTGAAATTAGAAAAGTAGCTTACCCCAGGTGAAAATCGCCATGTTGCCGGCGTACCTCAGTGCCCAGTGCGCCTGCGCGAACAGACTCCGCCCCTCTAGTGACGTCATCACGTGATGACGTGTGCCGTCCGTCACCATGGCAACGAACCTAACTAATGCGTCACCATGGAGATATAGACGTAACGGACTTCGGGAAATACTGTGACAAAAGTGCACTGTGCAATTTAGATTCATTATGGATGATAGAAGAAATTCTTTGATGTGAGAAATGATATGTTGATAAGTGCAATGAGCCATAAAACATTACTGGCTCAAATATTAAAGTGATAGTCCATTGTAACTGTACTATAACTAAAGTGCCAATTAAGGTGAAGAATATACTGTAATGGAACATGCCTAAGCAGTTTCCTATTAAGTGACAAGAGGGTCAATAGTGCAAATATTAATATAAAGTGCCCATGTGGAAAATAAAGTGCATAAAGTATGTCAAAAAGTGCCAACGAAGTGCTTAAAGTGACAGATGATAATTTAAGTGCAGAGTTGTATATACGAACTGCTTAAACGAAATACACTATTGCCAACACGTAACTACACTTGAATAAAAAGACTAAGCACATAAATGTTAAATGTTAAAATTTCAACACATCAAAATCATCTACAATTAATTTCAATATTAATAATGAGACACACTTAATGTATAAGTTTCAAGATTAGCATTATGATATAGCAAAAAAAACAAGTATTAACTGTACTTGTGCCTTGAAAACCTCATTTATACTTTAATTGCTATCATCGCTGCCACTATGGTGGCCAGTATCTCAAAATTGTATTAATTGAAGATGGAATTTTTTTTTTTTAAACATAATATTAGCTGGAGCTCAATAACCCAATGTTATGGGTACATACAGTTGCTAAGAACAGCAAAATGGTTAACTAAACAATTTATGTTTGAGATGTCATAATAATATTAAGGAAACAGACCCTATATTGAAGGCAAACCACAAAAACTTAATGTTGAGTATATGTCTCACTATAGGGCTATTCATACATGGATCATAAAAAGGAATGAAAAGACGTGTTCATTCAAGCCTTTTGGAGATACTGTGTCCAATTCATAGATCCAAAAAGTTTCTCTATTCAATAGCGCTTTTCCTCGGTCACCGGCTCTGTTGGACAGGGGGATGTGGTCGATAGCCACGAATTTCAAAGAGGTTAACGGGAGTTAAATTCAAAAAAATGTTTGGCTACAGGCTTGTTGGAGGACCCGTCCTTATACGCCAATCTAATACTAGACCGGTGTCCCCTGATTCTCTCGCATAATGCGGTTTCAGTCTTTCCAATATATGCTAAGCCGCACGGACATGTCAATTTGTATATAACATGCGTTGTTTTACATGTGATGGTCCTCCTGATGGAATACTGCTTAGTTGTATGTGGGTGAGAAAAAGTTTTTGATGGCGTCATGTGGCCACACGTGACGCACCCTAGGCAGCGTACACAACCCCGGTTTTGAACTGTGGTGTTTTCCATATAACTTGAAACAGGGTCCGTGTGGACTAAAAGATCTTCTTTTAAATTTTTGTTTCTTTTGAAACAAATAAGTGTTTTTTCATGAAAGACCTTGGGTAGGGTGTCGTCTGCGGCCAGAATTCTCCAATTCTTTCTAATAGTTGTAGAGATTGTTTTGGTTGATTGGTGGTACGTAGTGGGAAAAACTAATTTCTGGGTTGCTTCACAGTTAGACTTTCCTTCTTTAGACAGTCGTGGTTTTCTCGCTTCATTTAGGGCTTCATCAAGTATGGAGCGTTCGTACCCATGTTCCAAAAACTTGTCCGTCATTTCTGACAGCTGTCTTTCTTTGATGATAGCGTTAGAATTATTCCGCATCACCCTTAGGTACTGTGCTTTTGGAAGTGACTTAATCAGAGTCTGTGGGTGGGCACTTTGTGCATGCAATAATGTATTGCGGTCCGTCGTCTTGGTATGTAGGCTATATTCTAGCCTGTTAGTTCTGACTGATAGTTCCACGTCCAAATACTGAACTTTCTCAGAACTGATATGTGCTGTCAGTCTGATTGGTGTTGGTAATTGGTTAAGTCCCTCCACCATGGCATTTGCTTCCGATTCTGTGCCTTTCCATATGATTAAGAGGTCATCCATGTAACGATAGTACCCTTTTATTAGATGACCATATGGGGCCAAGATGTGCTGTTTTTCACATGTGTACATGTATGCGTTAGCATACATGGGGGCCATGGACGCCCCCATCGATGTACCAGATACTTGCAGATACCATGGGTTCTCAAAGCGAAAATAATTCTTTTCTAAAGTGAGTGCCAAGATTTCCAAAACAAATTCAATAGGTGGCCCATTATATACTGTCGAAGCTGAAAGTACTTGACGCATAGCTTCAATTCCTCCTTCATGTGGGATCACCGTGTAAAGACTCTTCACATCCATTGATACATGTCTCCAATTGTTCTATTGGCTCTTTAAATAAAAAAAATCAAGCCATTTAGCTAACGGCTCAAGGATACCTTGGATTGCAGACACTATTGGGCGTCCAGGCGGTTTTTGGGCATTCTTGTGGATCTTCGGAATGCTGTATATAATGGGACTCCATGGATTAGTTTGGTAAAGAAATTGAAACAGGTCCATATCAATAAATCCTGCTCTCAGACCCATAGAAAGGGTATCATAGATGATTCTTTGGAATGTAACAGTGGGATCACGGTCTAAGTGATGATAGGTGCTTGTATCTTGTAATTGGCTTTTCAACTCCTCAGCGTAGTCCATGTAGTTCATGATAACTATGCCACCTCCTTTGTCTGCAGCCCTTATAATGATAGATGGATCCTTGGCTAGATTTTTGATGAGTTGTCTCTGCCGTTTTGTAACATTTTGTTTCCCATGAATAGGTTTAGCCATTGTAGTATGTGCTTCCTTATTGGTTAATGACAAAAAGGTCTTAATTGAAGGTTTATTGGTAGGTGGATCGAAAGTTGATTTCAGCCGAAATTGATCCTGAATTTCTTTGTTGGCTGTAGTAGTGGTTGACTCACTTTTATTGAAATATTCCTTTAAGCGCAGATTTCTACCGAATTTGAACCATTCCACTTCCCATTTAAATTGATTAGCTCTGGCCGTAGGGACAAATGACAATCCTCGACTTAGTAACTCAGTCTCCTCTTGAATTAACGGCCTATGGGACAAGTTGAAAATAGGGATTACTTCTTGAGTGGCGGTTTGCCTTTTGGCATCCCTCTTTGTTTTACCACCTCTCCTTGTTCTACGCTTCCTCTTATTCGGCTCCTGGTGGAGGCGCCCATTTCTGCGGTCTCTAAAAAAAGGGGAGAAGGAGTCTTGGCTACCGTCTCATTGTGGTCATTGTCAGAAACACATTCGCCAGATGTAGTGTCTATAGTCACGATCCAAGGTTTAATAATCCTTTTCCGTGGTCTTCTTGGTCTCTGTGTGTTACTGCCTGATAGCCACCTGTAAACCCGGTGGTCCTGATAGTCCTGGTGGACTCTCTCAAATTTAAGCTTTTTGAACTTAATTAGTTCATTTTTGTATTTTAGCAGGTCTTCTTGTAACTTCTGTAGCAACTTCTGCCCTTCTGTAGAGGCTAGTACTATAGCGTGTTCTGTTTCTACTGCTAAGATCTTCTTATCCACATCAATCAGATGTTCTTTGACGTCTTTAATGATAATTAGCATCATATCCAGTGAAGCTTTGTTTAGGACCATGGTCCAATCCTTACAGACCTTGGCCTTGCCTCTGCCAGTTGTAGGTATACTCATTATTCTGAATCCTCTAGGGATTCTCTTGGCTTTATAATAATCTGAATGAATAGTCCATGCATATCTAGATCTATTCTTCTCCTGCGTAGCTTGGAAAGCTTAAAGTAAACATCCTTGGCAGTAAAATTGTTAGGCAATTCTAGACCAGTTTGTTCCCACAATATATTTGCTGCTTCCTCCTGAGAAAATTCCATTGTTTCTGCTTGTTCCGAATACGCTCCAGCTTGGAACAAAAATTCATCCATAATGACAAATTAGTTGATAAGCCAAAAAATTATTTGCTTACTGGAATAAAAATATATCTGAATAACCAAGTGAGTTAGGGATCACCACACAACTGTATGGTGTTTACTCAAGTTTTGAAAAATGCTGGTGCAAGGAAGCGGTTATAGATTGAAAACATTAGTGAAATTAGAAAAGTAGCTTACCCCAGGTGAAAATCGCCATGTTGCCGGCGTCCCTCAGTGCCCAGTGCGCCTGCGCGAACAGTATATATATCTATATATATATATATGGGACTACATATATATATATATATATATATATATATATACGTATAATTAAAATAATTACGGTAATAAAATAAATAAATAAAATATTGAAACAAAATTTTATATAAATTGTATATCCATATGTAATTTCATTCAAACTGTATTTTGTTTAACAAAATACACTTAGAATGACATTCTATATATATCTATGTATATATAAAATACAAATAACCACAAATATATATATATAGATAAATACATATAATTACATAAAAGATTACATTAGTATACACATAGAATTTAAATACATATATATGTATATATATTAAAATTCTACATGTATATTTAAGTAATCTTTTAACATAATTATGTGCCTGACAACACAGGGAGAAAGTGCACAACACAGGGAGAAAGTGCAGAGAATTTAGTTCGCAAGCACTATATTTGACCCTGTAACTCTCCAAGACACCATAAAACCTGTACATAGGGGTTACTGTTTTACTCGGGAGACTTCGCTGAACTCAAATATTAGTGTTTCAAACTGGTAAATTGTATTACAACGATGATATTTTAAGTAAAAGTGACGTTTTTTGCATTTTTTACAAACGAACGGCACTTTTATGGACTATATTATTGTTGTAATATATTTTACTGTTTTAAAAAAACTAATATTTGTGTTTAGTGAAGTCTCCCGAGAATAACAGTACCCCCCATGTACAGGTTTTATGGTGTTTTGGAAAGTTAAAGAGTCACATATAAGGCTTGCATTTCATTTTTTTCACATTGAAATTTGCCAGATTAGTTATGTTGCCTTTGAGAGCGTATGGTAGCCCAAGAATGAGAATTACCCTCATGATGGCATACCATTTGCAAAAGTAGACAACCCGAAGTATTGCAAGTGGGGTATGTCCAGTCTTTCTTAGTAGCCACTTAGTCACAAACACTGGCCAAATATTTGTTTTTTGCTTTTTTCACACAAAAACAAATATGAACGCTAAACAGACATATAGTGCAAATTCCAGTTTTTGTTTACGTTTTCTTTTGATCAGAACGTGCACTATTGACTCTGTCCTAAAGGGGTTTAGTTTACAAGAGTGCAGACAGTTGTTTGATAGAATATTTAAGAAACAGCTTGGTTCGGTAGAGGATATTCACTGAAATTGTGCATTGTTGCAGTATGCCATACATATTGTCATAACAGAGGTTGCTGTAACATATTTCATATTAACAAAAATTAACAATAACAGAAGAATAAGAAAGATTGCTGGTATGCAATGAAATGATTGGTCTAGTTTCGAGTATAGATTAATGAGCTTTGTCCCATGTCTAAACACCCTTTAAAAAGGCAACCAGGAGGTGCCGAAACGTTGGGGGTATTAGGGGCTCGTGTTTCAGCCATACTAGGCTTGTGAGAATTGTGGTAATTAATACGGTTTGCTTTCTTTTGCATTTATATTGTCACTTTGTATTTTGCTTTATGTTTGTTGTACCGTATATTGGTCTGATTTAAGTATTTTCATAACTCTATATAGTGATTCTAGTGTGCACTCTCTTTTTGTTTTATAAGACATATGTTCACACACTCTGATATCCCTAATGGTATCTAATATCCCAGTCACGTTGTGTAGTTTGTTCCAATATGTGACTATGGTTTCTTTGGTCTCGAGAAATACAAAGCATAGCAATTGTTTCTGGAGTTTGGCCATGTATGGTGGGAACACATGAAGTAATGTCATTTGTGAATTAGGGGTTATTTGGATCACTGTCAAGGTATGTACCATACCAAAGACCTCACTCCATAGGGGCATAAGATGTGGACAGCTCCACCACACATACAGCATAGTTCCCCTCTCTCCACATGCCTTCCAGTACACATCTCTCGTCTTTTGTCCAGGGTGGTGTAACCTTGCAGGCACCATGTACCATCTTGCTATAATACATGTAATATCTGTAGCACTGTTGCCAGCACTTTATTACTACAAGGATCAAGATATACACTGGGGAAGTGTCACCCCACAAATTGACACTAGGTGCATAACATTAGAGCCAAGGACCTAGAGGCTTTAAATAAGGTGAGCATCCATTTTTTTTTTCATTATATCCATATTAGATATAAAACTATGTCAGACATACTGCCCTATTGTGGTATTCCTGTGTTTTCTCTGAATGACGGGTCTCCAGATAAAAGAGAGGTCGGGTGCTACCTGGAAAGGCACAAATATGCATTAAGTGAGACTACATCTTGTGGCTCAATTACATGTGAGTGTTTACATCCCATTATTCATTATTACCAAGGACTGTTACCATTTGCATTATTTGATGTTTTCTCCGTTTTTATCTTTTATATGCTGCTGTTTAAACATAGCTACTGTACTGCATAATATAAGGGGGTAAGATTATCCTTCCCAAACAGTGAGGTATAGAACTAGACTCTTGGAGAATGTTTTATAGTAAAGGGCAAAAAAGCTGTCCAGGTCTGGAATTTTCAAAGTAGGTTGTTTTACAAACAATCTCTTCCTCTGTAATATGTCCCTCTAGTGCAGGGCTGCCTAACAGGTAGCTCCCCAATTGTTTCGGAACTACAACTCCCATGATGCTTTGCATTCCTTTAGAATTCATTTAGAATGACAAAGCATCATGATAGTTGGGTGTGAGTGTTTGACTGTCAGTGTGTGTCTGTCAGTGAGTATCTGCCTGTGTGTGTGTGTGTGTGTCTGTCAGTGAGTGAGTGTATGTATGTCAGTGAGTGAATGTCTGTGTGTATCTGTCAGTGAGCGAGTGTATGTCCATCAGTGAGTGTCTGTCTGTGTGTGTATGTGTCAGTGAGTTAGTGTCTGTCTGTCAGTGAGAGTCTGTGTGTGTGTGTGTGTGTGTGTGTCTCAGTGAGTGAGTGTATGTTTGTCAGTGAGTGTGTGTGTGTGTGTCAGTGAGTGTGTGTCGTTAGTGAGTGTGTGTGTCTGCCAATGCATGTCTGTCAGTGAGTGACATGAGGGGGCGGCAAAATGGATCTTTGCCTAGGGCAGCAAAAATCCTTGCACCGGCCCTGTTTGGTTTGCTGCTAAAATTTCAGTATTGGCTATGTTTGATATTGCTTTGAGTTTAGTATAATAACCATACAAACTGTGGCAAACCTAGCCACTTCTGAACTATATGTATTGCAGGTTGTCCATAGGCTGAATGTATACTGTAAGTCCTTACCTGTATAAGTGCTGTGTTATGGCCGTTCGCATACTGGCAGCCGTACGCTGCCAGCATACAAAGCATTCGTTCGACGAAACACGGCTATTCCGGCCGTTCGCCGTACGAATGCGGGCTCCCCAGGTAGACCACACATTCACAAGTCGTGTGGCACCAATTAACCGATTGCAACAATGTTGCAATCGGTAATTAAGGGCTCTCCTAGGTGGCCGCCGTTCGACTACCGACCATGCGGCGGTCGGCCATCTTGGATCCTTTGTCTCTGCAGCGGTGTTCGGTCGTCGAGAGCCTGGAACTGAAAACGGCTACTCAATGATCCGAACACCGCTGGACTTCCAGAGCGTTCGGGAGTTCCGCGTTCGGTACAGTATGTTCCCCATAATGATTCGGTACTTTTAAACCGAACTCAATGTTTGAATGTATTCTGTGCGGCGTTCGGTCAATTCAGCTGGGATCGGAGCGGTATTCTCACAAAGTATGCGCTCCGACCCCAGCTATCTGCCGAACGTTCCGCCAGCGCAAAGTACCGAATATTGTGTAAAATATATATTTTAAAGTCAATTGTCGGTTTTGCTGCACGAGGGGATAATCCACTTAATCGTCCATTTTAGTGGGAGTATCCCTCTCGTGCAGCGGTGCCTATTGGGAAAGTCACAATGCATGTTGGGAGAAATCCCCTGGATTATCTGTGTGGAAACCCCTTGCATGGGGAACTGCTTAAATATGCCAGCTTGCGAATAAACTGAGTTAGTTGACTCCCAAACTGTGTTTCGTCCGGTTATTGGGAGGATGGGGAATATTGCCGTGCTTTCTGTTCTGACTGTGGATTTCCTGAGGATACCAACGGATATCGTGGACTAAGATACTGCATTCCGTTACAATTGGTGGCAAGCGACGGGATCCGAACCTTACAGCCGAAACGGAGTTCGTGTAACTGGAACTACCGAACGAGGAAAGCAAAGGCAATTCGTATGGAGATTGATTATACCATACTGAAACGACAGACTTTAAAGGAACTACTGGAAGCCAGAGGGAAAGTAGCCAGCAGCAAAACCAAGGCGGTACTAATTGCCGAGCTGATGGAGGGAGACCAAGCCCGCAGCGCTACACCCCCAGTAGGTTATGGAGGAAACGCTCTATGAAAGAGAGATGAGGACCAGGCTAGCATTTTTGCCGCAGCCTATATCGGAGGCCATGTTGACAATGGTAATAGCAAATGTGCAGGAATATGTTATGGCACACAGCCCGCAACACACCTTGACTCGAACCGAGTCCAACACAGGGTCCCTCTACAACCCGGTAAAGCCCAAGATCCCGTACCAGGCCTTCAGGGCTTTTTGCGAGGAAAAGGACGAGATAGATGGGTACTTGCAGGACTTTGAAAGACTGTGTGACCTGCATGAGCTAGAACGGTCAGTATGGGTGCAACTGCTAGCAAGCAAACTAGCAGGTCGGGCAGCCGAAGCGTACCGTGCTGTGCCCAGTGAGGACAGCAAAGATTATGAAAAAGTAAAGCGCGCAATCTTGGAGAGGTATGCCATTACCCCAGAGGCATACCGGCGCAAGTTCAGACACTTACGCAAACCAGAGCGAGATTCGCACGCAGAATGGGCACACAAATTGGATCAAGCCTCCCAAGGGTGGATACAGGCCAGCAACGCCACCACCATGGAGGAATTGCGTCAAATGGTGTTGCTGGAGCAATTTTTTAATGGATTATCCCCGGAGACTCAAGAATGGGTGCGGGACAGGAATCCCCTCACCCTAACTGAAGCGGCTAGATTGGCCGATCAACACTTTGATGCCCGGAGGCATCAGGGACCTGTAGCCAAAAGCTACTCCCGACCCCCAGGACTACCTAGCGCTACACCACCTCTAGCGCCCACCGCCGCTCCGTTCCGTCCCTCACAAGGACAGATACCGCCACCTTCCAGATACAACGGGCGGGCCAACATCCAGTGCCATTCCTGTAAACAATGGGGGCATATGGCCCGAGAATGCACCCAGAATCGCGGCAGGCCCACCTGGAATCAGGGGCGTCCAAACCCCGCACCCAGGGCGGCTGCTCACCATTACCAGAGGGAACCAGCCACTCAGGATTTGTGGAGTGTGCATGCAGAGGAACCTCTGGGTATCTTACACGAAGTAATGTCGGTCCGAGCCACCGATAACCGGCAGCATCACCGGCAGCTGGTAACACTTGAGGGGAACGAGGTTCAGGGACTGCGGGATTCGGGAGCTACCTTAACCCTGATAGCCCCCCATTTGGTTTCGGAGGGCACGCATACCGGCGGATCTGTGGATGTTCGGGTAGCCGGGGGAGCTGTATACCGACTACCCACGGCGAAAGTACATTTGAACTGGGGTGCGGGAGAGGGGACAGTAGAAGTGGGGCTAATGCAGAACTTACCAGCAGATGTTGTGCTAGGGAATGATTTGGGTCAGATGACCTCTGCCTTTGTTCCACAGGCCCCCTACCAGGAAGCCCATCCAGTAACCACACGGCAACAGGCTCGCACCACGGCTACACCGATACACTCTGAGGCTCAGGTAAGAGACCATGACCCCCACCCGACTCCCATATCCTGGGATACCCCGACTACCTTTGTCACTGAAGTACAGACCGATCCCACTCTACAAGTCTATAGGGACCGGGCACAAGCTGACCAGACTGGGCTAGAGGGGGAGCATTACACGTGGGAGAAAGGGTTATTGTACCGTGTCACGGCCAAGGACGTGGGGGGGTCTGTCACCTTGACTAACAAACAGTTAGTGGTACCACGGAAGTATAGGCAGGAGCTGCTCAGAATTGCTCACGATATCCCCTTGTCAGGACACCTAGGGATGACCCGTACCCGATACCGCCTAACGCATGCGTTTTTCTGGCCCGGAATCTCGCAGGATGTGCGACAATATTGCACCTCCTGCGACGTCTGCCAGCGAGTAGGTAAACGAGGGGATCGCCACAAGGCCAAGTTATGCCCCCTACCCATTATTGCCGAACCCTTCAGCAGGGTAGCAGTAGACATAGTAGGGCCCCTGCCAAAAACCAGTCCCTCTGGTAAAAAGTACATTCTAACCGTGGTGGACTACGCCACCAGATACCCCGAAGCGGTGGCCCTCACTAACATTCACGCTGAAACCGTGGCGGAAGCTCTAATGAAAGTATTTTCCCGGGTAGGGTTTCCCCAGGAAATAATATCCGACCGGGGCACCCAATTTACTGCTGAGATCACCCAACATATGTGGAAGGTATGTGGCATTAAGCCAATAGTCAATTCAGCCTACCACCCCCAGTCCAATGGACTATGTGAACGATTCAATGGGACGCTGAAGCAGATGCTTCGGACGTTCGGGGAAACCCACAAAGACTGGGAGAGGTTCCTGCCTCACCTGCTCTTTGCGTATAGAGAGGTTCCCCAAGAATCGACCGGGTTCTCCCCATTTGAACTATTGTTTGGGAGAAGAGTACGGGGACCCTTAAACTTGATTAGGGAGCACTGGGAGGGGGAGAGTACCGCTAGCGAAACCCCTATCGTATCATATGTACTGGAGTTCAGAGACCGTCTGGAGGCGCTAACTCAGGCTGTGCACACCAACCTCCAGGCGGCACAGCAACGTCAGCGACGATGGTACGATAGAGGAGCCAGGGACCGCAGCTTTCAAGTGGGACAGAAGGTTTTAATTTTAAAACCTGTCCGCACAGACAAGCTGCAGGCCATCTGGCAAGGCCCATACCAGGTAGTGGAGCAGCGATGCGACACTACCTATGTGATCGGCCCCTGCTCAGGGGTGGGGAAGAGACGCATGATTCACGTAAACATGCTCAAACCCTACCATGAGCGGATAGAGGATGTGATGGCAATCTGTGCCTCCGCCGTAGAAGATCAGGAAAACTTGCCACTACCTGATCTACTAGAACCGGAAGAACCGGTAGAGCCCTCCCGGGGAGTTCAACTGGGGGAGCGGCTAAGCCCTCACGAGCGTGCCCAGGTACAGGCGCTGATCGTAGCTAAAGGGGCTACCTTCTCCAATTTACCTGGGTACACTCCGCTGGCCACCCACCGAGTTGAAACCCCAGGACAGCTACCTATGCGACAGGCGCCATATAGAGTTCCGGAATCAGTCCGGACTCATATGAAGGCCGAGCTGGATGAAATGCTGCAACTAGGGGTTATCGAACCCTCAGATAGCCCCTGGGCATCGCCGGTAGTCCTGGTGCCTAAAAAGGACGGCAGGACCCGGTTTTGCGTTGACTACCGGAGGCTGAATGACAAAACAGTGTCTGATGCCTACCCGATGCCTCGGATAGACGAGCTGCTAGATAAGATGGCACGGGGTCAGTATCTCACTACCATTGACTTATGTAAGGGATACTGGCAGATTCCATTAGCCGATGATGCCATCCCCAAGTCGGCGTTTGTCACTCCGTTTGGCCTGTACCAGTTCAAGGTCATGCCCTTCGGAATGAAAAACGCTCCAGCTACTTTTCAGCGGATGGTAGATCGGCTACTGGACGGCTTCCAGGACTATGCCTGTGCCTACCTGGACGACATAGCCATCTTCAGCCAGACCTGGGAAGATCACCTACAACATATAGGGGCGATCTTAGACCGTATTGGGGAAGCCGGGTTAACGTTAAAACCAAGTAAGTGCCACGTAGGTATGGCCGAGGTGCAGTATCTAGGACACCGAGTAGGGTGTGGGCAGCAGAGACCCGAGCCAGCCAAAATTGAGGCCGTAGCTAAGTGGCCTACCCCAAGGACCAAAACCCAGGTGCTAGCGTTTCTAGGGACTGCAGGATATTATAGGAAATTTGTACCCGACTACAGCACCCTGGCCAAACCCCTGACGGACCTGACCAAAAAGAACCTTCCTCGACTGGTTGTCTGGGCCCCAGAGTGTGAGCAGGCATTCCAACAGCTCAAGACAGCCCTAACTAATGCTCCTGTGTTAACTGCTCCTGATCCAACTAAAAGATTTCTTGTTCACACAGACGCTTCAATGTTTGGATTGGGGGCAGTGCTGAGCCAAGTGGGAGCCGATGGCGGAGAGCATCCCGTAGCCTACTTAAGCCGCAAGTTGTTGCCCCGTGAAGTGAGCTACGCCGCCATTGAGAAAGAGTGCCTGGCCGTGGTGTGGGCCCTTAAAAAGTTACAGCCGTATTTGTATGGACAACCTTTTTCCTTACTCACAGATCACAACCCGTTGGTGTGGCTAAACCGTGTATCTGGAGACAACGCCAGGCTGCTGCGCTGGAGTTTGGCGCTGCAGCCCTTTGACTTTACCATCCACGGGTTATCCAGACAGACTGAACTAGAGAAGTGATCTGTGAGTACTCCCCCGGACATCCCCAAGCCGATCCGTTGGGATCAGACTGTGTATGCCGGCTTGGTTCTGGGGGAGCATTGTGGCAAACCTAGCCACTTCTGAACTATATGTATTGCAGGTTGTCCATAGGCTGAATGTATACTGTAAGTCCTTACCTGTATAAGTGCTGTGTTATGGCCGTTCGCATACTGGCAGCCGTACGCTGCCAGCATACAAAGCATTCGTTCGACGAAACACGGCTATTCCGGCCGTTCGCCGTACGAATGCGGGCTCCCCAGGTAGACCACACATTCACAAGTCGTGTGGCACCAATTAACCGATTGCAACAATGTTGCAATCGGTAATTAAGGGCTCTCCTAGGTGGCCGCCGTTCGACTACCGACCATGCGGCGGTCGGCCATCTTGGATCCTTTGTCTCTGCAGCGGTGTTCGGTCGTCGAGAGCCTGGAACTGAAAACGGCTACTCAATGATCCGAACACCGCTGGACTTCCAGAGCGTTCGGGAGTTCCGCGTTCGGTACATTATGTTCCCATAATGATTCGGTACTTTTAAACCGAACTCAATGTTTGAATGTATTCTGTGCGGCGTTCGGTCAATTCAGCTTGGATCGGAGCGGTATTCTCACAAAGTATGCGCTCCGACCCCAGCTATCTGCCGAACGTTCCGCCAGCGCAAAGTACCGAATATTGTGTAAAATATATATTTTAAAGTCAATTGTCGGTTTTGCTGCACGAGGGGATAATCCACTTAATCGTCCATTTTAGTGGGAGTATCCCTCTCGTGCAGCGGTGCCTATTGGGAAAGTCACAATGCATGTTGGGAGAAATCCCCTGCATTATCTGTGTGGAAACCCCTTGCATGGGGAACTGCTTAAATATGCCAGCTTGCGAATAAACTGAGTTAGTTGACTCCCAAACTGTGTTTCGTCCGGTTATTGGGAGGATGGGGAATATTGCCGTGCTTTCTGTTCTGACTGTGGATTTCCTGAGGATACCAACGGATATCGTGGACTAAGATACTGCATTCCGTTACACAAACATTTTAAAAGCAATTGTGTATGAATATTGTTTTCCTATTTTTTTTTAACTTAATTGAGTCTGACTTTTCTTTTCAGCCAGTGTGTGTGCTTGATCTTTTGTGTATTTGTTAATGAGAGTCTATTTGTGTACATTTATATATGTATATCCTGCTCTTTGCATATGAGATTACTACTATGTAAGGTTAATATAACACTTTATATTAATCAGAAGATTTGGTGTTATCATGTGATTCATATGATGACCTTCTTCGATAGACTTTCCATCAGTCTCCAGTCCTTTAAAAAAAATCATTAAAAAACTCACTTCTTCAGGAAAGCATATAAACTAAACTGCTAACAGCTTCCCCTCCCTGTACCCTGATTCCTCTCCTGCAACTGTGCAAAAAATAAAACCCAAAAAACAAGCCCTCGGTGAATACTATCGTAGCAATCTTAGTTTTCTACTCTAGCGTTACCTTTTCTGTCACTATACCCCACTCCCTCTAGCATGTAAGCTCACTCAGGCCCTCTGTCCCTGTGCCTCCATCTTGTCTAGTTTTACCTACGTGTTTGTCAGTCCACCTATTGTACAGCGCTGCAGAACCTGTTGGCGCTTTATAAATAATAATAGAACATTTTATGGTGGGACATTGGGCAAATTTGGGGAGGGGGCATTGGGTGAAGGTTGAGGTGGGCAATAGAAGGAGCTATGGTGGGACTTACATTAAAATATAGGAGGGAGGTTATCACATTTTAAGGTCCTGCTCATTTGTCACCTAGCAACATCCCTGCCATAGAGTTTAGCTGGTGGCACACTGCCACTCACTCTATGTAGGCATGCATGGCTGGTCACCAGGGCCGGCGTGTCCATAAGGCGGCACAGGCGGCCGCCTTAGGGCGCACGGGCTCTGGGGGTGCAAGATTTCAGTGACCGGCAGGAGGGAAAGCTCTCCCTCCTGCCGGGCCACAATCTCGGCCCCCGGTGCGGCGTGCGGTTGTGCTGTAATCAGACGCGGCGAGGGAGCTCTAACCTCTCTGCTCTGCTCCCTCGCGCGCTGTCTGCTGATACCGCGGGAGCCGGAATGTGACGTCATATTCCGGCTCCCGCGGTATCAGCAGACAGCGCGCGAGGGAGCAGAGCAGCGACGTTAGAGCTCCCTCGCCGCCCCTGATCTCAGCACAGACGCACGCCGCCCAGCAGCCCCACTGGACCCCAGGGAAGGATTCAACATCCACACCAGCTCTCCAGGTAGGGAGGCTGGGTGGAAAATATTTATTTATAAAATAATTAGTGAGTATATGTGTGTGAGTGTATGTGTCTGTGTGTGTGTGTGAGTGTATGTGTCTGTGTGAGTGTATGTGTCTGTGTGTGTGTGTGAGTGTGTGAGTGTGTGAGTGTATGTGTCTGTGTGTGTGTGAGTGTCTGTGTCTGTGTGTGTGTGTGTGTGTGTGTGTGAGTGTATGTGTCTGTGTGTGTGTGAGTGTGTGAGTGTCTGTGTCTGTGTGTCTGTGTGTGAGTGTATGTGTCTGTGAGTGACAGGGTGTGTGTCTGTGAGTGACACAGTGTGTGTCTGTGAGTGACACAGTGTGCGTCTGTGAGTGACAGTGTGTGCGTCTGTGAGTGACAGTGTGTGCGTCTGTGAGTGACAGAGCCTGCGTCTGTGAGTGACAGAGCCTGCGTCTGTGAGTGACAGAGCGTGCGTCTGTGAGTGACAGAGCGTGCGTCTGTGAGTGACAGAGCGTGCGTCTGTGAGTGACAGAGCGTGCGTCTGTGAGTGACAGAGCGTGCGTCTGTGAGTGACAGAGCGTGCGTCTGTGAGTGACAGAGCGTGCATCTGAGAGTGACAGCGTGTGCGTCTGTGAGTGACAGAGTGTGTGCGTCTGTGAGTGACAGAGTGTGTGCGTCTGTGAGTGACAGAGTGTGTGCGTCTGTGAGTGACAGTGTGTGTCTGTGAGTGACAGTGTGTGTCTGTGAGTGACAGTGTGTGTCTGTGAGTGACAGTGTGTGTCTGTGAGTGACAGTGTGTGTCTGTGAGTGACAGTGTGTGTCTGTGAGTGACAGCGTATGTCTGTGAGTGACAGCGTGTGTGTGTGAGTGAGTGCGTCTGTGTGTGTGCATGTGAGTGTATGAGTGTGTCTGTCAGTGTATGAGTGTGTGTCTGTCAAATCAGTGAGAGTATGTTTGTCATTGAGTCTTTGTGTGACTATCAGTGTGTCTGTCAATGAGTCTGTGTCTGTCAGTGACGTCTGTATGTTTGTCATTGAGTGTGTTACTTTCAGTGTGTACAGAGTGTAGCGGAGCGGAGCGCGGTACAGGAGCTTCTGTTTCCTGTACCTGGCCAGACTGACAGGAGGTGCTCACAGAGAGAGCACTCCCTGTCAGTTCGGCCGGGTACAGAAAACTGAAGCTCCTGTACCGCGCTCTGCTCCGCTACACTCTGTACACACTGACACACCAGGAAGGGGAGTGTGACCACTAAAGGGGTGTGGGGTGCACCAAGGGACAGGGAGGGAATGGGAGAGAAACACCAAGAGACAGGGAAAAGAGGGGGGAGGGGAGAAGAACACTAAGGGACAGGGAAGGGACCCTTAATGGTCGGGGAGGGGAGAGGAGCTGGTTAAGAGGCACATAGGTGAATATGTTTTTTGGGGGGTTGGAGGGGGCGGAAAAATGCATCTTCGCCTATGTACCTAAAAATCCAAGCACCGGCCCTGCTGGTCACCCCTCCTGCCCACACAGCCCACACACTGTAACTCCTAGCTGTCTGTTTACATCCCTTATTGCTCTTTTGAGGGGGAGGAGTTACAGCCATTACTTCCTCCCAGCCTGCCTGGGCTCCTTCTAATCTCTTTCCAGAGCAGAGTTATGAAATAGGTTATGAATAGGAGAGAATAAAATAATGTAAATCATGAATATGAATATGAAGGGGTAAAACATGGGAGTGAGAGGTTAAAGATTGTGAAGGATGTGTGACGGGGTTATACAATTTAAATGACAGCCTGCAGAGGTTTTAGATACATTATTTGGATGGCTGGGGGGATCAGGTGGCAGATTTGAGAGGGAATAGGAAAGATTATACACTAAATGGTGAGGGTTTAGGTGGCTGGCTGGAGTGGATTTAGGGATTATTAGAACCATACGGTACCATGATGGGGAAATTAGCGAGGCATGTACTGTAAGGGATTAGGCAGGTTAGGGTGCAGACTGTTTGATGAGTAAGATGATCATGTGACGGTCTGGAGATTAATATATTCTAATCTGAGGAGCTCCCACTTTAAGATTCAATATTTATATTATTATTATTATTTATATATAGCACCACCAAATTCTGCAGCAATATACAATATATATATTGTACTATATAAAGTATGCAGCTATCCTCAAAATCCTCCTGCCAATTCCCACATATATAGAAAAAATATGAGTTTGCACAAAATTAACAGCATAACCTTAGAATCTCAATAAATAATACTTGATAATAAACAATATTTATCTGCTTCCAAGTCCAGTATAAATGATGTGATCTCTTTACACAGATTACCAGCCATAATAGGATTAAACCATCCAGTAGAATAATTTCTTCCAATGTTCCAGCCAGTGTTAATTTTGGCACCAAATTTCTATTCAGTTTTATTCATAGTCTTTTGACTAAAAAGCCATTTTAATCGTATTTAAGTCATCTGAATTGTTGGAGTTTTAGTCTAGTCTTAGGCGATTAAATCTCCACTGATGGGTTTTGTTAAAGTCTCTATCTGTCTCTTTTTCCCCTTCCCCATCCTCTGTGTGTCACTTTGTCACCTCCCAGCCCCTCTAGGTGTATCTCTCTCAAGCCCTGGTGTGTCTCTTTTGCCCCTTCCATAGCCCATCTGTGCAGTGTTAATTTTTGCGGCAAATTTCAATTTAGTTTTAGTCATAGTGTTCTGACTAAAAAGCCATTTTAATTTTAGTAGTATTTAAGTCATCTGAATTGTATTCGTTTTAGTCTAGATGTAGTCGACTGAATCTAAAAAAAAAATGTGTCTACTAAAATTTGGCTAAGATTGTTAGTTGACAAAATGAACACTGGTTCCAGCACTTGATAGGTTAAATTCAAATTTGAAATAAACCACCAAAGAATCCTCTTTCCAGTATTCCAGCACTTAAGGAGTTAAGTACCATATCAATAATCTCTACAAGCAAAAACGGCTTAAATATAGCTGGATAAAAGCCACCACCATAAACCTCTAAAAGATATTGTTGTGGACCAAACCAAGTGTTTGATGATTTGAATATCTGCCCCATACCAAATTATTTATATTTAATGCGTGCACGCCCCTAAAGTAAATTCACACCGGACACAAGTTTCTGGTTGATGAAAGAACTTCAGGAATGTTTATTCAGGGGGCCGGCATGCCCCTTATAAAGCAAGAATACATCATATGCAAAACTATAGATAACAGAGAAAATACATCAATAATTGGTGAGGCGTTAAGTGTTTTATCTAATGCACATCCCACAAGGCGTGATGTCACTGTCATCACAGGATTTTACTCCGGATTCCAGCGCCATCTTGTTACACAAGGTAGTTAGTCGAAGGGAGGGGTTGCCTCTAGTAGCCATTTTGAGTAAATATTGAACATGAGTATGAGTAATTAGGCATTTTACTAATTCTAATTTGTGTCCATAACAAGATATGTTCACCTTATCTGGGGCTCACTCTCAGCCCCTCATATAGAAAAGTATATGTAGTGGTTTTATCTGCTTCGGGGTTTTCCTATTGAAAAATAAAAATCCAATTTGATGAAGTGAGCCCGGCACACACACCCTTAAGTGCCGACTCTCACCTGCTAATGGAAATATAACCCACCCCATGTTATTTTAGAGGCTGGGGAGGAATTAGAGAGGTTAGGAAACAGGTTTGAGGAATTTGAGGCGCTGAATGTTTCCGATACAGATACACTGATTCAATGAATCTCTGTGAGGAGATGCTGACTGGCACAGCGTTTTGCTGTTCATGCAGAATAGCTTCCCAATGATTTCCTATGGTAAAAGATCATCAAGAAGCATAAAAAAAAGTCATGAAGGCTGTGCCAGGTGGGCCAGGCGCGGCAAGACCAGAGTGGCATGGGAGAAAAGGTGAGTAAAATATGTTTTTATTTTCCACAGAGAGGGGGCCGTTTACCTAAACAGCCACTTTAGCAGGAATGCATGTTTCCCTTGTCCTTCATAAACAACCCGTCCATAGCTTCTGCTGATATATACTTGTTCAAACGTGACATAATTGGAGCACTAAGGAACACTAAGAAAGCTCTCTCTATTGGTGCTTGCAACACCCAACATTAAAGCAGAAGGGTCCTGAGAGAGTGTGCCTGCCGCATGCTCCACCACTTCCATGTCCAATGGCAATATCACTTTACAAGCAATAATCTGCTATTTCTGCTCACATATGGGTAGGCAAGTTCAGCCTGTTGATCTGTATGTATCTATTCAAAAATATTCCTCTCACTTTCTTTCTCTCTAGCAGAAACTGAACGTTACATTCAGAAAAGTGGTTGAATTAGCACATGGGTGTCCATCTGAGCAGTAACGCCGCGCCAAGGCTTCAACCCTTGTTACTGGACATTCACACACCTTTCACATCTCTTTTCACTCACTGAATCACACACCTTTCATTTCTCAGTCATAACCAATACAAGATGCACACACAAACTCTTACACAGCCATCAATTTCTGTCTCTCTCTAGCAGAAGCAGGACATTACAGTGAGAAAAATGGTTGAATTAGCACATGGGTGTCCATGTGAGCAGTAACGCCGCACCAAGGCTTCAACCGCTGTTACTGAACATTCACACACCTTTCGCATCTCTTTTCACTCACAGAATCACACACCATTCATTCCAAATTCATCAACAATGCAACACATACACACAAACACACTTTCATCAATCCATCCACCCACCAGGCATCAATTCATCCATGCATCCACCCCCTCTCACACATATCTCTTCACTCACTTAATCACCTATAATTCTTTTTTTCTTTAAATTAGTGGTGGAACTAATGTAGAGAGGACTGTGGTGCAAGAAATTGTTTTGGACAGGTGACAAAAATAATTCTTGCACCACAGTCCTCTCTACATTAGGGGAGCCTTCCCCCAGCACAAGGGTGGCTGAAAGGTAGATTCCCATCTGTCATGCATCTCCCATAGCAACAATTTGACCATCCATGCTGGGTTTACTTTGTGGAAATGTTGTGTGTGTTTGAATGTACGCTTATTTTTTGTATGGAGTGTGTGTAAAGTGTTGGTATTTGAATGCAGTTGTGTATTTGTATATATTATTGCCTCTTGGAAGCAGTGGCATACTTGTGTGTAGAGTGTTTGAATACAGGGGTGTGTGTGAGGTGTTTGTGTTTGAATGATGGGGTATATTTGTGTGTAGATTTGGTGTTTGAATGTAAAGGTGTGTTTGTAGACAATGGCGGTGTTTTAATACAGGGGTATGTTTGTATGCAGTGTTGATGTTTGATTGCAGGGGTGTGTTTGTATGTAGTGTTGATGTTTAGATTTGAATGTTTGATATATACACAAATACTAAAGCACAGATACACGTATACACTGATATGTACATATACACATACACATTGACACACATATGCACTCATATACCATCACTGATACACACACAAATACAGCCACACACAGATAAACAAACATACTGGCACACCCATACAGACAGGGCTGACCTTATTCCCATTCCCCCTCCCACAGTGTGTATACGAATACAGAAAATATATTGAATCTTATTATGTGTGTGTCAATGTGTTTGAATGCAGGGGCATATGTGTGTCTAGAGTTTTTGTGTGTAAATGTAGAGACTAGTGTGTGAAGGGTTAACATTCTTAAAAGGGTGTGTGTGTGTGTGAATGCAGGGGTGTTTTGTACGGTGTGGCACTGTCTGTAGGAACTAAATGGCAAATTTGTATCCCTCATGGTCTGTAGCCCATTCCAAACTCCCAATAGTTGGTAGCCCATTAATGTCCATCAATGTCCCATAGCGAGTAGCCCTTTCTTCTCCCCTACTTGTAACTGGTAGACGTCTATTCTTTGCTCTCGGTAGTTAGTAGCCCATTTCCCCTCCCTTATAGTTGATAGCCTATGCTCCCCCTTCCCATAGTTAATAGCTAATTCAAAGCCTCTCCCTCTAAATAGCTGGATCCCATTCTCCTCACACCCATTAGTAGTATCCCTTTCTCTCCAGCATAGATAATACCCGCATTCTATCCTCCAGAAATAGTACTCCATTCTCCTCCTCTCCCCCATAAATATTACCCCACCCCCCCATAGGTAGTATCCTATCTTCCCCCCCATAGGTAGTATCATATCCTCTCCCCTATAGGTAGTATCCCACCCTCTCCCCCGTAGGTAGTATCCCACCCTCTCCCCCGTAGGTTTTATCCCACCCTCTCCCCCGTAGGTAGTATCCCACCCTCTCCCCCGTAGGTAGTATCCTATCCTCTCCCCCATAGGTAGTATCCTATCCTCTCCCCCATAGGTAGTATCCTATCCTCTCCCCTATAGGTAGTATCCTATCCTCCCCCCATAGGTAGTATCCCACCCTCTCCCCTGTAGGTAGTATCCCACCCTCTCCCTATAGGTAGTATGCCATCCTCTCCCCTGTAGGTAGTATCCTATCTTCTCCCCCATAGGTAGTATCCTATCCTCTCCCCCATAGGTAGTATCCTATCCTCTCCCCCATAGTTAGTACACCACTCTCTTCACCATAGGTATTACAGCTTTCTACTCTAATCACACCTATAGATAGTCACTGATTCTCCTCCTTTCTCCCACCCCAGCCATTGAGGATGAAGCTATCCCCTGTACCTGCTTGAGAGCCTCCTGAAGTTTGTGCAGTCCTTCTTAGGGAAACTCTGCGCGGCTCAAGCTACCGTTTGACTGATGACATCAATTCCGTCTGCCACACGGAGCTGCCCTGATCAGGTACCGCGACCATTTCCCCGGCACAGGCTCTGCTCCTGGAACCTCTGCCGGCTTCTTTACAGCCCCAAGAGCTGTGTCAGCCGCTGGAGTGTTCGTTTTGCCATGGCGCCATGTGCGGCCACACAGCTCGAACACGCCAAAGACCAGCCCTGCACACAGATACTCACATAGGCACACACACACACAAACACACTGGTAAACATTGACATACACAGATATCGATACAAAAGTTGTAATTTACATATCTATCGTCTTCATTCTCCCGCACGGTATGTAAGCTGGGTGAAGCTGGGTAATAATTTTCTCCCAGCGCTGGACACCGACATTAAAGGGGCCGGGTCACGCTGCTAAATGGGTGGACTACCCGATGGACCCCCTAAACCCTGCAGGCACTGGTGCAGCCACACCAGCTACAGTGGCGGTAATTTTGCCACTTTTTTTAAAGCCCATTTCTGGGCTATCTTTAATTTAAAAGTTACTGGCTGGGTTATTGGAAATGTCATGCTTTTCATTTGTTTAAGAGCAGTGGCTTGTATGATTCTACAACTCATATTATCACATTACTTCCAAATTGAGTGAGGGGCAAGACAAGCATTACATATTTACTAGACCTGGGCATCCCTAGTAGTGTAAATTTAAGATGGATGTGGGATACTACGGAGCACATTACTATTAAGGAAAAGTATCTCCACTGGCACATAGTGCTGGTGGCGAAGAACTCCTGGTAGTTTAATTATTTGAACAGGCACCTACATACAGGGCCAGACTAGGACAATAATTCGGCCCTAGCATTTTAAGGCAGAGCAGCTCAATACTAGTCATCATTGGCACACACTGACCCCAAAGTGTGCATGTCAGGACATTTCCCTTACATGGCAGCCCATTTGCAGGGCTCTTATAAAGAGCACTCACATGGGAAAAAATGTCCTGTGCTTGACACAGTGAAAGCTATTCTTATGATACACGTCTTTTGTGTTTGCTGGTGACTTGTGTCTGGTTTCTCCATGAGTGGGACACAAACCAGAGATCATAAGAGTGACAGTGTTAAAACAGGGTAGAGTGTGTGTGTGTGTGTATGTGTATACGGAAGAGACTACATGTGATGTTGTATCCATATGGAGGTTGCTTGTGTTAATGTGTGTTGGTTAGGCTGCATATGGTGCAATGTGCATGTGGGATTGTGTGTATGTCAGTGTGGATGGGGCTGTTCGCAGTCTAGTGTGTGTCTGGATAGTGCAGCAGTGTGTACCGGTTGTGTGGGGAATGGGGTTGTAGTGTATTTGTAGATAGGGATTATACAGAATTTGTAGCGGGGATAGGGAATGTAATGTGTATGTGTGTGTGTGTGTAGAGAGACTCTAGTATATGGGAGGATATGGGCTATACTATGTCTGTGGTGGATAGGGGGTGCACTGTGTGGGAGTAAGGGACTTTGCTGTATAGGGTAAGGCTGCACAATGAGAGGTAAGGAGTAGTAAAGGGGTGTACAGTAAGGGTTATGGGTGCTGCAATGTGTAGGGTAAGGGGCTGCACTGTGGGGTGGTAAGGGACTGGGTGTTGCACTGTGGGGTCTGCACTGTGGGGATAATGGGCTTTATTGTGTGGGTAAGGGGCTGCACAGTGGGTTGGTAAAGGGCTGTATAGTGGGGGGGGGGTAGGGGATTGCACTCAGGGCTAAGGGGCTACACAGTGAGTGGGTAAAGGGCTGTACTGTGGAGGGCTCTGTGGGGGTGGTTAGTGGCTGCATTGTGGGGGTATAAAGGGCTGTACAGTGGGGGGGATGGAGAATGTACTGTGAGGGACAAGGGCCTGGACAGTGGGGTGATACAGGGTTTTATAGTAGTGGGAAAGTGGCTGCACTGTGGGGTTTAGGGGCTGTACTGTGGAGAGGTGCTCATAATATTGGCATACAGTAGTAAATAATTATATTAATTTGTTACGATCCCTTCTCTTTGACTTACCTTGGGCCAGGAAGGGGAATGACCCCAGGGGTCCTCTTGGGCGCACTGCACCAGCAGCGGTGCTCTTTCGTTGCTTTGGTAACCCACAGATATGCTCTGATCACTTCAGGGAGCATTTCACTGCATGCTCCCCATCAGTGCAGAGGCTTGATCTCCCTGACTACTGTGGAACCCTTTCTTTGCTGACCGCGCAATGTTCTCCTTGCACTCAGCCCTGGAGGGGCCGGCAGGGAGATGATGTGATCTCCCTGGTCAGCCCCAGTCCATGGCCATCGTGAACCATCAGCATTCGCCCTGTTTGCCCGATGGCCAGTCTGGACCTGCCTACTTACTGAAGTTTATGGAAACGGAGACTGTGCAAAAACTTTTTTATTTTTATTTTAAAAATTAGAATGAAAAGAAATGTGGGGCTTTTTAAATTAACATTGACCTAGTATTAAAAAAAGCAGTGCAGCAGCTAGCTTTGTGCAGCTTATTTCCACCACAGTCAGTTTGTAAGAAAAAATGCAAAATTAAATAAAATTCACAGCAGCCAGTTACTTTCACTATTTGCTGCTAAAACCAAATTAAATGAAATCTCACTCACAGCAGTTTACTTCACTGCTGATTGTGAATGAAAAAAAAATAACACAACCAGTTAATTCACTGCCTGTGCAAAAAATAAAACCTAATACTGACAGAGCAGTTACCCCACTGCCTGTATAGTTAAAATAAAAGAAAATAAAAACAGTGACAGAGCAGTTACTTCACTGCCTGTATAGTTAAAATAAAATAAAATAAAAACACTGACAGAGCAGTTACTTCACTGCCTGTACAGACAAACACAATCCAAATCTCACTGACACAGCCAGTTACTTCACTGACTGCACAAATCATAGTTTAAAAGAAAGTAAACACTGACTGTGATATTGATGTTACAGCACTATCGCTTTCTAGGTAAACGAAAGGTGACTGGAGTACAACTAAAACGCTGGGCAGGTCTACCCTCATCCCTTTCAGCTTGGAGCTCTCTACCCACAGCCCAGGAGACAACGTAACGCCGTAACTTTACCTTTTCTTCACGGTCCCTCGTTGTCAGGGAAAGAGATGTTGAAGAAAATTCACAATGCTGCAGTAGGCTAGGAGAGGGTGTTAAAAGAAAATCCAAGAAACAACTGCCGCTGCTCTGGTGGAATAGATGGAGTAAATGCTTCGTATCGAGATGTTAGGGTCTCCTGTATTACACGTGATATTAAGCTCTCCAGTGGTGGCTATAAAGAGAAGACATAAGAAGTTACTGTACTATTTACACATTGTACAACAACACATCCAATAAGAGTTACCATTCCTAGAAAGCAGTATAAGAACACCAATACGGATGTAAAAGATGGCGGAGTGAGATTGCAGAATGCCAAAAGCTATATGGATAAACTGGTGTAATTTTCCTATTATCACAGTGTTCTAGCCATAGTGCCAATGAACAAAAGGAAAAATTAAAGGCTAGATTGCTTCAAGAAACACTATAGTGTTAGGAATGCAAAACTGTTTTCCTAACTCTACAGTCTCCCTATGCTTCCACTGCACCCAGGCCATGACCACTTACCTGATTCCAGCGCTAGGGTCCCTGGGTGCTGGATCAGGGTCCTCTTTCTTCGACCTCAGTGTGATCTGGAAACCTAATGTGGATTAACAGTGAGCCCCACCCCAGCATTAGGCCTTCCACACCGTGCTTTCCTATGAGGTTTTTCAAGATAGTTGGGTACAAAGGGACAGGCACAGCTGTTTGGTTAGGGACAGCGGTGTATGGATATGGCTGGAGTGGACACTTTAGAGCTTGCAGTGCTGCCAAGTTTAGATATTGTTTGTGTTTCTGGGCCAATTACCCCATAATACTCAGATATACATAGTCCCAATCACAACCAGTAATCCACGGTCACACCATATTAGCCCTTTGATCGTCCCTCTTATCTTTTCATAAACTAGTCACTCATTTTGTTACATTGATTTTTCTGGTCTCTGTTTGAAGTTTCCGTATACTTACTGTTCTTAGCACAAAGGGGGGATCTAGCCTGCCAGCCTCCAGCTCATCCCAGTCAATGGACTGGAAGAAAGGATGGAATCGGATGCTGCTAGCTGCCCCCAAGCGCTGAGATGGATTTTTGCACAGGAGCTGCAAATGGAAGAGTAGAATGTCAACAATAAAACTGCCACTGCCTTTGTTTATTTACTAAAACACATGCAAACACAATATAGATATCTGTAAATCTGTATGCAGTATCACAAGGTTAAAGGGACATTCTAAGAATCAAAGGTGCAAGATTATTACTAGTACACTCGCTTTTATCTCCACTCGACTTCATATGTTGAATGCAGTGTTTAAGGTTCTCCTGCTCTCAATAGGAGACACTACCTAACCCAGCATCAGTTCCCGATTCTCTCTAGTTTTAGTCATTTTATCACTGTGTTCTTCTTGATTGTTTAGTTGTGTATATATTTCATTCCCTGAAATCCCCTCCTTAAATATTATCCTGTCTTATACGACTTTAAGGAATCTTTCCAGCTATGGACTGCTGGTATGAGCTATAAGCATTTGACTGAATTAATATATCTTTTATCTTTTTTTTTCGATATTACCATATATAGACACCATTGTCATTTATGGCCATTCCGTGTCACTCTTTGTTAATAGTTTACTATAAATATATGTTCTTTTTTTTTAGCTGTGCAAAGAGTAAGTTTTTCATAGAATTGTTATCTTTTTCAGGACATTAATCTAGACTGCCGGATCATACACACCTTTTTCACGAGATCTTTGACCTGTTTTCTTTGACACTCAGGGTGGTCTGTGGTGTCATGAAGCATTGTTTGGGCAGCATTTGGATTTTTTGGAAATGCTCTCTTGGCCAGTTTATGAAGGATTAGACCATAGGCCCACCAATCTACTGCAGCATTGTATTTTCTTCCTTTCCGCATCTGCCAACATAATTTCAGAAATGATTAGTCAAGTGTTTCCTTACAGGAAAGAAGGTATTACTGTCAAATATCATGCTGTTCTCATCGTCTGCCTATTAAAATAGGCAACTTATAAAAAATCTATATTTCACTACAAATGTGCAATGATTCGGAGCAATATGACTGGTTGGGAAAGTATAGACAATCACTGAAGGTGTTTTTCAATTTAAAAAAAATGTCTTTAAAGTTTGACCAAGACCAAGCCAAGCACTATTGCCATCAGCCATTATAAATAAAGAATACAACTTGGTATATGCACAATGTGGAGGTGAATAAAAGTGCTCAGACACCTAAAAAGTGGTATCCCCTACACCACTTAAAACATAATTATACATACATAAAAAAGGTGGAGCTTTCAAATGTTCAGGCAATGTTCTTTTAGATTAATTTATCTTTCTGCGGCACCGGTGTTCTGTCTCAGGCCTGAGGACGGGGTCACGTGACCGCGTGGAAGGCAGCAGAGACAGAACACCGGTGCCGCAGAAAGATAAATTTATCTAAAAGAACATTGCCTGAACATTTGAAAGCTCCACCTTTTTTATGTATGTATAATAAATAAAGATGTTAACCCATGCTTATTATAATATCAACCATAATACCTTATTACAAAGGAGAATAACATGAGCATTGATAGAAATGTTGAATTCTAGTTCTTCATCTTCATAGCTATAAAGATCTGTTTAGCTATAGAGTGATTGTTGCTCTTGGTGAGGTGTAATATGATCAATTCATGTAGCCTCAAACCCAAACAGTAGCCATGGTCTATCCTACCTCTGGAGCCATATAATCTACAGTGCCTGCGTAACCCTTTGCTTTCCTCTTGCCGTGCATCTCTAGCGCCAGTCCAAAGTCGCCTATCCTGATGTGACCCACTTCATCCAACATGATGTTCCTTGGCTTTATGTCTCTGTAGAGAGAAATATCATAAGATTTATAGTTTATTGAAGATCTGTCATGAAACAGGTCGTTTACATGGCTTACTAATAGTAAAATACTGGAAGTATGTACAAATCTATTTATGAGCTATAGCCAATCAATGAAATAATGCCCCATCAATTCACAGAGAAATGAAACAGGCTGCTTATACCTGAATTTAGGAGACAATTTAAAAAAGGATTTTGTAATTAAGTTTTAATTAATGCAGTTTTCTACATTTCTCTTAATCAGGTGGACTAGAAATGACCATTCTGCTTCTTTCTTTCTTATCCTGCCCTTCCTTTTTTCTGCTCTGCCCAACACGAGTACATGTTTTTCTCAAACGTAAGTAAAAAGCCTCTTCTTAGTGTTAAGTTGAAACGGTTTGTAAAATGCCCTCTTACAGGTGAAGTGTGAGAGCAAAAAATCTTAACTCACCTGAGAGAAAGGTAAAAATGTAGCTAAACAATATGGATAAAAAAAGGACCGCACAGTGTAGAGAGAGCAAGCTTATAAATATATCGCTTAACGAAGATGTGTTTACCGATGCACAATGTCGTGTTGGTGGAGATATTGGAGTCCACACGCAATCTCCGCAGCGAGGAATCTAAGAAACAAGAATTCAAATATTAATCAACAAAGTATAAAATGAACTATAAAATTAACTTACTTCTTAAAATGAGATCTTCCTAAATTAGCTGACCTAGGGAAAATCCACTGTAATAATTTATATATATATAAAATCAGAGCTCTCTCCTGCCTACATTATTCACTTTTCTTACTGTCACATATACTTTTTCTAGTATTACTGGTGTGAATACTTTTTATTATCAAATATGTTTCTATTGCAAACTTCAATAATATTTCTCTGTATAACACGTGTATACCTTGTTAGGACATCTATACCACACATAGCAGGTATCTTCTTATCCCTTTTATTGACTAGCTTCCTTTATATTTGCTATTACTCATTGTGACCATTTTCCATCTATTTACATAGCTCTTACATGTTCGGTTGTATGCAAAATGTCTTGTGCTTATCTGATGTTCATATTGTTGCCTAGTGTTATGTGTAAAATCAGTATTATATGTTATGAGTCTATTTAGCACCAGTTGCAGTAGGTTTTTGTCTATTTTGAGCTCCTCGGTATATCTATATCTTTGATCTGCCTCTAATTACAGGTTTTTTTCTTCACCAGCTTGTCTTTCTCACTCTGTATTGTCTATCACTGTAGGAACTCACACACCGGCATACTTGCTCTAATTTCACATGTTGATCACTGGTTGCATGCAGCACACACTGTGATTTCACTGTTTACCTTTAGACACTTCAGTCACACGCAGCCACAGTCCTCTATCTCCTGCATCTCCTCCTATTTGTCGATTCTCGGCTTCTACGTTTGATGATCGATTGGACTCATGTACAGATATGCTTTAGCTGAGATACTTTAGTAACAAGACTTCACTCTTTCTACCCTTTCCTCCTTGTTTATATGTCGTTGTTTTTATACCCCGACACTCTTTGTTATACATTGTATGCTTGTTTCTTAGCAACACTAGGTGTATGTGCCCACACCTTTCTACATCATCACGCAAACATGGGTTCATACTGAGTTAGCATTTTGTAGAATATTTATATTCAGAGTATATTTATTGTATGTATATATGTTTCAGACTCACTGATGTTCCTAATTTTTCTAAATTCTTTATCTATGGCATTCACCAGTGTCTACCAAACAATGCTAATAGTAGAAAACGTGGTGGTGGGCAGCTGTATATTGTTTATTGATAACTGTCTCCTTTCACTCCCACCCAAATTAATTCCTTTCCAATCCTCCTGTCAATATATACAGTGGCTCGATGTTGAGAATTGTACTTCTGTTCTTTTAATAGAAAAACATTATTTAACATTGTTCCAAAAACTTTAATGATATTTTTAATCTGTGAATGTTTATGTTGGGTGATTTGGTCATTATTAAAACTATTAGTATTTTATTTGAAACTTCAGGGTTCCTTTACCGACCCTCTTTTCCAAAAAAATATCTTTAAATGTGACTCTTTCCTCAGCCCTTGTCATATTTCTTCCTGTTAAATCTTCTCATTGCTCTGACCCATATTTCCCCTCTCATCGTCCGGTCTCCATTTTAAGCATTGTCTTTTAAGACTTACATTGCAATGCAAGGTTCCAGTCTGAGGTTTCTTTTCAGGAAGCTGTCAAGATCACCACCATGCAGATACTCCAACACGTAGCATAGATGGGTCTGGTTGACAATAAAATACAATGGGATATACTTCACAACACAAACACTTAAACACCAAACAGAAAACTTGTTAAAACATAATTTCTCGTACTTTGCAATTATTTTTTCTATGGCAATCTAAATCCTAGAGCTGTGAAAAAAAAAAAAACGATGGTCTGTTTAAGGAACCAACTGTAATGGAGTGCCTTTGATCACTGTGTTTATGCCATTTTGAGAAGAAAAAAAAAAAACATGCGGAAACATGAATGCCTTGATTTATAATCCTTAAAACCTATTAAGATTGGAATATATATATATATTTAAAAAAAAAATAACAGATAAATCAGAATGTAACCCAAAACTGACACTAGATGTTTTCTAAGAGTAAATTTGGTGATACCACTGATCACTCCTGAATAGGCAAATTCGCAATAATTTTTTGCTTCCCGTTAGCCTTGAAATATCGGAAATTCAATTCTTCACCTAAGTTTTGAAATATCGAAACTTCAAACAAAGTGCAAGAGTTCAGAATGTTGGCAAATACAAAATTATAGCGTTTTGGCATCAAGTTGAGATTGGCGCATTGAAACATAATTTTTGTTCTTGCCAGCACAAACATGATCCTCTGCATTGAAACTGACATGAGAACCCTCTGCAACGACTCCTAGGGTTGAGTGTGCTGATTCTCTTTGTTCCTGAGAGATGGAACATTCCTTTGCCACTTTTATTAGTGTCACTGGTGCCAGGAATCTAGCAATCCCTCTGACACTGCACTTGAGAGTTCAGCACTTTTAGTGCTTAAGGGACTGAGCATCTCTCTAGTACTGTAACTGCTATTCACATCAAGTTAACAAAATACATAGCACAAACACAATTAATATTGCAAACTTTGAAAGAAATGTTTAAAATATAGCCATGTGAAATATGCAAATAACACAAAATAAGTACAAATTTGAGCATTCCATATGTAGCCTAATGGATAATGCAAAAATTACTCTTTCTAATTATGAGTTGCTAATCTTTCTTAATCTGGATGGAGTTAGTGAACGAGCTAGGTATGGGTTAGAAACTATACAAAATCAAGTCCTGTGCTTAAACGCCCACTACTCCTGGCAGCAGCAGTGACTATGGTACACATAAGCCCCAATACATACAATATAAAACAAAGAAAAAGAGTTACTTGCTCATTATCCCAAATCCCTGTGGACATTTAAATAACTGGAGGCTTTTTAGTATCACTCAAAAATACCCTTCTTTATCTCATTAGAGATTTTTACCTGTTAGCTGAAGACAGGAAGGTGAATTTTTAGTGTAGGATTATTCACCTAAGAGGTTTGCCTTAACGTGGCAGGTGAGTTTATAGTAGGCACAGTGCACAAGTAACTTTTTTTCTTTTGTATATATTGGTTAGAAACTAATTTGCCACAGAAAATTTAAAGCAAATATCTGCAGATATATTGCTGGTTGGTTTGTTTATGGAAAGTTGATTTATCACCATTAAGGAATTACCGGGATCTGAAACGCTCCATAGGCTTTGGTTAGGTAAGGACTTCCGGCTGCCATCTCCAGCACTCGACGTTCAGTGAGTGTCCTCTCGGAGGCTTCAGTGAGAAGGTCTTTCTTTCTCACTATTTTCAAAGCCACCACCTTCTTCGTTGTTTTATCCGATGCCAGGAAGACCTGAATGACACATAAATAAAAAGGCTTTCAGAATGTTGTGTCAATCCTTGTGTGATAACATATCTATTAGCATGATGTATTTAAAGGAAAACTGACACAAATGTTTTAAATGTAGCAAGCTATATTTACCTTAAAGGACACTATGGGCACCCTGACCAGTTCAGCTCATTGAAGTGATTTGGGTGCATAGTTCAAGGCTCCTTGACCCTGCAAAGGTAATTATTGCAGTCTTTAATAAACTACGATAATTACCTTTGAGGGTAAACTCCAACTCTAGTGGTTTTCTACCAAACAGCCACTAGAGGGACTTCCGGGTTATTAGGTGACATTTGGTCGCCTAACTGACGCTGGACGCCCACACGCTATGCATGAGGACATCCAGTGTCATGTTAAACCCCCTATGGTAGAAATACTAATGCAAACATGGCCATTGCCGTGCATACGCATATTAGGTCTTCCCTGCCGGATGACGTCAGCAGGGGAGGAGCAGAGGCAAACCCAAACCAGCGCCGACAGGGCTTTAACTCCTTCTGCAGCACGGGGGTGAGGGCTGTGAGGCAGGGGGAATGTCAGGGTCTTACCTGAGTTGGGAGTCTGTAGCGCAGATATGTCGCTCACCCTTGCAGATAGCCACAGGCCGAGGTGGTCAGGTAAGAATTCACCTGGCCTGTGGGTCTGTGCACGGGGGCTGTGCAGGATGCAGTACCAAATTCGCAGGACAGGCAAGGACAGAACCAGCAGGATAGTCGAGGGATAGCCGAGGTCAAAGGATGCCAGAGGTCAGAATAAACGTAGTCACAAGCCGAGGTCAAATATACGAAGCAGAATAAACAGGAACACTGGTACGACACAGGAACACTAGATCAAAGACTTGACAATGAGTACAGGGCGAGGCTGGGTTTAAATACCCTGCTGATGAAGATCAGAGTCAGGTGAGATACAGACAAGTCAAGGTGCAGCCCCCGGTGTAGTAGCCAAGCCAGGATGAACAAGACCGGAATCAGTAGTCTCTGGTAAAGCTGCTGTGGCTCAGAGGCAGAGAGCAGGACTAGGATAGATAAGTACCCCGGTTCAAGTCCCCTGTTGGGAATTCCAGGAGCGACCACGTCTGGCCGTCTGTCTCACAGGTGAGTACCCTGACAGGGAAGCTATGGTGCCAGGAAAACAACTTTGATTTCCTGGCACTATAGTTTCCCTTTTAGAAACCTACGGTGTCGTTATTATATTACAGACTTATCTTGTAAAATACATTACTATTTTGTTTTTTAGCCTTTCTCCTTTAAACTATCTTTAATATGCCCTATGATCTCATTACACCTAACTTGATCAAAAACACACCAGAGTAGCTGTGCACAAATCCAATCCCTGCCCTGTTTATATACTGAAGTCTGTACCAGATATGGCTGATTGAAGCTAATGTATCAGATAGATTGTGATAAAAGCATATTCATTCACAGTGTTTAGCATTCTAATGGTATATCTAAACCATTGGCACCACTTATAATTTATAGCAGCGATGGCGAACCTATGGCAGGCGTGCCACAGATGGCACGCTGAGCCCTCTCTGTGGGCATGCTACCATAGATCACTGCTAGGGTGCCCAGCGGTGTATTCACCGCGAGGCACTGCCTTATGGGCGGCACTGCCTTATGTTCTGGGGGACCCAAGAGCTGGCCGGCTGGCCACCTTTGGGCCCCCCCATGAGGTGGGCGGCAGCTTCTATTGCGCAGCAACCTAGCGCTGCTTAGTGATGCCGGGAGCCAGAATATGATGTCAGACCACTCACAAATCCACTCACTCTTTACTTGCTAAGGTGCTCCTCCAGCCTTTTAACAATACATACACTCATAGAAGGGCACTTACTGGTCATCTTAATTTGCAAACTTTATTCACCAATTGATTGATTTATTCACCAATTAATTATCTTGCGTATCTGCCCCCTGCCAAATTAAGAAGTAATGCGTGCACGCTCCAGACACAGACACAGGTTTCGGGTTAATGAAAAACTTGAGGAATGTTTATTCTGAGGGGACGGCATGCCCCTTATAAAGCAAAATTACATCATATGCATTGTCAGAGATAACATGGAATAATACATCAATAATTGGAGGTCTCCCCCAGATTCCAGCGCCATCTTGTTAATAAGGGTGTTAGTCGATGTCAAGGGGAAACTCCCTAGTGGCCATTTTAGGTAAATCA
Organism: Pelobates fuscus; assembly: GCF_036172605.1. Lineage (NCBI taxonomy): Eukaryota > Metazoa > Chordata > Amphibia > Anura > Pelobatidae > Pelobates > Pelobates fuscus. The sequence continues at coordinate 365,569,318 of NC_086318.1, forward strand.
CATATAAAGTTGAATAATGCTGATTGTAGTTATGCTGAGTAAATAGGCATTTTACTAACATAAATTGGGTTAATATTTTTGTCCACAACACCAATGTTCAGTAACTTTACAGTATCATCAACGTTTCAGTCCTAGTCCGGATGAGGACCGAAACTTTGATGGTATGGTAAAGTTACCGAACATTGGTGAATAAAGTTTGCAAATTAAGAAGACCAGTGAGTGCACTACTTTGAGTGTGTATATATATATTATTTTTTTTACCACACACGGAGAATATTGCTGTAATTGAACAGAATATTTTTATTATAGTAGCGCACATCAGCTTTAGAAAATACACAGCAAAAATACAAATATCAGCACAAACAATAGCACAAACAAAAAGAGAATCCAGTGCATTGGTTCTTAACAGAGACCCAAATGTTACAAATGATACAGTATTAGCTGGGTGACCCATTGTACAATCACATAATTAACACAGTAACTTCCTGTGTATTGTAGTATGTAAGGAAGTATACTCTATAAAGCTTTATTAAATCTTCAAAATGTGAAAATATCCTCTATTGCACTTCTATTTATTCAATCCATAAAACATAAGCATAGTAAATGTTTTCTTAAGTAGAAATGATTCAGTTTTCATAACAATAGACTGTGATACAGTTTCCATTGACATTTAGTAGAAATGTATCTCTCTCGCTATCCTACTGTATCTTTGAGAATGTCCATCATTCCTATCAGGTCATGTGACCAGGAAGTAGCAATTGTAGTGACAGTTGGAGTGGATTAAACTGGCCATAATTACAGTGAAAAATCACAACAAACACTATCAATTTCCAGTACTACTAACTAAATGACAATTAAATATCCAACAGAGGAACATGTAAGAAATATGGAATATGGAATTTATTCACCAAAGAGTATGTTGATGTCAATTGAGAAGGCAATATTATTTGGGTTAAAATGGGTGAAGGCCTACTTTAAGCTAATTTTTATAATTCTTCCCATTACATACTGTTTAGTGAATTAACCCTCATCTACCTATTGTTCCTGTGTTACTGTGTAATTGTCTCATTTATTGTACATTTCCCCCCTTTCATAATATTGTAAAGTGATGCAGAATTAGTTGGTGCTATATAAATGCCAATAATAATAATAATAATAATAACCTTGTTTGGTTTTTAATACTGTGCACTGCCCATAGAACTAATCTTAAAATAAAGTAGAGACAAAATGGGAAGGTGGGACCTCCCACTTGAAAAGTGGGGGGAGGCAGGTTTCACTGAGATTACAACCGATTAAAATATCATTCTTAAATAGAAGATATTTTAAATACAATTTTATTAGAAAAATGGTTAAAGGATTTATACCAAGTAATAATGGATGAAAAAATTATCTAAAATAAAAATGTGTAACAAAAAACAAACAATAAATGAAAGAAAGGGGGGCAGGTCTGGTCTTAATTATACCAGTGCTAGTCTAATTTGTAACGTTACACAGAGTTATGCCCGTATTACTCACCTAACCCTATCTAAACAACAGAATAGGTTTTATAACCTATCTCTGAATCTAATTTTTCAATAAATTTTCTCATTGATGCTAAAATAAATTGACATAAAGTTCAATCTTACAGGGGAGCAAACAGAATATATTAATATATTTTCAAGTTAAAACCAGCAATAGATGAAACTAAGTGACCACAATCAGAGACAAATCACATGTTTAAGCTTTTGAATATAAATCTTTAAATGATTTGATAAGGGTGTACATCCTATAACCAATTATTGAGAATTATATTAATCAATAATGTGTTACATCACCCCTAAAAATTCAGTTTCTTTTGTAAAAAATATATCTGCTGTGTAAATGGATATTTCACAAATTGCGTACCTTTCCGTAGCCACCCTTGCCAAGCAGTCGGTGGAATGTAAATCTCTCCAGCGAAAGAGATGAATCCAAAGATGGACCTGGATCTTCTGGAGAGTTGCTGATTTCTCCATTAATTTCCTCTTCACTCGCGCGTTGTTTTCCTTCTTCATCTTTAGGTTCTTCTTTCTTCCTTTTCTTCACCTGTAGCTCTTTCCTGATGTCACTGTCCTTGTTGTCTTCTTTTTGTTGTGTTCTTCCTCTGCTCTCTACGTCTTCAGCGGTCCTCTTCTTTGTCTTCTTACCATCCATGTTTGAGTTTGATGGTTTTAATCCACGAATTGTCGAATAAAATTTTTGCCAACTGTCACCAATCAAAATCTCTCTCAAAAGGTTTGAAGTGAAGTGGCAGGTGCATGAGCCAAGTTCTATGTCATGAGTTCTAAAGTGCTCTGATTGGTCAGAAACTGCATCGTGTTGTTTATTTTGTTTATTTTTAAATCCCAATGATTATTATTTTTATTTTTTATTCATCTTTCATAATAAATAATTCATATTTCTTAAAACTTTTTGTAAATGTATAATTTCAAATATATTTTAGGTTTAGTGTTTAGCTTCTCATCTATGCCATTTGTGCAGAGCTGGCAGTAAATATGGCCACCTCAGTAGAGATCTACATGTCCATTTTCTTACTCGGTGTCTGAGTGCGGCACACTAGGCCTTGTTACTGCACCAGGTTGTGTGCGTGCATCCTTTTGACATCTATATTTAATCTGTACAATTGCTGCTCACTTAATTAGGAAATTGTATAGAGGTTTAATATGTACTTAAAAAGGACCTTGTCACCCACGCATTTTGTGAATGAAATCTCCATTTTGAGTACTCGCTTTGTGTCCGACAGTCTCTTTGGTTATTACTGACCGATGCAGTATATCAGTTCATTCTGATTTGCGGCAGTGCATTTAGGTAACGTGTATGTATTGCCCCACACAAAGTCCTCTACGCTGTTAGCATGTAGCAAATTACCACTTATAGGTATCAGCAATTTAGGGCAAGAAAAGGCAATTTATGCCCTAAAAAAATTATCTTTTGTTTTTTTCTTGTTTTAGTTAAAGGGGCACCCTGGGCACCAATACTATTGCAGCTTAATATAGTGGTTTTGGTGCCTTGGTGCTCTCTTTGTATGGTGACAAGTATAACCATTGCCATTTATGAGAAAAAGTGGTGTTTATGTTTGTCAATCAGTGTGCCTCTAGTGACTGTTAATCATACTGAGTTTAGAGGCATTTCCATGTAAAAACGTGTGAAGTTTTCTTTGTTTGACATCATGATGATGTCAAACGCAGTCAAGTCTCTCCATAGAGAAATACCTTAATGCATCTCTATGAAAAGAATCCTATTGCCAATTGCCATGCATGCACAGTAGGATCCTCAATGCTTTTCTATTGAGGGGTGTCCTGAATGTAAAAACCAATAAGAACATTTTAATGTTAAAAGTACTATATGTAATCATAAATGCTGCCTGAGCCACTATTTATTAGAGATTATGAATGAGGCAAAATATAGTATACAGGATCTGGACGCCTTACCTGACAGTCCAGCTTAGTGCTAGCATTGGCACATGCCCCTTATCATTATAAATACTGGCCCCACAGGCAGGGGATTTCAGTAAATGGATTGTCTTGCTGGCCCTAATCCTAACTTGAACCCTAATCTTTTCAAATAGTGTTTTATTATTATTATTTTTTTGTAAAGAAAATAACGGTAAAAAAGTCAAAACAATTCATCCACAACTGTATATATAGTTAATGTTAGGGCCACCCAGAACTTCTTGCGGTAGTAATATCACTGCAAATTTGTGATTTCTATGGGAAAAGCAAGTCTTATGGCTTGACTGGTGTGCAGATTTATGTTTAACATTTAACACAATGTTAAACAAAAATCTGCACAACAGTCACACAGACTTAAGGTGGAAGGGGTTTTCAATCACAATTTTCTCCCCACCATAACCTTTTTGGTTTTTGCAATATATAAGTAAATAGGACTCTAAGCCGTTATAGGACCGGGTCCGTCATGCTGGGGAAGCACTTAATGCCGGACCCAGTCCGTCATGCGCTCAAATTAACCCTAGATCGCTGCGGTGCTGGCGACCGCGGGTTTAACGCTGTTGCTAGGTGCCTGTGAGTCAGGGGCAGACCACCAACAGCAAATTGCGATGTCCCAGCCCACGTTGTCACAATGCTGCTGGGATATCAGATCCGCTTCCCTCCACCTCTTGTGGGTTTTTGAAGTGTATAGAGATGGATCGTTGTTACATTGTGTCCCTGAAGTGAATTAATTTGTTTGAAGAGTTTCCAAATCCCATTTACCATGTTCTTTTAAAACAAAAAATACATTTTCCCTGCTGATTGATCACTGGCAGCAGTGATCAAAATACAGATAACAGTACTTTACTGTGATTTTTTTGTTTTTTTTTACTCTCAGGGGTTAAATTAGATTTTTTAGTAACCCTAAGGGATTTAGTTAGTTGATGTGGGCTGAATTTAGTGGGAATTGGGGAATTTAGTTATAAGCTGATAAAAAATAAAAAATAAATAGAAAGTAAAAAAAAAATGAAAGTTTAGTTATTTAGTTAAAGTTTATTCCCTTAATCCAAAATGCTTAGGAAGTATAGTGCAGAGGAGGCTTATGCCATGTTAGCGGTCGACTCAGAGGCGACTGACACTGCCTCCGAGAGTGATGCAGGGGACAGGGACTTTGTGCTAGATACTGCAGGACCATCAGGAGAAATACCTGATTCCCCTAATGCTGAACATGGCGCAGATGACTGGGTACCCCCTATTAATTTTTCACCAGACATCCCAGAGTTCACTGCCAATCCTGGCATACAGGCTGACCTGTCTGGTTATAATATGCTGGATTTCAAGATCAGAGACAACATGGGTTTACTTCAGGGAGATCATGCCAAACTAATCTTATTGATTTTTTTGATTAGGTAACTAAAATAATAGATCAGGGTGGGGCACTAGACATTGCTTACCTAGATTTCAGTAAGGCTTTTGACATTGTTGCACATAGAAGGCTATCAATAAACTGCAATCTTTAAGTTTGGATTCCAATATTGTTGAATGAGTAAGGCAGTGGCTGAGTGATAGGCAACAGAGGGTTGTAGTCAATGAAGTATATTAGAAGCATGGTCATGTCACCAGTGGGGTACATCAGGGATCTGTACTTGGACCCATTCTCTTTAATATTTTTATTAGTGATATTGCAGAACGTCTTGATGGTAAGGTATGTCTTTTTGCTGATGATACGAAGATATGTGACAGGGTTGATGTTCCAGGAGGGATAAGCCAAATGGCAAATGATTTAGGTAAACTAGAAAAATGGTCAGAGTTGTGGCAACTGACATTTAATGTGGATAAATGCAAAATAATGCATCTTGGACGTAAAAACCCAAGGGCACAGTACAGAATATTTGATAGAGTCCTAACCTCAGCATCTGAGGAAAGGGATTGAAGGGTGATTATTTCTGATGACTTAAAGGCAGACAATGTAATAGGAAGGAAATGCTAGCAGAATGTTTGGTTGTATAGGGAGAGGTATTAGCAGTAGAAAGAGGGAAGTGCTCATGCCATTGTACAGAACACTGGTGAGACCTCACTTGGAGTATTGTACGCAGTACTGGAGACCGTATCTTCAGAAGGATATTGCCAGGGCCGGCCTTAGGGGTGTGCGAGCTGTGCGGCCGCACAGGGCGCCATGGAGCAGGGGGCGCCATGTGGCCGGCACAGCTCGCACATGGCTGGGTGAGTGCAGGGGGAGCTGAAGCAAGTCCCCAGTTGGAGAGTTCATAATTTCCCACCGGGGACTATGAAAGTAAAGGGGCGCGGCTTACCGGACGGCGGGGGCGGAGCTTACCGCATGGAGGAGGTGGGGCTAAAAAGCAACCGGGGCGGAGCTTGCAGCTAACTGGAGCTCCAAGTACTTGCTGCAGAGAGAAGAATCCCTGCTTCCACTCCTCCCTTCCAGGTAACTGTGTGTGTGACTGTAGTGTGTGTGCGTGTGAAGCTGTACTCTGTGTTTGACTGTAACAGTGTCTGTGTGTGTGTGTGTGTGTGTGTGTGTGTGAGACTGTACTCTGTGTGTGAATGTCTGTCTGTATGCCTGTGTGTGTGTGAGAGAGACTGTACTCTGTGTGTGTGTGTGTGACTGTACTCTGTGTGTGACTGTCTGTAGTAGTGTCTGTCTGTATGCCTGTGTGTGTGTGTGTGTGTGTGAGAGAGACTGTACTCTGTGTGTGTGTGTGTGACTGTACTCTGTGTGTGACTGTCTGCCTGTGTGTGTGAGACTGTACTCTGTGCATGAGTATCTGTAACAGTGTCTGACTGTCTGCCTGTGTGTGTGTGTGTGAGTGACTGTACTCGGTGTGTGACTGTCTGCCTGTGTGTGTGAGACTGTACTCTTTGTGTGACTGTCTGTAGCAGTGTCTGACTGTCTGCCTGTGTGTGTGAGACTGTACTCTGTGTATGACTGTCTGTGTGTGAGACTGTACCTGATTGTAACTGTGCCTGAATGTCTGCTTTTTTGTGTGACTGTAACCAGGGCTGGCCTTTGGGGTGTGTGAGCAGTGCGGCCAGGTGGCCAACACAGCTCGCAGTCAGTCACTGACAAACCGGCCTAAATTGGAATGCAGGAGAAGCGTGGGGGACCGACGTCTGAAGGATCTGCTCAGTGGGTGTCAGGGCGGCAGGTGCTCTTCAGTCGCAACGTCAGGCAGAGTAGGAAATACTGACAGCTGGATCCAGGGAGCAGAAGCCTTTAATGTAAGTGCTTGTCCTTATTGCTTTATATATATATATATATATATATATATATATATATATATATATATATAGATATAAAACGATTGCGTTTAATTGAAGTGAGCAGGTGGCTAGTGATATAAGGGGGGGCAGGGGGCAAGTGATATGAGGGGGGGCAGGGGGCTAGTGATATAAGGGGAAGGGGGCTGGTGATATAAGGGGACGGGGGCTGGTGATAAACAGTGGGCAGGAGACTGGTGATAAAGTGGGTCAGGGGGCTGATAAAGGGGGCAGGGATTTGTTGAAGAGGGTGCAGGCGACAGATTGTGAATGTGCCTGAAATTGTCTAGAGGGGGTCAAACAAAGATGGCGGGGGGGGGGGGCGCCACAAAATTGCCTCGCACAGGGCGCCTGAACACCTAAGGCCGGCCCTGGATATTGCTACTTTAGAGAGAGTTCAGAGAATGGCTACTAAACTGGTTCATGGATTGCAGGATACAACTTACAAGGAAAGGTTAAAGGAACTTAACATGGAGGAAAGACGAGACAGGGGGGATATGATAGAAACATTTAAATATATAAAGGGAATCAGCACAGTAAAGGAGGAGACTATATTTAAAAGAAAAAAAAAACTACCACAACAAGAGGACATAGTCTTAAATTAGAGGGGCAAAGGTTTAGAAATAATATCTGGAAGTATTACTTTACTGAGAGGGTAGTGGATGCATGGAATAGCCTTCCAGCTGAAGTGGTAGAGGTTAACACAGTAAAGGAGTTTAAGCATGCGTGGGATATGCATAAGGCTATCCTAATTATAAGATAAGGCCAGGGACTAATGAAAGTATTTTTAAAAATTGGGCAGACTAGATGGGCTGAATGGTTCTTATCTGCCGTCACATTCTATGTTTCTATGATTATATGCAGCTGTTCTTGGAAGTTGAGATTTTTGTGGAGGTAGTCACCCAGACTAATCCATACGCTGAGCAGTATCTGGCACACAATCAAGAGTCTCTTATCGCCAGGAAAGAGAGATGGAACCCAACCAGTGTGCCAGAATTGAAACAGTTCTGGGCACTGACAATGCTAATGGGAATAATTAAAAAGCCCACAATTAGAATGTATTGGTCTGAAAACCCAATTTGCAATACCCCCATTTTTCCCCAGACCTCGAGTAGTAGGGACAGATATGAAGACATACTGTGAATTATCCAAAAGGTCATCCACAGTATGATTTTCTATATAAAATACACCCTCTAATTGCCCACTTTAATTGCCACTATCTATAACTCAAAAAATATATATTTCTATTGATGAATCCCTAATGAAGTTTAGGAGGAAGACTGGGGTTTAAACAGTACATCCCATCCAAAAGATCCCTATATGGGATCAAATTTTATAAACTGTGTGAAAGTAGCAGTGGCTATATGTAAACTTTCTGTGTATACAAAGAAAGGGATAGCCACCTTGATCCCCCAGGTTGCCCAAATATAGTAGGGACAAGTGGAAAAATTGTCTGGGACCTCATCATGCCGTAACTAAACAAGGGATATCACTTGTATATTGATATTTTTTATAATAGTATCCGACTTCTAAAAATGCTGCTTTGAGACTGTGGCCTGTGGCACTATTCGGAAGAGTCGCACAGGTTTCCCAAAGGCTCTAGCAGAAAAAAAATAAAAAGGGGGGAAACAGCAGCTCTCTGCCAGAATGAACTGCTGGCACTAAAGTACCGCGATAAAAGGAGGGGTTCATCCTAATGCTGTGTCGCATGTCGTGGAAAAGGGGAAATTAAACGGGTGCCAGTCTGCATAACACATTACAATCAGCATATAGGGGAGTTGACCTGTCCGATCAACTGATGCAGCCGTATTTGATCATCCGAAAGACCAGGGCATGGTATAAAAAAGTGGGCCTATATATAATATAGACGGCAATCCACAATGCCTTTGTAATTTTTAAAAAGGTAAATGCTGAGCTGAAATGCACATTTCTATAATTTCAGTTTCAGCTCATTTCTGGGTTGCATGAGTGCCACAGAGGGGGACCATCAGTGGAGCCTAGAAGAAGAAATGAGGCAGGTCACTTCTGGTTCAGTATTCCATCAATCCTCAGAAAGAAATCCCCCCAGAAAAGGTGCCGGGTGTGTTACAAGAGAGGCGTAATAGCGGAGACCAGTTATTACTGCCCTGATTACCCCTCTCAGCCCGGCCAATGTATTGGCCACTGTTTTAAAATTAACCACACCCAGGGCGAATAAGTAGAGCAGTTTTGAGGTGTGATTTTAGTCATCTGTTTGGTTACCGAATCTTGGCTTTGTCTCCCATTTATCCTGTCTTCTCTGATCCTTGACCTCGGCTTGTCCTATCGTTGTCCATTTTTCTTTACTCCTTTGACCTCGGCTTGTAACTTGACTATTCTCTGCTTGTATAGCCCGGCCATTCTAAGGACCGGTATTACAAGTTTCTCTCTCTGTGTTCTCTCTCTTTGTGGTCTGTCTGGGTTTTGGTTCCGGGATCCGTGACAGCGTTGCCAGGACGCAGATAACTGGGTACTACCCCCTGATAAGTTTACTCCAAATATTCTCACTTTCACAGCAAATAGTATGCACGTGTTCATAATTTGAATTGATGAGCTGCTTATATTTAAAAATAGATGCGGCCTTTGAGAGGTAATTGGCAATCATGAGCTGCTAAAATGAGACTTAGGCCCAGCATCCACTTTTGAATAATATGAAATTGGTGTGTCTCAAATGTGCCTGTTCAACATCCACATATCCCTGAAAAAGGTACACATGGGGGTATTGTTGTATTAAGACGACATAGCTGAGCAACATATTAGGTGTTATGCTGCCGTAGCACACATAAGGATTGCAAAATATACAGTAACATCTCTAAGTGTGTATCAACAAGGCAGAAAAAATGCTAATTGCTACTAGTCTTGGTACAAACTAGCAAAACAATTATCCTACACCAAGGTTTCAAATATGAATGGTAGGCCTTTGAATGGTCGGCCTTTGTGGGTTGTTTTTCTGCTATCAAACTGCTATAATGCCCCATATTGAAACATGGGCCCATCAAATGTGTCTCTCAAAATTCTGTAAATACTGTAAATACTGAAATGGACAGTTCTCCAATATGGCACTGTAGCTTCACAAAATAGTGCCAAAGACATTCATTGGGGGTATCATTTTACTTAGAAGACTTAGAAGCTGAGCATAATTTTGGGGATTTGATCATAGTGGCACATATCAAATATACAAAATGCCCAGCAAAAATCCGTATATAAAAAATGCGTATATCCGTATATAAAAAATCCGTATATAATCCGTATATAAAAAATGCCCAAAATATTTTTTACCACATTCTTTGACATATATTGGTGAAAAAATGGGGGCATGTCAAGGCACAATATGCACCATATGAGATACCCTGGGGTGTCTACTTTTACAAATGGTACGCCTTTGTGTTTTTTTGTTTTTTTTTACAGTTCTACTGCTATAATGCCCCATATTGAAACATGGGCCCATCAAATGCGCCTCTCAAAATTCTAGTGTAAATACTGAAATTAACAAGTCTCCTATATGGCGATGTAGCTTCACAAAATAGTGCCAAATACATTCATTGGGGGTATCATTTTACTCAGAAGACTTAGCTGAGCATAATTCTGGGGATTTGATCATAGTGGCACTTATCAAATATACAAAATGCCCAGCAAAAATGAAATCCGTATGTAAAAAATGCAAAAAAAAATGTTTTTACCATATACTTTGACATATATCGATAAAAAAATGGGGGCATGTTAAAGCACAATATGCACCATATGAGATACCCTGGAGTGTCTACGTTTACAAATGGTAGGCCCTTGTGGGTTTTTTTTTTTTGAACAGTCAAACTGCTATAATACCCCAAATTGAAGCATAGGCCCATCAAATCCGTCTCTCAAAATGCTACTGTAAATACTGAAATGGACAGGTCCCCTATATGGCACTGTAGCTTCACAAAATAGTGTCAAAGATATACAATGGGGGTATTGTTGTAACCAGCAGATGTAGTTGAACACAAAATAAAGTTTTGTACAGGAATAGCACACACCAACTTTACGAAATCCACATGAGAAGATCTTTGTTATAAGTTTGAGTGTAAAAAAACAAAAAAAATCACAATTTTACTCCAATATTTAGCAGAGATTGGCACCGAAAAAGTGTCAAAATAACCTTAGGTAAATACCCTGTGATGTGAACTTTATATAAATATATACTTTTGTGTGGCCATTTTGTTTTCTTTTATGGCTATTAAGCTTACAAGACAAACATACCAAATTCTAAAATCGCTCCACATTAAAAGTTTATTTTATTCCTTGTGTTTTGTGACCTGTAACTACCAAAAAAACTGAAAATTCTAGACACATTATATATTCTGTAAATCAGAACAACTAAATTAATTTATTTGAATTACTTTCCTTAACCTGCACTAATTATGCACACATTATTATTGCAAAAACTGTAAAAAAAATATTTGTAATTTGTTTGCATTTTTAATTTTTTAAAATATAATAAATACACATTTATATATGTATATGTTACATCAAATAATGACCCTTTTGTCCTTTAAAAAACGGTATATAATATGTGTTGCTGCAATAAATTAGTAAAATGCAAATTACAGTTGAACGCAAACAACAAAAATATTCAAAAATTGCTTGTATCATTAAGTGCAAAACACATTTTTAAAGCTGTGTTCTTAAGGGGTTAAAAACAAACATGAAACATAATTATTTACCTATAGAAAATACAGTTATACTAATAATACACACATGATTAAATAGCTGCAAATCTAACGGCCCATCGAGAAGAGTATAACAAATATTATATTGAAATTTTAATCTCCAGAAATCTCAGCATTCCCCTTCGGTAAGGCACCCATCCCCTTTACAGATACCTAATCCTAAAATTAATCCTCAAACTTATCCTAAACATAAACCTAATATTTATCCTAATCCTAGTCCTTAATCCTACTCTAATCCTAAACAGAGGTTGATATAGAAACATAGAAACATAGAATGTGACAGCAGATAAGAACCATTCGGCCCATCTAGTGCCCAATTTTCTAAATACTTTCATTAGCCCCTGCCTTATCTTATAGTTAGGATAGCATTATGCCTATCCCACGTATGCTTAAACTCCTTTACTGTGTTAACCTCTACCACTTCAGCTGGAAGGCTATTCCATGCATCCACAACCCTCTCAGTAAAGTAATACTTCCTGATATTATTTTTAAACCAAAAGATGTTACCATCTGTTGGTTGTTTTCAGTATGATAGACTGATAGATTCCTGTTACACTGAAAATAGCACACTCAATACATTGCAATTGATACTGAGCAACTAAGAAAGCCCAGCACAGATTAAAATAGCATTGGGACATAGCAAGGAGACACTCCTCCAGGGTATGTTCAGATTTTCAGGGTCTCCCAAGCACCAGCTGCACCAGCTGTGCAATTGCTCAATCACATTGTTCTCAATAGATTTAAAGTGCTGTATGCAGAGCTGATTCTCACTAATTGTGGCCCAGCTGCGGAGCTGATAAACCACCTCCAGAGAAGGGACTCAATGCAGTGGACTACCCTTATCAGCCTTAAAAGTCAATAGGCTATTTGTGCCACAGTGCCCCCACGGGCAAAAGTTGAGTGTTAGGCTCTATTGCTTAATTTATAGCCAAACAGCGGCATCATAAGGGGAATGCTAACATGCATAGGTTATTTGTGTCACAGTTTGAGTCCTAGGGTCCAAGCCCGGAGGCGGCATAACACAAATGGTCTGCTGAAATTGTTCACATATTATATTTGATCTTTACCCTAATTTCTTGAGAACAGTTCAGCTCTGTTGTGGTTAAAAGCATCAAAGATATTAATATTACAGTCTTACGTTAACTGAACTGTACTGAAATCAGCATGATATCCGTTATATTAGTTTAAACAATCTTATTCTTTTACACATATTCTAGGCATGCTGCTTAGATACCAGCAGACGTTGCATACACTGTCGCTTACAGTATAGCCTAACTGCTGCAACATATGAAGGATAAACGCATAAGCTAACACTGGCTAAATGTACCTGATTTAATAATGCCCATATCGTTAACCGTAAACATACTAGACGCAACCTCAAGATACGCACGCTGATACGGAAAATAAATGCTTAGTTATCAGCAGAAATTGCACAATTTGATTTGCTTAGAAATGCTAAAATGCTTCGACAGGGACTAAAGTTTACTATTAATAGCTTACACACTAACAGCTAGCGTAACGCACTAGTTAATATATTTGATTTGATTAAAACTACGCAAAATAGATTGATAAGACCCAGACCAGGCAGCTAGGACTTAATGCTATGTTTATACTCCTTACCAAATGATTACAGGATTCTGCGTGCATGCATCTTCTAGTTGTTGCCTGAGTAACTCACCGGATAAATGCTACTAATGGCCTACGTATAGTTATAATGGTTAATATACAGCGCTAGTATACTGCTTTCTCACGCTTGGTCTGAAATCTGGACATTTCCGCAAAGTTAATATACGTTTAGCCTACAACATGGAATGATTGCTGAGAATTATTGGCCTCTGCACAGGCAACCATAGGATACCTTTAATAATCTATGCCATAAGAGCCCTTATACGACTAGGTATGACTAGGAGGAATTTATAGCCAGCACAATGCATACATATGCCGATTGAATGCGTATGGCATCTTAACTCCCGCAAAGTTTAGGTACATTACATTTACTTAACTGCCTATTTATTTTGATGTCTATGCCTCTGCGCAGGCAACCAAATGTTATTTCTATGAATCCACAATGTGCCTGCTCACACTTTATTGCGACTCCAATAAAAATATTAAAAAAAACAAAAAACTGGCTCTAGCTGACAGAGGGGAGCCCACATATGGACAGGTACCTGGGACTCCCTGGTGTGAGCAGGACTTTTAACCTGCTCACACCACATTTTATTAACAGGAATTTAAAACCCCATTTAAATGCCCGTATGCAGCGCTCACTATGAGATCAGAAACCAGAGCATTGGTCAGTCAGGATCCACTAATTATAACCTCAGGTATCAAGTGATAAAAACATACAAAAATGTTGTATGTTTGTATTTACTTTTGTATTACACAATCATGTTACAGTGCTGCCGGCCACCTCAGGTGTTCCCTATTAAGGGTTGATAAGAGATTTAGAGAAATACCCCTCTCTGTCTCTTCAGAGATTTTGCCTTTTAGCTTAAAGCTGCAAGGTGAATTGTTAGTGTAGGACTCACCTAAGGGGGTTTACCTTGTTGTGGCAGATTAGCTTTCACTTTAATGGCCATTAAACTGATACTAAAAAAAACACTAGTTATGTAAATGTGCATAGAGATTTGGGATAGTGCGCAAGGAACTTTCTCTTTGGCCGTTATGCCAGGTATCAAATAATACTTGGGTTCTCAATTACCAGCAGAGAAGTGATCCGTGCTGGTATAATATCGCATGATGTGATTATTTTTTCCTGACATTAAATACTTTAAATGTGACCGATGGACACAGACACATTGATACAGAGATACACTCCTAGAGATACACATGGACACGGACACAGACTGACACACATGCACAGATATACTGACACACATACACAGAAGCACAAACTGACACACATAGACATACACAGATACATGGACACTAGAACACTGCAACACGCGCAATACATACACTGACACAGAGACACAACTCTCACACGTACATGTGGTTCACCTTTCAAATGTCTTTTCTGTGGTCCGGTGAACCTCCCAGCAGCCCTGTCTCCCTCTTTTTTATGGCGGGAACTACCTGTGGTTCCAGTGCAGCCAGGAAGGGCTCTATAGCTCTTGCAAGAAAGACATGTGCTGGCAGGCCCCATGACCTGGTGAGGCCCTGGTGCATTTGCTTGGGAGTGAGAAGGTTTGCACTTTGTTTTGTAAAGCTCACCATCTTTACCTTATGGACTTTCACAAGGAAGGACAAGCCAGTTCGTGGAATAATCACTTTATAATTGCAAAAGCCAAGTTCTTAATTAAACCTTAAGCAACTATACTGCACAATGAACCTCTTTTATGATGGATAATCTTAAGTAGGATGTATTTTGGAATGAATAGGTTTTCTGTTTTAATATATAACTTGTAATATCATATCTCATTTTAGCCTTAAAGTTCTGAGCTGGCAGAGAAAAAAAATTGTTTCTATATTTCAATGATGGTCCTTTATCACTATGGGAGGTTCTGTACATGTAAAATGCTGTACACTATGTTATTATTGCACCACAAACGGCTGTTAAAGGGATAATATTAAGACTGCTTTAACCAATTAGATCATGGTATATATAAGTTTAAATTTCAACCCTCCGATGATTTACTTTTTAATAAGTGACTATCATTACTCAAGTATACTACGTGTAACAGTGAGATATATTACAATGTATTTGATATTTAAGATCTTTAATGACAACCCAGGCATGAGCGTTAATGATGCTGATGCGGTCAAAAGCTCACCATGTTGATGTTTTTTTTTTTTTTTATAATTGAGATTTATTGAGTTTTATATAGGTCAAGATTAGGGTACAGAATAAAAAGAGGGGGAGGGGTTTATACGAGATAACATGCATACATAAGCATAGTCTTGCGTCTTCCAATATTACATTTACAGTTCAGATACATTGTCAAAAAACATTTCGGTGTATGCCCGTTCTGTGTCTAGGCCTGCTATGACTTTACGTAAGGTCTTAACCCTAGTTAACTAGTCTGCCCATCGTTGAATAGGTCTATTGCTCCCACCCTTTACTGCTAGCCTTCTCCCGTATCTAATGCAGAACCCTGCACTTACGTACAGGTCAACTTTCCTATTGCCCTAACGTGGGCATAGATGTTTATTGAGGTGGGCTGCTAGGTCCCAAAAAACTTGAGGCCTGTAGACTTGCATTCCAGCATTGCTTCCGTATCCATTCGCCTCTTTCTAGACCATATGAGCTACTGGGGGTAAGCCGTATTTATGTAAGCTAGTCATACTTATTTTATACATTCAAATATCCATGCCTGCATGTCAAGCCATGGTTCAATTACGTCTACATTGTATTACATCTCGTAGCGGAAAGGAAAACAAACAATATCCTCGAGGAAAGAAAAGGAATAAAAAGAAAAAAGTAAAGAACATGGAAAAATGGCACAGTCACATACTAGCTTTTCCTAGTGAATACTCGGCAACCTAGTCTGCCGAAGGAGTTCTAAGCCCTACAACTTTTACCTCTATAGCATAATTAAATTCCGCCATTAGTTGTTCCTATATCTCCTTTTTTTTTTTTTTTGAGGCCCTTGCCCCTTTCCCTCGTTCACGGTGGGAATTTGACTTGCCAACTTTCCCATATCTGTACAACTTTTTGTTCCTGTGTCGGGGAAGTTATAGATAGTCGCTCATATGTAAAACGAAGTCTTATTTTGTCAATCAGCATCTGTCTAGTCGGGCATATTCCCGTCTTCCAATTTAAGGTTAGTAAGGCTCTAGCTGCCATTGCTATCTGGGACACCAGTGCCCTATTGTGAAAGGAAAGTTGTGCGGGGAATTCCAACCATAGGAAGACCTTGTGTGTCAATAGTGTTTCAAGCCCTAATTCCTTAATCAATGTATGTACCGTTTCCCACATCGGTTTAATATGACTGCACTGCCACCATATGTGAAACATGGTGCCCTTGCCTACTCCGCACCTCCAACATGTTTCAGGCGCAGTTTTGAAGATGTGTCTAAGCCTATCTGGGGTAAGTTACCACCTGTAAATTCATTTTCTATGGGCCTCGAAATTAGCAATTGGACATCCCCATCCATTCGTCTAGCGGGGTTATTTCTCCTGTCTCCCTCTCCCATTGTAGGACAAACGAGGGTTGATGTCTGTCATTGTTGGCAAAGTATGTTTTGTAGCATGCTGAGAGGAGTTTGGTTTCAAGGGTCTGTTCCAACTAGTCGCAATTAAAAGATTTGCCCCTAAGTCTGTCTGAGTGTCCTCTTGTCTTTTAAAATCTACATGGTCTATAATGGCACTTTTAATTTGCAAATATAGGAATGTGAAATTAGGGGGTAAGCCATATAGCTTCTGCATTTCTGGGAATAGCACTATCGTACTCCCGGATAAGAATTGAGATGTCTTAGTGATTTTGTGGGTCTCCCAACGCTTCAAGGATAGCCAGGGAGAGACCGCAGCCAACGCCTCCAAAGGGCATAATCTGTGGAACTTGGAGGCACCATTTTGAGACCTTAGTAAATCATCCCATGCTGCCATCGAAGCTGTTGTCGTCTTGAACAGTGTTTGTTTGTTACACCTCAGCGATGGAGGGGTCCACATGCATGACAGCAATCTTTCTCCTGCTAGCTGCTGTCTTTCCATGTCAACCCACCCTATTGTTCCCCTTGGAGCATGTAAATTAATAGCTTGAGTTAGCAATGCTGCTTTGTGGTAAGCCCATACTTGTGGGACGCCCATCCCCCCCTTCTCGACTGGTTTCTGTATACATCTCCCCGCTATTCGGGCTCTTTTTTTTGCCCAAATAAATTCTGTAAAAACTTGCTGCATTTTGTGGCAATAGCTTTTGGGGACTGGGATGGAAAGCATCCGAAACACATAGAGTAGCTTCGCTAATGACATCATCTTGATGACATTTATTCGCCCTGCCCAAGACAGCTTCACATCTCTCCAGGTATCTACTTCTTGTTTTATCGAGTTAAATATTCTTGTGTAATTTTGGTTGAACAGTGTTTGGGCATTTTTAGTGATCCTAACCCCTAAATATGTCACATAATCCTCCCTCCAATCTAATTTAAAACGCTGCTGGAGGCACTCCGTCCTCTGTGTGGGAACATTAATAGGGAGCGCTTGAGATTTACTGGTGTTGAGCTTGTAATATGAAATAGTTCCAAATTTCTCTAAGAGATCCAGCAGGGCTGGCAGTGAGCTTTCGGGTTCCGTAAGTATCAATATGACATCGTCGGCGAATAAGGAGAGTTTATGTTGGTGGTCGCCTATCACTACTCCATTAATGTTAGCATCCTCCTTTATGCGTTGAGCTAAAGGTTCGAGGCATAGGATGAAGATCAAGGGAGACAGAGGGCAGCCCTGTCGGGTGCCATTGGTTATGGCAAAGGGTGTTGAAATAAATCCCGCGTTCGAGACACAGGCCGTGGGCCGGGCATAAAGCGCCATAATAGCACCAATTAGTGCCTCCGGGAACCCAAATCTTTTTAGTACTTCCCTCATATATGTCCAATTTAATCTATCGAAGGCCTTCTCCGCATCTAATGCAAGCAAAAGGCCTTCCGTGTGTGCCTCATCCATATGTTGAAGAATATTTAATAAAAGTCTAGAATTATCTGATCCCTGACGACCTCTAATGAACCCCGATTGGTTGTGATGTATCAGAGAAGGTAGAAGAGGGGCCATCCTGTCCGCTAAAATCTTTGCATATAATTTTGTGTCTATGTCTAGGAGGGATATAGGCCTGAAATTGGCACAAATAATAGTTTTTTTGCCCGGTTTGGGCAGAGTAACAATATGAGCACGTAGCATTTCCGGTGGAAGGGAACCTTGTAACAAAGCATCGTTAAAGAGCGTAGTGAGGTAGGGTACTAGTTGAGTTCGATATGTCTTGTAATATACGGCTGATAAGCCATCTGGGCCTGGGCTCTTCGCTGCCGGCAAAGCCTGAATATGTTTAAAAACTTCCTCGTCCGTGATAGGCTCCAAGAGGCCTATGCTGTCAGTTTCTGATATAAAAGGGAGTTGGACCTGATCTAAGAAGGCGGTAATCTGTTGTTTGGTTGGGGCCTTCAAGAGGTTATTTTGATCTAAGTTATACAATGAGCCATAATACGTTGCAAATTCCGCTACAATGCTTTCGGGGTTCATAACTTTATGTCCCTGTGCTGAGTGTATGAACGCTATTTTTGCGGCTGCTGCTCTTTTCCGCAATTGGGAGGCCAATACCGCCCAGCCCTATTACCGTGTGCGAAATACCTCTGTTTTAATCTACGTAACATAAAATTGGTCTTTTCTAGTTCCATCTCCATTAGTTGCGAATTAATGTCTTTAATGTCTTGTAAATGTTCCAAAGAAGGGGAGGATTTATTCTTCAAAGAAGCTTCGGTAAGCCTTTTGGTAAGATCCAAGTATGTTTTTAATCTACGGGCCTTAGCCCTGCTCGCATGCTTGATGAACACCCCTCTAATATAGGCCTTGTGTGCTAACCACACTGACGCTATGCCTGAATCTTGTACCTTATTATTGTAGAAGTAATTCTGCAGTTCCTGTTCAATGTCACTGCGTATCTGAGGGTCAGTTAGGAGGTGTTCATTCAATCTCCACGAGCCCTTGCCCTTAGTTGGGTATTGGTCGCCCAACGTCAAGGTGATCGAGGCGTGGTCCGACCACGTGATCAGCCCAATGGTGCTATTCACCACTTTAGCGATGAGAGACCCATGTATCAGAAAACGATCTATCCGGGAGTACGAGTTGTGTGCCCCTGAGTGAAAAGAATAATCCCGCTCCAGAGGATGGGTAACCCTCCAAGGGTCAACATATCCATATGCCAGTAAAGTTTGGTTCACTTGCCTAGTAATGTGTTGTCGGTGCTGGAGGGTGGAGTTCGCTACTGTCTGGTTAGTGGACGTGTCTAAGTTGTGGTCTAGAATAAGGTTAGTGTCTCCCCTTATGATTACCTCTCCCAGCCCCCACTTGTCCAACTTTTGGAAGATCCTATCTAGAAAACCAGGTTGGTCCGAGTGTGGGCCATATATGTTCACCAGGGTATAAGGGGAATTATTAATATGACATTGCAGTACTAGAAACCTACCATTGCTGTCAACATGTTTGGATATTAGCGAGAAGGCAACATCCCTGCCTATAAGAATAGAGACACCTCTCTTTTTTTTTGAGAAACAGGAGTGAAAACTTACTGGAAACGCGGGGGAGTGGAATGCCGGTCTGCCTATTTTTGCAAAATGAGTTTCTTGCAGAAACACTATCTGGGCTTGGGCCTGTTTAGCCTCTTTAAAGGCCAATCTCCGTTTATTCGGAGAGTTGAGGCCCTTAACATTTAGAGACAAGATTTTTAGGACCATCCTCTTGGATATAATGGGCTTGCATTAGATAAAGCGTATGTTGCTTGGTTACTGTAGAACCTCTCCGTATTTCTGCTCTAACTTTTCGAACCTGGATGAGGGCCAGGTCTAGTCCAGCTCTGAGCGTTGGCAAACTCACTTCATTCTGCCTGTAGTATGTCAGTATTGTGTTGTCGTGTTACGTGCCAATAATTCCCAAAAAACAAAACATGCCAAATAAAACATAACAAAACAGTAACTATATACAATTGCCGTAAAACCCGGACATCTAAAAACCGTCTGGGTATGGCCAATAAATGGGCATATAGTGTATCATAATACACCATATCGGCTCTAAAGGAGCCATTGGGGACGGGTACCATAATACTGTTAATACTAATGCCTCCGTGAGGCACTCGGCGAGCCCACCGGCAGCTTCCCGTTTCGTACGGGTTCAAGATACACCTTTTAAGGTTGATCAGAGTGAAAATAAGTGTTTCGTGTGGGTTTTTTTTTTTTTTTTTGTTATAATATTTGTTTGTTGCATTATTAAAAGTGTTTTTTCTCTTTTTTTTTTTTTCCATATTAACTGGTCTATTTAGGGAGCCGTCTACTTGGTTACCAAAGGCTATACCAGGCACCCCTGGGAGCCTGACCCAGTGGCATCCCCATGACTAAAAAATAAACAGAAAATACAGGTTTATCCATGCATTAATGTCCATACGATACCTCTCCGGAAACAACCCTGGTATGTATATGGCCTCCGAACAGGGGTGTCAGTCCTCTGCCCTCTCGCGGCAGTATGTAGTAATTAAGGCAAGTTCAAAGCTGTTATTATTTCCCAGCCTTAGCTTTTTGCCAGTCCCCAGCTAGGCGTTGTGGTAATCCCTCTGGAGCTCCTGGAGTAAATTCTGCTGGGTCTAGATGCATATTCCATTGCGCAAGCAGCTTGTAACCATCCTCCGGCGTAAGCGCTATCCTATCTGCGCCATTTTTATGAACCACCGGGCGGGTTGGGAATCCCCACTTGTAGGGAATTTGAGCTTCCCGCAGGGCATGTGTTATCTTGCCAAAGGCTCTCCTTTTCGCCAATGTAGCTGGTGACAGATCAGTAAATAATTGTATTCCTGCGAACTTGCCCGTCAGACGATTAGGGTCTCGGGCCATCTGCATGATCCTTTCCTTTATACCGTAGAAGTGTACTCTCACAATGGCATCTCGTGGTACATCAGCCGGTAAATTCTTCGGCTTCGCCATTCTATGAGCTCTGTCTAGTATAATCTCTTGTTCTGGCAGTAGAGACTGGAACAGCTGGGTAATGAATGCCCCCAGATCTTGATTTTTAACCTCCTCCGAGATGCCCCTTAGCCGGATATTGTTCCTACGGGCTGTGTCCTCTAAATCTATAACTTTAGTGTCTAGGTGCTGCAGCTTTGTTTTTATCTCTGTATAGGCATCTGCCAAAGTATTGTGGGCCTCAATTATTTCCTCGGCCTTTTCCTCCAGGTGCGCAGTACGCTCTCCTATAGCCTGTACGTCTCTCTTAATTTCACTGGCTAATTTTTGGAAGTCACCTCTGAGTGTAGTTTTAAGATCTTCCATTAGCCGTTTAATATTCACCTCTGATGCTGTAGCCCCTGCGTGCACTGAGATAGAGGTGATGTCGCTCTGTTCCGAGCTTGAGGCTGGGGAGAGGGCTGCCACGTCGCCATCTTGCTTCCTCTTGGTCGGTGTAGACAGGGCTGAGACCTGAATATTAGTCGCTTTTTGCCGCATTTTCCGCGGCGTTTTGCTTGCCATAGCCTTATTACTTGTGGTCTGAGGTCGGGTAAGTGTGTCCCGTACAATTCCGCTGTGGATTCACGCTATTTGTTGCTGCCGTCGACGGAGCTCTCCTAGCTTGCGACCGGCGCCATTCACCTCGTAGCCACGCCCCTCACCATGTTGATGTTTTTAAGTATTAAAGCAATTGTGCAGCTCAGGAGTAGCTGTACTGGAGGAATCTGCTCCTTCTAACAGCCAAAGGAACATCTCCTCTGGTGCTGATGGGGTTGAGAATGTAAGAAAGACTAGCCAGGTCATGGTGATATGGGACTCTATTATAAAGAAAATATCTAGGGTAGTCTGCTGCTCTGATCATCTCAACCAGGCAGTTAGCTGTCTCCCGGGTGCTAGGATCCGGCATGTTTCTGACAGTGTGGATGGAATATTGGGAGGGGCTGGTGATGACCCTGCTGTCTTGTTCCATATTGGTACAAATGAAAACGTCAGAGAATAATGGTGGGTCCTAAAGAACAAGTTCAGGGAAGTAGAAAGTAAACTGAAGAAAAGGATCTCCAAGGTAGTATGTTACATGTGCCGTGCACTACAGTAAAAAGGCAATGGGTTATTCGAGAGGTTGATGCTTGGCTAAAGTCATGGTGTAAGAAGGTTGTTTTAGGCTTTTTAGAGCACTGGACTGATTTTGTGCTTGGTTACAATCTTTATTGTCATGGATATATTTTTGTTAAATAAACCATATCATTGTCTAATATGTCCTGTGTTGATGTTCATCTCAGGTTGAATTTACGTAATTTTAAGACCTGCTAAGGAACAGATGATTGTTATTATTTCCTGATATGTAAAACCATAGAATTGAGAGGACGTACTTTATTTTTCCCATAACTGTATATGTTAGTATCAAAATACACTTAGAATGAAAATGTTTATACGTAAATTATATTATATATACATAGAATATGATGGCAGATAAGAACCAATTGCCCAATCTAGTCTGCACAATTTTCTAAATACTTTCATTAGTCACTGGTCTTATCTTATAGTTAGGATAACCTTATGCATATCCCTCGCATGCTTACACTCCTTCACTGTGTTAACCTCTACCACTTCAGCTGGAAGGCTACTCTATGCATCCACTACCCTCTCTGTAAAGTAATACTTCCTGAAATTATTTTTAAACTTTTGCCTCTCTAATTTAAAATGATGTCCTCTTGTTGTGGTAGTTTTGCTTAGAATATACTCCACTGACTACAACCATCTGTTGCCTGTCACTCAGCCATTGCCTAACCTATTCAACAATATTGGAATTCAAAAAGATAGTAGTTTATTGATGAGCCTGTTATGTGCAACAGTGTGAAAAACCTTACTGAAATCTAGGTAAGCAATGTCTACTGCATCACCCTGATCTATTATTTTAGTTACCCAATCAAAAAACTCAATAAGATTAATTTGGCATGATCTTCTTGAAGTAAACCCATGTTTTCTCTGATCTTGAAGTCCATGTGATTTTAGATGTTCAACAATCCTATCCTTTAACATGGTTTTTATCACTTTTCCCACTACAAGTAAGGCTTACTGGCCTATAATTGCCCGACTCCTCCCTACTACATTTCTTGTGAATTGGCACAGCATGATTTAATTTCCAAACTTTTGGTACTATTCCTGCTCTTTTAATAACTTTGGGTGTATCCCATCAGGCCCCATCGACTTATTTGTCTTTTTTTTTATTTATTTATAGATATATACACCAATTATTTTTTCAATAATAAATATATATACATGTCAAAAATGACTATAAGGGTATATATAATGTAATTCTAAGTTTATATGTATATGTTATTTTTACATAATTGTTATTTTATTCATTATAAGTTGTGGGATCTTCCTGACAACTCAGGCAGTCTCGCTGCAGGTATTGATGTAAATTGCCAAACCATGTCATGTGATTGCGGTGTACAGGTACTCCTCACTTACCGACCGGGTTCCGTTCCTGCGACCCGTTCGTGGAACGAATTGGTCGGTAAGTGAGTAGTCAAGGGATTCCCTGCTCTGTTGCGTTCTTCTATGCTCGGGGAAATGTACTTGAACAATGACGAACGCAACAGAGCAGGGAACCACTCTAATCTATGTTCTGGGAAATCCTGCCCATCTCCATCATGTGATCGTAATTACAGGAGGTCCTCGTTTTGCGAACTACCTGTTTTACGATGGCTCGCACTTACGACCAGCTCTCTCGCCGGGTAGTAATTGTGAGCCGTCGTGGGAATTAGACGGATTCCCTGCTCTGCTGCGTTCTTCTATGTTCGGGGATATTTCCCTGAGCATTGATTTAAGGGAGTCCCTACTCTGGTCGCATGTCTGTGTTCAGGGACATTTTCCAGAACATAGACGAACGCACAAGAACAGGGAATCCCTTTAATCTATGCTCAGGGAAATATCCCCGAACATAGAAGAACGCAGCAGAGCAGGGAAACCGTCTAATTCCCACGACGGCTCGCACTTACCTGGCGAGAGAGCTGGTCGTAAGTGTGAGCCGTCGTTAAACAGGTAGGTCGCAAAACGAGGACCTCCTGTAATCGCGATCACGTGATGGAGATTGGCAGGATTTACTGAAGGGAGACTGCCTATGTTTACAAGAGTGCAGACGGTTGTTTGATAGAATATTTAAGAAGCAGCTTGGTTCGGTAGAGGATATTCACTGAAATTGTTGCAGTATGCCATACATATTGTCATAACAGAGGTTGCTGTAACATTTCATATTAACAAAAATTAACAATAACAGAAGAATAAGAAAGATTGCTGATATGCAATTAAATGATTGGTCTAGTTTTGAGTATAGATTAATGAGCTTTGTCCCATGCCTAAACACCCTTTAAAAAGGCAACCAGGAGGTGCCGAAACGTTGGGGGCATTAGGGGCTCGTGTTTCTGCCATACTAGGCTTGTGAGAATTGTGGTAATTAATACGGTTTGCTTTCTATTGCATTTATGTTTTCACTTTGTATTTTGCTTTATGTTTGTTGTACCGTATATTGGTCTGATTTAAGTATTTGCATAACTCTATATAGTGATTCTAGTGTGCACTCTCTTTTTGTTATATAAGACATATGTTCACACACTCTGATATCCCTAATGGTATCTAATATCCCAGTCATGCTGTGTAGTTTGTTCCAATATGTGACTATGGATTTCTTGGTCTCGAGAAATACAAAGCATAGCAATTGTTTCTGGAGTTTGGCCATGTATGGTGGGAACACATGAAGTAATGTCATTTGTGAATTAGGGGTTATTTGGATCACTGTCAAGGTATGTACCATACCAAAGACCTCACTCCATAAGGGCATAAGATGTGGACAGGTCTACCACACATGCAGCATAGTTCCCCTCTCTCCGCATGCCCTCCAGTACACGCCTCTCGTCTTTTGTCCAAGGTGGTGTAACCTTGCAGGCACCATGTACCATCTTGCTATAATACATGTAATATCTGTAGCCAGCACTTTATTAGTACAAGGATCAAGATATACACTTGGGAAGAGTCATCTCACAAATTGACACTAGGTGCATAACTTTCGAGCCAATGACCTAGAGGCTTTAAATAAGGTGAGCATCCATTTTTTATTATATCCATATTAGATATAAAACTATGTCAGACATACTGCCCTATTGTGGTATTCCTGTGTTTTCTCTGAGTGACAAGTCTCTAGATAGAAGAGAGGTGGGGTGCAACCTGGAAAGGCACAAATATACATTAAGTGAGCCTACATCTTGTGGCTCCATTACATGTGAGTGTGTTTACAGCCCATTATTCACAGTTACCAAGGACTATTACCATTTGCATTATTTGATGTTTTCTCTGTTTTTATCTTTTAAATGCTGCTGTTTTAACATAGCTATTGTACTGCATAATATAAGGGGGTAAGATTCTCATTCCCAAACAGTTAGGTATGGAACTAGACTCTTGGAGAATGTTTTATAGTAAAGGGCAAAAAAGCTGTCCAGGTCTGGAATTTTCAAAGTAGGGAGTTTTACAAACAATCTCTTCCTCTGTAATATGTCCCTCTAGTGCACGGCTGCCTAACAGGTAGCTTCCCAGATGTTTGCGGAACTACAACTCCCATGATGCTTTGCATTCCTTTAGAATGCATTTAGCATGACAAAGCATCATGGTAGTTGTGTGTGAGTGTTTGACTGTCAGTGTGTGAGTGTATGTCCGTCAGTGAGTGTCTGTGTGTGTCAGTGAGTGAGTATATGTCTGTTAGTGAGTGTGTGTCTGTCAGTGAGAGTCTGTGTGTGTGTGTATGTGTTTCTGTCAGTGAGTGTGTGTGTCAGTGAGTGAGTGTATGTCTGTCAGTGAGTCGTTAGTGAGTGTGTGTGTCTGACAATGTATGTCTACCAGTGAGTGAGTGACATGAGGGGGTGGCAAAATGGATATTTTCCCTGGGGCAGCAGAAATATTTGCACCGATCCTGTTTGGTTTGCTGCTAAAATTTCAGTATTGGCTATGTTTGATATTGCTTTGAGTTTATAACCATACACACATTTTAAAAGCAATTGTGTATGAATATTGTTTTCCTATTTTTTTTAACTTAATTGAGTCTGACTTTTCTTTTCAGCCAGTGTGTATGCTTGATCTTTTGTGTGTTTGTTAATGAGAGTTTATTTGTGTACATTTATATATGTATATCCTGCTCTTTGCATATGAGATTACTACTATGTAAGGTTAATATAACATGATGACCTTCTTCGATAGACTTTCAATCAGTCTCCAGTCCTTTAAAAAAATCATTAAAAAACTCACTTCTTCAGGGAAGCATATAAACTAAACTGCTAACAGCTTCCCCTCAATGTACCCTGATTCCTCTCCTGCAACTGTGCAAAAAATAAAACCCCAAAATCACACTCAAGCCCTCGGTGAATACTATCGTAGCAAGCTTCGTTTTCTACTCTACCGTTACCTTTTCTGTCACTATACCCCACTACCTCTAGCATGTAAGCTCATTGAGGCCCTCGACCCCTCTGTTACTGTGCGTCCATCTTGTCTAGTTTCAACTACGTATCTGTCAGTCCACCCATTGTACAGCGCTGCAGAATTCCCAGATTTTACTATTAACATGACGTAAAGTCATGATTTTATTAAAGACACGGAGGCGAGTATTATGCATAACTCTTTCTTTATTTCCTCAGCAGCAAAGATAGAGGAATATGAATATTGTAAAAAATGAAAGAAAAAACAGTATAGATACACAGGCAACCAATCACATAACAGAGGAAGTAAGTATATAAGGCCTGTGTTTCCCACAATCCCCCTCTTTCTTGCGAAAACCGAAGATCAGGTAAGAAGAACGAAATCCAACTTGTCCAGAACAGTAAACGGTAACCAACCGATAACATCAAGCTAAAAGAGAGAGAGAAATATGGTAATATCCAAACTCCAAACTGTAGACTTACCAAAACAAACTGTAGGCAATTCAATGAGAGAAAACTTGAATCAAAAACATAATGTCGATATCTCCAATCATAGAAAACTGGAATCTGAAAAAATATAATGAAAATCATTAATATAACATATAAATGACATGCGTAAATCACAACAAAAGACAGACCGAATTGAACTTACCCAAAGAATCCAATAGCATCTCATCCCAAAAACCCACCTCGGGAGGGTGGGAGGGAATAATACTCGCCTCCGTGTCTTTAATATAATCATGACTTTACGTCATGTTAATAGTAAAATCTGGGAATTTTATTAAAGACACGGAGGCTCCTATTATGCAAGTTTAAAGCTGTGCTATCACCTGAGATGCGATATGTTCAATAGGTCTGAAATAGAAGTCGCGGAAGGTCGATTCCCTAGACCAGTCCGCTGCACGCATGATGTCCTCCAGCCGACAGCCGACCGCGGACGCATTTGAGGCCATGGCACCCCGAACAGAGTGAGGCGTAAAAACCGAAGTGTCAATACCCGCTGAAGACAAAAGCCAGCGCACCCAACGCGCCATAGTCGGAGTTGACACAGGTCGATGAGGCGCTTTAAAAGATACGAACAAAGGATGTAGGTCCAAGGAGCGGATAGATTGGGTAGCATCCAGATAGGCCTTCAAGCAGTCAACCGGACAAAGAGCCGGACATTCTGGGAACCTAGGGTACACAAACGATTTGGATGCCGATTTTGTCCTTCTGGATATGTTGAAAGCGACACCTTCTGGGGTAAAAGCAATAGCGTCCCAATCAAGGGCTCTAACATCAGACACTCTTTTACACGATACTAAACAGAGAAGCATCACTAGTTTGGAGGACAATTGCTTGAGGCTCAGTTCATGATTAGGGTACCATGAAGAGAGGAACTGTAACATGATGTTGACGTCCCAGAAGACCGAGAAACGGGATCTAGGAGGGCGAGCGAGACGGATACCTTTGAGGAGACGACATACAAAGGGATGTCTGCCGACTGGTGAACCATCCAGGCCACTATGCCCGGCCGAAATCGCCGAGCGGAAAAGGTTGATCGTGCGGTATGCCTTGCCCGCATCAAATAACAACGTGAGGAACTCCAGGATCAGGTGGAGAGGGGCAGATACGGGATCCACTGCCCGTTCCATGCACCAATTAGACCATGATTTCCATGAGGCCCGGTAGGCTGATCTTGTACCGGGAGCCCAGGCGTTATCGAGGAGCAGGAGAGTCGACCTCGGAACATCCGGGACAGTCCAGGTTCCCCTGAAAGGAGCCACGCTACCAGAGGCAGTTGCTGCAGGAGCACCAGGCCGTGCGAGTTCCCGTCCGGATCCAGAAGCAGATCCGGGAAGCTCGGAATCAAACGGGGGTAGTCTATTGACAACTCCAACAGGCGTGGGAACCAAGGCCGAGATCTCCACAGGGGAGTGACCAACGTCAGGCAACAATCGTGGCGAACCAACTTCGAAATCGTTCGGGCGATCATGTTGAACGGGGGAAACGCATACAGGCATCCCGATGGCCAGTCTTGGAGAAATGCGTCCGTCGCCACAGCCGCCGGGTCCGGCCTCCAGCTGTAAAACTCCGGTATTTGAGTGTTCAGACGGGACGCGAACAAGTCCATCCTGAACCGTCCCCATAGCTTGTCTAAGCTTTGGAATACCGAAACGTGCAAGTGCCAGTCTCCCGAGTCTCTCAAATGTCTGGAGTTCCAATCCGCGTCCGAATTGTCTAGACCCGGAATGTGTTCCGCCGTCACTGAGACATTGTTGGAAAGGCAAAATTGCCAAAAATCCTTTGCCAACAGGGCTAACATCCTGGACTTGGTGCCCCCGAGATGGTTTATATAGCGTACCGCCGAAACGTTGTCCATCTTGAGGAGAACGCAGCAGTTCGCTCGTCTTGGGGAAAGGCTGCGAATCGCGAATGCCCCTGCTAAGAGTTCCAGGCAATTGATGTGCAGGGATCTCTCTATCTCGGACCATCTGCCTCCGGTGGAAACGCTGCCACAGCGAGCACCCCAGCCGTGTAAGCTGGCATCTGATTCGATCACCACGTCCGGGACAGAACCGAAGATGGCCCTTCCGTTCCATGCCTCCATGTGTGCCAGCCACCACGCCAGCTCGTCCCTGGATTCTTCGTCCAGTTGTACCCGAGATTCGTATGAATGACCCGACCGGAGGTGCGAACCTTTGAGCCTCTGGAGGGCACGATAGTGTAGCGGGCCCGGGAATATCGCTTGTATGGAGGCCGCAAGGAGGCCAATAATCCGTGCCAATTGTCTGATGGACAGGTCTGATACACGAAGCGCCCTTCGCAACTTCTGGATGGCCTTCACTTTCGAGTCCGGTAGGTATAGAAACTGGCGCACGGAGTCCACCTTGAAACCCAAGAATTCCATCGACTGAGCGGGTTCCAGGACCGATTTGTCCCAGTTGACCATGAAACCCAGGTTCTGAAGCAGATCGATCGTCCACCTTAGATGTACTAGGAGATGGTCTCTGGACTGGGACATGATTAGAATGTCGTCCAGGTAAATGATCAACCGCACTCCACGGGTGCGGAGGAACTCCATTACAGGCTTCATGAGCTTGGTGAAACACCAAGGAGCCGAGGAGAGGCCAAATGGTAGGCAGGTAAAGCGCCAACGCCTTCCGTGCCAGGTGAAGTGTAAGTAGTCTCTGTAGTCCACCGCTATCGGGACCGTGAAATATGCGTCCTTCAGGTCCAACTTGGCCAGCCAGTCTGACTGCCGAAGGAGGTCCCTGAGGCAGTGGATACCTTCCATCTGAAAATGCTGGTAGCGGAGGAACGCGTTGAGAGGGCGGAGGTTTATCACTGGACGGACTCCGCCCCCTTTTTTCGGTACCAGGAAGAGATTGCTCGTAAAGCCCGGGGCGGCGAACGGCAATTCTTCTATGGCACCTTTGGACAACATCTCCTCGACCTCCGCGGAGATCATCCTGTCCTGATCTGGGGGAAGAGACAGTTCCCTGGGGACATAAGATTGGACAGGTAGAGATACAAAGTCCAGGTGATAACCTTTCACACATTGTAGGACCCAAGCGTCCGAAGTAATACATGCCCACCCTTGGTGGAACAGAGCCAGCCTCCCCGCTACCCGCCCGTGAGCGACAGGGGAAGAAAGGGTACTCACCATAAGGGCGTCTGCCCGAAGCGGCACCGCGGGGGTATCTGGAGCCCCAAGATCTCCCTCTGGCCGGGAAGAAAGGAGGCGTCTTTGAGTCCTGAAATCCCCGGGACGGGAAAAAGGAACCTCTGGAGGCACGGAATGAGCCTCGGTAACCACGGCCGGGTGTACGGTTCCTGCTACGCCCGGCCCCTCCAAAAACCTTGGGCGCGAACATGCGCTTCATGTTCGCCTGAGCCTTGTCTATGGCCGTAAAGGTCTTAACGTATGACCCTAGGTCCTTAACGAAAGAATTACCGAACAGGACCCCCTCTTCGGAAGGGCCCGGCTCCGCTACCGTCATGGCAGCCAATTTCGGGTCAATTTTGAGGAGAATTGCCTTGCGCCTCTCGGAGGACATGGCGGTACTAGCGTTCCCCACCAGGCATATAGCCCTTTGTACCCAACCGATGGCTACATCAATGTCTAAAATCGAATCGCCAGTTCTAGTGGCGTCCAGCAGCTCGTAGAGCTTTGAAAGTGGGCCCAGGGTATCCAAGATCTTGTCCTGACAGCCCTTAAGGGAGTAGTCTAGGCCCTTTTTGGATTTCCAGCCTGATTTATTCAGGAACTGGGCAATTTGGGGGTCAATATCGGGAGTCTTGCAGGCCGAGCCCGGGAGGGAAGGCCTGGGGCACTCCGCCCGCAGCTTATTGCGACCTTCCTTAGACAGGGGGGTACGCATGCGTCTGGCCACATACTGGGCTATGTGTTCTGGGGGAACCCATTCAGCTGACCGGGGGTGGCGGAGGTCGTCGGGGTCAAACAGGGGGTTACCCTGAGGGTCAAATAACGCTTTACTATCCCCAGCGGGGTCCTGAACAAGGCCCTTAGTAACGGTAGAGGAACCCGAGGGGGTTACGCCCGTAGGGGGCAAATCCTCGTCCGAGCCATCCTCATCATAGGAGTCATACTCCATAGCGTCAGACTCATTCTCCACACTCCTGTCGGAATCCGACACATCATTGAGGGCTCTAGCCCGTTTCCATAATCTAGCCTTTTTAGCCCGGCCAGGGGCTCTTTTGCGCGTGGTATGCGCGCTGTCTGTGACCGCGTCAAGCGAGTCCATCATGGCAGGCATAGCCTGCATCGGGGAGTGGGAGCTGACGTGTTTTGCCTTAGCCCTTGCCTTACGGGCCCCAGGCATGGCGGGGGCTGGCGGGGGGGTCCCATCACCCAGGGGGGAGGGAGCCGCCAACGAGGGCAAAAGCATACTCTGCAGAGATTGGGAAAACGATGTGGACACCGCTCCCATGGCAGAGGCAAAGGCCTTCTGCAAGGATGAAGCCATAGTGGCGTCCAAGAGGGCATGGAATTCCTGAGAAGCTATATTACCCTCTGGAGCATCCTGAGAAAAAGTGCCAGTAGGGCCTACTTGCCCTTCATCCTTGTCTTCCATAATGGTAACAATTACTCACAGATGACTTCGGAAAGGGTATGTAGAGCAACAGGGTTGATTAACCCACGAGAACAGGGAAAGATGCTGCTAGGTGTGCCAGGGGACCCAGGGAACGGCAGAGGCGGACAGCAGGCAGACCGCGAGCCGCAGAAAAACAGTGGTGTCGGCCGCGAGTAAGCTCCGCCTCCAAAATGGCCGCCGCACGAGGAGGCCGGCGGATAGCTCTCGCGGTCCGGACCTACTGGGGGAAGGGGCGCGTGCACCCTATCCCCGCGGCACGTATGCCGAGAGGGCGAGAGACATGCAGCCGCGGTCGGAACAAACAGACCGTGGCAAACAGCCGCCCGCGGAAAGATAGCGAGCGAGCACCCAGCGGTGAAAAAACAACCGCAGGGGAAGCAAGGGGAAAATCTCCTCAGCGGAGAAAAAACAGTAATAGAGGGATGGGAAACCCACTAGGCACACCAGGAGAGAAAACGTTAAATACACAATCAAACGAGCAAAGTGTAAACAGCAATAAAATTCAATAAAATCAATAATTGCTGAGAACATGTAGAGCAAGATAAAATACTTAGCTGATCTGAGGAAGCAGCAAAGAAAGAGGGGGATTGTGGGAAACACAGGCCTTATATACTCACTTCCTCTGTTATGTGATTGGTTGCCTGTGTATCTATACTGTTTTTTCTTTCATTTTTTACAATATTCATATTCCTCTATCTTTGCTGCTGAGGAAATAAAGAAAGAGTTATGCATAATAGGAGCCTCCGTGTCTTTAATAAAATCTGTTGGCGCTTTATAAATAATAATAGAACATTTTATGGTGGGACATCGGGCAAAGGTGGGGAGGGGGCATTGGGTGAAGCTTGAGGTGGGCAATAGAAGGAGCTATGGTGGGACTTACAGTAAAATATATGAGGGAGGTTATCAAATTTTAAGTCCCTGCTCATTTGTCTCCTAGCAGTGTCCCTGCCATAGAGTTTAGCTGGTGGCACACTGCCACTCACTCTATGTAGGCATGCATGGCTGGTCACCCCTCCTGCCCACACAGCCCACACACTGTAACTCCTAGCTGTCTGTGTACATCCCTTATTGCTCTTTTGAGGGGAGGAGTTATAGCCATTACTTCCTCCCAGCCTGCCTGGGCTCCTTCTAATCTCTTTCCAGGGCAGAGTTATGAAATAGGTTATGAATAGGATAGAATAAAATAATGTAAATCATGAATATGAATATGAAGGGGTAAAACATGGGAGTGAGAGGTTAAAGATTGTGAAGGATGTGTGACGGGGTTATACAATTTAAATGACAGCCTGCAGAGGTTTTAGATACATGACTGCAGACCACTTACATACCCGTTGCCCCCCCCAATAACGACAAGACACCTGAGTATTGGATAAGGGCAACGGCCACAGCTTTATTATACCAACATATCAACTCAGCCAGCTTTATCACCACCTGTCGGCTGTTGGGGTGACTACCCAACAGACAGATATACCGGATAATTCCAAGAGTCCGTACAGTCTGCCTTCTGCCATCAGCCCTGGCAGCTGCGACTCCCCAAAGCCTTGTCTTGCATTACTTGCGCTGGCCAGGACCTCCGCCATAGCTGTGACAAAAAGAAAAGAGAAACAAGAAACACCGCAAAACCCAGAACCATATACATAATCATCCTACAGGGAGGGAGGGAGGGAAGGGAAAAACCTGTTCCAGCCTTCTTTCAGGAATGGTGAGTACCCTCCCCTAGCATACATACTTATACTGTCCCCCATATTGCCACAATTGTATCCCATCAGTCCACACCCCCTTACTGTGTGGCAGCAGTCATGCCTCCCCTTCCTTACAGTCCAGGGGATCCCTTGACTGCAGACCACTTACATACCCGTTGCCCCCCCCAATAACGACAAGACACCTGAGTATTGGATAAGGGCAACGGCCACAGCTTTATTATACCAACATATCAACTCAGCCAGCTTTATCACCACCTGTCGGCTGTTGGGGTGACTACCCAACAGACAGATATACCGGATAATTCCAAGAGTCCGTACAGTCTGCCTTCTGCCATCAGCCCTGGCAGCTGCGACTCCCCAAAGCCTTGTCTTGCATTACTTGCGCTGGCCAGGACCTCTGCCACCGCGGTGCCGACCCTGAGCCGTCAACAATTGGCCCAGCAAATCGAAGGAGATCGGCCGACGTCGGTCCGGACCTCTCCGACTCCTCCAACCTCGCATAACCCTCTGTAAGCAAAAATCTCTGGTGATGTCCCTCCATCCCAGAAACCGGAACAGGAAAGACAGGGCAGACAACGCCTTGTCTGCCGCCGAACAAGACCTACCAGCAGCGAGCAACGCGTCCAGGTACCTCAAAGTGATCTCCACCCGGGCCGCCTCAGAGGACAGCCTCACTGACCCATCCACCAAAGCCAACCAACCCACCCATACCGACCTGTATGCCTTCCAAGTAGGAGCTGACAAGGAGTCCGACACCAAGGACATCAAACCTCCGAAATTAGGTCCCATAAGTAGGAAGGGCAGCGAAGACCCTCGCGATCCGCCTCTGGAGCCGACTCCCGAAACCGGTCCCACTGAAACCGAGAAAGAGAGTCAGCTACCACGTTCAGCTCCCCCGGTACATGCCGGGCCTGCATCCACACATTAAATTGCAAACTAAGCAACACCAGATGCCGCAAGAGAGCCAGAACAGGAGTAGACGCAGAAGACGATCGGTTAATCACATGGACAACACTCATATTGTCCGTGTGAAAAACCACCACCTGATCCCGCAGATTCTCACCCCACAATGCCAGGGCCACTACTATGGGAAAAAGCTCCAGGAAGGTAAGGTTACGCATAACAGGTAACTCACGCCATTCTGGAGGCCACGCCGCAGCACACCACTTGCCCCTAAAAAAGGCCCCAAAACCGACTGACCCAGACGCATCAGTGAAGAGATTCAGCTCTGAATTCGACACCGCTTCATGCAACCAGCACGACCGCCCATTATATTTGCTTAGGAAGGAACTCCATACCTGCAAGTCAGCCCGCAGCTTGGCCGTGACTCTGATGTAATGATGTGGCTCCCTGATACCAACCGTCGCCAACGACAGGCGTCGACAGAAAGCACGACCCATAGGTAGAACGCGACAAGCGAACGCTAGATGACCCACCAACACCTGTAACGTTCTGAGCTGGACCTTCCTAGCCCCTTTTACCAGATCTACCATCCTCAACAGAACCACTAATTTTTCGTCGGGAAGGCGAAAAATCATACGAATTGAATCGATTTCGATACCCAGAAACGACAATTTGGTAAGCAGCCCCTCTGTCTTCTGCTCCGCCACCGGCACACCAAACCTGTGCGCCACTGCCCGGAATGCCGACAATAACTGGGCACACTCCACCCCCTCCCGAGGACCCACAAACAAAAAATCATCGAGATAATGCGTAACTGACGCAATACCTGAGAACTGAACAACTGCCCATTCCAAAAATGAAGCAAACATTTCGAAATAGGAACAGGAAATGGTACAACCCATGGGAAGGCACATGACATAAAATATGACCCTTGAAACTGACAACCCAGAAGGTGAAAACATTCCAGGTGAACCGGCAATAACCGGAATGCCGATTCAATATCAGATTTTGCCATGAGTGCCCCTACTCCCGCTTTTCTAACCAGCGACAGCGCCCGATCAAAGGAGGCATACCGGACCCTGCGGAACTCTCTGTCAATGTCATCATTCACTGAACTCCCAGCCGGGTAGGACAAGTGATGAATCATCCGAAAAGAGCCAGCCTCCTTTTTTGGGACAAGTCCCAAAGGGGAGACCCGTAAGTTAGAAAAAGGGGAAAAATCGAATGGCCCAGCCATGCGACCCATCGCTGTCTCCTTAGCCAACTTTGCGCCCAACAGGGGCTCCCTGCCCTTGACTGACCGGAGATTGTCAGCCCAACGTGGCTCTGGGGAAAAAACAAAAGGGATCCAAAAACCCACGGAAAACCCTTCCCCCAGCACCACTGCGTCGTGGCGTCTAGGGTAAAGCTCGAGCCACGGCAACATCCTTGCCACGCTCACTGGGGTCTTCCCCCTTTGACCCGTCGTCTCGCCCCCCCGCCTTAGGCACAGGCTGCCTCGCCTTCTTAAAGTACCGCATAGCGGGGTGAGCCCCTCCACAATGCGAGCACTCATGCCTAAAACGGCAGGAGGAGTACCACCTGCAGTGGCTCTCGTTAAAGAGCCAGCACACTCCTTTCTTTGGACCAGCCGGTGCCCCTGAAGGAGCCCCGGCTGCTCCTGAAAAGGGGGAAGGACGACTGGGAGTCATGATCAGCAGCCATAGGCTACCATCCTGGGTACTAAAATCTAACCCTGGACACGCCGCCATCTTTTGGCGGAACTGCTGGTCATACCGGTACCAGCTCTGACCACCATAAACCTTATATGCACCCCAAATAAGGTCTAGGTAGCCGAACAAGGCAGGTGCCCGGTCCGGAAAACTCTTGGTCAGGATAGTAGCGAACACGGCAAAACCTTGCAACCAATTCCCAAATGTCCGTGGGAGTTGTTTGCTCTTCTCCGTGTCCTGGGGATCGCCACGACGTGGCCTATCTACAGAATCCTTCTCCGGAGGGACCAGTGAGAGAAAATCTACAAACTCTCCTTTTAAAATTTTATCACATGTCTCTACTGGGACATGCATGCCCAACGGAGACAATTCACAGCCAGGTAGCGGAGGGCGGAACACCCCTCCCCATGCCGGCGTTGCTGGGGCCTGCACCCCCAGGCCCCTATGTGTCTCACTGTGCGCAGCGGGTGGCAACCTAGGTACCACCTCCCTATGGGTCTCGCTGTGCGCAGCGGGAGGCAACCTATCTACTACCTCTCTAAGCAGGCGCAACAAGTCCCCTTGCTCCTGATGTGACCCCCCAGCTAGGCTACCCCAAGCGCTAGCGCAGGCCAACTCACCGCTGACAGGAGCTGCCACGTGAGCCCGCTCTCCAGGGCAGTCGCCACCATCTCCTTGCTGGTCCTGGTCATCTGATTCGTGGGATCCAGACTCCGAATCCTGTGGGTCAGCAGTACTCCGGCCGGTCCGCCAGTTGCTGGGTCCACTACCAGATGGGTTGCTGGTAGTGACCATTCTGCTGCTTCCTCCACGTCCTTCAGCAGCCAGGGGCCGACCCCCCGCCATATTGCCTCTCCGGTGCCTTCCTTCACCTATTGAGGCTCTTTCCTGGCTCTCCCGAGCCTCTCTGCGCCGACTTTGCCCCACTTCCGGGTTCCTCTGCCCCACTTCCGGGTTTAGCGGCACTTGCGCGCGTGACGTCATCACGCGCGCGCCGCCCGTCACTGCCGGCGCGACCACGCTCTTTCCCGCCATCCTGAGTGAGCGCGTCATTTCCGGTGCGGCCGGAAGAGAAGGAGGACTCCTCGAGCGCTCTTCCCGCGCTCCGCCATGTTGGGCCCGACTCACCGACATCATTGCAGCCCGCGGCCGCCTCCTGGCAGCCCGGGATCCACCGCTCACCACGCCATCAACGATCCTGGTGCTTCTCCCGACCGGAACAGCCACCTCACCGCCACCTCGTCTCACTGGGCTTGGAGAAAGACGAGTAGGAGGCCTAGACCGCCTAGGCCTCCTACCACTCGCCAGCGATGGGCTCTCAGCATCCAGCAGGTCCTCTCCTCTCACCTCCTGGGGTAAACCGGCCATTACTTCAGCCAGAGAGCCAGCTCCATGAGACGAACGGTAAGCCTGCAGCATCCCAATCAGGGCATCCTTAGACACTGCAGCCATCTTAAAAACAACAATCAGGTAAGGCAATAATAAAATCTCCTGAAATTTTTCTTTTTTTTTTTTTTTTTTTTTTGTGTAGTATATGGAAAGAAGGGAAACAATAGGGAAAAACCTGTTCCAGCCTTCTTTCAGGAATGGTGAGTACCCTCCCCTAGCATACATACTTATACTGTCCCCCATATTGCCACAATTGTATCCCATCAGTCCACACCCCCTTACTGTGTGGCAGCAGTCATGCCTCCCCTTCCTTACAGTCCAGGGGATCCCTTTATTTGGATGGCTGGGGGGATCAGGTGGCAGATTTGACAGGGAGTAGGAAAGATTAGACACTAAATGGTGAGGGTTTAGGTGGCTGGCTGGAGTGGATTTAGGGATTATTAGAACCATACGGTACCATGATGGGGAAATTAGGAAGGCATGTACTGTAAGGGATTAGGCAGGTTAGGGTGCAGACTG
The DNA here is from genome assembly GCF_036172605.1 of Pelobates fuscus. Lineage (NCBI taxonomy): Eukaryota > Metazoa > Chordata > Amphibia > Anura > Pelobatidae > Pelobates > Pelobates fuscus. Next base: position 365,607,193 of record NC_086318.1, read on the forward strand.
TTTGATGAGTAAGATGATTATGTGGCGGTCTGGAGATTAATATATTCTAATGTGAGGAGCTCCCACTTTAAAGGGACACTATAGTCACCTGAACAACGTTAGCTTAATGAAGCAGTTTTGGCGTATAGAACATGTCCCTGCAGCCTCACTGCTCAATCCTCTGCCATTTAGGAGTTAAATCCCTTTGTTTATGAACCCTAGTCACACCTCCCTGCATGTGACTTGCACAGCCTTCCATAATCACTTCCTGTAAAGAGAGCCCTATTTAGGCTTTCTTTATTGCAAGTTTTGTTTAATTAAGATTTTCTTATCCCCTGCTATGTTAATAGCTTGCAAGAGCCTCCTGTATGTGATTAAAGTTCAATTTAGAGATTGAGATACAATTATTTAAGGTAAATTACATCTGTTTGAAAGTGAAACCAGTTTTTTATTCATGCAGGCTCTGTCAATCATAGCCAGGGGAGTTGTGGCTAGGGCTGCATAAACAGAAACAACGTGATTTAACTCGTAAATGTCAGTGAATTGGGTAGGCAAGTTCAGCCTGTTGATCTGTATGTATCTATTCAAAAATATTCCTCTCACTTTCTTTCTCTCTGGCAGAAACTGAACATTACATTCAGAAAAGTGGTTGAATTAGCACATGGGTGTCCATGTGAGCAGTAACGCCGCGCCAAGGCTTCAACCCTTGTTACTGGACATTCACACACCTTTCACATCTCTTTTCACTCACTGAATCACACACCTTTCATTTCTCAGTCATAACCAATACAAGATGCACACACAAACTCTTACACAACAATCAATTTCTGTCTCTCTCTAGCAGAAGCAGGACATTACAGTGAGAAAAATGGTTGAATTAGCACATGGGTGTACATGTGAGCAGTAACGCCGCACCAAGGCTTCAACCGCTGTTACTGAACATTCACACACCTTTCGCATCTCTTTTCACTCACAGAATCACACACCATTTATTCCAAATTCATCAACAATGCAACACATACACACAAACACACTTTCATCAATCCATCCACCCACCAGGCATCAATTCATCCATGCATCCATCCCCTCTCACACATATCTCTTCCCTCACTTAATCACCTATAATTCTTTTTTCTTTAAATTAGTGGTGGAACTAATGTAGAGAGGACTGTGGTGCAAGAAATTGTTTTGGACAGGTGACAAAAATAATTATTGCACCACAGTCCTCTCTACATTAGGGGGGCCTTCCCCCAGCACAAGGGTGGTCAAAAGGTAGATTCCCATCTGTCATGCATCTCCCACAGCTACAATTTGACCATCCATGCTGGGTTTACTTTTTGGAAATGTTCTGTGTGTTTGAATGTACGCTTATTTTTTGTATGGAGTGTGTGTAAAGTGTTTGAGCATTTGAATGCAGTTGTGTATTTGTATATATTATTGCCTCTTGGAAGCAATGGCATACTTGTGTGTAGTGTGTTTGAATACAGGGGTGTGGGTGAGGTATTTGTGTTTGAATGATGGGGTATATTTGTGTGTAGATTTGGTGTTTGAATGTAAAGGTGTGTTTGTAGACAATGTTGGTGTTTTAATACAGGGATATATTTGCATGTAGTGTAGATGTTTGATTGAAGGGGTGTGTTTGTATGTAGTGTTGATGTTTGGATTTGAATGTTTGATATATGCACACATACTAAAGCACAGATACACATACACACTGACACACATATGCACTCATATACCATCACTGATACACACACACTGACACACACACAAATACAGCCACACACAGATAAACAAACATACTGGCACACCCACACAGACAGGGCCGACCTTATTTTATAAGTGCCATTCCCCCTCCTACAGTGTGTATCAGAATACAGAAGAAATATTGAATTGTATTATGTGTGTGTCAATGTGTTTGAATGCAGGGGCATATGTATGTCTAGAGTTTTTGTGTGTGAATGCAGAGACTAGTGTGTGAAGGGTTAACATTCTTAAAAGGGTGTGTGTGTGAATGCAGGGGTGTTTTGTACGGTGTGGCACTGTCTGTAGGAACTAAATGGCAAATTTGGTCTGTAGCCCATTCCAAACTCCAATAGTTAGTAGCCCATTAATGTCCATCAATGTCCCATAGGGAGTAGCCCTTTCTTCTCCCCTACTTGTTATTGGTAGAAGCCTATTCTTTGCTCTTGGTAGTTAGTAACCCATTTCTCCACCCTTATAGTTGATAGCCTATGCCCCCCTCTCCCCTCCCTCATAGTTAATAGCTAATTCAAAGCTTCTCCCTCCAAATAGCTGGAACCCATTCTTCTCACACCCATTAGTAGTATCCCTTTCTCTCCAGCATAGATAATATCCACATTCTATCCCCCATAAATAGTACTCTATTCTCCTCCTCTCCCCCATAAATATTACCCCACCCCCCCAAGGTAGTATCCCATCCTCTCCCCTATAAGTAGTATCCTATCCTCTCCCCCGTAGGTAGTATCCTACCGTCTCCCCCGTAGGTAGTATCCCACCGTCTCCCCCATAGGTAGTATCCCACCGTCTCCCCCGTAGGTAGTATCCCACCGTCTCCCCCGGAGGCAGTATCCCACCGTCTCCCCTGTAGGTAGTATCCCACCCTGTCCCCCATAGGTAGTATCCTATCCTCTCCCCCATCGGTAGTATCCTACACTCTCCCCATAGGTAGTACACCACTCTCTTCACCAGAGGAATTACAGCTTTCTACTCTAATCACACCTATAGATAGTCATTGATTCTCCTCCTTTCTCCCACCCTACCAGCCATTGAGGATGAAGCTATCCCCTGTACCTGCTTGAGAGCCTCCTGAAGTTTGTGCAGTCCTTCTTAGGGCAACTCTGCGCGGCTCGAGCTGCCGTTTGTCTGATGACATCAATTCAGTCTGCCACATGGAGCTGCCCTGATCAGGTACCACAACCATTTCCCCGGCACAGGCTCTGCTCCTGGAACCTCTGCCGGCTTCATTTCAGCCCCTAGAGCTGTGTCAGCCGCTGGAGTGTTTAATTTTTCCATGGCGCCATGTGTGGCCACACAGCTCGAACACCCCAAAGACCAGCCCTGCACACAGATACACACATTGGCACACACACACACACTGGTATACATTGACACACATATATCAATACCAAAGTTGTAATTTACATATCTGTCGTCTTCATTCTCCCGCGCGGTATGTATGCTGGGTGAAGTTAATAATTTCCTCCCAGCGCTGGATGCCGACATTAAAGGGACCGGGTCACGCTGCTAAATGGGTGGACTACCCGATGGACCCCCAAACCCTGCAGGCACTGGTGCAGCCACACCAGCTACAGTGGCGGTAATTTTGCCACTTATTTAAACCCATGTCTGGGTTATCTTTAATTTAAAAGTTACTGGCTGGGTTATTGGAAATGTCACGCTTTTCATTTGTTTAAGAGCAGGGGCTTTCCACGAATCATATTAGCCCATTACTTCCAAATGGACTGAGGGGCAAGACAGGCATTACATATTTACTAGACCTGGGCATCCTTAGTAGTGTAAATTTTAGATGGATTTGGCATACTACAGAGCACCATACTATTAAGGAATAGTATTTCCACTGGCACATAGTGCTGATGGCGAAGAACTCCTGGTAGTTTAATTATTCGAATAGGCACCTACTTACAGGGCCAAACTAGGACAATAATTCGGCCCTAGCATTTTAAGGCAGAGCAGCTCAATAGGAGTCATCATTGGCACGTACCGAACCCAAAGTGGGCATGTCAGAACATTTCACCTACAGGGCAGCCCATTTAGAGGGCCCTAATAATGAGCACTCACTTGGGCAAAAATGTCCTGTGTTTGACACAGTGAAAGCTATTCTAATGATACATGTCTTTTGTGTTTGCTGGTGACTTGTCTCTGGTTTCCCCATGAGTGGGGCACAAACCAGAGATCATAAGAGTGACAGTGTTAAAACAGGGTAGAGTGTGTGTGTATTTGTATGTGTATACAGAAGAGACTACATGTGATGTTGTATCCATATGGAGGTTGTTTGTGGTGTTAATGTGTGTTGGGTAGGCTGCATATGGTGCAATGTGCATGTTGGATTGTGTGTATGTCTGTGTGGATGGGGCTGTTCGCAGTCAAGTGTGTGTCTGGATAGTGCAGCAGTGTGTGCCGGTTGTGTGGGGAATAGGGTTGTAGTGTATTTGTAGATAGGGATTATACAGAATGTGTAGAGGGGGTAGGAAATGTAATGTGTATGTGTGTGTGTGTGTGTGTAGAGGGACTCTAGTATATGGGAGGATATGGGCTATACTATGTCTGTGGTGGATAGGGGGTGCACTGTGTGGGAGTAAGGGACTTTGTTGTATAGGGTAAGGCTGCACCATGTGAGGTAAGGAGTAGTAAAGGGGTGTACAGTAAGGGTTATGGGTGCTGCACTGTGTAGGGTAAGGGGTTGCACTGTGGGGTTGTAAGGGACTGAGGGCTGCACTGTGGGCATAATGGGCTTTATTGTGTGGGTAAGGGGCTAAACAGTGGGTTGGTAAAGGGCTTTATAGTGGGGAGGGGTAGGGGATTGCACTCAGGGGCTAAGGGGCTACACAGTGAGTGGGCAAAATCCTGTATTGTGGGGGGGGGGGCTACTGTGGGGAGTAAGACTGCTCTGTGGTGGTGGTTAGTGGCTGCATTGTGGGTGATAAGGGGCTGTACAGTGGGGGGAATGGAGACTGTACTGTGAGGGATAAGGGCCTGCACAGTGGGGTGATAAAGGGTTGTATAGTAGTGGGAAAGGGGCTGCACTGTGGGGTTTAGGGGCTGTACTGTGGAGAGGTGCTTAAAATATTAGCATACAGTAGTAATTCATTATATTAATTTGTTACGATCCCCTCTCTTTGACTTACCTTGGGCCAGGGATGGGAATAATGATCCCCAGTGGTTCTCTTGGGCGCACTGCACCAGCAGCGGTGCTCTTTCGTTGCTTAGGTAACCCACAGCAATGCTCTGATCACTTCAGGGAGCATTTCACTGCATGCTCCCCTGCAGTACAGAGGCTTGATCTCCCTGACTACTGTGGAACCCTTTCTTTGCCGACCGCGCAACTTTCTCCTTGCACTCCGGCCTGGAGGGCCCGGCAGGGAGATGATGTGATCTCCCTGGTCGGCCCCAGTTCATGGCCATCAGCATTTGCCCTGTTTTCCTGATGGCCAGTCCGGGCCTGCCTATATTACTGAAGTTTAGGGAAACTGAGACTGTGCAAAAACAATTTTCTTTTAATTCTAAAAATTAGAATGAAAAGAAATGTGGGGCATTTTAAATTAACGTTGACCTAGTATTAAAAAAAGCAGTGCGGCAGCTAGCTTTGTGCAGCTTCTTTCCATCACAGTCAGTTTGTAAGAAAAAATGCAAAATCAAATAAAAAATCACAGCAGCCAGTTACTTTCACTATTTGCTGCTAAAACCAAATTAAATGAAATCTTACAGCAGTTTACTTCACTGCTGATTGTGAATGAAAAAAAAATGACACAACCAGTTAATTCACTGCCTGTGCAAAAAATAAAACCTAATACTGACAGAGCAGTTACATCACTGCCTGTATAGTTAAAAGAAAAGAAAAACACTGACAGAGCAGTTACCCCACTGCCTGTATAGACAAACAAAATCCAAATCTCACTGACACAGCCAGTTATTTCACTGACTGCACAAATCATAGTTTAAAAGAAAGTAAACACTGACTGTGATATTGATGTTACAGCACTATCGCTTTCTAGGTAAACGAAAGGTGACTGGAGTACAACTAAAACGCTGGGCAGGTCTACCCTCATCCCTTTCAGCTTGGAGCTCTCTACCCACAGCCCAGGAGACAACGTAACGCCGTAACTTTACCTTTTCTTCACGGTCCCTCGTTGTCAGGGAAAGAGATGTTGAAGAAAATTCACAATGCTGCAGTAGGCTAGGAGAGGGTGTTAAAAGAAAATCCAAGAAACAACTGCCGCTGCTCTGGTGGAATAGATGGAGTAAATGCTTCGTATCGAGATGTTAGGGTCTCCTGTATTACTCGTGATATTAAGCTCTCCAGTGGTGGCTATAAAGAGAAGACATAAGAAGTTACTGTACTATTTACACATTGTACAACAACACATCCAATAAGAGTTACCATTCCTAGAAAGCAGTATAAGAACACCAATACGGATGTAAAACATGGCGGAGTGAGATTGCAGAATGCCAAAAGCTATATGGATAAACTGGTGTAATTTTCCTATTATCACAGTGTTCTAGCCATAGTGCCATTGAACAAAAGGAAGAATTAAAGGCTAGATTGCTTCAAGAAACACTATAGTTTGTAGTTTGTAATATAGAATGCAAAACTGTTTTCCTAACACTACAGTCTCCCTATGCTTCCACTGCACCCAGGCCATGACCACTTACCTGATTCCAGCGCTAGGGTCCCTGGGTGCTCGATCGGGCTCCTCTTTCTTCGACCTCAGTGTGATCTGGAAACCTAATGTGGATTAACAGTGAGCCCCACCCCAGCATTAGGCCTTCCACACTGTGCTTTCCTATGAGGTTTTTCAAGATAGTTGGGTACAAAGGGACAGGCACAGCTGTTTGGTTAAGGACAGCGGTGTATGGATATGGCTGGAGTGGACACTTTAGAGCTTGCAGTGCTGCCAAGTTTAGATATTGTTTCCAATTACCCCATAATACTCAGATATACATAGTCCCAATCACAACCAGTAATCCACGGTCACACCATATTAGCCCTTTGATCGTCCCTCTTATATTTTCATAAACTAGTCACTCATTTTGTTACATTGATTTTTCTGGTATCTGTTTGAAGTTTCCGTATACTTACTGTTCTTAGCACAAAGGGGGGATCTAGCCTGCCAGCCTCCAGCTCATCCCAGTCAATGGACTGGAAGAAAGGATGGAATCGGATGCTGCTAGCTGCCCCCAAGCGCTGAGATGGATTTTTGCACAGGAGCTGCAAATGGAAGAGTAGAATGTCAACAATAAAACTGCCACTGCCTTTGTTCATTTACTAAAACACATGCAAACACAATATAGATATCTGTAAATCTGTATGCAGTATCACAAGGTTAAAGGGACATTCTAAGAATCAAAGGTGCAAGATTATTACTAGTACACTCGCTTTTATCTCCACTCGACTTCATATGTTGAATGCAGTGTTTAAGGTTCTCCTGCTCTCAATAGGAGACACTACCTAACCCAGCATCAGTTCCCGATTCTCTCTAGTTTTAGTCATTTTATCACTGTGTTCTTGATTGTTTAGTTGTGTATATATTTCATTTCCTGAAATCCCCTCCTTAAATATTATCCTGTCTTATACGACTATAAGGAATCTTCCCAGCGATGAACTGCTGGTATGAGCTATAAGCATTTGACTGAATTAATATATCTTTTATCTTTTTTTTTCGATATTACCATATATAGACACCATTGTCATTTATGGCCATTCCGTGTCACTCTTTGTTAATAGTTTTCTATAAATATATGTTCTCTTTTAGCTGTGCAAAGAGTAAGTTTTTCATAGAATTGTTATCTTTTTCAGGACATTAATCTAGACTGCCGGATCATACACACCTTTTTCACGAGATCTTTGACCTGTTTTCTTTGACACTCAGGGTGGTCTGTGGTGTCATGAAGCATTGTTTGGGCAGCATTTGGATTTTTTGGAAATGCTCTCTTGGCCAGCTTATGAAGGATTAGACCATAGGCCCACCAATCTACTGCAGCATTGTATTTTCTTCCTTTCCGCATCTGCCAACATAATTTCAGAAATTATTAGTCAAGTGTTTCCTTACAGGAAAGAAGGTATTACTGTCAAATATAATGCTGTTCTCATCGTCTGCCTATTAAAATAGGCAACTTATAAAAAATCTATATTTCACTACAAATGTGCAATGATTCGGAGCAATATGACTGGTTGGGACAGTATAGACAATCACTGAAGGTGTTTTTCAATTTAAAAAAAATGTCTTTAAAGTTTGCAGGACCTAGCCAAGCACTGTTGCCATCAGCCATAATAAATAAAGATGTTAACCCATGCTTATTATAATATCAACCATAATACCTTATTACAAAGGAGAATAACATGAGCATTGATAGAAATGTTGAATTCTAGTTCTTCATCTTCATAGCTATAAAGATCTGTTTAGCTACAGAGTGATTGTTGCTCTTGGTGAGGTGTAATATGATCAAGTCATGTAGCCTCAAACCCAAACAGTAGCCATGGTCAATCCTACCTCTGGAGCCATATAATCTACAGTGCCTGCGTAACCCTTTGCTTTCCTCTTGCCGTGCATCTCCAGCGCCAGTCCAAAGTCGCCTATCCTGATGTGACCCACTTCATCCAGCATTATGTTCCTTGGCTTTATGTCTCTGTAGAGAGAAATATCATAAGATTTATAGTTTATTGAAGATCTGTCATGAAACAGGTCGTTTACATGGCTTACTAATAGTAAAATACTGGAAGTATGTACAAATCTATTTATGAGCTATAGCCAATCAATGAAATAATGCCCCATCAATTCACAGAGAAATGAAACAGGCTGCTTATACCTGAATTTAGGAGACAATTTAAAAAAGGATTTTGTAATTAAGTTTTAATTAATGCAGTTTTGTACATTTCTCTTAATCAGGTGGACTAGAAATGACCATTCTGCTTCTTTCTTTCTTATCCTGCCCTTCCTTTTTTCTGCTCTGCCCAACACGAGTACATGTTTTTCTCAAACGTAATTAAAAAGCCTCTTCTTAGTGTAAAGTTGAAACGGTTTGTATAATGCCCTCTTACAGGTGAAGTGTGAGAGCAATAAATCTTAACTCACCTGAGAGAAAGGTAAAAATGTAGCTAAACAATATGGATAAAAAAGGAACAGCACAGTGTAGAGAGAGCAAGCTTATAAATATATCGCTTAACGAAGATGTGTTTACCGATGCACAATGTCGTGTTGGTGGAGATATTGGAGTCCACACGCAATCTCCGCAGCGAGGAATCTAATAAACAAGAATTCAAATATTAATCAACAAAGTATTTAATATAAAATGAACTTACTTCTTAAAATGAGATCTTCCTAAATCAGCTGACCTAGGGAAAATCCACTGTAATAATTTATATATATATAAAATCAGAGCTCTCTCCTGCCTACATTATTCACTTTTCTTACTGTCACATATACTTTTTCTAGTATTACTGGTGTGAATACTTTTTATTATCAAATATGTTTCTATTGCAAACTTCAATAATATTTCTCTGTATAACACGTGTATACCTTGTTAGGACATCTATACCATACATAGCAGGTATCTTCTTATCCCTTTTATTGACTAGCTTCCTTTATATTTGCTATTACTCATTGTGACCATTTTCCATCTATTTACATAGCTCTTACATGTTCGGTTGTATGCAAAATGTCTTGTGCTTATCTGTTGTTCATATTGTTGCCTAGTGTTATGTGTAAAATCAGTATTATATGTTATGAGTCTATTTAGCACCAGTTGCAGTAGGTTTTTGTCTATTTTGAGCTCCTCGGTATATCTATATCTTTGATCTGCCTCTAATTACAGTTTTTTTTCTTCACCAGTTTGTCTTTCTCACTCTGTATTGTCTATCACTGTATGAACTCACACACCGGCATACTTGCTCTAATTTCACATGTTGATCACTGGTTGCATGCAGCACACACTGTGATTTCACTGTTTACCCTTAGACACTTCAATCACACGCAGCCACAGTCCTCTATCTCCTGCATCTCCTCCTATTTGTCGATTCTCGGCTTCTACATTTGATGATCGATTGGACTCATGTACAGATATGCTTTAGCTGAGATACTTTAGTAACAAGCCTTCACTCTTTCTACCCTTTCCTCCTTGTTTATATGTCGTTGTTTTTATACCCCGACACATTTTGTTATACATTGTATGCTTGTTTCTTAGCAACACTAGGTGTATGTGCCCACACATTTCTACATCATCACGCAACATAGGTTCATACTGAGTTAGCATTTTGTAGAATATTTATATTCAGAGTATATTTATTATATGTATATATGTTTCAGACTCACTGATGTTCCTAATTTTTCTAAATTCTTTATCTATGGCATTCACCAGTGTCTACCAACCAATGCTAATAGTAGAAAACGTGGTGGTGGGCAGCTGTATATTGTTTATTGATAACTGTCTCCTTTCACTGCCACCCACATTAATTCCTTTCCAATCCTCCTGTCAATATATACAGTGGCTCGATGTTGAGAATTGTACTTCTGTTCTTTTAATAGAAAAACATTATTTAACATTGTTCCATAAACTTTAATGATATTTTTAATCTGTGAATGTTTATGCTGGGTGATTTGGTCATTATTAAAACTATTAGAATTTTATTTGAAACTTCAGGGTTCCTTTACCGACCCTCTTTTCCAAAAAAAATCTTTAAATGTGACTCTTTCCTCAGCCCTTGTCATATTTCTTCCTGTTAAATCTTCTCATTGCTCTGACCCATATTTCCCCTCTCATCGTCCGGTCTCCATTTTAAGCATTGTCTTGTAAGACTTACATTGCAATGCAAGGTTCCAGTCTGAGGTTTCTTTTCAGGAAGCTGTCAAGATCACCACCATGCAGATACTCCAACACGTAGCATAGATGGGTCTGGTTGACAATAAAATACAATGGGATATACTTCACAACAAAAACACTTAAACATCAAAAAGAAAACTTGTTAAAACATATTTCTCGTACTTTGCAATAATTTTTTCTATGGCAATCTAAATCCTAGAGCTGTGAAAAAAAAAACGATGCTCTGTTTAAGGAACCAACTGTAATGGAGTGCCTTTGATCACTGTGTTTATGCCATTTTGAGAAGAAAAAAAAACATGCGGAAACATGAATGCCTTGATTTATAATCCTTAAAACCTATTAATATTGGAATATATATATATACATATATATATATTTATATTCAAAAAAATAACAGATAAATCAAAATGTAACCCAAAACTGACACTAGATGTTTTCTAAGAGTAAATTTGGAGATACCACTGATCACTCCTGAATAGGCAAATTCACAATTTTCTTTGCTTCCTGTTAGCCTTGAAATATCGGAAATTCAATTCTTCACCTAAGTTTTGAAATATCGAAACTTCAAACAAAGTGCAAGAGTTCAGAATGTTGGCAAATACACAATTATAGCGTTTTGGCATCAAGTTGAGATTGGCGCATTGAAACATAATTTTTGTTCTTGCCAGCACAAACATGATCAACTGCATTGAAACTGACCTGAGAACCCTCTGCAACGACTCCTAGGGTTGAGTGTGCTGATTATCTTTGTTCCTGAGAGATGGAACATTCCTTTGGCACTTTATTTTTAGTGTCACTGGTGCCAGGAATCTAACAATCCCTCTGACACTGCACTTGAGAGTTCAGCACTTTTAGTGCTTAAGGGACTGAGCATCTCTCTAGTACTGTAACTGCTATTCACATCAAGTTAACAAAATACATAGCACAAACACAATTAATATTGCAAACTTTGAAAGAAATGTTTAAAATATAGCCATGTGAAATATGCAAAGAACACAAAATAAGTATAAATTTGAGCATTCCATATGTAGCCTAATGGATAATGCAAAAATTACTCTTTCTAATTATGAGTTGCTAATCTTTCTTAATCTGGATGGAGATAGTGAACGAGCTAGGTATGGGTTAGAAAGTATAAACCAATTTGCCACAGAAAATTTAAAGCAAACATCTGCAGATATATTGCTGGTTGGTTTGTTAATGGAAAGTTGATTTATGACCATTAAGGAATTACCGGGATCTGAAACGCTCCATAGGCTTTGGTTAGGTAAGGACTTCCGGCTGCCATCTCCAGCACTCGACGTTCAGTGAGTGTCCTCTCTGAGGCTTCAGTGAGAAGGTCTTTCTTTCTCACTATTTTCAAAGCCGCCACCTTCTTCGTTGTTTTATCCGATGCCAGGAAGACCTGAATGACACATAAATAAAAAGGCTTTCAGAATGTTGTGTCAATCCTTATGTGATAACATATCTATTAGCATGATGTATTTAAAGGAAAACTGACACAAATGTTTGAAATGTAGCAAGCTATATTTACCTTAAAGGACACTATAGGCACCCTGACCAGTTCGGCTCATTGAAGTGATTTGGGTGCATAGTTCCAGGCTCCTTGACCCTGCAAAGGTAATTATTGCAGTCTTTAATAAACTACGATAATTACCTTTGAGGGTAAACTCCAACTCTAGTGATTTTCTACCAAACAGCCACTAGAGGGTTTTTAGGTGACATTTGGTCGCCTAACTGACGCTGGACGCCCACACGCTATGCATGGGGACATCCAGTGTCATGTTAAACCCCCTATGGTAGAAATACTAATGCAAGCATGGCCATTGCCGTGCATATGCATTAGGTCTTCCCTGCCGGATGACGTCAGCAGGGGAGGAGCAGAGGCAAACCCAAACCAGCGCCGACAGGGCTTTAACTCCTTCTGCAGCACGGGGGTGAGGGCTGTGAGGCAGGGGGAAGCTATGGTGCCAGGAAAACAACTTTGATTTCCTGGCACTATAGTTTCCCTTTTAGAAACCTACGGTGTCGTTATTATATTACAGACATATCTTGTAAAATACATTAGTATTTAGTTTTTTTAGCCTTTCTCCTTTAAACTATCTTTAATATGCCCTATGATCTCATTACACCTAACTTGATCAAAAACACAACAGAGTAGCTGTGCACAAATCCAATCCCTGCCCTGTTTATATACTGCATTCTGTACCAGATATGGCTGATTGAAGCTAATGTATCAGATAGATTGTGGTAAAAGCATATTCATTCACAGTGTTTAGCATTCTAATGGTATATCTAAACCATTGGCACCACTTATAATTTATTGCAGCGATGGCGAACCTATGGCACGACTGGCCACCTTCGGGCCCCCACACGAGGCGGGCGGCATCTTCTATAGCACAGCAACCTCGCGCTGCTTAGTGATGCCGGGAGCCAGAATATGATGTCAGACCACTCACAAATCCACTCACTCTTTACTTGCTAAGGTGCTCCTCCAGCCTTTTAACAACACATACACTCATAGAAGGGCACTCACTGGCCTTCTTAATTTGCAAACTTTATTCACCAATTGATGTGGAAACAATCAATTAATTGATTATCTTGCGTATCTGCCCCCTGCCAAATTAAGAAGTAATGCGTGCACGCTCCAGACACAGACACAGGTTTCGGGTTAATGAAAAACTTGAGGAATGTTTATTCTGAGGGGACGGCATGCCCCTTATAAAGCAAAATGACACCATATGCATTGTCAGAGATAACATGGAATAATACATCAATAATTGGAGGTCTCCCCCAGATTCCAGCGCCATCTTGTTAATAAGGGTGTTAGTCGATGTCAAGGGGAAACTCCCTAGCGGCCATTTTAGGTAAATCACATATAAAGTTGAATAATGCTGATTGTAGTTATGCTGAGTAAATAGGCATTTTACTAACATAAATTGGGTTAATATTTTTGTCCACAACACCAATGTTCAGTAACTTTACAGTACCATCAGCGTTTCAGTCCTAGTCCGGATGAGGACCAAAACTTTGATGGTATTGTAAAGTTACTGAACATTGGTGAATAAAGTTTGCAAATTAAGAAGACCAGTGAGTGCACTACTTTGAGTGTGTGTATATATATATATATATATATATATATATATATATATATTTTTTTTTTTTTTTTTTTTTACACACACGGAGAGTATTGCTGTAATTGAACAGAACCCTCACACTCACACAGCACACTACCAGTACCCTCACACACAAACAGCACCCTCACACACAGTACATTTACAGCACCCTCACAAGCACGCACACACAAACACCCTCACCCACATAGTACACTACCAGCACCCTCACACACACATCACACTAACAGCACCCTCACACAGCACACACACAGCTTTGTGTGTGTGTGTGTGTATATATGTGTATATATATATACATACATACATACATATACATATATATATACGCCGCGTGTGCTTGTGCTTTAGGGTGCACACCCTAATGCAATAGGCTGCGCACGCCTATGTATATATTATTTTTTTTTACCACACACGGAGAGTATTGCTGTAATTGAACAGAATATTTTTATTATAGTAGCGCACATCAGCTTTAGAAAATACACAGCAAAAATACAAATATCAGCACAAACAATAGCACAAACAAAAAGAGAATCCAGTGCATTGGTTCTTAACAGAGACCCAAATGTTACAAATGATACAGTATTAGCTGGGTGACCCATTGTACAATCACATAATTAACACAGTAACTTCCTGTGTATTGTAGTATGTAAGGAAGTATACTCTATAAAGCTTTATTAAATCTTCAAAATGTGAAAATATCCTCTATTGCACTTCTATTTATTCAATCCATAAAACATAAGCATAGTATATGTTTTCTTAAGTAGAAATTATTCAGTTTCCATAACAATAGACTGTGATACAGTTTCCATTGACATTTAGTAGAAATGTATCTCTCTCGCTATCCTACTGTATCTTTGAGAATGTCCATCATTCCTATCAGGTCATGTGACCAGGAAGTAGCAATTGTAGTGACAGTTGGAGTGGATTAAACTGGCCATAATTACAGTGAAAAATCACAACAAACACTATCAATTTCCAGTACTACTAACTAAATGACAATTAAATATCCAACAGAGGAACATGTAAGAAATATGGAATTTATTCACCAAAGAGTATGTTGATGTCAATTGAGAAGGCAATATTATTTGGGTTAAAATGGGTGAAGGCCTACTTTAAGCTAATTTTTATAATTCTTCCCATTACATACTGTTTAGTGAATTAACCATCATCTACCTATTGTTCCTGTGTTACTGTGTAATTGTCTCATTTATTGTACATTTCCCCCCTTTCATAATATTGTAAAGCGATGCAGAATTAGTTGGCTCTATATAAATGCCAATAATAATAATAATAATAATAATAACCTTGTTTGGTTTTTAATACTGTGCACTGCCCATAGAACTAATCTTAAAATAAAAGTAGAGAGAAAATGGGAAGGTGGGACCTCCCACTTGAAAAGTGGGGGGAGGCAGGTTTCACTGAGATTACAACCGATTAAATAAAATCATTCTTAAATAGAAGATATTTTAAATACAATTTTATTAGAAAAATGGTTAAAGGATTTATACCAAGTAATAATGGATGAAAACATGTGCTAAAATAAAAATGTGTAACAAAAAACAAACAATAAATGAAAGAAAGGGGAGCAGGTCTGGTCTTAATTATACCAGTGCTAGTCTAATTTGTAACGTTACACAGGGTTATGCCCGTATTACTCACCTAACCCTATCTAAACAACAGAATAGGTTTTATAACCTATCTCTGAATCTAATTTTTCAATAAATTTTCTAATTGATGCTAAAATAAATTGACATAAAGTTCAATCTTACAGGGGAGCAAACAGAATATATTAATGTATTTTCAAGTTAAAACCAGCAATAGATGAAACTAAGTGACCACAATCAGAGACAAATCACATGTTTAAGCTTTTGAATATAAATCTTTAAATGATTTGATAAGGGTGTACATCCTATAACTAATTATTGAGAATTATATTAATCAATAATGTGTTACATCACCCCTAAAAATTCAGTTTCTTTTGTAAAAAATATATCTGCTGTGTAAATGGATATTTCACAAATTGCGTACCTTTCCGTAGCCACCCTTGCCAAGCAGTCGGTGGAATGTAAATCTCTCCAGCGAAAGAGATGAATCCAAAGATGGACCTGGATCTTCTGGAGAGTCGCTGATTTCTTCATTAATTTCCTCTTCACTCGCGCGTTGTTTTCCTTCTTCATCTTTAGGTTCTTCTTTCTTCCTTTTCTTCACCTGTAGCTCTTTCCTGATGTCACTGTCCTTGTTGTCTTCTTTTTGTTGTGTTCTTCCTCTGCTCTCTACGTCTTCAGCGGTCCTCTTCTTCGTCTTCTTACCATCCATGTTTGAGTTTGATGGTTTTAATCCACGAATTGTCGAATAAAAATTTTGCCAACTGTCACCAATCAAAATCGCTCTCAAAAGGTTTGAAGTGAAGTGGCAGGTGCATGAGCCAAGTTCTATGTCATGAGTTCTAAAGTGCTCTGATTGGTCAGAAACTGCATCGTGTTGTTTTTTTGTTGTTTATTTTTAAATCCCAATGATTATTATTTTTATTTTTGATTCATCTTTTATAATAAATAATTCATGTTTCTTAAAACTCTTTGTAAATGTATAATTTCAAATATATTTTAGGTTTAGTGTTTAGCTTCTCATCTATGCCATTTGTGCAGAGCTGGCAGTAAATATGGCCACCTCAGTAGAGATCTACATGTCCATTTTCTTACTCGGTGTCTGAGTGCGGCACACTAGGCCTTGTTACTGCACCAGGTTGTGTGCGTGCATCCTTTTGACATCTATATTTAATCTGTACAGTTGCTGCTCACTTAATTAGGAAATTGTATAGAGGTTTAATATGTACTTAAAAAGGACCTTGTCACCCACGCATTTTGTGAATGAAAGCTCCATTTTGAGTACTCGCTTTGTGTCCGACAGTCTCTTTGGTTATTATTGACCGATGCAGTATATCAGTTCATTCTGATTTGCGGCAGTGCATTTAGGTAACGTGTATGTATTGCCCCACACAAAGTCCTCTATGCTGTTAGCATGTAGCAAATTACCACTTATAGGTATCAGCAATTTAGGGCAAGAAAAGGTAATTTAGGCCCTAAAAAAAAATTATCTTTTGTTTTTTCTTGTTTTAGTTAAAGGGGCACCCTGAGCACCAATACTATTGCAGCTTAATATAGTGGTTTTGGTGCCTTGGTGCTCTCTTTGTATGGTGACAAGTATAACCATTGCCATTTATGAGAAAAAGTTGTGTTTATGTTTGTCAATCAGTGTGCCTCTAGTGACTGTTAATCGCACTGCGTTTAGAGGCATTTCCATGTAAAAACGTGTAAAGTTTTCTTTGTTTGACATCATGATGATGTCAAACTCAGTCAAGTCTCTCCATAGAGAAATACCTTAATGCATCTCTATGAAAAGAATCCTAATGCCAATTGCCATGCATGCACAGTAGGATCCTCAATGCTTTTCTATTGAGGGGTGTCCTGAATGTAAAAACCAATAAGAACATTTTAATGTTAAAAGTACTATATGTAATCATCAATGCTGCCTGAACCACTATTTATTAGAGATTATGAATGAGGCAAAATATAGTATACAGGATCTGGACGCCTTACCTGACAGTCCAGCTTAGTGCTAGCATTGGCACATGCCCCTTATCATTATAAATACTGGCCCCACAGGCAGGGGATTTCAGTAAATGGATTGTCTTGCTGGCCCTAATCCTAACTTGAACCCTAATCTTTTCAAATAGTGTTTTATTATTATTTATTTTTTTAAAGAAAATAACGGTAAAAAAGTCAAAACAATTCATCCACAACTGCATATATAGTTAATGTTAGGGCCACCCAGAACTCCTTGCGGTAGTAATATCACTGCAAATTTGTGATTTCTATGGGAAAAGCAAGTCTTATGGCTTGACTGGTGTGCAGATTTTTGTTTAACATTTAACACAAGAGAAAACAAAGAGAAACTGGAAGCTAAAGGGAAACACTCAATAGGTGGGGTTAACCCACAGTAAACTACCAAAGTAGTAACAGGCAAGAGGAGAAACTGGAGTGCCCTTAAGAAATTAATTAAAATGTAACTTTTATTAATACGATAATAAAAAATGACTGAAAAGTGTTTAAACATCAATAAAGTAATAACATATTGAATGTGTAAAAATTCATCAGCAATTTGTAACCCCGTGTGTCTAGGACAGCGTAGTGCCTCAATCCTAGCACCTAAGGATCTAAAGTGATGAAGTAACAGATATTAAGTGTATAAAGATTAATCAGCAGATTTAGACAACAAATGTCCAGGACAGCATGGTGTCTCAAACCTAGCACATAAAGATATCTAAAGTTGTAAACCGAACATAATTGTGGTAAAATACTACATATAAAAGTCCAGTTTAAACATGCAGATGGATCAAACATATAGGTATATAATAGATGTAACACACAGAGGACCTGTTCAAAAGTTTTCAGAGTGCCTCTGACACATGTTCATTGCAACAAAACAATGTTGCAGTTAATGCTTGGTAAAAGTAGCTAATAATGCTAGATCACAATATAGAGCTTAAATAGCTCTGATGCATATTCATTGCCACAAAACAATGTTGCAGTTCATGCTTGGTAAAAGTAGCTAATAATGCTGATCACACTGTAGAGCTGAGATAGCTCGAGCTGAATCACTCAATCTGTTAGAAAAAGCGGGAGCTAGACTGTCAGGACTAAGCTATAATAATAGGTATGGAACTAATACAGCTGCTTATCGGAAAAAGTGAATAGCCACCCATCTCTAGAGAATAAAGAGGATGGAGGCTAGTTCAAAACGTCTGCTCACGAGCTAACAGAAAAACTGCTCAGGATTCATGAAGGAATGTGGAGATACCGGTCAGACTCCACACTTACAGCTGTTGCTGTGAATCCCCGATGGCCCCTGACGCGCGCGTTTCGCCACAACTCATCAGACTTCAGGTGGAAGGGGTTTTCAATCACAATTTTCTCCCCACCATAACCTTTTTGGTTTTTGCTATGTATATATATATATAAATATATAAATATAAATATATATATATATATATATATATATATATATATATATATATATATATATATAGAGACGAGAAGGTATTCTTGCACTCCAACAAAACAATATGATGGTACCTGGTGCTCTGGTAGCAAAAATCATAAATGTCCACAAAAATACCGGCACTCCAGGAAAGTGATACAAGTTTTCTTTTATTCAGTTCAGGACGTCAACGTTTCAGCTCCTTATGGAGCTTTCATCAGGACCAGGACCATCAGGTCCTGATGAAAGCTCCATGAGGAGCTGAAACGTTGACGTCCTGAACTGAATAAAAGAAAACTTGTATCACTGAGAATTCCTGGAGTGCCGGTATTTTTGTGGACATTTATATATATATATATATATAGAACAAAAAATAGCAGTGACTGGGTTGCACTCACGGTCTTTTGTAGAAAAGGTATAACTTTATTCCATAAGTGGTAGAGAAATCGACGTTTTCGGTCCACACAGGGACCTTCCTCAGGATCAAATGACAGATCCTGAGGAAGGTCCCTGTGTGGACCGAAACATCGATTTCTCTACCACTTATGGAATAAAGTTATACCTTTTCTTCAAAAGACCGTGAGTGCAACCCAGTCACTGCTATTTTTTGTTCTATCTACATCCCCATGGGATTTGGCACCCGGCAAGTATTATTTATACTATTTATTTATTTACTTCAAGCAAGAGTGCATGGAATCTTCTATTTTTGTATATATATATATATATATATATATATATATACATATAAGAAAATAGGACCTTAAGCCCTTAATGACAGATGACGGACCGGGTCCGTCATGCTGGGGAAGCACTTAACGCCAGATAACGGACCTGCGGGTTTAACGCTGTTGCTAGGTGCCTGTGAGTCAGGGGCAGACCAGCAACAGCAAATCGCGATGTCCCAGCCCACGTTGTCACAATGCTGCTGGGATATCAGATCCGCTTCCCTCCACCTCTTGTGGGTTTTTGAAGTGGAGAGAGACAGATCGTTGTTACATTGTGTCCCTGAAGTTAATTCATTTGTTTGAAGAGGTTCCAAATCCCCTTTACCCTGTCATTTAAAAAAAACAAAAAAAACTTTTCCTGCTGATTGCCAGCAGTGATCAAAATACAGATCACAGTACTTTACTGTGATCTATTTTTTATTTATTTTTTACCCTCAGGGGTTAAATTAGATTTTTTAGTAACCTTAAGGAGTTAAATTTTAATATTTAATTGTATTAATTTGTGATTTAGTTAGTTGAGGTGGGTGGAATTTAGTGCTAAGCTGATAAGAAAAGAAAACAAGTAAAAATAAATAAATTAAAGTTTAGTTATTTAGTTAAAGTTTATTCCCTTAATCCATAATGCTTAGGAAGTATAGTGCAGAGGAGGCTTATGCCGACAAACACTGCCTCCGAGAGTGACGCAGGGAGTGATGCAGGGGACAGGGACTGTGTGTAAGATACTGCTGGACCATCAGGAGAAATCGCCGATTCCCCTAATGCTAAAAAAATGGCGCAGATTACTGGGTACCCCCTATTAATTTTTCACCAGACATCCCAGAGTTCACTGCCAATCCTGGGATACAAGCTGACCTGTCTGGTTATAATGCGCTGGATTGTATGCAGCTGTTCTTGGGAGATGAGATTTTTGGGAAGATAGTCACGTAGACTAATCCGTACGCTGAGCAGTATCTGGCACACAATCAAGAGTCTCTTGTCGCCAGGAAAGAGTGATGGAACCCAACCAGTGTGCCAGAATTGAAACAGTTCTGGGCACTGACAATGCCAATGGGGATAATTAAAAAGCCCACAATTAGAATGTATTGGTCTAAAAACCCCATTTGCAATACCCCCATTTTTTCCCAGACAATAAGTAGTAGGGACAGATATAAAGACATACTGTGTTTTATGCACTTTAGTGACAATTCCCCCCAAAAAGTCATCCACAGTATGATTTTCTATATAAAATACACCCTCTAATTGCCCACTTTAACAAAAAAATTGCCACTATTTATAACTCAAAAAATATATATCTCTATTGATGAATCCCTCGTGAAGTTTAGGGGGAAGACTGGGGTTTAAACCATACATCCCATCCAAAAGATCCCAATATGGGATAACATTTTATAAACTGTGTGAAAGTGGCAGTGGCTATGTGTACACCTTCCGTGTATACAAAAGAAGGGATAGCCACCTCGATCCCCCAGGTTGCCTATATATAGTAGGGACAAGTGGAAAAATTGTCTGGGACCTAATCATGCCATTACTAAACAAGGGATATCACTTGTATATTGATAATTTGTACAATAGTATCCCACTTCTAAAAATGCTGCTTTGAGACTGTGACTTGTGGCACTATTCGGAAGAGTCGCACAGGTTTCCCAAAGGCTGCCAGAATGAACTGTGATAAAAGGAGGTGTTCATCCTAACGCAGGGTTGCATCTCGTGGCAGAGAGGAAATTAAACGTGTGCCAGTCTGCATAACACATTACAATCAACCTATAGGGGATTGACCTGTCCGGTCAACTGATGCAGCCGTATTTTATCATGCGAAAGACCAGGGCATAGTATAAAAAAGTGGGCATATATATAATGCAGGCGGCAATCTACAATACCTTTGTAATTTTTAAAAAGGCAAATGCTGAGCTGAAATGCACGTTTCTATAATTTCAGTTTCAGGTCATTTCTGGGTTGCTTGAGTGCCACAGAGCCTAGCAGTGGAGCCTAGCAGAAGAATGAAGACAGGTCACTTCTGCTTCAGGATTCTATCATGCCCCAGAATGAAATCCCCCAGAAAAGGTGCAGGGTGTCTTACAAGAGGGGCGTAATAGCTGAGACCAGATATTACTGCCCTGATTACCCCTTTCAGCCCGGCCAATGTATTGGCCACTGTTTTAAAATTAACCACACCCAGGCCGGTTTTGGGGTGTGATTTTAGTCATCTGTTTGGTTACCGAATGTTGGCTTTGTCTCCCGTTTATCCTGTCTTCTCTGATCCTTGACCTCGGCTTGTCCTTTTTCTTTATTCCTTTGACCTCTGCTTGTAACTTGACTATTCTCTGCTTGTATAGCCCGGCCATTCTAAGGACTGTTATTACAAGTTTCTCTCTCTGTGGTCTGTCTGTGTTTTGGTTCCGGGATCCGTGACAGCGTTGCCAGGAAGCAGATAACTGGGTACTACCCCCTGAAAAGTTTACTCCAAACATTCCCCCTTTCACAGCAAGTAGCATGCACTTGTTCATAATTTGAATTGATGAACTGCTTATATTTAAAAAATAGGTGTGGCCTTTGAGAGGTAATTTTCAATCATGAGCTGCTAAAATGAGACTTAGGCCCAGCATCCACTTTTGAAAAATATGAAACTGGTGTGTCTCAAATGTGCCCCTTCAAAATCCACATATCCCTGAAAAAGGTACACATGGGGGTATTGTTGTACTAAGACGACATAGCTGAGCAACATAAAAGGTGTTATACTGCCGTAGCACACATAAGGATTGCTAAATATACAGTAACATCTCGAAGTGTGTGTCAAAAAGGCAGAAAAAATGCTAATTGCTATTAGGCTTGCTACAAACTAGCAAGAAAATTATCCTACGCTAAAAATGTAATACGTATGTAAAAAATGCGAAAAATTATTTTTTACCACAAACTTGGACATGTATTGGTGAAAAAATGGGGGCATGTCAAGGCACAATATGCACCATATGAGATACCCTGGAGAAGCATAGACCCATCAAATCTGTCTCTCAAAATTCTACTGTAAATACTGGAATGGACAGGTCTCCTATATGGCACAGTAGCATCACGAAATAGTGTCAAAGATATACAATGGGGGTATCGTTGTACTCAGCAGATGTAGCTGAACACAAAATAACATTTTGTGCAGGAATAGCACACATAAACTTTACAAAATGCACATGAGAAGATCTTTGCTAGTTTGCTTTGCTAGTTTGAGTGTCAAAAACCCCCCCAAAAAAATCACAATTTAATTCCAATATTTAGCAGAGATTGGTGTGAAATGTCTACGTAAAAATTGTCAAAATAACCTTCGGTAAATAGCCTGTGATTGAAGTTTATATAAATATGTAATTTTGTGTGGCCATTTTTTTTTTTCTTTTATGGCTATTAAGCGTACAAGACAAACATACCAAATTCTAAAATCGCTCCACATTAAAAGTTTATTTTACTTCTTGTGTTTTGTGAGCTGTAACTATCAAAAAACCTTAAAATCCTAGACACATTATATATTCTATAAGTCAGAAGAACTAAATTTATTTATTTTTTATTACTTTCCTTAACCTGCACTAATTATGCATACATTTTTATTGCAAAAACTGTAAAAAACAAACAAAAATGTTTTCCCTTTTTTTTTTGTACTTTTTTCATATAATAAATAAGCATTTATATATGTATATGTTACATCAAATTAAAGACCCTTTTGTCCTTTAAAAAAGTATATAATATGTGTTGCTGCAATAAATAAGTAAAATGCAAATTGCAGTTGAACGCAAACAACAATAAAATGCAAAAATTGCTTGTCATTAAGTGCAAGACAAGCTTTTGAAACTGTGTCCTTTAAAAATAAACATGAAACATAAGCATTAACCTATAGAAAATACAGTTATACTAATAATATACACATTATTAAATAGCTGCAAATCTAACGGCCCACCGAGAAGAGTATAACAAATATTATATTTACACTTTAATCTCCAGAAATCTCAGTATTCCCCTTCGGTACGGCACCCATCTCCTTTACAGATACCTAATCCTAAAATTAATCCTCAACCTATTTCTAAGCATAAACCTAATATTTATCCTAATCCTAGTCCCTAATCCTACTCTAATCCTAAACAGAGGGTAAAATGATGTCATCTTTTGGCTGTTTTCAGTATGATAGGCTGATAGATTCCTCTTACACTGAAAATAGCACACTCAATACATTGCAATTGATGTTGAGCAACAAGGAAAGCCCAGCACAGATTATAATAGCATTGGGACATGCAAGGAGACCCTCCTCCAGGGTCTGTTTAGATTCTGGGGGTCTCCCAAGCACCAGCTGCACCAGCTGTGCAATTGCTCAATCACAGTGTTCTCAATAGATTTAAATGGCTGTATGCAGAGCTGATTCTCACTAATTGTGGTCCAGCTGACAGAGTGGAGCCCCAGGTATTGAATGATACCTGAATCTCCCTGTTGTGATCACTGATTTAACCCGACACACTACATTACTTTATTTAAATCTCCATTCAAAAGGCTGTATGCCACACTGACTTTAGCGCTTCATACGGCTTATCTGTGTCCACTAAAACTGGCTCCAGCTGACAGAGGGGAGCCCAGCTATGGACAGGTACCTGGGACTCCCTGGTGTGAGCAGGACTTTAACCTCACACCACATTTTATTAACAGGAATTTAAAACCCCATTAAAATGCACGTATGCAGCGCTCACTATGAGATCAGAAACCAGAGCATTGGTCAGTCAGGATCCACTAATTATAGCCTCAGGTATCAAGTGATAAAAACATACAAAAATGTTTGTATTTGCTTTTGTATTACACAGCCATGTTACAGTGCTGACGGCCACCTCATGTGTTCCCTATTAAGGGTTGATAAGAGATTTTGAGAAATACCCCTCTCTGTCTCATTAGAGATTTTGCCTTTTAGCTTAAAGCTGCAAGGTGAATTGTTAGTGTAGGACTCACCTGAGTGGTTTTACCTTGTTTTGGCAGGTTAGCTTTCACTTTAATGGCCATTAAAGTGATAATACAAAACCACTAGTTATGTAAATGTGCATAGGGATTTGGGATAGTGCGCAAGGACCTTTTGTCTTTGGTCTTTATCCCAGGTGTCAAATAATACTTGGGTTCTCAATTACCAGCAGAGTAATGGTCCGTGCTGGTATAATATTGCATGATGTGATTATTCCACCACGAGTCCTTAAGGGAAGGACAACCATGACAAAATAAGCCCGTCGTTAAGGAGTTAAACACTGGTACAGAGTTTGAATTACCTTTAAGTTTTAAATAAAAAAAATATTTTGAATGGAAACCTACACATAGGAATTTTGTGGTGATCTAATATGTTTTCCTGACATTAAATATTTTAAATGTGACAGATGGACACAGACAAATTGATACAGAGATACACACTGACACACACACAGACTGACACACATGCACAGATATACAGACACACATACACAGAAGCACAAACTGACACACACAGACATACACAGATACATGGACACTAGGACACTGCAACATGTGCAATACATACACTGACACACAGACACAACTCTCACACGTACACCTTGGTTCACCTTTCAAATGTCTTCTCTGTGGTCCGGTGAGCCTCCCAGCAGCCCTGCCTCCCTCTTTTTCATGGTGGGAACTACCTGTGGTTCCAGTACAGCCAGGACGGGCTCCATGGCTCTTGCAAGAAAGACATGTGCTGGCAGGCCCCATGACCTGCTGAGGCCCTGGTGCATTTGCTTGGGAGTAAGAAGGTTTGCACTTTGTTTTGTAAAGCTCACCATCTTTACCTTATGGATTTCCACAAGGAAGGACAAGCCAGTTTATGGAATAATCACTTTATAATTGAAAAAGCCAAGTTCTTAATTAAACCATAAGCAACCTCTTTTATAATGGATGATCTTAAGTAGGATGTATTTTGGAATGAATAGGTATTCTGTTTTAATATATAACTCTTAATGTCATACCTTCTTTTAGCCTTAAAGTTCTTAGCTGGTAGAGATAATTTTTTGTTTCTATATTTCAATGATGGTCCTTTATCACTATGGAAGGTTCTGTACATGTAAAATTCTGTACACTATGTTATTATTGCACTGCAAACGGCTGTTAAAGGGATAATATTAAGTCTGCTTTTACCAATTAGATCATGGTATATATGTTTAAATTTCAACCCTCCGATGATTTACTTTTTAATAAGTGACTATCATTACTCAAGTAAATTATGTGTTACAGTGAGATATATTACAATGTATTTGATATTTAAGATCTTTAATGACAACCCAGGCATGAGCGTTAATGATGTTGATACGGTCATAAGCTCTCCATGTTGATGTTTTTAAGTATTAAAGCAATTGTGCAGCTCAGGAGTAGCTGTACTGGAGGAATCTGCTCCTTCTAACAGCTGAAGGAACATCTCATCTGGTACTGATGGGGTTAAGAATGTAAGAAAGACTAGCCAGGTCATGGTGATAGGGGACTCTATTATTAAGAGAGTATCTAGGGTAGTTTGCTGCTCTGATCGTCTCAACCAGGCAGTTTGCTGTCTCCCGGGTGCTAGGATCCGGCATTCTGACAGCGTGGATGGAATATTGGGAGGGGCTGGTGATGACCCTGCTGTCTTGTTCCATATTGGTACAAATGAAAAAGTCAGAGAATAATGGTGGGTCCTAAAGAACAAGTTCAGGGAAGTAGAAAGTAAACTGAAGAAAAGGATCTCCAAGGTAGTATGTTACATGTGCCGTGCACTACAGTAAAAAGGCTACGGGTTATTAGAGAGATTGATGCTTGGCTAAAATGAAAATCCAGCGCACTCCCTTATCTATTAAACAGCTACTTTGGTGCTGCCAGATTTTGCTAGTTTTATTAAAAGCACCTAATCTAATGTGTGATCATAAAATGTAACTAAACACCCATTGTTTTTTTGCTTAGTTTAGATATTTTTAATAATACTATCAAAATCTGTCAGTACCAGAGTAGCTGTTTAGTAGATAAGGGAGTGCGCTGGATTTTCATTTTTACTGTACTTATTGACCCCCCAGCATCATCCCATTTAAGCATGTTTAGGTGAGTGCAGCCAGCCCCTTGTTTTCTCATAGATACTTGGCTAAAGTCATGGTGTAAGAAGGATTCTTTAGGCTTTTTAGAGCACTGGACTGATTTTGTGCTTGGTTACAATCTTTATTGTCATGGATATATTTTTGTTAAATAAACCATATCATTGTCTAATATATCCTGTGTTGATGTTCATCTCAGGTTGAATTTACGTAATTTTAGGACCTGCTAAGGAACAGATGATTGTTATTATTTCCTGATATGTAAAACCATAGAAATGAAAGAGGACGTACTTTATTTTTCCCATGACTGTATACGTTAGTATCAAAATACACTTAGGATGAAAATATTTATACGTTAATTATATTATATATACATAGATTGTGATGGCAGATAAGAACTGATTGCCCAATCTAGTCTGCCCAATTTTCTAAATACTTTCATTAGCCCCTGCCTTATCTTATAGTTAGCCTTATGCCTATCCCACGCATGCTTAAACTCATTTACAGTGTTAACCTCTACCACTTCAGCTGGAAGGCTATTCTATGCATCCACTACCCTCTCTGAAAAGTAATACTTCCTGAGATTATTTTTAAACCTTTGCCTCTCTAATTTAAGATTATGTCCTCTTGTTGTGGTAGTTTTGCTTTGAATATACTCCATTGACTACAACCATCTGTTGCCTGTCACTCAGTCACTGCCTTACCCATTCAACAACATTGGAATCCAAACTTAAAGATTGTAGTTTATTGATGAGCCTGTTATGTGCAACAGTGTGAAAAACCTTACTGAAATCTAGGTAAGCAATGTCTACTGCACCACCCTGATCTATTATTTTAGTTACCCAATCAAAAAACAATTAATTTGGCACGATCTCCTTGAAGTAAACCCATGTTGTCTCTGATCTTGAAGTCCATGTGATTTTAGATGTTCAACAATCCTATCCTTTAACATGGTTTTTATCACTTTTCCCACTACTAGACTAAGGTTTACTGGCCTATAGTTGCCCGACTCCTGCCTACTACCTTTCTTGTGAGTTGGCACAGCATAATTTAATTTCCAAACTTTTGGGAGTATTCCTGCTCTTTTAATGACTTTGGGTGTATCCCATCAGGCCCCATCAACTTATTTGTCTTTTTATTTATTGATATATATATATTGTCACGATTCGGGGAACCCAACACGCTAACACAGACACACACACAGAAAGTGTGCAGTGCCGGACCTTAGAGTGGCCGGGCTAAGCACACACAGAATAGTCAGGAGATAAGCCGAGTAAGGGGAACCAGAAAACAGAATAACGAGAAACAAGCCGAGGTCAAAGGGTAGGAGAAAGTCACAAAGTCAGTATAACAAGCCAGGGAGTACGTAACCAGAAAGCACACATTCAGAATCAATACTCTAAAGCAAAGACCACAACAGGGCACTGAGAGACAGGAAAGGTAAGTATAAATATCCTTGCCTTAATTCTGATTGGATAACTTCCAATCAGAATTAACAAACACACGTGGGGGGTATCTATACCCCCCACTGTGATTGTTGTACTGTCGCTTTAATGCCGGGTCACGTGAGTGACCCCGGCGTACTGAAATGGGTGCCGGCTCCCAGCGTGCAGCGCTAGACATGCTGCCGCTGGAGGGAGGAGGAGGAGAAGACGCCAGCGGCATGTCAAGAGGAGAGGACTGCGCTCGCCGACCGGTAAGAGGAGGGGGGACCGCGGGCAGCGACGGACCGAGGGTGAGTGCTGCGAGCGGATTGCAGCCTCCCCTCACCGCTGCCCGCGGAGCCCTGACATATATATATACACCAATATTTGTTTTGAATAATAAATATATATACATGTCAAAAATGACTACGATTCAATATATATATTTATATATATAATGTAATTCTAAGTTTATATGTATATGTTATTTTTACATAATTAAGTGTTATTGTATTAATTATAAGTTGTGTGATCTTTCTGACAACCCAGGCAGTCTCCCTGCAGGTAGTGATGTAAATTGCCAAACCATGCAATGTGATTGCGGTGTACAGGTACTCCTCACTTACCGACCGGGTTTCGTTCCTGCGACCTGTTCGTAGAACAAATTGCTCGGTAAGTGAGGAGTTAAGGGATTCCCTGCTCTATTGCGTTGTTCTATGTTTGGGGAAATGTACTTGAACAATGACGAACGCAACATGAGCAGGGAATCCCTCTAATCTATGTTCGAGGAAATTATAGAAACATAGATTAGAGGGATTCCCTGCTCTGTTGCGTTCGTCTATGTTTGGGGAAATATCCCCGAACATAGAAGAACGTAGCAGAGGATGGAATCCCTCTAATTCCCACGACGGCTCGCACTTACTACCCCGCGAGAGAGCTGGTTGTAAGTGCGAGCCGTCATAAAACAGGTAGGTCGCAAAACGAGGACTTCCTGTAATCGCGAAGGGGGTATAGGATCAGCGCTGGGTGGTCTGAAGGAGGAGAGACAGGAGAAAAGCTGCAACCTATGGGTATGTGGTTCCCTCTAATGTCCTCAATAAAGAATATGGAAAAAACAAAGTAATAGGTCGCGCTATACAAAAATAGTACAATTAAAAGATAAAATGAGAGAAAAAAAAAATTTACTCACATATATATACACAGTAAAATAAATATAAGTATGAGCGTAATAGTCCCAATATGTAGTGGATTCCAATAGACTGATGGAAACTTGATACTGTAGTCAAATAAAACGCTGGATCTTCTATGGTATTGTAGCGGTACTTACCCTCTCCAGGGGCCGGCCGGGGTCCTCCCTTCTCGCCGCGCGCGGTCCTGCTCCTGCACGAGCCGCGCGCGGCTCAGCCAACGATGGGATCAGTCAGGCGGGCAGTGACCGCGAGAAGCGGTCACATGTCCCGCCCGACACTAAGAGCGCGCCGCGCGTCTCGGGCGCGCTCTTAAAGGGACAGTGGGAGACTAAATTAGAATCAGTCTCCCATTGGCCCCTGTCAGGCCACATTCCCCATTCACTCACGTTTTGGGGGCGTGGATATGACAGGAGCCAATCAAAGTGAACCTTAGGGTTTTTATACTCACCTGTTTCCCCTTGCTCCTTGCCCTATCGTGGTTTCTGTCCAGTTCCCTTTAGTGCTTGTATCGTTCAGTTGGTTTTTTGGTGCTTGACCTTGGCTTTGTTCCTGACTCCGCTCTCTCTTTATCCTTGCTTGCTTATCCGCTGTTTTGTCCTCTGTGTACCAGTCCTCGGCTTGTTCTACGTTACGCTGTCTCTCAGTTCCCTTGACCTCGGCTTGTTCTGACTCTGTCTTTCTCTCGTCCTAGTCCGGCCATTCTAAGGTCCGGTAGACGAACACTGTTTCTTGTCTCTTGACTGTGAACTATTCCTGCGTGTTGGGGTATATTACCGTGACATTACGATAGGGCCATGGACCCCGCAGGTTTAGGTCAACAGATGGCCACTCATGAGGCTAGATTCGCAGAACAGGATCACCGTATGGATCAAATGGCTCAAGCCATCCAGACACTGTTATCCAGATCTGTTCCGGTACCTGTACCTACGCCTCCTGTAAACCCTATACCGGACACAGCTAATATGTCTAATGCTTCTGCACATCTAACCCCGCCACCTAGGTATGGAGGGGACGCTAAGACATGTAGGGGATTCCTTAATCAAGTGGAATTCCACTTCGAAATGTACCCACGTTCATTTCCCACTGACAGATCTAAGGTGGGTTTTCTTATGCACCAGCTTACGGATAAGGCACTAGAATGGGCAAATCCTATTTGGGAGGCTAATGGGCCTATGGTACACGACTTTAATAGCTTCCTCACAGCGTTCCGTAGAACTTTTGACACGACTAAAAGGTCAAAAAATGCCGCCAGGGCATTAATGAGAATAAAGCAAGGATCTAAATCTGTAGCCGATTATGCTATTCAGTTCCGGACCCTTGCCTCACAGGTAGATTGGACTAATAATGGCCTTACTACTGCCTTTATGGAAGGTCTGTCTGATACTATCTTAGATGAGGTAGCAGCTAAGGACCTCCCTGTACCCCTGGAGGACCTGATTGACTATCTTATCGATATAGATAACAGGATCCGTGACAGGTTATATACCAGGTCCAGAAATAGACATTTTGTTCCCTTTAACTCCCCTAGAGCTGAGACTCCCGAGGGATCTAAAGGTTCTGAGGAGGAACCTATGCAGTTAGGGGTTGCTAAACTTACCGACGCTGAAAAGCTTTATAGGAGAAAGGAGGGACTTTGTCTTTATTGTGGTAGGAGGGGTCATATGAGACAAGAATGTCCCGTGCGTCCGGGAAACTATCGCACCTAAGACCGTATAGAGGACTGGCCTTGGGTGTGACATCACAGTCCTCACATTTGCCTCTTAATAAGTTACTTCTTCCTGTTTCCCTGCACCTTGATAGTAACTGCATAGCAGGGAATATACTAGCCCTGGTTGATTCCGGAGCGGCCGAAAACTTTATTGATTCCAGTTTTGTCAAGGAGAATAACATACCCACCAGAGAGAAGGAGACACCCTTGGCCGTTGAGGCCATAGATGGTAGACCATTATGCTCTCCTATTATCACACATGAGACTGTTCCCCTACATATGTCTACAGGGGTGTTACACTCTGAGACCATTCGGTTTCAGATCATTACTTCTCCTTCCTCTCACCTCGTGTTAGGGTATCCTTGGTTACGTACTCATAATCCCACCATTGATTGGGAGTCAGGACAAATAGTTTCTTGGAGTGATTCTTGCCAAGAGTCTTGTATTGTTAAAGTCACCCCTTTGAATTCTACTCATATTCCTCCCGTGCCTACGGTCATACCCTCTCAGTACCTGTCTCTTAAATCTGTTTTTGATAAAAGGGAGGCTGAAAGATTGCCACCTCACAGGCCTTACGATTGTGCAATTAATTTATTACCTGGTACGATGCCTCCCAAAGGGAGAATATATCCTTTATCTCCTCAGGAGAATCTGGTTATGGAGGAATATATCAAGGAATCTCTAGAGAAGGGATTTATAAGAAGATCCTCTTCCCCGGCAGGGGCTGGGTTCTTTTTTGTGTCTAAGAAAGATGGCGAATTAAGGCCTTGTATTGACTATAGGGGCCTTAATAAAATCACCGTCAAAAATGCGTACCCCATACCTTTGATCACAGAACTTTTTGATAGGCTTAAACAGGCCACAGTTTTTACTAAATTGGACCTTAGGGGTGCTTACAACCTCATACGTATCAAAAAGGATCACGAGTGGAAGACTGCTTTCAATACCAGGAGTGGCCACTACGAGTACACTGTGATGCCCTTTGGTCTTTGTAACGCCCCAGCAGTTTTTCAAGAATTTATTAATGATGTCCTACGTCAATTTATACATACATTCGTTATAGTATACTTGGACGACATATTAATTTATTCTAATGATTTACAGACTCATCACATGCATGTTAAATTAGTGTTGAGAACTCTTCTGGTTAACGGTCTCTATTGCAAACTCGAAAAATGTTCATTTGATCAATCTGAAGTCCAATTCTTGGGTTATATAATCTCTGCCAAGGGTTTTCGTATGGATCCCAAGAAACTGTCTGCCATTATGGAATGGCCTCTGCCCCAGGGTTTGAAAGCCATTCAGCGTTTTCTGGGGTTCTCTAATTATTATAGGCGTTTTATTAAAGGGTTTTCTGCCATTGTAGCGCCTATAACCAGAATGACCAAGAAGGATGGTAATACTCATGTCTGGAAACCAGAAGCACTCGAGGCCTTTGAATTCTTGAAAGCTACATTTGCCTCTGCTCCTGTTTTACAGCATCCTGTCCCTTCACTGCCCTTTATTCTTGAGGTTGATGCTTCTGAGATAGGGGTAGGTGCTATCTTGTCTCAAAGAGATTCACCTGAAAAGCCGTTACACCCTTGTGGCTTCTTTTCCAGACAGATGTCCAAAGCAGAGAGGAATTATGATGTAGGCAATCGTGAACTCCTTGCTATCATTTTGGCGCTCAAGGAATGGAGACATCTGCTAGAGGGTACCAGGGATCCTATCCTCATTTTAACGGATCACAAAAACCTCTCATACCTTAGTGAAGCTAAAAGATTGTCTTCTAGGCAGGCCAGGTGGTCTCTGTTTTTGTCTCGTTTTAATTACATAATCACTTACAGACCGGGTGATCGTAATACTAAAGCTGACGCTCTGTCCAGACAATTCGAGACTACTGACAAACTCGAGGTCGATGTTACCCCTGTCATTCCGCCTGACAGAATAATAGCGACTACTGTTCTTTCTATTTCGTCTTCTCTCTTACAGACTATTCAGGCTAAACAAAACTTGGCTCCTGAGGAGAGGCCTGCTGATAAGCTATTCGTTGATATACCAGAGAGACGAGACATCTTGTCATTATATCATGACACTAGAACTGCTGGACACCCTGGTATTTCTAAGACAGTCTCAGCAGTTTCTAGATATTTCTGGTGGGCTTCCTTGCGCAAGGACGTCACCGATTACGTTAATGCCTGTAGCACTTGTGCCAGTATGAAGTCCTCCCACAGAGTTCCTTGTGGGTTGTTGCATCCGTTGCCCATACCCGAGAGGCCATGGTCCAATATATCCATGGATTTTATTGTTGAATTACCTCCCTCTAATGGTAAAACGGTCATCCTGATGATTGTGGATCGTTTTTCTAAGATGGCTCATTTTGTGTCTCTTGTCAAATTGCCATCATCCAAGGAACTTGCCTCTATCTTTGCCGGGGAGGTGTTTCGGTTGCATGGTATTCCCACTTCGATCGTGTCCGATAGGGGTAGCCAGTTTATTTCCAGATTCTGGAGAGCGTTTTGTGCAGAGATGGGTATCTCCCTCTCGTTTTCTTCAGCCTACCACCCCCAGTCTAATGGAGCTGCTGAACGTGCCAACCAATCTCTGGAGCAGTATCTTCGCTGTTTCGTGTCCCACCATCAGAACAATTGGGCTGACCTGCTTCCTTGGGCTGAGTTTGCTCGTAATAATGCTGCTCATGAATCCTCCGGTAACAGCCCTTTTTACGTTGTTTATGGCCGGCATCCCGTGGTTCTTCCAGCTGCATTCTCCTTACAGGGCATGCCAGCTCTGGACGAACATTTGGCTAGTCTACGTAATACTTGGGAGCAGGTTCAGTGTTCTTTGGTGGCCTCAGCTGCTCGCCAGAAGGTTCACGCTGACAAGCATCGCAGGGCGGCTCCATCCTATGCGGTGGGAGACCGGGTTTGGCTTTCTACTCGCAATATTCGTCTTCGTGTGCCTTCTATGAAGTTGGCCCCTCGTTTTATTGGTCCTTTTCGTATCTTGCATGTGGTTAATCCTGTCTCGTATGCATTGGATCTTCCAAAAAATCTACGCATTCCTAACGTGTTTCATACCTCCTTGTTAAAACCCCTCCTGTGCAACCGTTTTACTCGGCATGTCCCCCCTCCTCCTCCGGTTTCGGTGGAGGGCCATGAGGAGTTTGAAGTGGCGGCTGTAATTGACTCTCGCTTGCTTCGGGGTCGCCTCCAATATCTGGTACATTGGAAGGGCTATGGGCCTGAGGAACGCAGTTGGATTTCCGCTGACGCTGTTCACGCTCCTCGCCTTGTGCGTTCTTTCCACGCTCGTTTTCCTGCCAGGCCTGCTCCTCCCCGCCCGGTGGGCGTGTCTTCGGGGGGGGTACTGTAGCGGTACTTACCCTCTCCAGGGGCCGGCCGGGGTCCTCCCTTCTCGCCGCGCGCGGTCCTGCTCCTGCACGAGCCGCGCGCGGCTCAGCCAACGATGGGATCAGTCAGGCGGGCAGTGACCGCGAGAAGCGGTCACATGTCCCGCCCGACACTAAGAGCGCGCCGCGCGTCTCGGGCGCGCTCTTAAAGGGACAGTGGGAGACTAAATTAGAATCAGTCTCCCATTGGCCCCTGTCAGGCCACATTCCCCATTCACTCACGTTTTGGGGGCGTGGATATGACAGGAGCCAATCAAAGTGAACCTTAGGGTTTTTATACTCACCTGTTTCCCCTTGCTCCTTGCCCTATCGTGGTTTCTGTCCAGTTCCCTTTAGTGCTTGTATCGTTCAGTTGGTTTTTTGGTGCTTGACCTTGGCTTTGTTCCTGACTCCGCTCTCTCTTTATCCTTGCTTGCTTATCCGCTGTTTTGTCCTCTGTGTACCAGTCCTCGGCTTGTTCTACGTTACGCTGTCTCTCAGTTCCCTTGACCTCGGCTTGTTCTGACTCTGTCTTTCTCTCGTCCTAGTCCGGCCATTCTAAGGTCCGGTAGACGAACACTGTTTCTTGTCTCTTGACTGTGAACTATTCCTGCGTGTTGGGGTATATTACCGTGACAGGTATAGGCAATCTTGACTCAATGATGAGCATGCAAATAGAAAGACAGGGAGACTCCAATAGTGCAGACTGTATTAGCGTAAATAAAATAAAATAAAATGGGTGTAGGGGAGGTATTTCACTCACCTATGCAAGAGCATGTACTTGCTCAAGTGTAATCAGCATTCAGTGGCGTTTATCCCCCACTGGCGGGACATAGATGTGGGTAATTCCTCGAAGTAAAGGAGAAATAAAATATAGTGCTCACTGTATATAAAATATAAGAGTAAGACTTAAAAATAGAGAACGTACTCACATTTGAATGAACAGGATATACTGCGAACTATGATGGAGTTGGTGGTATAATCCCCACCTAGGATTCTTTGTACAATGGTCAGCTCCAAAATGACGTGTAACCAGGTTAAGAGAGAAAAAAGTAATATAATATAAAATTAAAAGATAAAATAAAAATAAAAGGTATATGGCAAATGTATGATGAAAAAAGCCAATATTCCTTTATTAGTACAAATATAAAATATATATATAAAATTAGCCAAAACGCGTTTCGCCACACAGGGCTTTATCAACTGGCAATAATATACAATAACCTGGTAAAATGAAGCTTATATAGACTTGAAAGATACATGATTGTTCGAATTTTGGCGCCAAAATGATGTCATCAATACAATGAGAGTAATACAGAAGTGTTAAAAAGCATAAACATAACTTAAAAGTAACAAGAGCATTGATTTATAATAGAATTATTAGCTGAATGCTATAAAAATCTATTAAAAACGAGTGGTTATAGTGTTAAAAAAGAGTAAAATAAATGTTCATGTGATCGCGAGCTACCGCGATCACATGGTGCGTCCCAATGCTTATTGGGAAGTGTAGTACGTATGTTGGCGTTCTGGGGAGACCGGAAGGGTAAAGGACACGTGACCGCGATCGCTCACGGTCACGTGATATGACATGGAACTTGGAGAGGATGTAACGTCTGGACGGAGGCTGGCTTGTGAGAGCACACCTCCGTCCAATGGTAGCCAGTATGGATGTGGGACACGTGATTGCGAACGCACGCGGTCACGTGTTATGACACAAGGCATTATGGGGGATGTAGTGTCCGGAGAGGCACGCCCCTGTTTAAAGTAAAACGGTTAAAAAAGATTATTATATATTATACTGAGAAAAAAAAAAAAAGGATATAATATGGTAGTGGGAAAAAATGAAAAATATATGTATATAAGGGGAAAAAGGCTTAATGCTAAATAGCTAAAAAAAATAGGTTGGGAATAAAACTAAAAGGAGAGGAATTATACACATATAAAAATAAAGGGGACAAAAAAAATATTAAAGAATGAATGCAAAAGATATAGAAGTAGTGGGTAAAAATAATAATGGGTAAAAATAAATAAAAATGAATAGAGCAAAAGAGGGAATGGAGCAGGGCAATCTAATATAAAACAAAAGCATCTAATATATATAATAAAGAGGGGAAGGGAGATAATGAGATGAATATATATATATATATATATGGAAAAATAATAAAAGCTACGCTAAAAAATATATATACTTGATTTAAAGGGGCAGAGGTGATAAAAATGAAATATAAATTGTTATAAAAAGTTAAAAAGATCAAATTCAGCATTAAGTCCTTTTGGGGAGAGGGTTTTTAATTGAAAAACCCAATACATTTCCCTTTTCCCTAAAATATTTGTGATATCTCCCCCTCTCCAAGGAAGGGTAACTTGTTCAATACCAATAGCTTTCAAAAGAGTCGGATCTTTGTTATGATTTATGAAGTGTTTGGAGACTGAGTGATTTTCATAGCCTCTTTTAATGTTACGGCAATGTTCTGCCAGTCTCACTTTCAAACATCTTTTGGTCATGCCCACGTACTGTAATCCACATGGGCATTCCAAAAGGTATTGGTCACCCCAGACAGCTGAGGATTCCCAGTCTGCCATGAAGAGGTTGGCATAACTGGGGGCAAACCTAGTACCCTTCCTTTGTATATAAAATGAGTTCGCAAACCAAAAATAATTGTTGGTGAGTATAATATTAATACCTTGTATAATAAAGTCAATTTGGGAATTTGGAATTGAGCTGGATTGTTTTAAAATCATTTCAACTGCTTGGCATCCAATGTTGTGGGAAATTATGGTGTACAGAGATTGTACATCACAAGTTACTAGTATATAATCTGGACACCAATTAAAATCACTTAAAAAGGATAAAAGAGTAAGAGAATCTTTCAAATATGACCTAGTTTCTTTGACAAAAGGTTGTAATAAAATATCAATATATTCAGAAAGATTGGATAAAACAGAATTAATACCAGATACTATAGGTCTTCCAGGGGGTTCTGTTGCATTTTTATGTATTTTGGGAAGAAAGTAAATTACTGGAATTTTGGGGTGAAGAATATTAACATAATCAAATTCTTGTTTAGTTAGGATAACACTATTTAGTCCTTTTTGTAGGAATTCACTTAAAATATTTTTAATATTGGAGGTAGGGTCAGAGGATAATTTATTGTATACCTCAGGGTCATTAAGTTGACGGTTAGCTTCTTTTGTGTACATGGATTTTGATAAAATGACTAGGCGACCTTTATCGGCGGGTTTAATAACAATTTCATCATCTTTTTGTAATTCCTTTAGGGCTTTCCATTCCTTCTGGGTAAGGTTCTGTGGGTCATGCTTTTTGTGTTTGATCTTTTCGAAGTCTTTTAGAACCAATTTTTCAAAGACTTCTATAGGCCCTGACTTAAAATTTGAAGGATAAAACTTAGAGGGATTTTTTAAAACAGTGTGTGTGATAGGGCATTCAATAGGTGTATCTGAATTCTGAGTTTGCGAAGCTGGATTTGATACAGTGGAAACATTACTATTTTTTTTTCAATTTATAATTTTTATTGAGTTATCATATATGATATACATCATTTCCATTGTATAAGTGAACAATATGTATATGTCCATCAAACATTTACTGTCCTGGGGCAGCCTTCCAGGAAGCATGCCGTGGGATCCCCTAGTGGCTATCTGATATGGGTGTATGTCTCTGTGGACCAAGATGACTATCTGGGCTCCTACTGGCTTAGGCGATGTTATAGTCTCTATGTCTGTGGCTCGGGTGGGATTGGTTCGCTTGTTGTGTTGTAGTGTTTGGGGTCCAGCGTCCTGAGGTTCTTCCTCCTTCTGGTCTGTCCAGACTCTGCACTTTACTGGGGCAGGTTTTCGCTCCGCCCGCTTGGTGGCGCTTGGAGGGTGGCTCTGGTGTGGGCTTGGGCTGCAGTCCCAGGATTTTGTAGAATGCCTCGGGGTCATCTGCTGACGTCAGAGTGTGGGATGTGTCCCCCACTGTCACTGCTATGGACCCCTCCATTCCCCATCGATACTTTATGGAGCAGTCTCTGAGTTTCCTGGCCACCGGTGCTAGTTTCCGTTTCTCCACCAGTACGGAGAAAGGAATGTCTCCATAGATGGCTATGGTGCTGCCATCGAATTCTATGGCCCCCTGCGCTCTGGAGCGGCTCATGATTGCATTTCTGGCACTTACGTAGCGTGTTACCGCTATGACATCCCTGGTGGTCCCTTCTGGAGCTGTTGGGGATTTGCGGACTCTAAATGCTGAGGTTATGAGCGGCTGGGTGGCCCCCCTTTCAATTCCCAGGCTGTCTATGAGGCTCTGAGCGTATAGCAGCAGCCTCTCGTTGCCAATCGCCTCCGGGATCCCCCGGAACCAAATGTTCCTGCGCCTATGTCGAGTTTCTAGCACTGTCACAGTGCGGTTTAGTTTCTGTACCTGTGCGGTTAGGTCCCCCATTTTTGCCACAGTCTCTTGTAGCTGTGCCTCTCTGGCACCTTCCTTCTCTTCCAGGGCTCGGACTCTGGTGTGGACTCCATACTCTCCTGAGATCTTGCAGGAGTTTCTTTATGTCCCCCTTCGTGGAGGGAGCTGAGTCTTCATCAGACTCTGATGCAGTGGAATCACCTCCTGATCGTTGCGGTGTGGAGGGATCATCCTCCTCTGGGGAGTCTTCCGACCGTGTGGTTTCCACTCCGGCCTCGGGCGCCATCTTAGCTTGCAGTCGCGGTATGGGCCTCTCGAAGGAGAGCCGAATATCGGGTAATCGGGTCGTCTCCGTGTGCTGAGCTTTCCGATTTTTGCGCCCCATGGTTCTCTCTGGTGGGGGGTAATGTATCTGTCCGATTGTTTTCGGGTTTTTTTCGGCCAAAATAGCGTTTTTGCTGTAGTGCGATACGGAGCCTCTCACTTAGGCATCCGCTCAGTCTCTTGGTCGGCCACGCCCCCCCCAACATTACTATTTTGAGTAAAAAATCTTTTTATAGTAGCTTTCCTAACAAATTTATTGATGTCTAGAAATGCTTGAAAAGGTTTGAAAGAACTGGTTGGGGCATATTTAAGACCTTTGCTTAAGACTAAAATCTGAGTAGAGGTTAAAACTTTATGAGAAAGATTAAAAATTCCAAATTTTTTCTCATCTATCGTGGTTATTGTCTTTCCTTCCTTTCTCTTTTGTAATCTTCTGCCACCTCTCCCTCCTCTATACTTAGGCTTCTTTTCCTTGCTCTGGGTAGATATGGGGTCTGTGTATGAGGTAGGTTCTGTGTACGTATGTCTAAAAAATTCTCCTCAATCTCTGAGTCGACAGACAGTAGCTGATATCTATTGTTGTGGGTGTAGTTTGGTGGTGACTTTGGAGTATCTGAGTATTTATGACCGAATCTAGGCCTTTGTGGTCTGGGTGTGGGTGTAGAAGGTTGTGTATAGCTAAATTTGTTTGTAGTAGTGCGGTGAGGAAAATTTTTGTAATCTGGTGATTTGTGATGTTTGTGAGTTTGGTAGTTGGCTGATTTGTAATTGTGAGATATTCTATGTCTGTTTGGTGATGGATATTTTCTGTCATGATTATTTTGAAAATAAGTGGAAGGTCTTTGTCTAGTGTGGGGATAGTAATTTACTTGACGGTGACGGTGTGGTGGCGGTGGGGAAAAGTGATGTTGTGGTTTATTGTGGCGGTAAGAATTAGCGTGGTAAGTGTGTTCAAAGTATTGATTCTTATTCCTTATAGTGGATGTGTCGGTAGTGTATTTTTTGTGAACGTTATATGATTATATACTAGTAACTTGTGATGTACAATCTCTGTACACCATAATTTCCCACAACATTGGATGCCAAGCAGTTGAAATGATTTTAAAACAATCCAGCTCAATTCCAAATTCCCAAATTGACTTTATTATACAAGGTATTAATATTATACTCACCAACAATTATTTTTGGTTTGCGGACTCATTTTATATACAAAGGAAGGGTACAGCTATGGCCCCCAGTTATGCCAACCTCTTCATGGCAGACTGGGAATCCTCAGCTGTCTGGGGTGACCATGACTGGCGGGCAAACCTGGTTTCCTACTTTCGTTATATCGATGATCTGTTTTTTATTTGGCACGGTACCGATACATCTTTGAAATTGTTTTTAGAACATTTAAATATTAATGACAGGGGTATTGTTTTAACATCAGAATCTAGTAATGTGTCAGTCAACTTTTTAGATTTTAACATTTTTATTCAAGACGGACGCATTCAAACCAAAACTTTTTTAAAGAGGTCTACACAAACACAATTATAGACCAAACTAGTTGTCACCATAAACCTTGGTTGGATGGCATCCCAAAAAGCCAATTTCTTCGCCTCCATCGAAATTGCTCATCAACAGCTGATTTTAACATCCAATCTACTTCATTAAAAGCCATGTTTTTAGAAAAAAACTATAAAGCAGAAAAACTAAATAGAGCCTTGGAGGTGGTAAAAGAGAAGGAAAGAACGGAACTTCTAAAATATAAAGCTAAAAAAACAGATCCCCACAACTCCCTATTATTTTAGATTTTAACAACAAGAATAAAATTTAAAAAAAAATCATAAATAAACACTGGCACATTCTAAAACAGGACGACCTTTTAAAAGATCATGTTCCAGACAGACCTAATGTCATATTCAGAGGAGCCCCCAATTTTAGATCAATCTTGACTAAAAACTACACTAAAGAAAATAGACATCAAAAAGAACATTTTTTATCTAGGCCTAAAGGGTTTTTTAAGTGCAATAAATGTATTGTATGTAGAACCACAAAAAGCACTACAAATTCCAAATCTACCCATTTTTCTTCCACCACCACTAAAATCTCCTACCCCATAAAAGACTTTATTGGATGTAACACAAAAGGGGTCATATACCTTTTGGAATGCCCATGTGGATTACAGTACGTGGGCATGACCAAAAGATGTTTGAAAGTGAGACTGGCAGAACATTGCCGTAACATTAAAAGAGGCTATGAAGGGGCGGGGCCTGACTGTCATGGTGGACAGACGTGTATAGCTGGAGCTCCCTACTAAACCTGGCCAAAATGGCTAAAAATGCACGTCTTGACCACCCTAAAATACAGCATGAGACCTCAAGCGACTTACTAAAGCCAAGTCCCCACGGTGAACCGGTAAAGCGGCCCATGAGTGGACGATGGACAGCAGATTGTACCCGCAAGGCCCTCGGACCGGTGGGGGTGATCCCGGTCCACCCCTGGGGGTCTCCCCAGACAAAAAGCATGAGAGAAACGAGAGGCCTACCTAAAATGGCGGAAGCCATGCTGCCTTCCAGCAAGCACGAGGCCCAACAAGAACCCGGGTCCAACCTGGATTGCATTTTCGCCGAATTCTGGCTTAAGCTCAAACACCGGCTGCAACAACGGGTCCCTAGACCACCCAGCTCACGTCGCCACCCCAGACAGCCGCCATCCGATCCGAAGCAACAAATCGTAGCACCAGTGGCATCTAAAACCACACCATGGCGGCGGAGAGGAGAGCACACACCTCGCACACTCAAGGCGTCGAAGCAGAGGACACCGCAGAAGCCAAGCGCAAGCCCGCTACAAGCACTCACCGTATCAGGGATGACCCTACGCAGGCGGCAAGGTACAGCCAAACGACCCCACCAACTCCTGCCCACGTACTGGTCCCAGACAGAGACCCAGACACCTCGACAGTCACCCCCTGATCCTCAACGGCGGGGAGCTGTGCCAGCGAAACACTCGACAAAAAAAAAATGGCGTCGGAAAAGAAAGCGTGCACCTCGTACAGAACAACCCCACGGCAGAAACCGAGTAAGGGCCCGCTCCGGACACCCGCAGCCGCAGGATCGACCCCACGAAGGCACCAGGGTACCAACCGCCCCCACCCACTCCCGACCACTTACCGCACCCAAGGGGAGATCCACGGGCACCCACAGCAGGGAACGACGAGGCATCGGGTGAACCAGCCAGGACGCACGGCAAACCGAGACCCATGACCGGGAGACTGAATAGGTTGCATGGCACTGCACTAAGGGAAAGGATCTTACTAAAGCCGACCCGGTCAAAAAGGGACTCAATCCTGGGGAACCCCAGGGGACTTAATTGTGTTAACGTGCCCTGCACTAGATACGCAAAAGTTTAGTCTGCTTACTTAATTTCACTCTATGTATTTATCGTTCCACCGAACATGCAACATGGCATAGTGCTGCACAAATCAACAGCTACACAACAGACAAGGTAAAGGCTACACATAAGCAGAGAGTAGAGCATAACGTTGAGACACCGATATACAGAGAGCTCAGGGCCCTATGATGCAAACGGTCACACTGCAGGCATTACCACAGGATTAGACACCATGACAAGCAACTCAAGGCCACTCTAGTACTCACCCACAGATCCAGGCACTCTAACACTGCTCAGCAAGATATACTTTAACCTGTTATATGCCTAAGCCTGTTTAACCCTCACACTGCTCTTGAATTATGCGAACCCACCTAAACCTTACTAAATTGCTTCATCAGCTTGTTTCACCTATGTTGAACTTCTATTATATACATATATAAAAAAAAAAAAGTGCAAGACTTAACATATACCCTACTGTTTCAAATGTTAATGAAAAGCATGAGGAATGTCGTCGGGGCACCACATGCTCGCTTGTTATTTTTTCATGCACTGCAAAAATAAAGATTTAAAAAAAAAAGAGGCTATGAAAATCACTCAGTCTCCAAACACTTCATAAATCATAACAAAGATCCGACTCTTTTGAAAGCTATTGGTATTGAACAAGTTACCCTTCCTTGGAGAGGGGGAGATATCACAAATATTTTAGGGAAAAGGGAAATGTATTGGGTTTTTCAATTAAAAACCCTCTCCCCAAAAGGACTTAATGCTGAATTTGATCTTTTTAACTTTTTATAACAATTTATATTTCATTTTTATCACCTCTGCCCCTTTAAATCAAGTATATATATTTTTAGTGTAGCTTTTATTATTTTTCCATATATATATATATATATATTCATCTCATTATCTCCCTTCCCCTCTTTATTATATATATTAGATGCTTTTGTTTTATATTAGATTGCCCTGCTCCATTCCCTC
This sequence comes from Pelobates fuscus, assembly GCF_036172605.1. NCBI lineage: Eukaryota > Metazoa > Chordata > Amphibia > Anura > Pelobatidae > Pelobates > Pelobates fuscus. The sequence goes on from NC_086318.1 coordinate 365,650,487, forward strand.
TTTTGCTCTATTCATTTTTATTTATTTTTACCCATTATTATTTTTACCCACTACTTCTATATCTTTTGCATTCATTCTTTAATATTTTTTTTGTCCCCTTTATTTTTATATGTGTATAATTCCTCTCCTTTTAGTTTTATTACCAACCTATTTTTTAGCTATTTAGCATTAAGCCTTTTTCATTTTTTCCCACTACCATATTATATCCTTTTTTTTTTTTCTCAGTATAATATATAATAATCTTTTTTAACCGTTTTACTTTAAACAGGGGCGTGCCTCTCCGGACACTACATCCCCCATAATGCCTTGTGTCATAACACGTGACCGCGTGCGTTCGCGATCACGTGTCCCACATCCATACTGGCTACCATTGGACGGAGGTGTGCTCTCACAAGCCAGCCTCCGTCCAGACGTTACATCCTCTCCAAGTTCCATGCCATATCACGTGACCGCGAGCGATCGCGGTCACGTGTCCTTTACCCTTCCGGTCTCCCCAGAACGCCAACATACGTACTACACTTCCCAATAAGCATTGGGACGCACCATGTGATCGCGGTAGCTCGCGATCACATGACCATTTATTTTACTCTTTTTTAACACTATAACCACTCGTTTTTAATTGATTTTTATAGCATTCAGCTAATAATTCTATTATAAATCAATGCTCTTGTTACTTTTAAGTTATGTTTATGCTTTTTAACACTTCTGTATTACTCTCATTGTATTGATGACATCATTTTGGCGCCAAAATTCGAACAATCATGTATCTTTCAAGTCTATATAAGCTTCATGTTACCAGGTTATTGTATATTATTGCCAGTTGATAAAGCCCTGTGTGGCGAAACGCGTTTTGGCTAAATTTATATATATATTTTATATTTGTACTAATAAAGGAATATTGGCTTTTTTCATCATACATTTGCCATATACCTTTTATTTTTATTTTATCTTATAATTTTATATTATATTACTTTTTTCTCTCTTAACCTGGTTACACGTCATTTTGGAGCTGACCATTGTCCAAAGAATCCTAGGTGGGGATTATACCACCCACGCCATCATAGTGAGCAGTATATCCTGCTCATTCAAATGTGAGTACGTTCTCTATTTTTAAGTCTTACTCTTATATTTTATATACAGTGAGCACTATATTTTATTTCTCCTTTACTTCGAGGAATTACCCACATCTATGTCCCGCCAGTGGGGGATAAACGCCACTGAATGCTGATTACACTTGAGCAAGTACATGCTCTTGCATAGGTGAGTGAAATACCTCCCCTACACCCATTTTATTTTATTTTATTTACGCTAATACAGTCTGCACTATTGGAGTCTCCCTGTCTTTCTATTTGCATGCTCATCATTGAGTCAAGATTGCCTATACCATAGAAGATCCAGCGTTTTATTTGACTACAGTATCAAGTTTCCATCAGTCTATTGGAATCCACTACATATTGGGACTATTACGCTCATACTTATATTTATTTTACTGTGTATATATATGTGAGTAAATTTTATTTTTTATTTATTTATTTATTTATTTTTTATTTTTTTTCTCTCATTTTATCTTTTAATTGTACTATTTTTGTATAGCGCAACCTATTACTTTGTTTTTTCCTCCTGTAATCGCGATCACATGATGGAGATTTGCAGGATTTACTGAAGGGGGACTGCCTATGTTGTGGGATTTTTTGAAAATCATTATATAATATTTAAGTAGTGAATTGATGTGTGTACGCTCATCTTTTTTATGGATATAGTTTTGGACTTCCTGTCCTTTTAAACTGTTGATGTGTATTTAAAGGAGAAATTATTTCCTTACATTTCTTTGTATTTATTCATTAAACTCCCAAATGTCAGTAGCTTAAATTCAAATGGCAAAATTATGGCTGCTGATTACTTGTAAGTTGGAGATTTTGTCCATATCGGCTATTTATGCCTCACTTTTGTGATTTGGATTTTCATTTGATTCAAGTCAGAGTATCATGAATTAACCCCTGTAATGTCTTATTAAATAAGTGAATTATCACAAATGTCATAAATATTGTCTAACAAAGTCTGTGGATTTTCTCAAAAAACGACTTTTAGTCATTCTGACCTTAAAGTCTATGATGCTAAAAAATGGGATTTTGGAAGAAGCATCGTACAATATTTAACTAGTGAATTGATGTGTGTAACCTGCATATTTCTTTTTCCATTTGCAATTTTATAAATATTTTTTGTTTGTTGCTGTTAGCATGAGTAAGACACACAATGTACAAACAATTGGTAGAATAATATCCTTTTTTATATAGTAATTCCAGGCAGAGTCTTTTCAAAACCATGATTAACCCCTTAACGCCGTTACGGCGTTCCATGTCGTTGCGCTTTAAATGGGCTCTGAAGCCGTTGCGGTGGCATGGAACGCCGTAACGACTTTCTGCCCCAGGAGCCAGGAGCCAGGAGGTACTCACCTCCGCCGCGATCCTTTTCTGGAGGGCTGCCTGACAGCCCAGGCAGCCCTCCTACGGCAAATGAGGCCCCCGGGGGCCATGTGCTCTCTCTCAAAGAGCGATCACATGGCCCCCTGTAGCTGGCTATGGATTTGCCAGCAGGGGGGCTGTCTGAAATATCAGACAGTCCCCCTGCTGGTAGGAAGAATAAAAAAAAAAAATTAAACATGTGTAAAAATAAATTAAAAGTATTTTTTTTATATATATAATATGTATATATATATTATATATATATAATTATATATATGTAACGTCATACAAAGTGTATTTTAATACTAATATAAGTATATATATTAGCATTAAAATATACTTAGAATGACATTACATATATATAATATGTATATCTATTATATATATATATATATATATATATATATATATATATATATATAATAGATCTACATATATATATTATATATATATATACGTATAATTAAAATAATAAATAAAATAATAAAATAAATAAATAAAATATTGAAACAAAATTTAATATAAATTATATATCCATATGTAATTTCATTCTAACTGTATTTTGTTATTAATATATATATATATTGGTAACAAAATACACATAGAATTACATTCTATATATATATATCTATCTATATATAAAATACAAATAACCACAAATATATATATATATATATATATATATATATATATATATATATATATATATATATATATATATATAGATAAATACATATAATTACATACAAGATTACATTAGTATACACGTTGAATTTAAATACATATATATGTATATATATTAAAATTCTACATGTATATTTAAGTAATCTTTTAACATAATTATGTGCCTGACAACACAGGGAGAAAGTGCAGAGAATTTAATTCGCAAGCACTATATTTGACCCTGTAACTCTCCAAGACACCATAAAACCTGTACATAGGGGTTACTGTTTTACTCGGGAGACTCCGTTGAACTCAAATATTAGTGTTTCAAACTGGTAAATTATATTACAACGATGATATTTTAAGTAAAAGTGACGGTTTTTGCATTTTTTACAAATGAACTGCACTTTTATGGACTATATTATTGTTGTAATATGTTTTACTGTTTTAAAAAACTAATATTTGTGTTTAGTGAAGTCTCCCGAGAATAACAGTACCCCCCATGTACAGGTTTTATGGTGTTTTGGAAAGTTAGAGAGTCACATATAAGGCTTGCATTTCATTTTTTTCACATTGAAATTTGCCAGATTAGTTATGTTGCCTTTGAGAGCGTATGGTAGCCCAGGAATGAGAATTACCCCCATGGTGGCATACCATTTGCAAAAGTAGACAACCCGAAGTATTGCAAGTGGGGTATGTCCAGTCTTTCTTAGTAGCCACTTAGTCACAAACACTGGCCAAATATTCATTTTTTGCTTTTTTCACACAAAAACAAATATGAACGCTAACTTCGGCCAGTGTTTGTGACTAAGTGGCTACTAAAAAAGACTAAACATACCCCACTTTCAATACCTTGGCTTGTCTACTTTTTCAAATGGGGGGTAATGGGGGTAATTCACATTCCTGGGCTACCACACCGTCTCAAAGGTAACATTACTAATCTGGCAAATTTCAATTAGAAAATTGAACGTTCTATATTTGACCCTGTAACTTTCCAAAACACCATAAAACCTGTTAATGGGGGGTACTGTTGTACTCGTGAGACATCGCTGATTACAAATATGTGCATTTTTTTTGCAGTAAAACAGTATTATGACATTCACAGTTAAAATGGCAGACAGAAATACAAATTTAAAAATAAATCTTATTTTCTCACATTTTTTTAAATTTTATTCATAATAAATTATGTTCCATATATGAATAGTTATTGATAAATTAAAGCCCTGTTTCTCCTGAACAAAATGATATATAGTAAGTGTGGGTGCACTTAATGTGACAGCGGTGAATTACGGCTGAACAGACATATAGTGCAAATTCCAGTTTTTGTTTACGTTTTCTTTTGATCAGAACGTGCACTATTGACTCTGTCCTGAAGGGGTTTAGTTTACAAGAGTGCAGACAGTTGTTTGATAGAATATTTAAGAAACAGCTTGGTTCGGTAGAGGATATTCACTGAAATTGTGCATTGTTGCAGTATGCCATACATATTGTCATAACAGAGGTTGCTGTAACATATTTCATATTAACAAAAATTAACAATAACAGAAGAATAAGAAAGATTGCTGATATGCAATGAAATGATTGGTCTAGTTTCGAGTATAGATTAATGAGCTTTGTCCCATGCCTAAACACAGGGGCGTATTAGCCGCGAGGCAAACAAGGCATTTGCCTTGGGCGGCATTTTCCAGGGGGCGGCAAAAAAAGCCGCCCCCAAATGCCCAAGGCAAATGTCTTGTTAGCCTTGCGGCTAACAGACATGCCGGCGGGCTGCTGGGCGATCGGGCGGCACTGCCTGGCGGGCGGGCGGGCGGCCGGCGAGGGAGCACTTCCCCTGAGCTGTCTGCTCAGCTCCCTCGCCAGCCGCAGAGTGAGGCTGGGAGGCGGAGCCGGAATATGACGTCATATTCCGGCTCCCAGCCTCACTTGCGGCTGGCGAGGGAGCTGAGAAGACAGCTCAGGGGAAGTGCTCCCTCGCTGGCCGGCCGGCCGCCAGGCAGTGCCGCCCGATCGCCCAGCATCCACTGGACCACCAGGGAGGAAGAGACACCCCCCCCTCCCAGCATTCCCAAAGGTAAGGAGGCTGGGGGGGGGGTGTTAAATTAAAAAAAAATGTGCTAAAAATAAATAAAAAAAAATGTGTTAAAAATAAATTTAAAAAAGTGTTAAAAATAAATTTAAAAAAAAAATGTGTTAAAAATAAATTTAAAAAAATGTGGTAAAAATAAATGTAAAAAAAAGTGTTAAAAATTAATTTAAAAAAATGTGTTAAAAATAAATTTTAAAAAATGTGTTAGTGTGTGTGTCTGTTAGTGTGTGTCTGTGTCTGTTAGTGTGTGTGTCTGTTAGTGTGTGTGTGTGTGTCAGTGTGTGTGTCTGTTAGTGTTTCTGTCTGTGTCTGTTAGTGTGTGTGTCTGTGTCTGTTAGTGTGTGTCTGGGTCTGTTAGTGTGTGTCTGTGTCTGTTAGTGTGTGTGTCTGACTGTGTGTGTCTGTTAGTGTGTGTGTCTGACTGTGTGTGTCTGTTAGTGTGTGTTTGCCTGTGAGTGTGTGTTTGCCTGTGAGTGTGTGTTTGCCTGTGAGTGTGTGTGTATGTTAGTGAGTGTGTGTGTCTGCTAGTTTGTGTCTGCTAGTGAGTGAGTGTGTGTCTGTTAGTGTGTGTCTGTTAGTGAGTGTGTTTGTCTGTTACTGAGTGTGAGTGTGTCTGTTAGTGGGTGCGTGTTTCTGTTAGCGATTGTGTGTTTCTGTTAGCTAGTGTATGCGTATCTGTCAGTGAATGTGTGTGTGTGTATTTAGAATGCGGGGCGGGGGGAAAGGTTGGGTGGGGGTGGCGCGGGGGGAGGGGGGTGCCTGAGTTTTGTCCTGCCTAGGGCAGCACAAAACCAGGATACACCACTGCCTAAACACCCTTTAAAAAGGCAACCAGGAGGTGCCGAAACGTTGGGGGGTATTAGGGGCTCGTGTTTCTGCCATACTAGGCTTGTGAGAATTGTGGTAATTAATACGGTTTGCTTTCTTTTGCATTTATATTGTCACTTTGTATTTTGCTTTATGTTTGTTGTACCGTATATTGGTCTGATTTAAGTATTTTCATAACTCTATATAGTGATTGTAGTGTGCACTCTCTTTTTGTTATATAAGACATATGTTCACACACTCTGATATCCCTAATGGTATCTAATATCCCAGTCACGTTGTGTAGTTTGTTCCAATATGTGACTATGGTTTTCTTGGTCTCAAGAAATACAAAGCATAGCAATTGTTTCTGGAGTTTGGCCATGTATGGTGGGAACACATGAAGTAATGTCATTTGTGAATTAGGGGTTATTTGGATCACTGTCAAGGTATGTACCATACCAAATACCTTACTCCTTAAGGGCATAAGATGTGGACAGGTCTACCACACATGCAGCATAGTTCCCCTCTCTCCACTTGTCCTCCAGTACACGCCTCTCGTCTTTTGTCCAAGGTGGTGTAATCTTGCAGGCACCATGTACCATCTTGCTATAATACATGTAATATCTGTAGCACTGTTGCCATCACTTTATTACTACAAGGATCAAGATATACACTGGGGAAGTGTCACCCCACAAATTGACACTAGGTGCATAACATTAGAGCCAAGGACCTAGAGGCTTTAAATTAGGTGAGCATCCATTTTTTTAAAATGATATCCATATTGATACCGGAGAAACTGACGGAAGCCAAGCACAGAGAGATGGACACAGGTTTCTTCAGGAAGGAAGAGATCTTTATTCGATTCACCGACCGGGACTCAGAGGGACTAATGTCACCAAAAACAGCTAAAATCTGAGCCCTGATCGTACAGTGTAGGCACCTTATATAGACATATAGCTCCTCCTATAATCGGTTCAACCTACATGTACTCTAACCCAATCAACAGAATAGAGACTAAATTCCTGTTTGACCACATGGCTTGCCCAGCACAATGGAGGAGGGGAATACTCGTATATCCTGTATTCCTGCACTTGCTCCTTACACTACTGATTGTATCGTTGCCACGTGCAACCAACCGACCGATACATCAGCATATGCACATGCACATACCACGTGGCAATCTCGACCTACTAAATTTATTTTTACCGAGATTCCACCACAATATTAGATATAAAACTATGTCAGACATACTGTCCTATTGTGGTATTCCTGTGTTTTCTCTGAATTACAGGTCTCCAGATAGAAGAGAGGTGGGGTGCTACCTGGAAAGGCACAAATATGCATTAAGTGAGACTACATCTTGTGGCTCAATTACATGTGAGTGTGTTTACATCCCATTATTCATTATTACCAAGGACTGTTACCATTTGCATTATTTTATGTTTTCGCAGTTTTTATCTTTTATATGCTGCTGTTTTAACATAACTATTGTACTGCATAATATAAGGGGGTAATATTCTCCTTCCCAAACAGTGAGGTAGGGAACTAGACTCTTGGAGAATGTTTTATAGTAAAAGGCAAAAAAGCTGTCCAGGTCTGGAATTTTCAAAGTAGGTTGTTTTACAAACAATCTCTTCCTCTGTAATATGTCCCTCTAGTTCAGGGCTGCCTAACAGGTAGCTCCCCAGATGTTTCAGAACTACAACTCCCATGATGCTTTGCATGCCTTTAGAATTCATTTAGAATGACAAAGCATCATGATAGTTGTGTGTGAGTGTTTGACTGTCAGTGTGTGTCTGTCAGTGAGTATCTGCCTGTGTGTGTGTGTGTATGTATGTCAGTGAGTGAATGTCTGTGTGTGTATCTGTCAGTGAGCGAGTGTATGTCCATCAGTGAGTGTCTGTCTGTGTGTGTATGTGTCAGTGAGTGAGTGTTTGTCTGTCAGTGAGTGTCTGTGTGTGTGTGTGTCAGTGAGTGACTGTCTGTCAGTGAGAGTCTGTGTGTGTGTGTGTCTCAGTGAGTGATTGTATGTTTTTCAGTGAGTGTCTGTGTGTGTGTGTCAGTGAGTGTGTCGTTAGTGAGTGTGTGTGTCTGCCAATGCATGTCTGTCAGTGAGTGACATGAGGGGGCGGCAAAATGGATCTTTGCCTAGGGCAGCAAAAATCCTTGCACCGGCCCTGTTTGGTTTCAGTATTGCCTATGTTTGATATTGCTTTGAGTTTAGTATAATAACCATACAAACATTTTAAACGTAATTGTGTATGAATATTGTTTTCAATTTTTTTTTAACTTAATTGAGTCTGACTTTTCTTTTCAGCCAGTGTGTGTGCTTGATCTTTTGTGTATTTGTTAAGGAGAGTCTATTTGTGTACATTTATATATGTATATCCTGCTCTTTGCATATGAGATTACTACTATGTAAGGTTAATATAACACTTTATATTAATCAGATTTGGTGTTATAATGTGATTTATATGATGACCTTCTTCGATAGACTTTCCATCAGTCTCCAGTCCTTTAAAAAAATCATAAAAAACTCACTTCTTCAGGAAAGCATATAAACTAAACTGCTAACAGCTTCCCCTTCCTGTACCCTGATTCCTCTCCTGCAACTGTGCAAAAAATAAAACCCAAAAAACAAGCCCTCGGTGAATACTATCGTAGCAATCTTAGTTTTCTACTCTAGCGTTACCTTTTCTGTCACTATACCCCACTCCCTCTAGCATGTAAGCTCACTGAGGCCCTCTGTCCCTGTGCCTCCATCTTGTCTAGTTTTACCTACGTGTTTGTCAGGCCACCCATTGTACAGCGCTGCAGAACCTGTTGGCACTTTATAAATAATAATAGAACATTTTATGGTGGGACATTGGGCAAATTTGGGGCGGGGACATTGGGTGAAGGTTGAGGTGGGCAATAGAAGGAGCTATGGTGGGACTTACATTAAAATATAGGAGGGAGGTTATCAAATTTTAAGGTCCTGCTCATTTGTCACCTAGCAACATCCCTGCCATAGAGTTTAGCTGGTGGCACACTGCCACTCACTCTATGTAGGCATGCATGGCTGGTCACCAGGGCCGGCGCGTCCATAAGGCGGCACAGGCGGCCGCCTTAGGGCGCACGGGCTCTGGGGGCGCAAGATTTCAGTGACCGGCAGGAGGGAAAGCTCTCCCTCCTGCCGGGCCACAATCACGGCCCCCGGTGCGGCGTGCAGCTGTGCTGTAATCAGGCACGGCGAGGGAGCTCTAACCTCTCTGCTCTGCTCCCTCGCGCGCTGTCTGCTGATACCGCGGGAGCCGGAATATGACGTCATATTCCGGCTCCCGCGGTATCAGCAGACAGCGCGCGAGGGAGCAGAGCAGCGAAATTAGAGCTCCCTCGCCGCCCCTGATCTCAGCACAGACGCACGCCGCCCAGCAGCCCCACTGGACCCCAGGGAAGGATTCAACATCCACACCAGCTCTCCAGGTAGGGAGGCTGGGTGGAAAATATTTATTTATAAAATAATTAGTGAGTGTATGTGTGTGAGTGTATGTGTCTGTGTGTGTGTGTGTGTGTGTGAGTATATGTGTCTGTGTGAGTGTATGTGTCTGTGTTTGTGTGTGTGTGTGAGTGTGTGAGTGTCTGTGTCTGTGTGTGTGTGTGAGTGTATGTGTGTGTGTGTGTGTGTGTGTGTGTGTGTGAGTGTATGTGTCTGTGTGTGTGTGTGTGTGTGTGTGTGTGTGAGTGTGTGAGTGTCTGTATCTGTGTGTGTGTGAGTGTATGTGTCTGTGTGTGTGTGAGTGTATGTGTCTGTGTGTGAGTGTATGTGTCTGTGAGTGACAGAGTGTGTGTCTGTGAGTGACACAGTGTGCGTCTGTGAGTGACAGTGCATGCGTCTGTGAGTGACAGAGCGTGCGTCTGTGAGTGACAGAGCGTGCGTCTGTGAGTGACAGAGCGTGCGTCTGAGAGTGACAGCGTGTGTGCGTCTGCGAGTGACAGAGTGTGTGCGTCTGTGAGTGACAGAGTGTGTGCGTCTGTGAGTGACAGAGTGTGTGCGTCTGTGAGTGACAGAGTGTGCGTCTGTGAGTGACAGAGTGTGTCTGTGAGTGACAGTGTGTGTCTGTGAGTGACAGCGTATGTCTGTGAGTGACAGCGTGTGTGTGTGAGTGAGTGCGTCTGTGTGTGTGCATGTGAGTGTATGAGTGTGTCTGTCAGTGTATGATGAGTGTGTTTGTCAGTGTATGAGTGTGTGTCTGTCAAATCAGTGAGAGTATGTTTGTCATTGAGTCTTTGTGTGACTATCAGTGTGTCTGTCAATGAGTCTGTGTCTGTCAGTGACGTCTGTATGTTTGTCATTGAGTGTGTTACTTTCAGTGTGTACTTGCCAATTCCCACATATATTCAGTTTTAGAAAAAATATGAGTTTGCACAAAATTAACAGCATAACCTTAGAATCCCAATAAATAATACTTGATAATAAACAATATTAATCTGCTTCCAAGTCCAGTATAAATGTTGTGATCTCTTTACACAGATTACCAGCCATAATAGGATTAAACCATCCAGTAGATTAATTTCTTCCAATGTTCCAGCCAGTGTTAATTTTGGCACCAAATTTCTATTCAGTTTTAGTCATAGTCTTTTGACTAAAAAGCCATTTTAATCGTATTTAAGTCATCTGAATTGTTTGAGTTTTAGTCTAGTCTTAGACGATTAAATCTCCACTGATGGGTTTTGTTAAAGTCTCTATCTGTCTCTTTTTCCCCTTCCCCAGCCTCTATGTGCCTCTTTGTGTCCTCCCAGCCCCTCTAGGTGTATCTCTCCCAAGCCCTGGTGTGTCTCTTTTGCCCCTTCCACAGCCCATCTGTGCAGTGTTAATTTTTGCGGCAAATTTCAATTTAGTTTTAGTCATAGTGTTCTGACTAAAAAGCCATTTTAATTTTAGTAGTATTTAAGTCATCTGAATTGTATTCGTTTTAGTCTAGATGTAGTCGACTTAATCTAAAAAAAAAAAAATGTGTCTACTAAAATTTGGCTAAAATTGTTAGTTGACAAAATGAACACTGGTTCCAGCACTTGATAGGTTAAATTCAAATTTGAAATAAACAACCAAAGAATCCTCTTTCCAGTATTCCAGCACTTAAGGAGTTAAGTACCATATCAATAATCTCTACAAGCAAAAACGGCTTAAATATAGCTGGATAAAAGCCACCACCATAAACCTCTAAAAGATATTGTTGTGGACCAAACCAAGTGTTTGATGATTTGAATATCTGCCCCATACCAAATTATTTATATTTAATGCGTGCACGCCCCTAAAGTAAATTCACACCGGACACAAGTTTCTGGTTGCTGAAAGAACTTCAGGAATGTTTATTCAGGGGGCCGGCATGCCCCTTATAAAGCAAGAATACATCATATGCAAAACTATAGATAACAGAGAAAATACATCAATAATTGGTTAGGCGTTAAGTGTTTTATCTAATGCACATCCCACAAGGCGTGATGTCACTGTCATCACAGGATTTTACTTCGGATTCCAGCGCCATCTTGTTACACAAGGTAGTTAGTCGATGGGAGGGGTTGCCTCTAGTAGCCATTTTGAGTAAATATTGAATATGAGTATGAGTAATTAGGCATTTTACTAATTCTAATTTGTGTCCATAACAAGATATGTTCACCTTATCTGGGGCTCACTCTCAGCCCCTCATATAGAAAAGTATATGTAGTGGTTTTATTCTGCTTCGGGGTTTCCTATTGAAAAATAAAAATCCAATTTGATGAAGTGAGCCCGGCACACACACCCTTAAGTGCCGACTCTCACCTGCTAACGGAAATATAACCCACCCCAGGTTATTTTAGAGGCTGGGGAGGAATTAGAGAGGTTAGGAAACAGGTTTGAGGAATTTGAGGCGCTGAGTTTTCCGATACAGATACACTGATTCAATGAATCTCTGTGAGGAGATGCTGACTGGCACAGCGTTTTGCTGTTCATGCAGAATAGCTTCCCAATGATTTCCTATGGAAAAGGATCATCAAGAAGCATAAAAAAAGTCATGAAGGCTGTGCCAGGTGGGCCAGGCGCGGCGAGACCAGGATGGCATGGGAGAAAAGGTGAGTAAAATATGTTTTTATTTTCCACAGAGAGGGGGCCGTTTACCTAAACAGCCACTTTAGCAGGAATGCATGTTTCCCTTGTCCTTCATTAAACACCCATCCATAGCTTCTGCTGATTTATACTTGTTCAAACGTGACATAATTGGAGCACTAAGGAACACTAAGAAAGCTCTCTCTATTGGTGCTTGCAACACCCAACATTAAAGCAGAATGGTCCTGAGAGAGTGTGCCTGCCGCATGCTCCACCACTTCCATGTCCAATGGCAATATCACTTTACAAGCAATAATCTGCTATTTCTGCTCACATATGGGTAGGCAAGTTCAGCCTGTTGATCTGTATGTATCTATTCAAAAATATTCCTCTCACTTTCTTTCTCTCTAGCAGAAACTGAACATTACATTCAGAAAAGTGGTTGAATTAGCACATGGGTGTCCATGTGAGCAGTAACGCCGCGCCAAGGCTTCAACCCTTGTTACTGGACATTCACACACCTTTCACATCTCTTTTCACTCACTGAATCACACACCTTTCATTTCTCAGTCATAACCAATACAAGATGCACACACAAACTCTTACACAACCATCAATTTCTGTCTCTCTCTAGCAGAAGCAGGACATTACAGTGAGAAAAATGGTTGAATTAGCACATGGGTGTACATGTGAGCAGTAACGCCGCACCAAGGCTTCAACCGCTGTTACTGAACATTCACACACCTTTCGCATCTCTTTTCACTCACAGAATCACACACCATTTATTCCAAATTCATCAACAATGCAACACATACACACAAACACACTTTCATCAATCCATCCACCCACCAGGCATCAATTGATCCATCCATCTACCCCCTCTCACACATATCTCTTCACTCACTTAATCACCTATAATTATTTTTTCTTTAAATTAGTGGAACTAATGTAGAGAGGACTGCGGTGCAAGAAATTGTTTTGGACAGGTGACAAAATAAAATATTGCACCACAGTCCACTTTACATTAGGGGGGGCCTTCCCCCAGCACAAGGGTGGCCAAAAGGTAGATTCCCATCTGTCATGCATCTCCCACAGCTACAATTTGACCATCCATGCTGGGTTTACTTTGTGGAAATTTTTTGTGTGTTTGAATGTACGCTTATTTTTTGTATGGAGTGTGTGTAAAGTGTTGGCATTTGAATGCAGTTGTGTATTTGTATATATTATTGCCTCTTGGAAGCAGTGGCATACTTGTGTGCAGTGTGTTTGAATACAGGGGTGTGGGTGAGGTCTTTGTGTTTGAATGATTGGGTATATTTGTGTGTAGATTTGGTGTTTGAATGTAAAGGTGTGTTTGTAGACAATGTTGGTGTTTTAATACAGGGATATGTTTGCATGTAGTGTTGGTGTTTGATTGCAGGGGTGTGTTTGTATGTAGTGTTGATGTTTGGATTTGAATGTTTGATATATGCACACATACACACTGACACGTACATATACACATACGCATTGAAACACATATGCACTCATATACCATCACTGATACACACACACTGACACACACACAAATACAGCCACACACAGATAAACAAACATACTGGCACACCCACACAGACAGGGCCGACCTTATTTTATAAGTCCCATTCCCCCTCCTACAGTGTGTATCAGAATACAGAAAAAATATTGAATTGTATTATGTGTGTGTCAATGTGTTTGAATGCAGGGGCATATGTATGTCTAGAGTTTTTGTGTGTGAATGTAGAGACTAGTGTGTGAAGGGTTAATGTACTTAAAAGGGTGTGTGTGTGTGGATGCAGGGGTGTTTTTTATGGTGTGGAACTTTCTGTATGAACTAAGTGGCAAATTTGTACCCCTCATGGTCTGTAGCCACTTCCAAACTCCAATAGTTAGTAGCCCATTAATGTCCATCAATGTCCCATAGGGAGTAGCCCTTTCTTCTCCCCTACTTGTTATTGGTAGAAGCCTATTCTTTGCTCTTGGTAGTTAGTAACGCATTTCTCCCCCCTCATAGTTAATAGCTAATTCAAAGCTTCTCCCTCAAAATAGCTGGCAACCATTCTCCTCACACCCATTAGTAGTATCCCTTTCTCTCCAGCATAGATAATATCCACATTCTATCCCCCATAAATAGTACTCCATTCTCCTCCTCTCCCCCATAAATATTACCCCAACCCCCCAAAGGTAGTATCCTATCCTCTCCCCCATAGGCAGTATCCCATCCTCTCCCCCATAGGTAGTATCCCACCGTCTCCCCCGTAGGTAGTATCCCACCGTCTACCCCGTAGGTAGTATCCCGCCGTCTCCCCCGTAGGTAGTATCCCACCGTCTCCCCCGTAGGTAGTATCCCACCGTCTCCCCCGTAGGTAGTATCCCACTGTCTTCCCCGTAGGTAGTATCCCACCGTCTCCCCCGTAGGTAGTATCCCACCGTCTCCCCCGTAGGTAGTATCCCACCGTCTCCCCCGTAGGTAGTATCCCACCGTCTCCCCCGGTAGGTAGTATCCCACCGTCTCCCCCGTAGGTAGTATCCCACCGTCTGCCCCGTAGGTAGTATCCCACCGTCTCCACCGTAGGTAGTATCCCACCGTCTCCCCCGTAGGTAGTATCCCACCGTCTCCCCCGTAGGTAGTATCCCACCCTCTCCCCCGTAGGTAGTATCCCACCCTCTCCCCCGTAGGTAGTATCCCACCCTCTCCCCCTTAGGTAGTATCCCACCCTCTCCCCCGTAGGTAGTACACCAGTCTCTTCACCAGAGGAATTACAGCTTTCTACTCTAATCACACCTATAGATAGTCATTGATTCTCCTCCTTTCTCCCACCCTACCAGCCATTGAGGATGAAGCTATCCCCTGTACCTGCTTGAGAGCCTCCTGAAGTTTGTGCAGTCCTTCTTAGGGCAACTCTGCGCGGCTCGAGCTGCCGTTTGTCTGATGACATCAATTCAGTCTGCCACATGGAGCTGCCCTGATCAGGTACCGCAACCATTTCCCCGGCACAGGCTCTGCTCCTGGAACCTCTGCCGGCTTCATTTCAGCCCCAAGAGCTGTGTCAGACGCTGGAGTGTTAATTTTTCCATGGCGCCATGTGTGGCCACACAGCTCGAACACCCCAAAGACCAGCCCTGCACACAGATACACACGTTGGCACACACACACACACTGGTATACATTGATACACATATATCAATACTATAGTTGTAATTTACATTATCCCGCGCGGTATGTAAGCTGGGTGAAGTTAATAATTTCCTCCCAGCGCTGGATGCCGACATTAAAGGGGCCGGGTCATGCTGCTAAATGGGTGGACTACCCGATGGACCCCCAAACCCTGCAGGCACTGGTGCAGCCACACCAGCTACAGTGGCGGTAATTTTGCCACTTATTTAAACCCATGTCTGGGTTATCTTTAATTTAAAAGTTACTGGCTGAGTTATTGGAAATGTCACGCTTTTCATTTGTTTAAGAGCAGGGGCTTTCCACGAATCATATTAGCCCATTACTTCCAAATGGACTGAGGGGCAAGACAGGCATTACATATTTACTAGACCTGGGCATCCCTTGTAGTGTAAATTTTAGATGGATTTGGCATACTACAGAGCACCTTACTATTAAGGAAAAGTATTTCCACTGGCACATAGTGCTGGTGGCGAAGAACTCCTGGTAGTTTAATTATTCGAATAGGCACCTACTTACAGGGCCAGACTAGGACAATAATTCGGCCCTAGCATTTTAAGGCAGAGCAGCTCAATAGGAGTCATCATTGGCACGTACTGACCCTAAAGTGGGCATGTCAGGACATTTCCCCTACAGGGCTGCCCATTTGCAGGGCCCTAAAAATGAGCACTCACTTGGGCAAAAACGTCCTGTGTTTGACACAGTGAAAGCTATTCTAATGATACATGTCTTTTGTGTTTGCTGGTGACTTGTCTCTGGTTTCCCCATGAGTGGGGCACAAACCAAAGATCATAAGAGTGACAGTGTTAAAACAGGGTAGAGTGTGTGTGTATTTGTATGTGTATACAGAAGAGACTACATGTGATGTTGTATCCATATGGAGGTTGCTTATGGTGTTAATGTGTGTTGGGTAGGCTGCATATGGTGCAATGTGCATGTGGGATTGTGTGTATGTCTGTGTGGATGGGGCTGTTCGCAGTCTAGTGTGTGTCTGGATAGTGCAGCAGTGTGTGCCGGTTGTGTGGGGAATAGGGTTGTAGTGTATTTGTAGATAGGGATTATACAGAATGTGTAGAGGGGGTAGGGAATGTAATGTGTGTGTGTGTGTGTGTGTGTGTAGAGGGACTCTAGTATATGGGAGGATATGGGCTATACTATGTCTGTGGTGGATAGGGGGTGCACTGTGTGGGAGTAAGGGACTTTGTTGTATAGGGTAAGGCTGCACTATGAGAGGTAAGGAGTAGTAAAGAGGTGTACAGTAAGGGTTATGGGTGCTGCATTGTGTAGGGTAAGGGGTTGCACTGTGGGGTTGTAAGGGACTGAGGGTTGCACTGCGGGTATAATGGGCTTTATTGTGTGGGTAAGGGGCTAAACAGTGGGTTGGTAAAGGGCTTTATAGTGGGGAGGGGTAGGGGATTGCACTCAGGGGCTAAGGGGCTACACAGTGAGTGGGTAAAATCCTGTATTGTGAGGGGCTACTGTGAGGAGTAAGACTGCTCTGTGGGGGTGGTAAGTGGCTGCATTGTGGGTGATAAGGGGCTGTACAGTGGGGGGAATGGAGACTGTACTGTGAGGGATAAGGGCCTGCACAGTGGGGTGATAAAGGGTTGTATAGTAGTGGGAAAGGGGCTGCACTGTGGGGTTTAGGGGCTGTACTGTGGAGAGGTGCTTAAAATATTAGCATACAGTAGTAATTCATTATATTAATTTGTTACGATCCCCTCTCTTTGACTTACCTTGGGCCAGGGATGGGAATAATGATCCCCAGTGGTCCTCTTGGGCGCACTGCACCAGCAGCGGTGCTCTTTCGTTGCTTTGGTAACCCACAGCAATGCTCTGATCACTTCAGGGAGCATTTCACTGCATGCTCCCCTGCAGTACATAGGCTTGATCTCCCTGACTACTGTGGAACCCTTTCTTTGCCGACCGCGCAACTTTCTCCTTGCACTCCGACGTGGAGGGGCCGGCAGGGAGAGGATGTGATCTCCCTGGTCGGCCCCAGTTCATGGCCACTGTGACCCATCAGCATTTGCCCTGTTTTCCTGATGGCCAGTCCGGGCCTGCCTACTTACTGAAGTTTAGGGAAACTGAGACTGTGCAAAAACAATTTTTTTTTAATTCTAAAAATTAGAATCAAAAGAAATGTGGGGCATTTTAAATTAACGTTGACCTAGTATTAAAAAAAGCAGTGCGGCAGCTAGCTTTGTGCAGCTTCTTTCCATCACAGTCAGTTTGTAAGAAAAAATGCAAAATCAAATAAAAAATCACAGCAGCCAGTTACTTTCACTATTTGCCGCTAAAACCAAATTAAATGAAATCTAACTCACAGCAGTTTACTTCACTGCTGATTGTGAATGAAAAAAAATGACACAACCAGTTAATTCACTGCCTGTGCAAAAAATAAAACCTAATACTGACAGAGCAGTTACCCCACTGCCTGTATAGTTAAAAGAAAAGAAAAGAAAAACACTGACAGAGCAGTTACTTCACTGCCTGTACAGACAAACACAATCCAAATCTCACTGACACAGCCAGTTACTTCACTGACTGCACAAATCATAGTTTAAAAGAAAGTAAACACTGACTGTGATATTGATGTTACAGCACTATCGCTTTCTAGGTAAACGAAAGGTGACTGGATTACAACTAAAACGCTGGACAGGTCTACCCTCATCCCTTTCAGCTTGGAGCTCTCTACCCACAGCCCAGGAGACAACGTAACGCCGTAACTTTACCTTTTCTTCACGGTCCCTCGTTGTCAGGGAAAGAGATGTTGAAGAAAATTCACAATGCTGCAGTAGGCTAGGAGAGGGTGTTAAAAGAAAATCCAAGAAACTGCCTCTGTTCTGGTGGAATAGATGGAGTAAATGCTTCGTATCGAGATGTTAGGGTCTCCTGTATTACTCGTGATATTAAGCTCTCCAGTGGTGGCTATAAAGAGAAGACATAAGAAGTTACTGTAGTATTTACACATTGTACAACAACTCCAATAAGAGTTACCATTCCTAGAAAGCAGTATAAGAACACCAATACGGATGTAAAAGATGGCGGAGTGAGATTGCAGAATGCCAAAAGCTATATGGATAAACTGGTGTAATTTTCCTATTATCACAGTGTTCTAGCCATAGTGCCAATGAACAAAAGGAAAAATGAAAGGCTAGATTGCTTCAAGAAACACTATAGTGTTAGGAATGCAAAACTGTTTTCCTAACACTACAGTCTCCCTATGCTTCCACTGCACCCAGGCCATGAGCACTTACCTGATTCCAGCGCTAGGGTCCCTGGGTGCTGGATCGGGGTCCTCTTTCTTCGACCTCAGTGTGATCTGGAAACCTAATGTGGATTAACAGTGAGCACCACCCCAGCATTAGGCCTTCCACACCGTGCTTTCCTATGAGGTTTTCCAAGATAGTTGGGTACAAAGGGACAGGCACAGCTGTTTGGTTAGGGACAGCAGTGTATGGATATGGCTGGAGTGGACACTTTAGAGCTTGCAGTGCTGCCAAGTTTAGATATTGTTTGTGTTTCTGGGCTAATTACCCCATAATACTCAGATATACATAGTCCCAATCACAACCAGTAATCCACGGTCACACCATATTAGCCCTTTGATTGTCCCTCTTATATTTTCATAAACTAGTCACTCATTTTGTTACATTGATTTTTCTGGTCTCTGTTTGAAGTTTCCGTATACTTACTGTTCTTAGCACAAAGGGGGGATCTAGCCTGCCAGCCTCCAGCTCATCCCAGTCAATGGACTGGAAGAAAGGATGGAATCGGATGCTGCTAGCTGCCCCCAAGCGCTGAGATGGATTTTTGCACAGGAGCTGCAAATGGAAGAGTAGAATGTCAACAATAAAACTGCCACTGCCTTTGTTCATTTACTAAAACACATGCAAACACAATATAGATATCTGTAAATCTGTATGCAGTATCACAAGGTTAAAGGGACATTCTAAGAATCAAAGGTGCAAGATTATTACTAGTACACTCGCTTTTATCTCCACTCGACTTCATATGTTGAATGCAGTGTTTAAGGTTCTCCTGCTCTCAATAGGAGACACTACCTAACCCAGCATCAGTTCCCGATTCTCTCTAGTTTTAGTCATTTTATCACTGTGTTCTTGATTGTTTAGTTGTGTATATATTTCATTCCCTGAAATCCCCTCCTTAAATATTATCCTGTCTTATACGACTTTAAGGAATCTTCCCAGCTATGGACTGCTGGTATGAGCTATAAGCATTTGACTGAATTAATATATCTTTTATCTTTTTTTTTCGATATTACCATATATAGACACCATTGTCATTTATGGCCATTCCGTGTCACTCTTTGTTAATAGTTTTCTATAAATATATGTTCTCTTTTTTTTTAACTGTGCAAAGAGTACGTTTTTCATAGAATTGTTATCTTTTTCAGGACATTAATCTAGACTGCCGGATCATACACACCTTTTTCACGAGATCTTTGACCTGTTTTCTTTGACACTCAGGGTGGTCTGTGGTGTCATGAAGCATTGTTTGGGCAGCATTTGGATTTTTTGGAAATGCTCTCTTGGCCAGTTTATGAAGGATTAGACCATAGGCCCACCAATCTACTGCAGCATTGTATTTTCTTCCTTTCCGCATCTGCCAACATAATTTCAGAAATTATTAGTCAAGTGTTTCCGTACAGGAAAGAAGGTATTACTGTCAAATATAATGCTGTTCTCATCGTCTGCCTATTAAAATAGGAAACTTATAAAAAATATATATTTCACTACAAATGTGCAATGATTCGGAGCAATATGACTGGTTGGGAAAGTATAGACAATCACTGAAGGTGTTTTTCAATTTTAAAGAATTGTCTTTAAAGTTTGCAGGACCTAGCCAAGCACTGTTGCCATCAGCCATAATAAATAAAGATGTTAACCCATGCTTATTATAATATCAACCATAATACCTTATTACAAAGGAGAATAACATGAGCATTGATAGAAATGTTGAATTCTAGTTCTTCATCTTCATAGCTATAAAGATCTGTTTAGCTACAGAGTGATTGTTGCTCTTGGTGAGGTGTAATATGATCAAGTCATGTAGCCTCAAACCCAAACAGTAGCCATGGTCAATCCTACCTCTGGAGCCATATAATCTACAGTGCCTGCGTAACCCTTTGCTTTCCTCTTGCCGTGCATCTCCAGCGCCAGACCAAAGTCGCCTATCCTGATGTGACCCGCTTCATCCAACATGATGTTCCTTGGCTTTATGTCTCTGTAGAGAGAAATATCATACGATTTATAGTTTATTGAAGATCTGTCATAAACAGGTCGTTTACATGGCTTACTAATAGTAAAATACTGGAAGTATGTACAAATCTATTTATGAGCTATAGCCAATCAATGAAATAATGCCCCATCAATTCACAGAGAAATGAAACAGGCTGCTTATACCTGAATTTAGGAGACAATTTAAAAAAGGATTTTGTAATTAAGTTTTAATTAATGCAGTTTTCTACATTTCTCTTAATCAGGTGGACTAGAAATGACCATTCTGCTTCTTTCTTTCTTATCCTGCCCTTCCTTTTTTCTGCTCTGCCCAACACGAGTACATGTTTTTCTCAAACGTAAGTAAAAAGCCTCTTCTTAGTGTTAAGTTGAAACGGTTTGTAAAATGCCCTCTTACAGGTGAAGTGTGAGAGCAAAAAATCTTAACTCACCTGAGAGAAAGGTAAAAATGTAGCTAAACAATATGGATAAAAAAAGGACCGCACAGTGTAGAGAGAGCAAGCTTATAAATATATCGCTTAACGAAGATGTGTTTACCGATGCACAATGTCGTGTTGGTGGAGATATTGGAGTCCACACGCAATCTCTGCAGCGAGGAATCTGATAAACAAGAATTCAAATATTAATCAACAAAGTATTTAATATAAAATGAACTTACTTCTTAAAATGAGATCTTCCTAAATGAGCTGACCTAGGGAAAATCCACTGTTATAATTTATATATATATAAAATCAGAGCTCTCTCCTGCCTACATTATTCACTTTTCTTACTGTTACATATACTTTTTCTAGTATTATTGGTGTGAATACTTTTTATTATCAAATATGTTTCTATTGCAAACTTCAATAATATTTATCTGTATAACACTTGTATACCTTGTTAGGACCTCTATACCATACATAGCAGGTATCTTCTTATCCCTTTTATTGACTAGCTTCCTTTATATTTGCTATTACTCATTGTGGCAGTTTTCCATCCATTTACATAGCTCTTACATGTTCGGTTGTATGCAAAATTTATTGTGCTTATCCGTTGTTCATATTGTTGCCTAGTGTTATGTGTAAAAACAGTATTATATGTTATGAGTCTATTTAGCACCAGTTGCAGTAGGTTTTTGTCTATTTTGAGCTCCTCGGTATATCTATATCTTTGATCTGCCTCTAATTACAGTTTTTTTTCTTCACCAGTTTGTCTTTCTCACTCTGTATTGTCTATCACTGTTTGAACTCACACACCGGCATACTTGCTCTAATTTCACATGTTGATCACTGGTTGCATGCAGCACACACTGTGATTTCACTGTTTACCCTTAGACACTTCAATCACACGCAGCCACAGTCCTCTATCTCCTGCATCTCCTCCTATTTGTCGATTCTCGGCTTCTACATTTGATGATCGATTGGACTCATGTACAGATATGCTTTAGCTGAGATACTTTAGTAACAAGACTTCACTCTTTCTACCCTTTCCTCCTTGTTTATATGTCGTTGTTTTTATACCCCGACACTCTTTGTTATACATTGTATGCTTGTTTCTTAGCAACACTAGGTGTATGTGCCCACACATTTCTACATCATCACGCAACATGGGTTCATACTGAGTTAGCATTTTGTAGAATATTTATATTCAGAGTATATTTATTGTATGTATATATGTTTCAGACTCACTGATGTTCCTAATTTTTCTAAATTCTTTATCTATGGCATTCACCAGTGTCTACCAAACAATGCTAATAGTAGAAAACGTGGTGGTGGGCAGCTGTATATTGTTTATTGATAACTGTCCCCTTTCACTCCCACCCAAATTAATTCCTTTCCAATCCTCCTGTCATTATATACAGTGGCCCGATGTTGAGAATTGTACTTCTGTTCTTTTAATAGAAAAACATTATTTAACATTGTTCCAAAAACTTTAATGATATTTTTAATCTGTGAATGTTTATGTTGGGTGATTTGGTCATTATTCAAACTATTAGTATTTTATTTGAAACTTCAGGGTTCCTTTACCGACCCTCTTTTCCAAAAAAAAATCTTTAAATGTGACTCTTTCCCCAGCCCTTGTCATATTTCTTCCTGTTAAATCTTCTCATTGCTCTGACCCATATTTCCCCTCTCATCGTCCGGTCTCCATTTTAAGCATTGTCTTTTAAGACTTACATTGCAATGCAAGGTTCCAGTCTGAGGTTTCTTTTCAGGAAGCTGTCAAGATCACCACCATGCAGATACTCCAACACGTAGCATAGATGGGTCTGGTTGACAATAAAATACAATGGGATATACTTCACAACACAAACACTTAAACATCAAACAGAAAACTTGTTAAAACATAATTTCTCGTACTTTGCAATAATTTTTTCTATGGCAATCTAAATCCTAGAGCTGTGAAAAAAACAAAAAACCGATGGTCTGTTTAAGGAACCAACTGTAATGGAGTGCCTTTGATCACTGTGTTTATGCCATTTTGAGAAGAAAAAAAAAACATGCGGAAACATGAATGCCTTGATTTATAATCCTTAAAACCTATTAAGATTGGAATATATATATATATATTTAAAAAATAAATAACAGATAAATCAGAATGTAACCCAAAACTGACACTAGATGTTTTCTAAGAGTAAATTTGGTGATACCACTGAGCACTCCTGAATAGGCAAATTCGCAATAATTTTTTGCTTCCCGTTAGCCATGAAATATCGGAAATTCAATTCTTCACCTAAGTTTTGAAATATCGAAACTTCAAACAAAGTGCAAGAGTTCAGAATGTTGGCAAATACAAAATTATAGCGTTTTGGCATCAAGTTGAGATTGGCGCATTGAAACATAATTTTTGTTCTTGCCAGCACAAACATGATCCTCTGCATTGAAGCTGACCTGAGAACCCTCTGCAACGACTCCTAGGGTTGAGTGTGCTGATTCTCTTTGTTCCTGAGAGATGGAACATTCCTTTGCCACTTTTATTAGTGTCACTGGTGCCAGGAATCTAGCAATCCCTCTGACACTGCACTTGAGAGTTCAGCACTTTTAGTGCTTAAGGGACTGAGCATCTCTCTAGTACTGTAACTGCTATTCACATCAAGTTAACAAAATACATAGCACAAACACAGTTAATATTGCAAACTTTGAAAGAAATGTTTAAAATATAGCCATGTGAAATATGCAAATAACACAAAATAAGTACAAATTTGAGCATTCCATATGTAGCTTAATGGATAATGCAAAAATTACTCTTTCTAATTATGAGTTGCTAATCTTTCTTAATCTGGATGGAGTTAGTGAACGAGCTAGGTGTGGGTTAGAAACTATACAAAATCAAGTCCTGTGCTTAAACGCCCACTACTCCTGGCAGCAGCAGTGACTATGGTACACATCAGCCCCAATACATACAATATAAAACAAAGCAAAAGAGTTACTTGCTCACTATCCCAAATCCCTGTGGACATTTAAATAACTGGAGGCTTTTTAGTATCACTCAAAAATACCCTTCTTTATCTCATTAGAGATTTTTACCTGTTAGCTGAAGACAGGAAGGTGAATTTTTAGTGTAGGATTATTCACCTAAGAGGTTTGCCTTAACGTGGCAGGTGAGTTTATAGTAGGCACAGTGCACAAGTAACTTTTTTTCTTTTGTATGTATTGGTTAGAAACCAATTTGCCACAGAAAATTTAAAGCAAACATCTGCAGATATATTGCTGGTTGGTTTGTTTATGGAAAGTTGATTTATGACCATTAAGGAATTACCGGGATCTGAAACGCTCCATAGGCTTTGGTTAGGTAAGGACTTCCGGCTGCCATCTCCAGCACTCGACGTTCAGTGAGTGTCCTCTCGGAGGCTTCAGTGAGAAGGTCTTTCTTTCTCACTATTTTCAAAGCCACCACCTTCTTCGTTGTTTTATCCGATGCCAGGAAGACCTGAATGACACATAAATAAAAAGGCTTTCAGAATGTTGTGTCAATTCTTGTGTGATAACATATCTATTAGCATGATGTATTTAAAGGAAAACTGACACAAATGTTTTAAATGTAGCAAGCTATATTTACCTTAAAGGACACTATAGGCACCCTGACCAGTTCAGCTAATTGAAGTGATTTGGGTGCATAGTT
Organism: Pelobates fuscus; assembly: GCF_036172605.1. Classification (NCBI taxonomy): domain Eukaryota; kingdom Metazoa; phylum Chordata; class Amphibia; order Anura; family Pelobatidae; genus Pelobates; species Pelobates fuscus. Next base: position 365,675,130 of record NC_086318.1, read on the forward strand.
CCAGGCTCCTTGACCCTGTAAAGGTAATTATTGCAGTCTTTAATAAACTACGATAATTACCTTTGAGGGTAAACTCCAACTCTAGTGGTTTTCTACCAAACAGCCACTAGAGGGACTTCCGGGTTATTAGGTGACATTTGGTCGCCTAACTGACGCTGGACGCCCACACGCTATGCATGAGGACATCCAGTGTCATGTTAAACCCCCTTTGGTACTAATACTAATGCAAGCATGGCCATTGCCGTGCATACGCATTAGGTCTTCCCTGCCGGATGACGTCAGCAGGGGAGGAGCAGAGGCAAACCCAAACCAGCGCCGACAGGGCTTTAACTCCTTCTGCAGCACGGGGGTGAGGGCTGTGAGGCAGGGGGAAGCTATGGTGCCAGGAAAACAACTTTGATTTCCTGGCACTATATTTTCCCTTTAAGAAACCTACGGTGTCGTTATTATATTACAGACATATCTTGTAAAATACATTACTATTTTGTTTTTTAGCCTTTCTCCTTTAAACTATCTTTAATATGCCTTATGATCGCATTACACCTAACTTGATCAAAAACACACCAGAGTAGCTGTGCACAAATCCAATCCCTGCCCTGTTAATATACTGAAGTCTGTACCAGATATGGCTGATTGAAGCTAATGTATCAGATAGATTGTGATAAAAGCATATTCATTCACAGTGTTTAGCATTCTAATGGTATATCTAAACCATTGGCACCACTTATAATTTATAGCAGCGATGGCGAACCTATGGCAGGCGTGCCACAGATGGCACGCTGAGCCCTCTCTGTGGGCATGCTACCATAGATCACTGCTAGGGTGCCCAGCAGTGTATTCACCGCGAGGCACTGCCTTATGGGCGGCACTGCCTTATGTTCTGGGGGACCCAAGAGCTGGCCGGCTGGCCACCTTTGGGCCCCCCCATGAGGCGGGCGGCAGCTTCTATTGCGCAGCAACCTCGCGCTGCTTAGTGATGCCGGGAGCCAGAATATGATGTCAGACCACTCACAAATCCACTCACTCTTTACTTGCTAAGGTGCTTCTCCAGCCTTTTAACAATACATACACTCATAGAAGGGCACTCACTGGTCTTCTTAATTTGCAAACTTTATTCACCAATTGTAGAGAAAAAGATGAAAAAAACTGTGTATAAAAGGCGCTTATAAAATATTGAAAATAGTGTAGATGCTACAACACTCTTGTGTGTGTCCCTCACACCCACCTCAAATTGTAGAAACTAGAAGAAAGGTAGAAAAGCCAGAGGCAGTTCACCTATATGAGTGGAGCATACAGTGATAATAATGGATACCTACCCTATAACAAGGGTCGTCTAGTCCTGATATTGTTGCAGTATCACTTTAAATTTAGCGTATATATACATAGAAAGAAAAACATATACAGGGAAATAATAGTGCAAATCTGTTTGGTAATTAACCGTTGTGCAGTGATCAAAACAGAATGCTAACTCACATTTTTTAGAGCCTAAGATGGGATTGGCTCAAATCACTTGCGCTTTAGTACCGTCTGGTGGTACTTGTCCCCTTTTTTTGAAGCGTTGGTGGAATCCCTCAGAGATAAGAGATACAAAGAAAACGTAATAGGAGATAATATAGTGTAGTAACTTAGGTTATAAAGGTGAGTATACTGTATCTTTAAATAGGTGCTCACCTTATTCAGAGCCAGGTACTCGGCTCTGAGTTTACCAGCTTGAGTGTCAATGAGGGAGACACTTTCCCTTCTTGGAGCAGGTTTGGTGAAGATCAGAGGAGACTTGAATTAAAAATAAAAATGTATTTTGCCAGCAGGCAGTAAAATACAAACAAATAAAATAGAATAAAAAAATGTCCCATAAATATCCTTCACTTCCGAGATGCGTTTCACCCTACTTGAGGGCTTTCTCAATCGGTGTTCTCAAGTAGGGTGAAACGCATCTCGGAAGTGAAGGATATTTATGGGACATTTTTTTATTCTATTTTATTTGTTTGTATTTTACTGCCTGCTGGCAAAATACATTTTTATTTTTAATTCAAGTCTCCTCTGATCTTCACCAAACCTGCTCCAAGAAGGGAAAGTGTCTCCCTCATTGACACTCAAGCTGGTAAACTCAGAGCCGAGTACCTGGCTCTGAATAAGGTGAGCACCTATTTAAAGATACAGTATACTCACCTTTATAACCTAAGTTACTACACTATATTATCTCCTATTACGTTTTCTTTGTATCTCTTATCTCTGAGGGATTCCACCAACGCTTCAAAAAAAGGGGACAAGTACCACCAGACGGTACTAAAGCGCAAGTGATTTGAGCCTATCCCATCTTAGGCTCTAAAAAATGTGAGTTAGCATTCTGTTTTGATCACTGCACAACGGTTAATTACCATACAGATTTGCACTATTATTTCCCTGTATATGTTTTTCTTTCTATGTATATATACGCTGAATTTAAAGTGATACTGCAACAATATCAGGACTAGACGACCCTTGTTATAGGGTAGGTATCCATTATTATCACTGTATGCTCCACTCATATAGGTGAACTGCCTCTGGCTTTTCTACCTTTATTCACCAATTGATGTGGAAACAATCAATTAATTGATTATCTTGCGTATCTGCCCCCTGCCAAATTAAGAAGTAATGCGTGCACGCTCCAGACACAGACACAGGTTTCGGGTTAATGAAAAACTTGAGGAATGTTTATTCTGAGGGGACAGCATGCCCCTTATAAAGCAAAATGACATCATATGCATTGTCAGAGATAACATGGAATAATACATCAATAATTGGAGGTCTCCCCCAGATTCCAGCGCCATCTTGTTAATAAGGGTGTTAGTCGATGTCAAGGGGAAACTCCCTAGCGGCCATTTTAGGTAAATCACATATAAAGTTGAATAATGCTGATTGTAGTTATGCTGAGTAAATAGGCATTTTACTAACATAAATTGGGTTAATATTTTTGTCCACAACACCAATGTTCAGTAACTTTACAGTATCATCAACGTTTCAGTCCTAGTCCGGATGAGGACCGAAACTTTGATGGTATGGTAAAGTTACCGAAAATTGGTGAATAAAGTTTGCAAATTAAGAAGACCAGTGAGTGCACTACTTTGAGTGTGTATATATATATACAGAGGCGGCTCTCTAATTAGGCGGTTTAGGCGGCCGCCTAAGGCCTCGCGCTGGCGGGGGCCTCGCGGCCGCCTAAACCGCCTGTTGGCAGAGTGTGTCAGGTCCGTGACCGAGGACCTGACACCAGGAGGGGGCCCGGCGGCTTGCCCGGTATGCCGCCGGGTGCGAGGCCCCTCCTGGCTGCCCGGCCACCATCGCAGACACTGGTCTGCAGCTCCGCAGTGTGCAGAGCTGCAGACCATGTGACTCGCGAGAATTGGCCAATCAGAGCGTTGCCCCGGGTTACCACGGCAACGCTCTGAAATCTTGCGAGACTACTCGGTCTGCAGCTCTGCAGAGATGCAGACCGAGAGCAGTGGCCACCGGACCACCAGGGAGCCCACTGGACCACCAGGGAAATCAAGGTAGGCTCTCCCTCCCCATCACCCCCCAACACACTCAGCCTCACCCCCCCAGTCACCATCACCATACTCAGCCTTACCCCCAGCCTCACCATCCCCCCACCACCACCCTCAGCCTCACCACCATCACCCCCACCACCCTCAGCCTCACCACCCCTAGCCCCCACCACCCTCACCATCACCCACCACCCCCACCACCCTCAGCATCACCCCCCTCAGCCTCACCCCCCACCATCCTCAGCCTCACCACCCCTAGCCCCCACCACCCTCACCATCACCCCCACCACCCCTAGCCCCCACCACCCTCACCACTACCCCCACCACCCTCAGCCTCACCCCCACCACCCTCAGCCTCACCACCCCTAGCCCCCACCACCCTCACCATCACCCCCCACCACCCCTAGCCCCCACCACCCTCACCACTACCCCCACCACCCTCAGCATCACCCCCCTCAGCCTCACCCCCCACCACCATCAGCCTCACCTCCCACCACCCTCAGCCTCACTACCCCTAGCCACCACCACCCTCAGCCTCACCCCCACCACCCTCAGCATCACCCCCCTCACCATCACCCCCCACCACCCTCAGCCTCACTACCCCTAGCCCCCACCACCCTCAGCCTCACCCCCCCCCCACCACCCTCACCATCACCCCCCATCACCCTCAGCCTCACCACCCCTAGCCCCCACCACCCTCACCATCACCCCCCACCACCCCTAGCCCCCACCACCCTCACCACTACCCCCACCACCCTCAGCATCACCCCCCTCAGCCTCACCCACCACCACCATCAGCCTCACCTCCCACCACCCTCAGCCTCACTACCCCTAGCCACCACCACCCTCAGCCTCACCCCCCACCACCCTCACCATCACCCCCCTCACCATCACCCCCCACCACCCCTAGCCCCCACCACCCTCAGCATCACCCCACTCAGCCTCACCCCCACCACCTTCAGCATCACCCCCTCACCACTACCCCACCACCCTCAGCATCACCCCCCTCAGTCTAACCCCCAGCCCCCCTCAGCCTCACCCCCCACCACCCTCAGCCTCACTACCCCTAGCCCCCACCACCCCCAGCCTCACCACCACCCTCACCATCACCCCCCACCACCCCTAGCCCCCACCACCCTCAGCATCACCCCACTCAGCCTCACTCCCACCACCCTCAGCATCACCTCCCTCACCATCACCCCCCCACCACCCTCAGCCTCACTACCCCTAGCCCCCACCACCCTCAGCCTCACCCCCCCCACCACCCTCACCATCACCCCCCACCACCCTCAGCCTCACCACCCCTAGCCCCCACCACCCTCACCACCACCCTCAGTCTCACCCCCAGCCCCCCTCAGTCTCCCCCTCAGCCTCGCCCCCCACCCCCCCTCAGCATCATCCCCCTCAGCCTCACCCCCTCTCTATCACCCCACCACCCTCAGCATCACCCCTCACCACCCACCACCCTCAGCATCACCCCCCACCACCCTCAGCATCACCCCCCACCACCCTCAGCATCACCTCCCCCCACCACCCTCACCCCCCACCACCCTCAGCCTCACCACCCCCCACCACCCTCACCCCCCACCACCCTCACCACCCTCAGCCTCACCACCCCCCACCACCCTCACCACCCCCCACCACCCTCACCCTCACCACCCCCCACCACCCTCACCCCCACCACCCTCAGCATCACCCCCCACCACCCTCAGCATCACCCCCCACCACCCTCAGCATCACCCCCACCACCCTCAGCATCACCCCCACCACCCTCACCATCACCCCCACCACCCTCACCATCACCCCCACCACCCTCACCATCACCCCCCACCACCCTCAGCATCACCCCCCACCACCCTCAGCATCACCCCCCACCACCCTCAGCATCACCCCCACCACCCTCACCAACACCCCCCACCACCCTCAGCATCACCCCCCACCACCCTCAGCATCACCCCCCACCACCCTCACCATCACCCCCCACCCTCACCATCACCCCCACCACCCTCAGCATCACCCCCCACCACCCTCAGCATCACCCCTCACCACCCACACAGCACCTACACACATACAGCACCCACACACATACACAGCACCAACACACATTCAGCACCCACAGACATACACAGCACCTACACATATACAGCACTCACAGACATACACAGCACCTACACACATACAGCACCCACAGACATACACAGCACCTACATACATACAGCACCCACACACATACAGCAGACATACAGCACCCACAGACATACACAGCACATACAGCTACCACACACATACACATCACCCACACACATACACAGCACCAACACACATACAGCACCCACACACACAGCACCCTCACAAACACACAGCACCCTCACACACATTATACAAACAGCACCCTCACACTCACACAGCACACTACCAGTACCCTCACACACAAACAGCACCCTCACACACAGTACATTTACAGCACCCTCACAAGCACGCACACACAAACACCCTCACCCACATAGTACACTAAAAGCACCCTCACACACACATCACACTAACAGCACCCTCACACAGCACACACACAGCTTTGTGTGTGTGTGTGTGTGTGTATATATGTGTATATATATATACATACATACATACATATATATATATATATATATATATATATATATATATATATATACGCCGCGTGTGCTTGTGCTTTAGGGTGCACACCCTAATGCAATAGGCTGCGCACGCCTATGTATATATTATTATTTTTTTACCACACACGGAGAGTATTGCTGTAATTGAACAGAATATTTTTATTATAGTAGCGCACATCAGCTTTAGAAAATACACAGCAAAAATACAAATATCAGCACAAACAATAGCACAAACAAAAAGAGAATCCAGTGCATTGGTTCTTAACAGAGACCCAAATGTTACAAATGATACAGTATTAGCTGGGTGACCCATTGTACAATCACATAATTAACACAGTAACTTCCTGTGTATTGTAGTATGTAAGGAAGTATACTCTATAAAGCTTTATTAAATCTTCAAAATGTGAAAATATCCTCTATTGCACTTCTATTTATTCAATCCATAAAACATAAGCATAGTAAATGTTTTCTTAAGTAGAAATTATTCAGTTTCCATAACAATAGACTGTGATACAGTTTCCATTGACATTTAGTAGAAATGTATCTCTCTCGCTATCCTACTGTATCTTTGAGAATGTCCATCATTCCTATCAGGTCATGTGACCAGGAAGTAGCAATTGTAGTGACAGTTGGAGTGGATTAAACTCGCCATAATTACAGTGAAAAATCACAACAAACACTATCAATTTCCAGTACTACTAACTAAATGACAATTAAATATCCAACAGAGGAACATGTAAGAAATATGGAATATGGAATTTATTCACCAAAGAGTATGTTGATGTCAATTGAGAAGGCAATATTATTTGGGTTAAAATGGGTGAAGGCCTACTTTAAGCTAATTTTTATAATTCTTCCCATTACATACTGTTTAGGGAATTAACCCTCATCTACCTATTGTTCCTGTGTCACTGTGTAATTGTCTCATTTATTGTACATTTCCCCCCCTTTCATAATATTGTAAAGCAATGCAGAATTAGTTGGCGCTAAATAAATGCCAATAATAATAATAATAATAATAACCTTGTTTGGTTTTTAATACTGTGCACTGCCCATAGAACTAATCTTAAAATAAAGTAGAGACAAAATGGGAAGGTGGGACCTCCCACTTGAAAAGTGGGGGGAGGCAGGTTTCACTGAGATTACAACCGATTAAAAAATCATTCTTAAATAGAAGATATTTTAAATACAATTTTATTAGAAAAATTGTTAAAGGATTTATACCAAGTAATAATGGATGAAAAAATGTGCTAAAATAAAAATGTGTAACAAAAAACAAACAATAAATGAAAGAAAGGGGGCCAGGTCTGGTCTTAATTATACCAGTGCTAGTCTAATTTGTAACGTTACACAGGGTTATGCCCGTATTACTCACCTAACCCTATCTAAACAACAGAATAGGTTTTATAACCTATCTCTGAATCTAATTTTTCAATAAATTTTCTCATTGATGCTAAAATAAATTGACATAAAGTTCAATCTTACAGGGGAGCAAACAGAATATATTAATGTATTTTCAAGTTAAAACCAGCAATAGATTAAACAAAGTGACCACAATCAGAGACAAATCACATGTTTAAGCTTTTGAATATAAATCTTTAAATGATTTGATAAGGGTGTACATCCTATAACCAATTATTGAGAATTATATTAATCAATAATGTGTTACATCACCCCTAAAAATTCAGTTTCTTTTGTAAAAAATATATCTGCTGTGTAAATGGATATTTCACAAATTGCGTACCTTTCCATAGCCACCTTTGCCAAGCAGTCGGTGGAATGTAAATCTCTCCAGCGAAAGAGATGAATCCAAAGATGGACCTGGATCTTCTGGAGAGTCGCTGATTTCTTCATTAATTTCCTCTTCACTCGCGCGTTGTTTTCCTTCTTCATCGTTAGGTTCTTCTTTCTTCCTTTTCTTCACCTGCAGCTCTTTCCTGATGTCACTGTCCTTGTTGTCTTCTTTTTGTTGTGTTCTTCCTCTGCTCTCTACGTCTTCAGCGGTCCTCTTCTTCGTCTTCTTACCATCCATGTTTGAGTTTGATGGTTTTAATCCACGAATTGTCGAATAAAAATTGTGCCAACTGTCACCAATCAAAATCGCTCTCAAAAGGTTTGAAGTGAAGTGGCAGGTGCATGAGCCAAGTTCTATGTCATGAGTTCTAAAGTGCTCTGATTGGTCAGAAACTGCATCGTGTTGTTTATTTTGTTTATTTTTAAATCCCAATGATTATTATTTTTATTTTTTATTCATCTTTTATAATAAATAATTCATATTTCTTAAAACTCTTTGTAAATGTATAATTTCAAATATATTTTAGGTTTATTGTTTAGCTTCTCATCTATGCCATTTGTGCAGAGCTGGCAGTAAATATGTCCACCTCACTAGAGATCTACATGTCCATTTTCTTACTCGGTGTCTGAGTGCGGCACACTAGGCCTTGTTACTGCACCAGGTTGTGTGCGTGCATCCTTTTGACATCTATATTTAATCTGTACAATTGCTGCTCACTTAATTAGGAAATTGTATAGAGGTTTAATATGTACTTAAAAAGGACCTTGTCACCCACGCATTTTGTGAATGAAAGCTCCATTTTGAGTACTCGCTTTTTGTCCGACAGTCTCTTTGGTTATTACTGACCGATGCAGTATATCAGTTCATTCTGATTTGCGGCAGTGCATTTAGGTAACGTATTGCCCCACACAAAGTCCTCTATGCTGTTAGCATGTAGCAAATTACCACTTATAGGTATCAGCAATTTAGGGCAAAAAAAGGCAATTAATGCCCTAAAAAAATTATCTTTTGTTTTTTTCTTGTTTTAGGTAAAGGGGCACCCTGAGCACCAATACTATTGCAGCTTAATATAGTGGTTTTGGTGCCTTGGTGCTCTCTTTGTATGGTGACAAGTATAACCATTGCCATTTATGAGAAAAAGTTGTGTTTATGTTTGTCAATCAGTGTGCCTCTAGTGACTGTTAATCGCACTGCGTTTAGAGGCATTTCCATGTAAAAACGTGTAAAGTTTTCTTTGTTTGACATCATGATGATGTCAAACGCAGTCAAGTCTCTCCATAGAGAAATGCCTTAATGCATCTCTATGAAAATAATCCCATTGCCAATTGCCATGCATGCACAGTAGGATCCTCAATGCTTTTCTATTGAGGGGTGTCCTGAATGTAAAAACCAATAGGAACATTTTAATGTTAAAAGTACTATATGTAATCATAAATGCTGCCTGAGCCACTATTTATTAGAGATTATGAATGAGGCAAAATATAGTATGCAGGATCTGGATGCCTTGCCTGACAGTCCAGCTTAGTGCTAGCATTGGCACATGCCCCTTATCATTATAAATACTGGCCCCACAGGCAGGGGATTTCAGTAAATGGATTGTCTTGCTGGCCCTAATCCTAACTTGAACCCTAATCTTTTCAAATAGTGTTTTATTATTATTTTTTTTGTAACGAAAATAACGGTAAAAAAGTGAAAACAATTCATCCATCCACAAATATATATATATAGTTAATGTTAGGGCCACCCAGAACTCCTTGCGGTAGTAATATCACTGCAAATTTGTGATTTCTATGGGAAAAGCAAGTCTTATGGCTTGACTGGTGTGCAGATTTATGTTTAACATTTAACACAATGTTAAACAAAAATCTGCACACCAGTCACACAGACTTCAGGTGGAAGGGGTTTTCAATCACAATTTTCTCCCCACCATAACCTTTTTGGTTTTTGCTATATATATATATATATATACACATATAAGAAAATAGGACCTTAAGCCCTTAATGACAGATGACGGACCGGGTCCGTGATGCTGGGGAAGCACTTAACGCCAGATAACGGACCTGCGGGTTTAACGCTGTTGCTGGGTGCCTGTGAGTCAGGGGCAGACCAGCAACAGCAAATCGCGATGTCCCAGTCCACGTTATCACAATGCTGCTGGGATATCAGATCCGCTTCCCTCCACCTCTTGTGGGTTTTTGAAGTGGAGAGAGACAGATCGTTGTTACATTGTGTCCCTGAAGTTAATTAATTAGTTTGAAGAGGTTCCAAATCCGCTTTACCCTGTTCATTTAAAAAAAAAAAAAAAATTAACCCTTTTCCTGCTGATTGATCACTGCCAGCAGTGATCAAAATACAGATCACAGTACTTTACTGTGATTTATTTTGTATTTATTTTTTACCCTCAGGGGTTAAATTAGATTTTTTAGTAACCTTAAGGAGTTAAATTTTAATATTTAATTTTATTAATTTGTCATTTAGTTAGTTGAGGTGGGTCTGAATTTAGTGATAAGCTGATAAGAAGAAAAAAAAAGTAAAAATAAATAAATTAAAGTTTAGTTATTTAGTTAAAGTTTATTCCCTTAATCCATAATGCTTAGGAAGTATAGTACCGAGGAGGCTTATGCCGACCAACACTGCCTCCGAGAGTGACGCAGGGAGTGATGCAGGGGACAGGGACTGTGTGTCAGATACTGCTGGACCATCAGGAGAAATCGCCGATTCCCCTAATGCTAAAAAAAATGGCGCAGATTACTGGGTACCCCCTATTAATTTTTCACCAGACATCCCAGAGTTCACTGCCAATCCTGCCAAGCTGACCTGTCTGGTTATAATGCGCTGGATTGTATGCAGCTGTTCTTGGGAGATGAGATTTTTGGGAAGATAGTCACGTAGACTAATCCGTACGCTGAGCAGTATCTGGCACACAATCAAGAGTCTCTTATCGCAAGGAAAGAGAGTTGGAAGCCAACCAGTGTGCCAGAATTGAAACAGTTCTGGGCACTGACAATGCCAATGGGAATAATTAAAAAGCCCACAATTAGAATGTATTGGTCTAAAAACCCCATTTGCAATACCCCCATTTTTCCCCTTACAATAAGTAGTAGGGACAGATATAAAGACATGCTGTGATTTATGCACTTTAGTGACAATTCCCCCCCAAAAAGTCATCCACAGTATGATTTTCCATATAAAAACACCCTCTAATTGCCCACTTTAACAAAAAAATTGCCATTATTTATAACTCAAAAAATATATATCTCTATTGATTAATCCCTCGTGAAGTTTAGGAGGAAGACTGGGGTTTAAACCATACATCCCATCCAAAAGATCCCAATATTGGATACTATTTTATAAACTGTGTGAAAGTGGCAGTGGCTATGTGTACACCTTCCGTGTATACAAAAGAAGGGATAGCCACCTCAATCCCCCAGGTTGCCCATATATAGTAGGGACAAGTGGGAAAATTGTCTGGGACCTAATAATGCCATTACTAAACAAGGGATATCACTTGTATATTAATAATTTTTATAATAGTATCCCACTTCTAAAAATGCTGCTTTGAGACTGTGACTTGTGGCACTATTCGGAAGAGTCGCACAGGTTTCCCAAAGGCTCTAGAAGAAAAAATAAATAAAGGGGGGAAAGAGCAGCTCTCTGCCAGAATGAACTGTGATAAAAGGAGGTGTTCATCCTAACGCAGGGTCGCATCTCGTGGCAGAGAGGAAATTAAACGTGTGCCAGTCTGCATAACACATTACAATCAGCCTATAGGGGAGTTGACCTATCCGGTCAACTGATGCAGCAGTATTTTATCATGCGAAAGACCAGGGCATAGTATAAAAAAGTGGGCATATATATAATGCAGACGGCAATCTACAATACCTTTGTAATTTTTAAAAAGGCAAATGCTGAGCTGAAATGCACGTTTCTATAATTTCAGTTTCAGCTCATTTCTGGGTTGCTTGAGTGCCACAGAGCCTAGCAGTGGAGCCTAGCAGAAGAATGAAGACAGGTCACTTCTGCTTCAGGATTCTATCAAGCCCCAGAATGAAATCCCCCCCGAAAAGGTGCAGGGTGTGTTACAAGAGGGGCGTAATAGCTGAGACCATATATTACTGCCCTGATTACCCCTTTCAGCCCGGCCAATGCATTCGCCACTGTTTTAAAATTAACCACACCCAGGCCGAATAAGTAGACCGGTTTTGGGGTGTGATTTTTTTTAATTCTTTATTTTTGTAGTGCATGTTATAACAAAAGAGCCTGCACAGCCACGACAGCATGGGCAAGTACAATAATGACAGTAGAGACAGACATCATCATGGCAGTTGTGAAACAGCACAAAATTTTTTTAAGTAAGTGAGATCTATATGTTAACAGTGTATGTTCTCGTTTAGTTTAAGTGTGTTAGTAAAATTAATATAACAGGCTAGTTCCACATGTCTAGGCAGGAAATCACGTTTACATGAATTAAAGAGGCTAGCTAGGCATGTGGGTAAAGTCCCAGTACAGTGTCGCTGTACGTAGTATTGTTGCATGAGTGAGGAGTCACAGATCTGGGTCACTGTCATAGGTCTGCAGTACGAAGGAGAATAACAATGCTAAACACAAATCTAGTTAAGTAGAAGATGACATTGGGTTACATGTAAGGTTAGCGTGGAGCTCCTCTAACAAGTGTTAAACAGTAGCTTGAACTAAATAATACGTTTTAAACAGTAGCTTGAACTAAATAATAAGTATTGAACAGTAGTTGAACCAGGTGGGTGGCTATATATATCAGGAGAGAAACTATCTGGTGAGACCGTTCTATAGTCTAACACGTTTTTCTACTCAACACATTTTAAACTGCAGTATGTTTTTTTTTTGTAAATCTGTTTATTGAATTGGTATAATCAACAGAGGTGGCTCGCAGGCCAGACAAAAACGTAAAATTTCCAAAACAAGATAAAGCCAGCATAGAATATTCTAGTATCAGAGCAGTCTGAGTAAAACAATTCAAGTACAGTTAAACATCACAAAATCAGGTGAACAAAGTATTGACCTCGGTTGACAAATTCCGTGATTACTTCCCTTTATTTGTGGAAGCAGAGGGCAGGGACCAGTATTGAGTGCCTTCATGTAGCATTTGTGTGTATATGAGTATTTACCCACGGCCTGATGTACTTCTGGCTAGACATGGGTTACAGATGGCGCTTGCCTGTGGTGGACAGGGGATGGATATGTCACATAGGTAGTTATTACCTTAGATAGTCGAGGTTAGTTCGGGGTGTAATACAGTGTCAGGGTAGGGAGACCAGTGAGTCTCGAGTTTAGAGCCATGCAGGGTCGGGTCAGCAAAGGCCGGAAGATAGCGTATGGGCAATGACAGCAGCAAGTCTTCCACATATGTGGGATCATTGGTGGTAGGGTCCCAGGTGCAATCCGGGGCACCTCCGGGGGGGAGATATAATCTGTACAGTGATGTTGAAGTACCTCCCGTTGGGTAAGGTATGTGAGAGACCTATCTTACAGAACCTCCATGACCCGGCACCCCCACCATAAGTGGCCAAATGCTCAAATTAAAAGGTAGAAAACTAAGATGCGAGTGCTGACCCCTCCCACGCGATACCCATCCAAGGCGGAGCCCAAAACATGTTCACCGAGCACCTCTGCCTCAATAGCGCTGAGTCACCGAATGGTTCTAAGGGTCCCTGATCCCTCCTGTCATGGGCGGTGTTCACTGTTGCGTGTGCACATGTAGGATTTCTGTCAGTCCATATGTCAGAATGCTAGGGAATTGAGTCAGAGCGTAGTCAGATCTCGGAATGTCCAGTACAGTAAGTGTCTCTGAAGACGATGTCTACCCCCAGAGTCTTCCGTCCAATGCCAAGTCCTAACTCGTAGGTTTCTAGTCAGTGGTTTCTATTCTGTCCGTTGTCATGGAGCTTCACCTATCTGCATAAGTTCAGTCTGTCCAGTGTCTATCTCAGGTCCCTCGAGACCCTGCGATCAGAAGGAGGAGAAGAAAGGAAAGGGAATTAGGAGGGGGGGGGCATTGGTGCCTGTGCCGTGTGTCTCTGATTGTCTCCATCTTGTCGACACTGAGCAATATAGTAAAACCAGGGCATCCACATGTCGGTGTGTCTGGCTCTCCGACCAGTGATGGTGGCGTGTGCCTCCTCCGCCCCCTGAATATCTTCGACCCGGTGAATCCATTCTTGTTTAGTTGGCACCGTAGCTGTTTTCCAATGTGCTGGAATGTTGGCCTTAGCGGCGTTGAGCAAGTGCCGCAGTAACGACTTTTTATACACTGGTATGGGCTGTGTAGAGGCGTGTAGCAGGGCCAGTTCCGCCGTCCAATTGGGTATGTCCCTCAGGATGAGCGTCACCTCGGCCCTGACCATGGTCCAATATGGGGTAATGAATTTGCATTCCCACCAGATATGTAGTACTGTGCCGCGTTCTTCCTGGCATCTCCAGCACACTGGTGGGATTAATGGGAAGATTCGGTGAAGTAGTGCCGGTGTCCGGTACCACAGGGATATCAGCTTGTAATTCATTTCCTGGTAATAAGAACTCATTGAGCTCTTATGTTGCCAAAGCAACGCGGATTCCCATTGTTGGGTGGTAAGTTCCTTCCCCAGTTGTCCTTCCCATTGCCTCTTAAACGCCAACGGTGCGGGGGTGCCTCCCACTAATAGGTTTTGATAAAGCATCGAGATTGCGTGGGCCAGATCTAGTCCTTGGTCGCAGAGTCTTTCGAACCATGTGAGGTCCCTGTGCAACCGTGCATTGTGTGGGATGGAGGCAATGAAGTGTTTCAGTTGCATGTAACAGAATTGGGAGAGAAGGGTCCAGGGCCTGTCTCCAAGCAGCGATGGGAGATCCCGAAGTTTCCCATCAGCGAGGATTGTGTGTATGGGTATATACGTACGTTCACTCTCGATGGGCCATGCTCTCGCTGGGAGTCCACCTCCTACCTCTACATTATGTGTGATCGGTAGCATTGGGCTAGGCGTTGGGGAGATGTGTTTTTTCTTCCTCAGTGTTCGCCAACCAATCAAGGTTTGAGAGACCAGTCCCTCAGTGCGAGTCGGGGTGATGTGTCTTCCGGGGTTCCCCCATACCTGGGCCTCCAGCGTTGAGCCTATGAGTCCCCTATCCAGTGTCACCCATTGTTTGGGTGCCGAGGTTACATGCCAGTCTAAAACACGTTGCATTACCGCGGCCTGATAATATTTTTTAAAATCAGGGAGCGCTAGACCACCTTGTGTCCTGGGTCGGCACAGGATATCATGCCGAAGTCGAGGTCGACCGCCTCGCCAGACATATTTAAGCACTCCCGATTTTAGGGTCGAGAAGAAAGACTCCGGGATGGCAACGGGCGTTGTTTGCAGTAGATAGAGGATCCTCGGTAGGACATTCATTTTAAGTACGGCAACTCTGCCGTGCCATGTAATATGCGGGTAGGACCAGTTGGAGAGGTCCATCAGGACGTTCTTGAGGAGGGGTGTGAAGTTGCAGTCATATATATCCTCCGGGTCTGTAGTCACCCAGACGCCTAGGTACTTCATTTTTTTTTTTTTTAAATTCTTTATTTATTATAAGGTTACAATATAACATGCATCAGTAACATTTTCAATATAAACCATTAGGAGCACTTCAAGGCAGGCATAAAAACATATAGGTTGCATATGAGTACAATAGTGACCGAACACAACCTGTTGCGCTAGGTGCGTTAGATTGTGCTACCGCCCCAATGTGCCACCCAGGTTCAGGGTGCTCCACCTTAATTTTTTATTAAATGTAAAACGAGAAAAAAGGAAAGAAAGAGACTCGGTTGGTCCGAATGCCTGATATGAGATAGCCAGGATGACATGTTGATGGCATCTGTTGGGCCTTGTGGTATTTAAGTATACTTCCCCACTCCCACCTTAAGTGGAAGGCAGCCTCAGTAAGGGTGCGGTTTAACCATATTAATTTCCGGCAGCAGTAGCTCTGTGGAGGTAATGTGAAGATTGTGCCGTCAGATAGTAGGGGGCATAGGGACCATGTGGAGTCAATAGTGAAAAAATAGCGATAGGAACAAAGAGAGAGAGGGAGATGGTAAGGGGGATCGGGAAAGGGTTTAGGGGAGGGGGGGGGAGGGCAAGGGGGGTGCCGGGACCCGTTAACTCCTTTGAACAGTTAAGTATCAGTACACGCGGGCAGTGGGTGAGCCATATTTTGACGGTTGAAAGGTGTGTGACATTGATGGGATATCGTATAGCTTGCTATCTTCCCGGGTGGGACCCTATAGTCCCATACAGGAGAAAAAAAAAAAAAAAAAAAAAATTTTGGGAGCATCAACCGGTGCAGACATGTCGAGAGGGGTGGGGTGGATGGGGGTAAGCCCACCCCCCCCTCTCAACCGCCCACCCCGCTATCTATCCATGGAGCCCAAATCCTCTCAAACTTCGCTTGCGTGCCCCTGACCTTGGCCGTCAGTTTATCCATTAGGAATGTATCTTTAATCTTGTGTAGGACAACATTTAGTGGGGGAGTAGTATTTTGTAGCCACATTTGTGCTAGGGCCCGTCTAGCGGCCAAATTTACTTTGTGAATTAGTAGCTGTTCCGTTCTGGACCAGCCTTCCATAGGCCTGGCCAGAAGGAAGACCCATGGGTCCAGAGTGATCTCTCTATCAAATATAGTCTTCAGTAACTCTGTTATCTGTTTCCAGAATTGCTGAATCATCGGGCATTCCCACCACATATGCATGTATGTTCCCTTATTGCCACAACCTTTCCAGCATAAGTCTGTGGGTGTTTTATGCATCTTATGAAGTTTAACCGGAGTGGTGTACCACCTAAACATAGTCTTGTAAGCTTGTTCCTGCATGGAGACACATACCGATGAAGTCGCAGCGGCCTCCCAGATGTCCTGCCAGTCCACCCCCTCAAGTTCTTCGCCCAGGTCGGCCTCCCACTGTGCTATATAGGTGAGTGCTCCCCACTCCGAAGTGGAGGTACTTAAGTGAGCGTATAGGGCAGTGATAAGGCCTTTCGGGAATTGCTCCTTAAGGCACATGTTCTCGAAGAACGTAGGCGGTGTTAATGCTATGGCCCGGACCGCCGGTGTTTGAGCGAAGTCCTTAAGTTGTAGATACCGGAAGAAGTCAGAGGGGCGCAGAGTCGCCCTAGTCTTTAGTTCCTCAAACTGAATTATCGAGCCTCCTTCGTATATCTGACATAGACGTTGGATTCCCGTGCTCTCTATGCCCCCAAAATCCCTAGCTGTTAGCCCCGGGCTGAAGGCTGTGTTTCGTAGGTAAGGAGTTAACGGAGAGGACTGCGTGGAGAACCCGTATTTAAGCGATGTAGCATCCCAGAGTTTCATAGAGTTCGCAATAGCCGGGCAGTTGATGCGTGAAATTGGCCTGTTGGCCTTGGGAACCCACATAAAGAATTTGGGGATGTCAGGTCCCATGAGGGAGGATTCCAGATCCACCCACCTCCTTTCGTTCGGAGGAGAGTGCCATAACGCTATTTGCGTGAGTTGGGCTGCCAAGTAATAATAGTATAGGTTCGGTAAGCCTAGTCCGCCTCTAGATTTTGCCCTGTACAGAGTATTTCGAGATATTCTGTGTTTCTTGTTTTGCCAAATAAACTTCCCTATGGCTTGCTGGAGCGTACCCAGGTCGGACTTAGTCAGTTTGAGCGGCAGAGCTTGAAATAGGAAGAGGATCCGAGGGAGCACGTTCATCTTCACAGTGTGGATCCTACCTATCCAAGAGATCGGTTTATCCTGCCACCTGTCCATATCCGCTATTAAGGTGCGGATTAAGGGTGTATAATTCTGTTGGTGTAGGTGGGTCGGGTCCGCTGTCAGCCGAACCCCTAGGTATTTGATATTGTCTCTGGCTATAGGGATTTTATATGTCTCCCTTATGTGAGCTATGTCAGTATCGCGCATACGTATCGGGAGAGCGCTTGATTTGGTGAGGTTCACCTTATAGCCGGCTAGCCTGCTATAGGAATCCAACACTGCCATCAAAGCTGCCATCGAGGCCCCTGGTTCAGTCAAGGTCAGCAAGACGTCGTCAGCAAAGCCGGAGACCACGTATCGCTGGCTTCCGATCTGAATTCCTCGTATTTCCTGAGTGTCACGTATTGTTTGCAATAGGGGTTCCAGGTACTTCATTTTGTTGGAGCACCAGCGGAACGCAAATTGCGATTCCAGGGAACGGGTCTCCTCTGCGGGGAGTGAGATGTTTAGTGCTTCACATTTAGGGATGTTGAGTTTGAATCCAGATAGGCGTCCGAATCTGTCAAGTTCTGTGAGGAGGCAAGGTAATGTCGTTCGGGGATTGCGGACAAAAAAGAGGAGGTCATCGGCGTAAGCTGCCACCTTATGGTGCACTCCTTCCCACTCATAGCCCTTGATGTCCGGGCTTTGCCTGATAGCTTGTAAGAGGGGTTCCAGGTATAGTGCGAACAACAATGGGGAGAGCGGGCATCCCTGCCTAGTTCCATTACGGATCGCGAAGTCTGTCGTCGTGGCCCCATTGATTCTCACAGTTGCTCGAGGGTCCATATATAGTGCAGATATCCAAGAGAGGAGCCTTTCACCGCATCCCTGCCATCTCAGCATCTCCATAAGGTATGACCAGTTGACCCTATCAAACGCCTTCTCCGCGTCCGTGGAGAGAAGCATCAAACGGGTCCCATGTCTCCTAGCATGACGCTGGATGGCGAATACTCTCATGGTGCTGTCTCTGGCTTCCCTACCCGGTATGAACCCTGTCTGGTCCTCGTGAATCAGCTCGGGTAGAAGGCATTTGAGACGGGTAGCCAGGACTTTTGTGAACAGTTTGGAATCCACATTGAGTAATGAGATTGGGCGGTAACTGCCGCAGTGTAACGGATCCTTCCCAGGTTTCAGGAGTACGGAGATGGTAGCAGCTACGGATTCCCTCCCCAAATGTCCCCCCTCTCCAACTGCGTTGAGGGCATCAGTGAGTCGTGGTAAAAGTATGTCGGAGAAGTTTTTATAGTACCCCACAGAGAAGCCGTCTGGTCCTGGTGCCTTACCGGTCTTAGAGGATTTCAAGGCCGCAGCTATTTCTGCAACATCAATCGGAGCTCCCAAGAGTGCCGCAGAGTCTTGCTCCAGTCTGTGAATGCCCATTTCAGCCAGATAATCCTGAACCATTGAGCGGTGCATCTCAGTCTCAGCTTCCCCTTTAGGTGGATATAGATTATACAGTTTTTCATAAAACCGCCTGAATTCCTCCGCAATCTTTTCCGGGAAGGGAGATATCTCCCCGGAGGTCAAGCGGACCTGCCGAATTTGCCTAAGGGGCATGGGGCCTTTTAATAGTCGTGCAAGGTACTTGCCACCTTTGTTGGCGTGGGCATAGTAGAAGCCCTTAGAGCGTTGTACAGACCTGAGGTGTCTCTTCAAGAGGAGGGCTTTAAGTTGTCGTCAATGTTCCATCAGTTCTCCATAGACCGCATTCAATTGGGATCTCTTATGACTGCGCTCCAGTGCCGAGATGGTGCGGTGTAGCTCAGTCAGCTCGGACATGAAAGCCTTCCGTTTTTGCGAGGCGATACGGATGAAGGTCCCGCGGATCACGCTCTTGTGTGCCTCCCAGAGCGAGATCGGGGAGACATCCGTCGTGTCATTTTCCCTAAAGTACTGCTCTAGTGCCTGATGTAGTTGGTCCTTCGTATCCATATCTAGTAGCAGGGCCTCATTGAGTCTCCAAGTCCATCCTGTTGGTTTGTAGAGTGGGGAGGCCAATTCCATGGTAACAGATCCATGGTCCGACCTGGTGGCAGGGGTGATGTCGGTTCCAAGTAAGCATGATAATCCCTCTTGAGTAAGGAAAAGATAATCAATGCGTGAGTATCGGTTATGAAGCGCCGAGAAGTAGGTGTAATCCTTCACCGAGGGGTGCAATGTCCTCCAGCAGTCCACTAATCTGAGTGCCTCTAGTGATTGTCTAATGGACCTAATATGGCGCTGCGATATGCAACTGTGACCCGTGGAGGAATCCAACGTCGGGTCCAGTGGGGCGTTAAAATCGCCTCCTACTATTAGGATTCCATCGGAGAAATCCTCCAATTGCTGGAGAGTGTTGCGGAGGAAAGGAGCTTGCCTCTTATTAGGTACATAAATGGAGGCTATGGTATAGATTTTGTCCGCGATGACCCCTTTAAGGAAGAGGTACCTCCCCATTGAGTCCTGTACACGGTCGAGTTCTTCAAATCCCAGGTTGGTCGCCAGTAGAATGGCTACACCGGTCTTATGCGATGCGGGATGATTGCAAAAGTAGTTGGTAGCATAGTGTCGGTTGCGTAATCTGGGTTGTGACCCTTCCTTAAAATGTGTTTCTTGTAACAGGGCGATTGACACCCGCTTTCGTTGTAGTTCCCTCAGCAGGTGCGTCCTGCGTTCGGGAATGTTAAGTCCCCTACAGTTCTGCGTGACAACCTTCAGGGGTGCTGTGCGGTAGGCCATAGTGCCCAGTATCGTCGGGAATGTGGGTCAGGGAGAAGCACCCAGTCCACACGCCAGGCAATCCAATGCAGGAGGGAAGGAGGGAGGGGGAAGAGGAGAGAGAAGAGGGAGAAAAAAGAGAAGGGGGTGGTATGAGGGAACGGATAGGGGGAAGAGAGGAGATCAGAGATAGGTAAAGTGAGTGTAGGAGCAGGTTCGTCCAGGGGCCCGAGGTACAGGTCCAGTCGTCTGTAAGGAGATTAAAAGGAGGTAAGTATCCCTATTGTCGATACCCTCACAGAATTTGGGATCTATCCCAAATCTATACCCCCCACCAAGGTGGAGGGGGGTAGTCTCGTGCAGCAACCGACGTCAATGGGTCTTCACTCCGGTACCAGCCCAGGAGATTAAAGTACCCGTTGCGCGGCCGCACCACCTTTAGCACGAGTGTATTTATGTGGAAGCACGGTTCAGGCTCCGCTCAAAGGATTTCCCACGAGAGGATAGTCAGCACCCGCCTCAACCTATCCCCCGTATTGAGAGTTAGTGGGCAGTGTGAATGGCCTATTGGGCAAGTGATGAAGGAGCCCGCGGACAGTAATCGTTAAGTAGGTTAGGCAATAAATACAAGTGTCCAGGCTAATCAGTAAATTCCAAAGCTATCCCGTGTCCCCAGGTACAGCCCCAGCATGAAGCACCTCCTTCTAGTCCTCCCACCTATCCCATTGGTCCGCCCCTTGCGGGACTGCTAACGATCATATTGTGGATTAATAAACATTTTACATATGTCAGATCCCCGGGTTGTGAGGGGGGATGAGTCTATGTAAAGCAAAACCAAAAAATAACCACGTGCATATGTAGTGATCCATGCAACACTTAATACGGCAAAACAAGTTTATCAAACCTTAAAACAGTGTTAACATTTTTAAGTACGCTCCCCCACCACGGTTCCCCTCCCCCAGCTCGCCCCGCATCAGAGAGGGAGGGGGGGCAAGCGGGGGGGTGGGAATACACACGCGCGAGGGGGGGCGCTCCCGGGTAGAGGCTAACAGGCAAATACACCCAGGGACGAACAAATGGGTCTGATAACCCTGCAATCCCATGTGCGTGTCCGGGCGGAGGGGGACTGAGGGGCTGCCGCACGTACCCGGAGAGGGAGCCGGGGGAGCGGGGGGGGGGGCAGGAGGAAAGGGGAAGGAGGGGGTGGGGAAAGAGGGGTGGGAGAGAGAGGGAGAGAAGGGGGAGGGGGGAAGGGAGAGGGGGGGGAAGGAGGGGGGGGATGGGAAAAGAGACACAGGGGGGGGGAGGGAGGGGAAAGAGGGGGGGGGGGAGAAAGGAGCGAGGCAGGAGCCGCAAGCCGGTCCCCCACAAATTAGTTATGGGTATGTATGTCCCAGGAGTAGGGTGCGAGTGCGGAGCAGGCCATCCATTTTGACACTTGTGCATACTAAACCCCGCGGTAATATACAGTTAAGTACAACAACAAGTGACCCTCTATGGAAAACGGCAAACAGTGCATAGAATACGTCCCACAACCCCTCCCCCGCCCCCCCCCCCCCCCGAATCCACATCCATCCCATAGACCGGACAAGAGCCAGTGTCCCACAAGTCCGTGTTGGTCATAGAGGAATTTCAGGGGGAACAGTCCGCATCACCCCCCCCCCCCAATCCCCCCACCCAAATGTTCAACATGCACGTATGCAGGTAGTGTCACAAATCATGGGGCCAGGGATGCCATAGCATAAGGCAATTAATTACGGGAATCACAGCGGCAGAGGACCCAGTCAAGAGCCCATATGTCCCAATAACCCCCCTCCCAAGATGTCAGGGAAAAGAGGGGGCCCCACAGTACCTCAAAGTCTGTCGTGTGAAACTCACTCATCTAGAGATAACCAGGTCGGAAACCGTCGTCGTCGTCCAGCATCAGGGTTTCATCACTTAGAGCAGTGGGTGTTGTACCATGGGAAGTTCAGGGGAGCGTGATTATTCCTCCGGGGACGTTGGGTCTCTATGTCTGCCAGTCCGGGGGGCATAGGAAGCTCCAGCCGATCGTTGTCTGGGTTCTCTCTGCGGTCTCGGTGGCGGCCCCAGCGGGCCCAAAATCCAGTTGGTGACTGGCTGAGGCGGAAGGCCCAATTCCCCCAGAAAACGCGGGACTTCCTCAGGCCATCTCAGAGTAACCCACCGGTTCTGATGTCGTGCCATCAGGGCGAAGGGGAAGCCCCATTTGTAAGTCACATTGTGTTCCCGCAGTGTCGCTGTAATAGGTCGGAGTGCTCGCCTGGCCTCCAGGGTGATAGGAGACAGGTCGTTAAAGAGTGCAACTTGAGCTCCTCTGAAGGGCCAAAAAGCTCGTTCCCGGGCTTTAAGCATGATGGCGTTCTTCACCGGGAAAGAGCTCACACAGCAAATGAGGTCCCTCGGGCCGTCCTCTGCGTTCCTGGGGCGCAGCGCCCTATGCGCTCTTTCAAAGAGGATTGGTGGTGGTGGTGTAACCTGCATAATGGAGTGGAAGAGCTCCCTGAGAGTGTCCGCAGCCTCCTCTGTCCCCTCCGCTTCTGGTACACCGCGCACGCGGATGTTACATCGCCTACCTCGGTTATCCACGTCTTCGAGGTGGCGGCGCATAGATAGGATCATCTCGCCTTGCCTAGCGAGCGCGGTGTCCGTGGATGTTATGCGGGTCGTCATAGCCACATCTGCTTCCTCCAGTGCGGTAATGCGGCCTGCATGCGTCGTGAGTTCGGCGCGGAGCCCAGCCACCTCCGTCCGCAAGGCATCCTGCAGGTTAGTGGCCACCGCTTGGAGGTCGGTTTTAGTGACCATAGCAGCAGTTAGATCCCGGAGGGAATTTTCAATCCTCTCCAGGGCAGCATGTGTGCTGGGGCCGACGCCATCTTGGGTGTTGCGGGGTCGCCGCTCGCCCCGGGCTGTGGCTGTAAGAAACCGTCCAGGGGGCCTTGCTGGGGGTTCCCTGGGGTCTGGGGATGCTCAGGGCGTTTAGTGCGCCCCATGAAAGCTGAGTTGCCGCTGTAAAACGCTATATCGGGGGTGTAGGTGAGCGGAGCACTTCTCTCACGCGGCCATTTTAGACGGAGCCGAAACCACGCCCCCTAAACTGCAGTATGTTATGTTAAGTACATGTGTCTGCACAATTGGGATGGAGTGAACTAACGCCACAACATCGTATATCAAGATCAGTACACGTTAGACAGTGGCATGAGAATATGTAAAGTTTTCTGAGTTTTTTTATCCCGCTTAACTAAACATTTATAACATCAAAGTGAAAGTATAGGAGGCAAACAATAATAAAAAACAAACGATTTTTAAAGCTTAATATTGCTGAATTGGTCATTCTAATGCAGCTAGCACTTTACATCAGATTACATACCATCTAAATTATTTCTCTAGCTTCTAGTGGAGCTGCTATATTTTTACAAGCTAGTTTTGTAACTGGGCTTCACGCGGATTGTAGATTAGCTAACTAGGCTATATGATCATTGCCTTAGGTTGCTGCATATTTGTGAATAGTTAAGCACACATGTCTACCGGACAGGACAAGCAGTATGTCAAAATAAGAGTCTTGCTTCGGTGTCCCTGCTCAGTGACTTGTCTTGTCCTGCAGCCATGTCTCAGAGTCAAAAATTTAGCCGATGCCCTTGCTAGGCTTCTGTATGACATGCGTGTAGTGTCCATGGCGTTGAGCCGTGTCCCGAGTGTTGTCTTTCTGAGCCCATCTTACGGTGCCTCGAGGCCTGTTGCCCTCACGCTGGAAGTCGGCTCTGATTGTACCTCGTGGGGTGAGCAGCCGCTGCTGGCTGTCCCGGCTTACAACTGAGCGGCGAGGTGGGCCACTCGGTGTAGTCAGAGAGAGAGTTCCTCTCGGTACCTCTATGAGAGTGTGCTTCCCGGTCTGGGCATGTTTCTGTGGGTCTCGTAGGAAGGCGCTGGGCGGTGAGTCGTTTCTCCATTTTGCGGCTGTGCTGTGGAGGGATGGATGCCACCCTTGCTGTGCGCCTGCTCTTGGAGCTGGTGGGTAGTTTGTGTGGGAGGCCATGTTAGCCGTCGCGGTCTCTCGAGTGTGGGGGCCATGGATTTTGCCAATGCGGTATGGCGTTGTTTCCCGCCCTTGAGCTTGTCGTCGTTCACGGGGTCCGATCGCTTGTTTAGGTGCTTGCGGAGGATATCTGTAATGGCGCCGCCTGGTCACTGGACGGACCCATTTGGACACCAGTTTCACGGCCCGATGGTAGGCTATTCCGCGGTTGCACAGCAGCTCCCAGAAATTCGCACACAGTCGGTCGAAATCCCCGAGGGGGTTCATGGTCGATTGGGCTTGTGTGCGTCGCTGGGCAGCCGTTTTAGTTGCTTTCCACCGACTTGGCGGATAATGTTGCCGGGCTGGCTTAGGAGGTCTGTTACCCCTGGGCTTCTATCGTCGCTTTAGGTGCCGGGATATCCCTCTCCGGCGAGGGGGGGGGGGGAAACGGATTCCGGGTGGGCTTCCAAGTGAGAGGCTGCAGTTCCTCGCTGTTTCTGGGTAGGCCTCTGGTAGGCCTCAGGTCTATCTCCGGCTAGGAGCTTCCGATTACGGTCGGGATGCTTGTCTCGTGGCGTTATACTGCTTGGCTTCCCTTCTCCGGATCCCCCAGCTGTCGCTGTGGTCGATTTTGCGCTGTATTTTGTGGTTTTAGAGCGAATTTGCACGGAGCTCATGTCCAGTGCGACCGCTCGGCATGGCCGCTTAGCTCCGCCCCCTCTTGGGGTGTGATTTTAGTCATCTGTTTGGTTACCGAATGTTGGCTTTGTCTCCCGTTTATCCTGTCTTCTCTGATCCTTGACCTCGGCTTGTCCTATCGTTGTTCCGTTTTTCTTTACTCCTTTGACCTCTGCTTGTAACTTGACTATTCTCTGCTTGTATAGCCCGGCCATTCTAAGGACTGTTATTACAAGTTTCTCTCTCTGTGGTCTGTCTGTGTTTTGGTTCCGGGATCCGTGACAGCGTTGCCAGGAAGCAGATAACTGGGTACTACCCCCTGAAAAGTTTACTCCAAACATTCCCCCTTTCACAGCAAGTAGCATGCACTTGTTCATAATTTGAATTGATGAACTGCTTATATTTAAAAAATAGGTGTGGTCTTTGAGAGGTAATTTTCAATCATGAGCTGCTAAAATGAGACTTAGGCCCAGCATCCACTTTTGAAAAATATGAAACTGGTGTGTCTCAAATGTGCCCCTTCAAAATCCACATATCCCTGAAAAAGGTACACATGGGGGTATTGTTGTACTAAGACGACATAGCTGAGCAACATAAAAGGTGTTATACTGCCGTAGCACACATAAGGATTGCTAAATATATAGTAACATCTCGAAGTGTGTGTCAAAAAGGCAGAAAAAATGCTAATTGCTATTAGGCTTGCTACAAACTAGCAAGAAAATTATCCTACGCTAAAAATGTAATACGTATGTAGAAATTGCGAAAAAAATTTTTTTACCACAAACTTTGACATGTATTGGTGAAAAATTGGGGGCATATCAAGGCACAATATGCACCATATGAGATACCCTGGAGTGTCTACTTTTACAAATGGTAGGCCTTTGTGGGGGGCTTTGAACAATCAAACTGCTATAATACCCCAAATTGAAGCATAGACCCATCACATCTGTCTCTCAAAACTCTCTACTGTAAATACTGAAATGGACAGGTCTCCTATATGGCACAGTAGCATCACGAAATAGTGTCAAAGATATACAATGGGGGTATCGTTGTACTCAGCAGATGTAGCTGAACACAAAATAACATTTTGTACAGGAATAGCACACATAAACTTTACAAAATGCACATGAGAAGATCTTTGTTATAAGTTTGAGTGTCAAAAACCAAAACAAAAATCACAATTTAATTCCAATATTTAGCAGAAATTGGGGGTGAAATGTCTACGTAAAAATTGGCAAAATAACCTTAGGTAAATAGCCTGTGATTGAAGTTTATATAAATATATAATTTTGTGTGGCCATTTTGTTTTCTTTTATGGCAATTAAGCGTACAAGACAAACATACCAAATTCTAAAATCGCTCCACATTAAAAGTTTATTTTACTTCTTGTGTTTTGTGACCTGTAACTATCAAAAAACCTTAAATAAATTTATTTATTTTTTATTACTTTCCTTAACCTGCACTAATTATGCATACATTTTTATTGCAAAAACTGTAAAAAACAAACAAAAATGTTTTCCCTTTTTTTTTTGTACTTTTTTCATATAATAAATAAGCATTTATATATGTATATGTTACATCAAATTAAAGACCCCTTTGTCCTTTAAAAAAAGTATATAATGTGTTGCTGCAATAAATTAGTAAAATGCAAATTGCAGTTGAACGCAAACAACAATAAAATGCAAAAATTGCTTGTCATTAAGTGCAAGACAAGCTTTTGAAACTGTGTCCTTTAAAAATAAACATGAAACATAAGCATCAACCTATAGAAAACACAGTTATACTAATAATATACACATTATTAAATAGCTACAAATCTAACGGCCCACCGAGAAGAGTATAACAAATATTATATTTACACTTTAATCTCCAGAAATCTCAGCATTCCCCTTCGGTAAGGCACCCATCTCCTTTACAGATACCTAATCCTAAAATTAATCCTCAACCTAATTCTAAACATAAACCTAATATTTATCCTAATCCTAGTCCCTAATCCTACTCTAATCCTAAACAGAGTGTAAAATGTTGTCATCTTTTGGCTGTTTTCAGTATGATAGACTGATAGATTCCTGTTACACTGAAAATTGCACACTCAATACATTGCAATTGATGTTGAGCAACAAGGAAAGCCCAGCACAGATTATAATAGCATTGGGACATGCAAGGAGACACTCCTCCAGGGTCTGTTTAGATTCTGGGGGTCTCCCAAGCACCAGCTGCGCAATTGCTCAATCACAGTGTTCTCAATAGATTTAAATGGCTGTATGCAGAGCTGATTCTCACTAATTGTGGTCCAGCTGACAGAGTGGAGCCCCAGGTATTGAATGATACCTGAATCTCCCTGTTGTGATCACTGATTTAACCCGACACACTACATTACTTTATTTAAATCTCCATTCAAAAGGCTGTATGCCACACTGACTTTAGCGCTTCATACGGCTTATCTGTGTCCACTAAAACTGGCTCCAGCTGACAGAGGGGAGCCCAGATATGGACAGGTACCTGGGACTCCCTGGTGTGAGCAGGACTTTAACCCTGCTCACACCACATTTTATTAACAGGAATTTAAAACCCCATTAAAATGCATGTATGCAGCGCTCACTATGAGATCAGAGACCAGAGCATTGGTCAGTCAGGATCCACTAATTATAACCTCAGGTATCAAGTGATAAAAACATACAAAAATGTTTGTATTTGCTTTTGTATTACACAGCCATGTTACAGTGCTGACGGCCACCTCATGTGTTCCCTATTAAGGGTTGATAAGAGATTTAGAGAAATACCCCTCTCTGTCTCATTAGAGATTTTGCCTTTTAGCTTAAAGCTGCAAGGTGAATTGTTAGTGTAGGACTCACCTGAGTGGTTTTACCTTGTTGTGGCAGATTAGCTTTCACTTTAATGGCCATTAAAGTGATAATAAAAAAACACTTGTTATGTAAATGTGCATAGGGATTTGGGATAGTGCGTAAGGACCTTTTGTTTTTGGTCTTTATCCCAGGTATCAAATAATACTTGGGTTCTCAATTACCAGCAGAGTAATGGTCCGTGCTGGTATAATATCGCATGATGTGATTATTCCACCACGAGTCCTTAAGGGAAGGACAACCATGACAAAATAAGCCCGTCGTTAAGGAGTTAAACACTGGTACAGAGTTTGAATTACCTTTAAGCTTTAAATAAAAAAATATTTTGAATGGAAACCTATAAATAGGAATTTTGTGGTGATCTAATATGTTTTCCTGACATTAAATATTTTAAATGTGACAGATGGACACAGACAAATTGATACAGAGATACGCTCCTAAAAATACACACTGGCACACACACAGACTGACACACATGCACAGATATACTGACACACATACACAGAAGCACAAACTGACACACACAGACATGGACACTAGGACACTGCAACACGTGCAATACATACACTGACACACAGACACAACTCTCACACGTACACCTTGGTTCACCTTTCAAATGTCTTCTCTGTGGTCCGGTGAGCCTCCCAGCAGCCCTGCCTCCCTCTTTTTCATGGTGGGAACTACCTGTGGTTCCAGTACAGCCAGGATGGGCTCCATGGCTCTTGCAAGAAAGACATGTGCTGGCAGGCCCCATGACCTGCTGAAGCCCTGGTGCATTTGCTTGGGAGTAAGAAGGTTTGCACTTTGTTTTGTAAAGCTCACCATCTTTACCTTATGGATTTCCACAAGGAAGGACAAGCCAGTTTATGGAATAATCACTTTATAATTGAAAAAGCCAAGTTCTTAATTAAACCATAAGCAACCTCTTTTATAATGGATGATCTTAAGTAGGATGTATTTTGGAATGAATAGGTATTCTGTTTTAATATATAACTCGTAATATCATACCTTCTTTTAGCCTTAAAGTTCTGAGCTGGTAGAGATATTTTTTTTGTTTCTATATTTCAATGATGGCCCTTTATCACTATGGAAGGTTCTGTACATGTAAAATTCTGTACACTATGTTATTATTGCACTGCAAACGGCTGTTAAAGGGATAATATTAAGTCTGCTTTTACCAATTAGATCATGGTATATATGTTTAAATTTCAACCCTCCGATGATTTACTTTTTAATAAGTGACTATCATTACTCAAGTAAATTATGTGTTACAGTGAGATATATTACAATGTATTTGATATTTAAGATCTTTAATGACAACCCAGGCATGAGCGTTAATGATGCTGATGCGGTCATAAGCTCTCCATGTTGATGTTTTTAAGTATTAAAGCAATTGTGCAGCTCAGGAGTAGCTGTACTGGAGGAATCTGCTCCTTCTAACAGCTGAAGGAACATCTCCTCTGGTACGGATGGGGTTGAGAATGTAAGAAAGACTAGCCAGGTCATGGTGATATGGGACTCTATTATTAAGAGAGTATCTAGGGTAGTTTGCTGCTCTGATCGTCTCAACCAGGCAGTTTGCTGTCTCCCGGGTGCTAGGATCCAGCATGTTTCTGACAGCGTGGATGGAATATTGGGAGGGGCTGGTGATGACCCTGCTGTCTTGTTCCATATTGGTACAAATGAAAAAGTCAGAGAATAATGGTGGGTCCTAAAGAACAAGTTCAGGGAAGTAGAAAGTAAACTGAAGAAAAGGATCTCCAAGGTAGTATTTTACATGTGCAGTGCACTACAGTAAAAAGGCTACGGGTTATTAGAGAGGTTGATGCTTGGCTAAAATGAAAATCCAGCGCACTCCCTTATCTATTAAACAGCTACTTTGGTGCTGCCAGATTTTGCTAGTTTTATTAAAAACACCTAATCTAATGTATGATCATATAATGTAACTAAACACCCATTGTTTTTTTGCCTAGTTTAGATATTTTTAATAATACTATCAAAATCTGTCAGCACCAAAGTAGCTGTTTAGTAGATAATGGAGTGCGCTGGATTTTCATTTTTACTGTACTTATTGACCCCCAGCAGCATCCCATTTAAGCATGTTTAGGTGAGTGCAGCCAGCCCCTTGTTTTCTCATAGATACTTGGCTAAAGTCATGGTGCAAGAAGGTTTTTTTTTTGGCTTTTTAGAGCACTGGACTGATTTTGTGCTTGGTTACAATCTTTATTGTCATGGATATATTTTTGTTAAATAAACCATATCATTGTCTAATATGTCCTGTGTTGATGTTCATCTCAGGTTGAATTTACGTAATTTTAGGACCTGCTAAGGTGATACCGGAGAAACTGACGGAAGCCAAGCACAGAGAGATGGACACAGGTTTCTTCAGGAAGGAAGAGATCTTTATTCGATTCACCGACCGCGACTCAGAGGGACTAATGTCACCAAAAACAGCTAAAATCTGAGCCCTGATCGTACAGTGTAGGCACCTTATATAGTCATATAGCTCCTCCTATAATCAGTTCCACCTTCACGTATTCTTACCCAATCAACAGAATAGAGACTAAATTCCTGTTTGACCACATGGCTTGCCCAGCACAATGGAGGAGGGGAATACTCGTATATCCTGTATTCCTGCACATGCTCAGTACATTGATGACAGTATCCTAGCTACGTGTAGCTAACTAACTGACACAACATACACATATGCCACGTGGAAATCTCGGCCTACTAAATTTATTTTTACCGAGATTCCACCACATTCCCCCCTTTGATGCCTCTGATATTTCATAATTCCAGATGCATCACTTAATCAGGGTTTGCTTACACCTCAAGTTGCCATAAACCAGACTAGACTTTGCGACTCTCTAGAAATACGAACCCCTCAGCATTCCTCTTCCTGTACGTGTTCTCCTTGATTTAAAGCCTCGTACCTGCAAACAGCCATTATCTGTGCAGCAGCCTTTCTTTCTGCTATATTCTCTATAATGCTCTGCACAGACCTAACTACCAAAGGAATCAGACACGGCAGGAAGAGGCACAGCATCAAGGTTAGCATGACTCCACCTACCAGTGCCTTGAGTCCTCCAAGCTGCTCGTACCAATTACCAAACCAACTACTCGGATTATACCCTTTCCATACTTGAGTAGACACATGTGCTAGTTTAACCATATGGCTAGTAAGCTCAGCTATTGCTTGCCCTTCATCATCTATTTGAAGACAACAATTGCTTAGATTAAACTTCCCACATTCACCTGATGTAGATTAATTTAGAAATAAACAAATATGTTTAAATGTCTATCTGTTCCTGTCCAAATCTGAGATGATTAAATTATACGCAGAAGTAAGCTCACACTGACACATGGAGTTCAGGTTAAAAGCACTTCAGAAAATTTAATGGCATCTACACCTCCCTCTACTGCCAATAGGTAATCCAAGGCTAATCTATTCTGGTAGCTGTCCTCATCCTAGTGCTTTGCTAGGAGATTAAGCGCTTGTGATGTTTCATGGGTAATTATCTCAACCACTGCCTGTAATCTTATGATACGGTTGAGCATGTATATTGGGGTTCTGTATCCATAAGTACCATCCTCTGCTCACGTAGCTGGCCCATAATAATCTATAATACGCTGGGGAGGCCACTCATTATCTTCCCAGGTACCTATCTCTAGGGGTCCCCTTTTCTTCCTATGATTCACATCATATACTTTTACTCCCAAAGTCTCTCCTGTTTCAATTGGCAACAAGAAGAAGGATGGTTTGAGCATACCTAATACACATGCCCCTTCCCAGTCCTGTGGTAACTCCGAATAGGCTTTCTTACCACAGATCCAGTACAAATTTACTGGGGCTTTCCAACTAGATGTAGCAGATAGGTCAAACCACACATCCTTTAAACTGGTATAACTTGCAAACGAATTAGGTGGTTCTGAGACATTTGAAGCTGACCACCAAGTTGTATCTTTTGTACTATCATTATAAGCTTTTTGCCCTAGACAAGTCAATTCTCCTACAGATGTATTAAACATTATTCCTTTCCTTGCTATGCAAACATAACCTATAATGGAGGTCTTTAATCGCCACTCAGATTTACCTCTAACACTCACTTGATAATCAGTTTGAGAAGATATTAACTGTTCAACTGTCTCAGAACCGGAATACATTACCTCCTTTGCTTCCCATGGCCATTGGTCTCCCATATTAGTACCTCCACACACATAGCAGTTGGTTACATTAAGACTACCAGCAATGCTCTCGGCTAGATCTATAAATAAGTTTTTCGCATTATGGGGGATCTTATTTTCCACACTCATCTCCTCATAGAAGGAATGAAAGACCTGATGAGTCTGGGTTGCCACAGTATCGGTCTCTATTCCTATAAATAATATTGTCCCAGGATCCAAACCTGTTCCATATATCTGGAACCCAAATAAGTTACCAGACCTATCTATAAATCGTTCTGGGTCATTGATAAGTATATGGACTGGGTTACACTCCCTGGACTTACAATATGGCTTGGTAGGCAACTTAGTGACGATCATATCCTTATCTACTGTCTGTCCCCAGGTTGCCCACCCCACACAGGACCAATACGGACAATAATTGTATTCTTTATTTGGGCATTTTGGATCTATATATCTATACTTACTACTGGGGCAAATATACTTATCATTAGACCCATACGTTCTTTCCCATTTAAGATCACCACATACATTCCACGGTTTTCTACCACCTGATATCGCCTTACATGCATCAAATAGCAAAACACCTGGAGAATGTACGGTTTCTAGTATGGTCTTATTTATCAGGGTCCCCTGTGAGTCTCCATTCCGGATAGTCAACCAAATTGTACGGGGTTGATACTCAGGGCTAAAACACTTAGGTTCTCCTGCTCCTAAATGGCATACACTATAGTCTATGCCTAAGTATCTACAGTTAGATACATGTCCTTTACACTCATACTGTGAATGCCAAATAAGGGTTTGGGAAATGTGATTGCCTGTTTTTGTAGTCTTAATGCAAACCTCGCAGCCTGGTGTGTTGGTACCTCTACCTTCCTGAATAATTAAAAACACACACATATATACATTATTAAACACATCACTCCTGACATCTTCTTTCTAACTCTTCGACCGTGCGATGGCACCTCAGCTTCCAGGAATGTGAGGGCTGCAGGGAATGGAGTCCTTCTGATCATCACTTTCCTTCACAGAGATCCATTCAAGACACTCTGGCTATGTAACGTAGGCAGGTGGTCAGGCTTTATTATGGCTGTCAAAACACCTACTTGCTGATCTCTTGTTGATGTTCCCTTGTAACAAAACTCTTCGCAAAAATCACTTTCAATCCAACTGGGTCACTTTCTTCAACCGGATCTTGCAGGGATTCTCAGGATCTGGTGTAGCTTGCCAAGAATCTGCTGCTGCTGGTTTAACCCTGGAGTGATGAATCCACAGAGTCACTTCGGCCACCTTTATAGCTGTTGGGGTTTACAAAAGAACAACATAAGGACCCCTCCACTTTGTCCCCAACGGTACACTGTTCCACTCCTTTATCCAAACTTGTTCTCCTGGATGATCAGAATGGACAGGTGGATAAATATTCACAGGTAACCTATCTTGTACCCATTTCTGTACCTCCTCCATAGTTTTACCCAACTCTACAATCTGCTGCCGGGTAATTCCTTCTCCCAACTGACTCAAATCCCCCCTTAAGTTACTAAGTACGGGAGGTGGACGCCCATACATAATTTCAAAAGGTGAGAGACCCATCCTTCTGGTAGGTGTACTACGAATGCGCAACAGAGCTATTGGCAAAAGAACATTCCACTTGAGTTGAGTTTCTTGACACATTTTTGCCAATTGGCTCTTAATAGTTCTGTTCATCCTTTCCACTTTCCCAGAACTCTGAGGCCTATATGCTGTATGAAGTTTCCACTTAATACCAAGCATATGAGTCAGTTGTTGTAGACACTGGTGAACAAAGGCTGGACCATTATCTGATCCTATAGAACATGGTAGTCCATATCGGGGTATTATTTCCCGCAACAGAAATCGCACAACTTCTCCTGCTTTCTCTGTACGAGTGGGACATGCTTCGACCCATCCTGAGTAGGTGCACACAGCTACCAGTAGGTAATGATGTCTGCCGGATTTAGGCATTACCGTGTAGTCTATTTGGAGATCGGACATAGGGAGCCATCCCATGAATTGGACTCCCGGTGGTTTCACTGGACCTTGCCTTGCGTTGTTTTTGGCACATAACACACATCTTCGTACAATGGCTTGAGTCAAGTTGGACAATCTTGATATGTAGAAATGCTTCCTAAGAGATTCTTGCATACTATCTCTCCCGGAATGTGTCCCATTGTGATAGTTCTGAACAATTTCTACAGCTAGCAATGCTGGAATAACTCTCCTTCCATCTTCTAACTGATACCAATTATTCTCCAAGTATTTTCCAGCTTCAGTCTTTAACCACTCTTCTTCTTGAGCTGTATAAACTGGAGTCCACTGAGACAGAGGGGTCGGTATGAGAGCAGCTATATACTCCACATATTCCTGTTGTCCCGATTCAGTGGCCCGCTTGGCTGCATTATCTGCCATCCGATTTCCTTTCACCACATCACCATCACCTTTCAGATGCGCTCGACAATGTATGATAGCAACTTGCTTCGGCTCCCATACAGCTTCCAATAGTTGTAATATCTCCGCTGCGTACTTGATTTCTTTACCCTCTGAGTTCAGTAGTCCTCTTTCTTTATACAAGGCTCCATGGGCATGAGTGGTTAAAAACGCATACTTTGAATCCGTATAGATGTTTACTCTCAATCCTTCAGCCAATTGTAACGCTCGTGTGAGTGCGATTAATTCTGTCTTCTGTGCCGATGTTCCTTTTGACAATGGCCGAGCTCCTATCACCTTGTCTATGGTTGTCACTGCGTATCCTGCGTAGCGAATCCTTTCTTTAACGTAACTACTACCGTCTGTATAGTATATCGGGGTTCTGGATGGGAAAATCACGAAGGTCCGGTCTGCTTGAGAACACTTCATCCATCACCTCCAGGCAATCATGTTGACTCTCAGTAGGTTGTGGCAAAAGGGTAGCTGGGTTCAAGGTATTGACAGTTTCAAGATGCACTCTCGGGTTCTCACATAACATGGCTTGATACTTAGTCATACGGCTATTGCTAAACCAATGATTGCCTTTATAGTCTAGCAACGTCTGTACTACGTGCGGGACTCGCACGTAGAGTTCCTGACCCAGAGTGAGCTTATCAGCTTCGGCTACCAGCAGCGCGGCAGCAGCTACGGCTCTTAGACAAGGTGGAAGACCACTGGCCACTGCATCCAGTTGTTTAGACATATATGCAACAGGTCGTTGCCATGATCCCAAGTACTGTGTCAGTACTCCCACAGCCATCCTTCTTTGCTCGTGTACATATAAGTAGAATGGACGTGTATGATCAGGTAGACCTAATGCTGGGGCGCTCATCAATGCTTTCTTAACATTCTCAAATGCCTTCTGCTGTTCGATGGTCCACAGGAAGGGATCGTGTTCTGTGCCTTTTATGGCTGCATAGAGGGGTTTCGCCAATATCGCATAACTGGGAATCCATATCCTGCAGAAGCCTGCTGCCCCCAAGAACTCTCGCACTTGTCTTCTATTCTTGGGTGTTGGTATTTGGCATACAGCTTCTTTTCTCTCAGGCCCCATTATCCTTTGACCTTCAGAGATATGGAATCCCAGATACTTGACAATTGGCTGACACAACTGAGCTTTCTTCCTGGACACCTTGTATCCTGCCTTCCAAAGAATGTGCAGTAAATCATATGTTGCTTGCTGGCATATCTCTTTTGTAACTGCCGCTATCAACAAATCATCTACGTATTGTAGTAGTACACATTCTCCTGGGATGGACTTGAAGTCTAGTAAGTCCTGACTTAATGCTGATCCAAATAGGGTAGGTGAATTTTTAAACCCTTGGGGCAATCTTGTCCAAGTCATCTGGCGTTTCGAGCCCGTTACAGCATTTTCCCATTGGAATGCAAAGATACACTGGCTTTCTGTAGCAATTCGTAGGCAAAAGAAGGCATCTTTAAGGTCCAAAACTGTAAAGTAAGTAGCCCCGCCCGGAATTAAGGCAAGGAGGTTATATGGATTGGGCACAACTGGATGTATACTTACTACTGCATCATTGACTGCTCTCAAGTCCTGCACAGGGCGATACTCATCTGTCCCAGGCTTTTGAACAGGCAACAATGGGGTGTTCCAGGGGGAAGTACAGAATTTTAGGATACCATACCTTATGAACTTATCCAAATAGGACTGTATGTTCTTCTTTGCCTTTTGGGGAATATGGTATTGTCTTAGGCTCACTGGATAAACCCTAAGTTTTAGTTCAATCCGTATAGGTGGGATATTGCGAGCAAGTCCTGGTGGGTTACTCTCTGCCCACACTCCTGGTATATTAAACAAGGATTCATCACTCTTAGGGTTTTGGCTGGTCAACACTGTATAAAGTCGCCACTCTTCTTCCTTCGGTATTGATAATGTCATTATACCTGAGGGTCCATTAAACTTCAAGGATGTTGTTCCGTTAGGCAGAAATGTTATCTGTGCTTGTAACTTTGACAACAAATCTCGTCCTAGAAGTTGGACTGGACATTCAGGCATGTAAAGGAACTGATGTTTTACTATGTGGCCTCCCAGTGTACAGAGTCGACTTTTAAGAACCGGTTTAGCAGCACTCCTCCCAGTTGCTCCTATTACAGTGATAGTTCTTCCTGAAGGAGGAGCGACTAGGTTAGTCACCACAGAATGTTCAGCACCAGTGTCGATCATGAAAGAACTCCTTTTTCCCCCTATTGCTACATCGACCATAGGCTCCGCTCGGCCAAGGGGGATGGAGCCCGGTCGGTATCAATAGTCCTCCATGACAGTGTCAGCCAAACCCACAAAGTCTCTATCTTCTCTTTCTCAGGGTCTCTGCGCTGCTGGGTAATACCTATCCCCATGAACGCTTCCTCTATTATTCCCACCATTTCCTGCAGGGCCTCCTCTTCCTCTCGCTCTGCCTCTATAATTATTACTATATCCTGCCCTTGTTCTATCTCTCTCATATTGTTCTCTCTGTGGACACTCACTTCTCCAATGCCCTTCTTCCCTACAGTATGCGCATTGGTTCCTACTTAAAGGCTCCCTATTCCACTTATTCTCGCTTTTCTCAGTTCCCCTATACACTTCCTTTTCCCTTCTATCTACACCCGCGATAGCTACTGCTAACATATCTGCTTTCCTTCTCATCTTTCGTTCTTCTTCCTTTTTCGTCTCTGTCTCCCTATTCATATAAACCTTATTTGCTATCTCCATTAGTTGAGTTATAGACATCCCTACAAACCCTTCTAACTTTTGTAATTTTCTCTTTATATCTCCATAGGCCTGGCTGACAAAGGCAGAGTTAACCATCCGGGAATTCTCAGGAGCCTCTGGATTAAAGGGGGTATACAACCGGTATGCCTCCAATAATCGATCATAAAAGGCACTGGGCGACTCATCACATTTCTGCAATACCTCAGCCGTCTTTGACATATTGATCGCCCTTTTCCCTCCGGCTTTCATGCCAGCAATAATGGCGTCCCTGTAAGCTCTTAAATGGGTCATATCTGCGCCATTAACATTCCAATTCGGATCTGCGTTTGGATAATGGGCTGCGGTCCATGCTGCCGGGTTGGCCTGATTTTGAGTACGGGCCACTTCTTCAAGCTCTTTAATTGCCGCCTGATTTATCCGAGTTCTTTCCTCGTTATTGAACAATGTCATAAGTAATTGCTGGCAATCAGCCCAAGTGGGATTATGTGTCTGGATTATAGAGGTAATCAAATCTGTCATGGCTTGAGGTTTATCTGTGTAGGAGGAGTTATGGTCTTCCAGTTGAATAAGTCAGTAGTGGTAAAGGGAACATAGACAAATACGGGATCAGCATGTTGTAACTGACCCTCACCGTTAATATGTGTCGGGCCCGGTGTCAGTCAGAGAGGCATTTGATAATGTCGGGGTTGGAAGGTACCGGTCAGTTGTCGGGTTAGTATCGGTCGAGGGGTTGTAAGACGAGGGGAAGGGGACGCTTTTTCTTTACTGAAGGGAAGATCAGTAAGTAGAATATTCCGGGCCGGGCTGGGAGGAGCCTGACCAGGAACCAGAATTTACGCCAAATCTGGATAGGTGGGGTTAAAAGGGGTAGGTACCGGAAGGGGAGGGTTTAAAACAAGTGGGCTAGACTCTGAGCTAGAGGAGGGGATAAGTGGAGACAATGGAGCAAGGGGAGTAGTATTACTAGCAGCACCTCCTCTTCCTTTTCCTGTAGAGGAGGAGTAAGGGGGCGGCATAGGGATCTCTGACTCAGGGGGCGTGTCCAGAATGGGCGTAATCACGGCCTTGGTGGACAAACGAGTTCTGGCCAACATGAGGCGAGATTGCTCCTCGTGGCATACCCTGATCCATTTTGGGAAGTCATTTACGGCCCGCTTCCAATAATCGATATACGGAAACTGGCCGTAAATTTCAGGCCTACCCAATACAGTCACGTGTACACGCTGCACCAGATTAGGATCAAGACTACCAAGACTACCACGTGGAGGCCATGCAGCCACCATGGCAGGCCATTCCCTACTACATAAAGTAGTCAGGCGTGTTGGGGACATCTTTACTCCAAAATCATGTACATTGTATCCCTTTTTAAAGTTCTTTAACATGCATTCTAAGGGATCAATGATCTTTGAATCCCACGCACCCATACTTAGCAACGGAGCGTCGTCTCCAACAGAAGCAAAACAAACACACTTCCAACAGTCACACTCGTTCCCCTTGGCAACAGCACCACGTGGTACAGTTACTAGGCCAAACACACACAACAAAACATACAGGGAATTCTCGTACACACACAGCTGTTACACCAGTCACTAAATAACTATTACTGTACCTTTTGGCGAGACTATACAATCACCCACGTTATAATTCTTAATATTTAAATTACCCGTCTATAACACACCCTAGTAACATCGTCTTTACAAACAGTAGTTATAGTACGGTTAGCATTGGTTAAAGTACAATTTTAAAGTCACAGTTCAGTTAGTAGTTGTTATGATGTTAAACATACAACATAAACGACAGTTATTAGTGGTTATTTACAGTATCAGTAATTATAATACATGGTTATGGTACCGTGCGCTATGATACAATTACACACTATTCACACTCTCGCTAGACGGCAGAGCTCACACTATCTAGCAAGATATACACTCTACTACAATAATTTTTTAACAAATTTACAGTTTCCCAACTAATCTATTGGCCAGTACCTCGAAGGACTACCTAAAACAATTTACATCCGTTTTGGTTAGCCGTCGCTGCCCAAGCACCACAAATAGCGAACAAGAGGGCGGAATTTACACAGAACCCTCTTAGTCTATCTACTCAATCAATAGTCTAGTGGGTTCCAAATTTACACGCCTTCCCACTTAGCCAAGATAGGTTGAGATCTAGCGGACAGAATATACACCAGGCTCCGCTTAGTCTCCCGGTCCCTCCGACCTAGCGAACGGAATATACACCCTAGATACGCTAGTCTAGACAAGACACCGGTGTCCGGCTTGGGCTATTTACACAGGACCCAGCCTGACTCCAAACCAAGATTAAACGGGCTGACTACAGGGCGTTTAATTATGAGCGGTGCGCCTTCGCTCCTTCCCTCTACTGAGGGGGCCAATTCCATACACAATACAAACCCCTTATGGGCCTACCGCACAATCGGTATCCAATACCCCTAGTGGGTCCACCATCTAAAACAGTAGTCGTCTTACCTCCTTGTTCCTGACCCTGAGTTCACACTCATCGACGGGGGCACCCCAGCACTTACTACGTAGAGGCTGATGATCTCCTGGACAACAGACCAGTGGCGCCGAGACGAAGGGAGGTCCACGCAAAAGTTCAGGGGTGCAGCCGTAGGGAGCGTGGACAAAGATAGACCGTCTCACGCCTCTGCTCTCAGCTACCGTTGAACAATGAGATTCCCGGCAAATGCACCAAATGATACCGGAGAAACTGACGGAAGCCAAGCACAGAGAGATGGACACAGGTTTCTTCAGGAAGGAAGAGATCTTTATTCGATTCACCGACCGGGGCTCAGAGGGACTAATGTCACCAAAAACAGCTAAAATCTGAGCCCTGATCGTACAGTGTAGGCACCTTATATATATTCTTACCCAATCAACAGAATAGAGACTAAATTCCTGTTTGACCACATGGCTTGCCCAGCACAATGGAGGAGGGGAATACTCGTATATCCTGTATTCCTGCACATGCTCAGTACATTGATGACAGTATCCTAGCTACGTGTAGCTAACTAACTGACACAACATACACATATGCCACGTGGAAATCTCTGCCTACTAAATTTATTTTTACCGCGATTCCACCACAAAGGAACAGATGATTGTTATTATTTCCTGATATGTAAAACCATAGAAATGAAAGAGGACATACTTTTTTTTCCCCATGACTGTATACGTTAGTATCAAAATACACTTAGGATGAAAATATTTATACGTTAATTATATTATATATACCGTATATACTCGAGTATAAGCCGAGTTTTTCAGCACATAGTGCGGCTCTCGCGAGACTTACACTGGGAGCTGACAGAGGAGCTGCACGGACCGGCGCGGAGGAAGAGGGAGCTGACAGGAGCTGCAGGACAGGTAAGTAACCGCTCTTCAGCCCCCACAGCCCCACACTGAACTACCAATGCCACTGGACCACCAGGGAAGGAGAGACCCCCTCCCTGCCATGTATCAAGCAGGGAGGGGGGGACGAAAAAAATAATTATTAAAATTAAATCATATATATTTAAAAAAAAAATATATATATAATATATAATAACCCATTATTATAAATATATTATATCCATCATTAATCACTGAGCTGGGAGTGGAAACCTGTCATTATATAATAATAATAATATAATAACCCATTATTATAAATATATTATATTATATCAATCTATTAATCCATCATTAATCACTGAGCTGGGAGTGGAAACCTGTCATTATATAATAATAATATAATAACCCATTATTATAAATATATTATATTATATCAATCTATTAATCCATCATTAATCACTGAGCTGGGAGTGGAAACCTGTCATTATATAATAATAATATAATAACCCATTATTATAAATCTATTATATTATATCAATCTATTAATCCATCATTAATCACTGAGCTGGGAGTGGAAACCTGTCATTATATAATAATAATATAATAACCCATTATTATAAATATATTATATTATATTATATCAATCTATTAATCCATCATTAACCCCTTATGGACGGAGGACGGTTCAGGACCGTCATCGGCATTTTTCCATTGCCGACCGCTGACGGTCCTGAACCGTCCTAACTTTAAGATTTACTTACCCGATCGCCGTAGGTTCCCCGCGGCGATCGGCGGTGCTCCCGTTGTGGGGAGACTGCCTGCAGCCCAGACAGTCTCACCATGGCAGATTAGGACCTCTCTGGCCATGTGATCGCTCAACAGGGCGACCACATGATCACAATAGGTGTCCATGTGTCTGCCTGCAGGGGGACTGTCTGTGCTGACAGGCAGTCTCCCTGCATGTGTAAAATCATGAAAAAAATAAAGTTAAAGTTAATAAAAAAATTATAATTATATATGTGTATATATATATATAAATGATATATAGACATATATTATACCTATATAATATATGTCTATATATCATATATATATATATATATATATATATATATATATATATATAATGTCATACTAAGTGTATTTTTAGATTAATATGTACATATATTAATATAAAAATACACTTATAATTAAATTACACACGTATATATATAATATATATAATAACTATATATTGTATATATATATTATTATAAAATACAAATAAGTAATTTCAATTAAATTAAACATGTAAAAATAATAATAAAAATGTAAAAAAAATTATATATCTATACGAAATTTTATTCTAACTGTATTTTGATATTAATATATATATTTATATCAAAATACACTTAGAATGAAATTGTGTATATATCTATGTATATATAAATAAATACAAAGAATACAAACTATTCATATGTCCATATACAAAATTACATAAATAATTATATAAATATACACGTAGACTTCAAATATATAAATATGCATATATATTTAAATTCTACGTGCGTATTTATGTAATATTTTTACATAATTAAGTTATTTTATTGATTGCAATTTAAGGGACCTGCCTGCCAACCCAGGCCGAAAGTCCAGAGAATTTAATTTGCTATCACTGTATTTTACCCTGTAACGTTCTACGACACCCTAAAACCTGTACATGGGGGGTACTGTTTTACTCGGGAGACTTCGCTGAACACAAATATTAGTGATTCAAAACAGTAAAACATATCACAGCGATGATATTGTCAGTGAAAGTGACTTTTTTTGCATTTTTCACACACAAACAGCACTTTTACTGATGATATAATTGTTGTGATACATTTTCCAGTTTTGAAACACTAATATTTGTGTTCAGCAAAGTCTCCTGAGTAGAACAGGACCCCCCATGTACAGGTTTTATAGCGTTTTTGAAAGTTACAGGGTCAAATATATGGGTCAAATATTTTTACATTGAAAATGGCCAGGTTGGTTACGTTGCCTTTGAGAGCGTATGGTAGCCCAGGAATGAGAATTACCCCCATGATGGCATACCATTTGCAAAAGAAGACAACCCAAGGTATTGCAAATGGGGTATGTCCAGTCTTTTTTTAGTAACCACTTAGTCACAAACACTGGCCAAAATTAGCGTTCAATTTAGTTTTTTACTTTTTTCACACACAAACAAATATGAACGCTTTGGCCAGTGTTTGCGACTAAGTAGCTACTAAAAAAGTCTGGACCTACCCCATATTGAATACCCTGGGTTGTCTACTTTAAAAAAATTTGTACATGTGGGGTGTTATTCAGCGATTTATGACAGATAATAGTGTTACAATGTCACTATTGATACATTTTAAAAATGTATGTTTTGAA
Organism: Pelobates fuscus; assembly: GCF_036172605.1. NCBI lineage: Eukaryota > Metazoa > Chordata > Amphibia > Anura > Pelobatidae > Pelobates > Pelobates fuscus. Next base: position 365,718,242 of record NC_086318.1, read on the forward strand.
ACCGCAATATCCTACTTGTACTTATAGCCCTAGAACATGCAAAAAAATAGCGAAAAGCATGTAAACACTGGGTATTTTTAAACTCAGGACAAAATTTTGAATCTATTTAGCAGTTTTTTTTCATTCGCTTTTGTAGATGAGTAAAAGATTTTTCACATAAAAGTCAAAAAACATGTATTTTTTTCAATTTTTCATCATATTTTTTCATTTTTAAAAAATTACATGAGATTATATAAATAATGGTATGTAAAGAAAGCCCCTTTTATCCTGAAAAAAACAATATATAATTTGTATGGGAACAGTAAATGAGAGAACGGAAAATTACAGCTAAACACAAACACCACAAAAGTGTAAAAAGATGCCTGGTCGCAAATGTACAACATCGCAAAAACAGTCCGGTCCTTAAGGGGTTAATCACTGAGCTGGGAGTGGAAACTCATACACACACTGCACTCATACACACACTGCACTCATACACACACTCCACTCATACACACACACTGCACTCATACACACACACTGCACTCATACACACACTGCACTCATACACACACTGCACTCATACACACACACTGCACTCATACACACACACTGCACTCATACACACACACTGCACTCATACACACACACACACTGCACTCATACACACACACACTGCACTCATATACACACACATTGCACTCATATACACACATGCTGCATTCATACACACACGCTGCATTCATACACACACGCTGCATTCATACACACGCTGCACTCATACACACGCTGCACTCATACACACACACACTGCATTCATTATATACACACAGTGAAAATAAATATTCAATTAGTATAATTTTTTTAGGATCTAATTTTATTTAGAAATTTACCAGTAGCTGCTGCATTTCCCACCCTAGTCTTATACTCAAGTCAATAAGTTTTCCCAGTTTTTGGGGGTAAAATTAGGGGCCTCGGATTATATTCGGGTTGGCTTATACTCGAGTATATACGGTACATAGAATGTGATGGCAGATCAGAACCGATTGCCCAATCTAGTCTGCCCAATTTTCTAAATACTTTCATTAGTCACTGGTCTTATCTTGAGTCTAGGATAGCCTTATGCCTATCCCACGCATGCTTAAACTCATTTACAGTGTTAACCTCTACCACTTCAGCTGGAAGGCTATTCTATGCATCCACTACCCTCTCTGAAAAGTAATACTTCCTGAAATTATTTTTAAACCTTTGCCTCTCTAATTTAAGATTATGTCCTCTTGTTGTTGTAGTTTTGCTTTGAATATACTCCATTGACCACAACCATCTGTTGCCTGTCACTCAGTCACTGCCTTACCCATTCAACAACATTGGAATCCAAACTTAAAGATTGTAGTTTATTGATGATGCTGTTATGTGCAACAGTGTGAAAAACCTTACTGAAATCTAGGTAAGCAATGTCTACTGCACCACCCTGATCTATTATTTTAGTTACCCAATCAAAAAACAATTAATTTGGCACGATCTCCTTGAAGTAAACCCATGTTGTCTCTGATCTTGAAGTCCATGTGATTTTAGATGTTCAACAATCCTATCCTTTAACATGGTTTTTATCACTTTTCCCACTACTAGAGTAAGGTTTACTGGCCTATAGTTGCCCGACTCCTGCCTACTACCTTTCTTGTGAATTGGCACAGCATAATTTAATTTCCAAACTTTTGGGAGTATTCCTGCTCTTTTAATGTGTTGGGTGTATCCCATCAGGCCACATCAACTTATTTGTCTTTTTATTTATTGATATATATATATTGTCACGATTCGGGGAACCCAACACGCTAACGCACACACAGACACACACACAGAAAGTGTGCAGTACCGGACCTTAGAGTGGCCGGGCTAAGCACACACAGAATAGTCAGGAGATAAGCCGAGTAAGGGGAACCAGAAAACAGAATAACGAGAAACAAGCCGAGGTCAAAGGGTAGGAGAAAGTCACAAAGTCAGTATAACAAGCCAGGGAGTACGTAACCAGAAAGCACACGTTCAGAATCAATACTCTAAAGCAAAGACCACAACAGGGCACTGAGAGACAGGAAAGGTAAGTATAAATATCCTTGCCTTAATTCTGATTGGATAACTTCCAATCAGAATTAACAAACACACGTGGGGGGTATCTATACCCCCCACTGTGATTGTTGTACTGTCGCTTTAACGCCGGGTCACGTGAGTGACCCTGGCGTACTGATATGGGTGCCGGCTCCCAGCGTGCAGCGTTAGACATGCTGCCGCTGTGGGGAGGAGGAGGAGAAGACGCCAGCGGCGTGTCAAGAGGAGAGGACGCCGCTCGCCGACCGGTAAGAGGAGGGGAGTTGGAGATTTTGTCCATATCGGCTATTTATGCCACACTTTTGTGATTTGGATTTTCATTTGCTTCAAGTCAGAGTATCATGAATTAACCCCTGTTATGTCTTATTAAATAAGTGAATTATCACAAATGTCATAAATATTGTCTAACAAAGTGTGTGGATTTTCTCAGAAAACGACTTTTAGTCATTCTGACCTTAAAGTCTATGATGCTAAAAAATGGGATTTTGGAAGAATCATCGTACAATATTTAACTAGTGAATTGATGTGTTTAACCTGCATATTTCTTTTTCCGTTTGCAATTTTATAAATATTTTTTGTTTGTTTCTGTTAGCATGAGTAAGACACACAATGTGCAAACAATTGGTAGAATAATATCCTTTTTTATATAGTAATTCCAGGCAGAGTCTTTTCAAAACCATGATTAACCCCTTGACGCCGTTACGGCGTTCCATGCCGTCGCGCTTTAAATGGGCTTTGAAGCCGTTGCGGTGGCATGGAACGCCGTAACGACTTTCTGCCCCAGGAGCCAGGAGGTACTCACCTCCGCCGCGATCCTCTTCTGGAGGGCTGCCTGACAGCCCAGGCAGCCCTCCCACGGCAAATGAGGCCCCCGGGGGCCATGTGATCGCTCTCAAAGAGCGATCACATGGCCCCCTGTAGCTGGCTATGGATTTGCCAGCAGGGGGGCTGTCTGAAATATCAGACAGTCCCCCTGCTGGTAGGAAGAATAAAAAAAAAAATTAAACATGTGTAAAAATAAATTGAAAGTATTTTTTTTATGTATATAATATGTATATATATATATATATATCTATATATATTTATATATAATATATATACATATTATATATATGTAACGTCATACAAAGTGTATTTTAATACTAATATAAGTATATATATTAGTATTAAAATACACTTAGAATGACATTACATATATATAATATGTATATCTATTATATATATATATATATATATATATATATAATAGATCTACATATATATTATATATATATACGTATAATTAAAATAATAAATAAAATAATAAAATAAATAAATAAAATATTGAAACTAAATTTAATATAAATTATATATCCATATGTAATTTCATTCTAACTGTATTTTGTTATTAATATATATATATATATTGGTAACAAATACACATAGAATGACATTCTATATATATATATCTATCTATATATAAAATACAAATAACCACAAATATATATATATATATATATAGATAAATACATATAATTACATAAAAGATTACATTAGTATACACGTAGAATTTAAATACATATATATGTATACCGGTATATATTAAAATTATACATGTATATTTAAGTAATCGTTTAACATAATTATGTGCCTGACAACACAGGGAGAAAGTGCAGAGAATTTAATTCGCAAGCACTATATTTGACCCTGTAACTCTCCAAGACACCATAAAACCTGTACATAGGGGTTACTGTTTTACTCGGGAGACTTCGTTGAACTCAAATATTAGTGTTTCAAACTGGTAAATTGTATTACAACGATGATATTTTAAGTAAAAGTGAAGTTTTTTGCATTTTTTACAAACGAACTGCACTTTTATGGACTATATTATTGTTGTAATATGTTTTACTGTTTTAAAAAACTAATATTTGTGTTTAGTGAAGTCTCCCAAGAATAACAGTACCCCCCATGTACAGGTTTTATGGTGTTTTGGAAAGTTAGAGAGTCACATATAAGGCTTGCATTTCATTTTTTTCACATTGAAATTTGCCAGATTAGTTATGTTGCCTTTGAGAGCGTATGGTAGCCCAGGAATGAGAATTACCCCCATGGTGGCATACCATTTGCAAAAGTAGACAACCCGAAGTATTGCAAGTGGGGTATGTCCAGTCTTTCTTAGTAGCCACTTAGTCACAAACACTGGCCAAATATTCATTTTTTGCTTTTTTCACACAAAAACAAATATGAACGCTAACTTCGGCCAGTGTTTGTGACTAAGTGGCTACTAAAAAAGACTAAACCCCACTTTCAATACCTTGGCTTGTCTACTTTTTCAAATGGGGGTAATGGGGGTAATTCACATTCCTGGGCTACCACACCGTCTCAAAGGTAACATTACTAATCTGGCAAATTTCAATTTGAAAATGGAACGTTCTATATTTGACCCTGTAACTTTCCAAAACACCATAAAACCTGTTAATGGGGGGTACTGTTGTACTCGTGAGACATCGCTGATTACAAATATGTGCATTTTTTTGCAGTAAAACCTAACAGTATTATGACATTCACAGCTAAAATGGCAGACAGAAATACAAATTTTAAAAAAAATCTTATTTTCTCACATTTTTTTAAATTTTATTCATAATAAATTATGTTCCATATATGAATAGTTATTGATAAATTAAAGCCCTGTCTCTCCTGAACAAAATGATATATAATAAGTGTTGGTGTACTTAATGTGACAGCGGTGAATTACGGCTGAACAGACATATAGTGCAAATTCCAGTTTTTGTTTACGTTTTCTTTTGATCAGAACGTGCACTATTGACTCTGTCCTGAAAGGGTTTAGTTTACAAGAGTGCAGACAGTTGTTTGATAGAATATTTAAGAAACAGCTTGGTTCGGTAGAGGATATTCACTGAAATTGTGCATTGTTGCAGTATGCCATACATATTGTCATAACAGAGGTTGCTGTAACATATTTCATATTAACAAAAATTAACAATAACAGAAGAATAAGAAAGATTGCTGATATGCAATGAAATGATTGGTCTAGTTTTGAGTATAGTTTAATGAGCTTTGTCCCATGCCTAAACACCCTTTAAAAAGGCAACCAGGAGGTGCCGAAACGTTGGGGGTATTAGGGGCTCGTGTTTCTGCCATACTAGGCTTGTGAGAATTGTGGTAATTACCGTATATACTCGAGTATAAGCCGAGTTTTTCAGCACATTTTTTGTGCTGAAAAACCCCAACTCGGCTTATACTCGAGTCAATAGTCTGTATTATGGCAATTTGCATTGTCATAATACAGACTGGGGGAGAGGGGGGCTGGCAGAGCTGTAACTTACACTGGGAGCTGACCAAGGTGCTGAACGGACGGTGCGGAGGAGGAGGGAGCTGACAGGAGCTGCAGGACAGGTAAGTTACAGCTATGCCAGCCCCCCTCTCCCACCCACTGAACTGCCAATGCCACTGGACCACCAGGGAAGGAGAGCCCCCCTCCCTGCCATGTATCAAGCAGGGAGGGGGACGAAAAAAAATTAGTAATAATTTAGTAATATTATTAGTAATAATAATTTAGTAATATTATTAGTAATAATAAAAAAATAATAATTAAATAATAAATAATAATACAAAAATAATAATAATTAAATTAAATAAATAAAAAAGAATAATAAAAAAAAATAAAATAATAAAAAAAATAAAAAAAATTGCCCACCCCCCTCCAAGGCTCTGCAACACACACACACACACACACACACACACCACTCATACACACACTGCATTCATACACACACACTGCATTCATACACACACACTGCACTCATACACACACTGCACTCATACACACACTGCATTCATACACACGCTGCATTCATACACACGCTGCACTCATACACACGCTGCACTCATACACACGCTGCACTCATACACACACTGCATTCATTATACACACACTGTAAATAAATATTCAATTAATATTTTTTTTAGGATCTAATTTTATTTAGAAATTTACCAGTAGCTGCTGCATTTCTCACACTAGTCTTATACTCGAGTCAATACGTTTTCCCAGTTTTTTGGGGTAAAATTAGGGGCCTCGGCTTATATTCGGGTCGGCTTATACTCGAGTATATATGGTAATACGGTTTGCTTTCTTTTGCATTTATATTGTCACTTTGTATTTTGCTTTATGCTTGTTGTACCGTATATTGGTCTGATTTAAGTATTTGCATAACTCTATATAGTGATTCTAGTGTGCACTCTCTTTTTGTTATATAAGACATATGTTCACACACTCTGATATCCCTAATGGTATCTAATATCCCAGTCACGTTGTGTAGTTTGTTTCAATATGTGACTATGGTTTTCTTGGTCTCGAGAAATACAAAGCATAGCAATTGTTTCTGGAGTTTGGCCATGTATGGTGGGAACACATGAAGTAATGTCATTTGTGAATTAGGGGTTATTTGGATCACTGTCAAGGTATGTACCATACCAAAGACCTTACTCCATAAGGGCATAAGATGTGGACAGCTCCACCACACATGCAGCATAGTTCCCCTCTCTCCGCATGCCCTCCAGTACAAGCCTCTCGTCTTTTGTCCAAGGTGGTGTAATCTTGCAGGCACCATGTACCATCTTGCTATAATACATGTAATATCTGTAGCACTGTTGCCAGCACTTTATTTCTACAAGGATCAAGATATACACTGGGGAAGTGTCACCCCACAAATTGACACGAGGTGCATAACATTAGAGCCAAGGACCTAGAGGCTTTAAATAAGGTGAGCATCCATTTTTTTAAAATGATATCCATATTGATACCGGAGAAACTGACGGAAGCCAAGCACAGAGAGATGGACACAGGTTTCTTCAGGAAGGAAGAGATCTTTATTCGATTCACCGACCGCGACTCAGAGGGACTAATGTCACCAAAAACAGCTAAAATCTGAGCCCTGATCGTACAGTGTAGGCACCTTATATAGACATATAGCTCCTCCTATAATCGGTTCAACCTACATGTACTCTAACCCAATCAACAGAATAGAGACTAAATTCCTGTTTGACCACATGGCTTGCCCAGCACAATGGAGGAGGGGAATACTCGTATATCCTGTATTCCTGCACTTGCTCCTTACACTACTGATTGTATCGTTGCCACGTGCAACCAACCGACCGATACATCAGCATATGCACGTGCACATACCACGTGGCAATCTCGGCCTACTAAATTTATTTTTACCGAGATTCCACCACAATATTAGATATAAAACTATGTCAGACATACTGCCCTATTGTGGTATTCCTGTGTTTTCTCTGAATGACAGGTCTCCAGATAGAAGAGAGGTGGGGTGCTACCTGGAAAGGCACAAATATGCATTAAGTGAGACTACATCTTGTGGCTCAATTACATGTGAGTGTGTTTACATCCCATTATTCATTATTACCAAGGACTGTTACCATTTGCATTATTTGATGTTTTCGCAGTTTTTATCTTTTATATGCTGCTGTTTTAACATAGCTATTGTACTGCATAATATAAGGGGGTAATATTCTCCTTCCCAAACAGTGAGGTAGGGAACTAGACTCTTGGAGAATGTTTTATAGTAAAGGGCAAAAAAGCTGTCCAGGTTTGGAATTTTCAAAGTAGGTTGTTTTACAAACAATCTCTTCCTCTGTAATATGTCCCTCTAGTTCAGGGCTGCCTAACAGGTAGCTCCCCAGATGTTTCGGAACTACAACTCCCATGATGCTTTGCATGCCTTTAGAATTCATTTAGAATGACAAAGCATCATGATAGTTGTGTGTGAGTGTTTGACTGTCAGTGTGTGTCTGTCAGTGAGTATCTGCCTGTGTGTGTGTGTGTGTGTGTGTGTATGTATGTCAGTGAGTGAATGTCTGTGTGTGTATCTGTCAGTGAGCGAGTGTATGTCCATCAGTGAGTGTCTGTCTGTGTGTGTATGTCAGTGAGTGAGTGTTTGTCTGTCAGTGAGTGTCTGTGTGTGTGTTTGTCAGTGAGTGAATGTCTGTCAGTGAGAGTCTGTGTGTGTGTGTGTCTCAGTGAGTGATTGTATGTTTTTCAGTGAGTGTCTGTGTGTGTGTGTCAGTGAGTGTGTGTCGTTAGTGAATGTGTGTGTCTGCCAATGCATGTCTGTCAGTGAGTGACATGAGGGGGCGGCAAAATGGATCTTTGCCTAGGGCAGCAAAAATCCTTGCACCGGCCCTGTTTGGTTTGCTGCTAAAATTTCAGTATTGCCTATGTTTGATATTGCTTTGAGTTTAGTATAATAACCATACAAACATTTTAAACGTAATTGTGTATGAATATTGTTTTCAATTTTTTTTTAACTTAATTGAGTCTGACTTTTCTTTTCAGCCAGTGTGTGTGCTTGATCTTTTGTGTATTTGTTAATGAGAGTCTATTTGTGTACATTTATATATGTATATCCTGCTCTTTGCATATGAGATTACTATTATGTAAGGTTAATATAACACTTTATATTAATCAGATTTGGTGTTATCATGTGATTCATATGATGACCTTCTTCGATAGACTTTCCATCAGTCTCCAGTCCTTTAAAAAAAATCATAAAAAACTCACTTCTTCAGGAAAGCATATAAACTAAACTGCTAACAGCTTCCCCTTCCTGTACCCTGATTCCTCTCCTGCAACTGTGCAAAAAATAAAACCCAAAAAACAAGCCCTCGGTGAATACTATTGTAGCAATCTTAGTTTTCTACTCTAGCGTTACCTTTTCTGTCACTATACCCCACTCCCTCTAGCATGTAAGCTCACTGAGGCCCTCTGTCCCTGTGCCTCCATCTTGTCTAGTTTTACCTACGTGTTTGTCCACCCATTGTACAGCGCTGCAGAACCTGGCACTTTATAAATAATAATAGAACATTTTATGGTGGGACATTGGGCAAATTTGGGGAGGGGACATTGGGTGAAGGTTGAGGTGGGAAATAGAAGGAGCTATGGTGGGACTTACATTAAAATATAGGAGGGAGGTTATCAAATTTTAAGGTCCTGCTCATTTGTCACCTAGCAACATCCCTGCCATAGAGTTTAGCTGGTGGCACACTGCCACTCACTCTATGTAGGCATCCATGGCTGGTCACCAGGGCTGGCGCGTCCATAAGGCGGCACAGGCGGCCGCCTTAGGGCACACGGGCTCTGGGGGCGCAAGATTTCAGTGACCGGCAGGAGGGAAAGCTCTCCCTCCTGCCGGGCCACAATCTCGGCCCCCGGTGCGGCGTGCGGCTGTGCTGTAATCAGGCGCGGCGAGGGAGCTCTAACCTCTCTGCTCTGCTCCCTCGCGCGCTGTCTGCTGATACCGCGGGAGCCGGAATATGACGTCATATTCCGGCTCCCGCGGTATCAGCAGACAGCGCGCGAGGGAGCAGAGCAGCGAAGTTAGAGCTCCCTCGCCGCCCCTGATCTCAGCACAGACGCACGCCGCCCAGCAGCCCCACTGGACCCCAGGGAAGGATTCAACATCCACACCAGCTCTCCAGGTAGGGAGGCTAGGTGGAAAATATTTATTTATAAAATAATTAGTGAGTGTATGTGTGTGAGTGTATGTGTCTGTGTGTGTGTGTGTGTGTGTGTGTGTGTGTGAGTGTATGTGTCTGTGTGTGTGTGTGTGTGTGTGTGAGTGTATGTGTCTGTGTATGTGTGTGAGTGTGTGATTGTCTGTGTCTGTGTGTGTGTGTGAGTGTATGTGTCTGTGTGTGTGTGTGAGTGTATGTGTCTGTGTGTGAGTGTATGTGTCTGTGAGTGACAGAGTGTGTGTCTGTGAGTGACACAGTGTGTGTCTGTGAGTGACAGTGTGTGCGTCTGTGAGTGACAGAGTGTGCGTCTGTGAGTGACAGAGTGTGCGTCTGTGAGTGACAGAGGGTGCGTCTGTGAGTGACAGAGGGTGCGTCTGTGAGTGACAGAGCGTGCGTCTGAGAGTGACAGCGTGTGCGTCTGTGAGTGACAGAGTGTGTGCGTCTGTGAGTGACAGAGTGTGTGCGTCTGTGAGTGACAGAGTGTGTGCATCTGTGAGTGACAGAGTGTGCGTCTGTGAGTGACAGTGTGTGTCTGTGAGTGACAGCGTATGTCTGTGAGTGACAGCGTGTGTGTGTGAGTGATTGCGTCTGTGTGTGTGCATGTGAGTGTATGAGTGTGTCTGTCAGTGGATGATGAGTGTGTTTGTCAGTGTATGAGTGTGTGTCTGTCAAATCAGTGAGAGTATGTTTGTCATTGAGTCTTTGTGTGACTATCAGTGTTTCTGTCAATGAGTCTGTGTCTGTCAGTGACGTCTGTATGTTTGTTATTGAGTGTGTTACTTTCAGTGTGTACAGAGTGTAGCGGAGCCAGACTGACAGGAGGTGCTCACAGAGAGAGCACTCCCTGTCAGTTCGGCCGGGTACAGAAAACTGAAGCTACTGTTCCGCGCTCCGCTCCGCTCCACTCTGTACACACTGACACACCAGGAAGGGGAGTGTGACCACTAAAGGGGTGTGGGGTGCACCAAGGGACAGGGAGGGAATGGGAGAGAAACACCAAGAGACAGGGAAAAGAGGGGGGAGGTGAGAAGAACACTAAGGGACAGGGAAGGGACCACTAATGGTCGGGGAGGGGAAAGGGGCTGGTTAAGAGGCACATAGGTGAAGATTTTTTGGGGGGGGGGGCGGAAAAATGCATCTTCATCTGTGCAGTGTTAATTTTGGCGGCAAATTTCAATTTAGTTTTAGTCATAGTGTTCTGACTAAAAAGCCATTTTAATTTTAGTAGTATTTAAGTCATCTGAATTGTATTCGTTTTAGTCTAGATGTAGTCGACTTAATCTAAAAAAAAAATGTGTCTACTAAAATTTGGCTAAAATTGTTAGTTGACAAAATGAACACTGGTTCCAGCACTTGATAGGTTAAATTCAAATTTGAAATAAACAACCAAAGAATCCTCTTTCCAGTATTCCAGCACTTAAGGAGTTAAGTACCATATCAATAATCTCTACAAGCAAAAACGGCTTAAATATAGCTGGATAAAAGCCACCACCATAAACCTCTAAAAGATATTGTTGTGGACCAAACCAAGTGTTTGATGATTTGAATATCTGCCCCATACCAAATTATTTATATTTAATGCGTGCACGCTCCTAAAGTAAATTCACACCGGACACAAGTTTCTGGTTGCTGAAAGAACTTCAGGAATGTTTATTCAGGGGGCCGGCATGCCCCTTATAAAGCAAGAATACATCATATGCAAAACTATAGATAACAGATAAAATACATCAATAATTGGTGAGGCGTTAAGTGTTTTATCTAATGCACATCCCACAAGGCGTGATGTCACTGTCATCACGGGATTTTACTCCGGATTCCAGCGCCATCTTGTTACACAAGGTAGTTAGTCGATGGGAGGGGTTGCCTCTAGTAGCCATTTTGAGTAAATATTGAATATGAGTATGAGTAATTAGGCATTTTACTAATTCTAATTTGTGTCCATAACAAGATATGTTCACCTTATCTGGGGCTCACTCTCAGCCCCTCATATAGAAAAGTATATGTAGTGGTTTTATTCTGCTTCGGGGTTTCCTATTGAAAAATAAAAATCCAATATGATGAAGTGAGCCCGGCACACACACCCTTAAGTGCCGACTCTCACCTGCTAACGGAAATATAACCCACCCCAGGTTATTTTAGAGGCTGGGGAGGAATTAGAGAGGCTAGGAAACAGGTTTGAGGAATTTGAGGCGCTGAATGTTTCCGATACAGATACACTGATTCAATGAATCTCTGTGAGGAGATGCTGACTGGCACAGCGTTTTGCTGTTCATGCAGAATAGCTTCCCAATGATTTCCTATGGACAAAGATCATCAAGAAGCATAAAAAAAAGTCATGAAGGCTGTGCCAGGTGGGCCAGGCGCGGCAAGACCAGAGTGGCATGGGAGAAAAGGTGAGTAAAATATGTTTTTATTTTCCACAGAGAGGGGGCCGTTTACCTAAACAGCCACTTTAGCAGGAATGCATGTTTCCCTTGTCCTTCATTAAAGGACCACTCTAGTGCCAGGAAAGCATACTCGTTTTCCTGGCACTAGAGTGCCCTGAGGGTGCCCCCACCCTCAGGGACCCCCTCCCGCCCGGCTCTGGAAAGGGGAAAGGTGTTAAATCTTACCTTTTTCCAGCGCTGGGCGGAGAGATCTCCTCCTGCTCTCCTCCTCCGATCCTCCTCTTCTCCTCCCCGTCGGCTGAATGCGCACGCGCGGCAAGAGCTGCGCGCGCATTCAGCCGGTCACATAGGAAAGCATTCATAATGCTTTCCTATGGACGCTGGCGTGCTCTCACTGTGAAAATCACAGTGAGAAGCACGCAAGCGCCTCTAGCGGCTGTCAATGAGACAGCCACTAGAGGACATAGGGGGAAGGCTTAACCCATTCATAAACATAGCAGTTTCTCTGAAACTGCTATGTTTATGAAAAAATGGGTTAACCCTAGAAGGACCTGGCACCCAGACCACTTCATTAAGCTGAAGTGATCTGGGTGCCTAGAGTGGTCCTTTAACAACCCGTCCATAGCTTCTGCTGATTTATACTTGTTCAAACGTGACATAATTGGAGCACTAAGGAACACTAAGAAAGCTCTCTCTATTGGTGCTTGCAACACCCAACATTAAAGCAGAAGGGTCCTGAGAGAGTGTGCCTGCCGCATGCTCCACCACTTCCATGTCCAATGGCAATATCACTTTACAAGCAATAATCTGCTATTTCTGTTCACATATGGGTAGGCAAGTTCAGCCTGTTGATCTGTATGTATCTATTCAAAAATATTCCTCTCACTTTCTTTCTCTCTAGCAGAAACTGAACATTACATTCAGAAAAGTGGTTGAATTAGCACATGGGTGTCCATGTGAGCAGTAACGCCGCGCCAAGGCTTCAACCCTTGTTACTGGACATTCACACACCTTTCACATCTCTTTTCACTCACTGAATCACACACCTTTCATTTCTCAGTCATAACCAATACAAGATGCACACACAAACTCTTACACAACCATCAATTTCTGTCTCTCTCTAGCAGAAGCAGGACATTACAGTGAGAAAAATGGTTGAATTAGCACATGGGTGTACATGTGAGCAGTAACGCCGCACCAAGGCTTCAACCGCTGTTACTGAACATTCACACACCTTTCGCATCTCTTTTCACTCACAGAATCACACACCATTTATTCCAAATTCATCAACAATGCAACACATACACACAAACACACTTTCATCAATCCATCCACCCACCAGGCATCAATTCATCCATCCATCTACCCCCTCTCACACATATCTCTTCACTCACTTAATCACCTATAATTATTTTTCTTTAAATTAGTGGAACTAATGTAGAGAGGACTGCGGTGCAAGAAATTGTTTTGGACAGGTGACAAAAAAAATTATTGCACCACAGTCCACTTTACATTAGGGGGGCCTTCCCCCAGCACAAGGGTGGCCAAAAGGTAGATTCCCATCTGCCATGCATCTCCCACAGCTACAATTTGACCATCCATGCTGGGTTTACTTTGTGGAAATTTTTTGTGTGTTTGAATGTACGCTTATTTTTTGTATGGAGTGTGTGTAAAGTGTTTGAGCATTTGAATGCAGTTGTGTATTTGTATATATTATTGCCTCTTGGAAGCAATGGCATACTTGTGTGTAGTGTGTTTGAATACAGGGGTGTGGGTGAGGTATTTGTGTTTGAATGATGGGGTATATTTGTGTGTAGATTTGGTGTTTGAATGTAAAGGTGTGTTTGTAGACAATGTTGGTGTTTTAATACAGGGATATGTTTGCATGTAGTGTTGGTGTTTGATTGCAGGGGTGTGTTTGTATGTAGTGTTGATGTTTGGATTTGAATGTTTGATATATGCACACATACTAAAGCACAGATACACATACACACTGACACGTACATATACACATACACATTGAAACACATATGCACTCATATACCATCACTGATACACACACTCTGACACACACACAAATACAGCCACACACAGATAAACAAACATACTGGCACACCCACACAGACAGGGCCGACCTTATTTTATAAGTCCCAATCCCCCTCCTACAGTGTGTATCAGAATACAGAAGAAATATTGAATTGTATTATGTGTGTGTCAATGTGTTTGAATGCAGGGGCATATGTATGTCTAGAGTTTTTGTGTGTGAATGTAGAGACTAGTGTGTGAAGGGTTAATGTACTTAAAAGGGTGTGTGTGTGTGGATGCAGGGGTGTTTTTTATGGTGTGGAACTTTCTGTATGAACTAAGTGGCAAATTTGTACCCCTCATGGTCTGTAGCCCATTCCAAACTCCAATAGTTAGTAGCCCATTAATGTCCATCAATGTCCCATAGGGAGTAGCCCTTTCTTCTCCCCTACTTGTTATTGGTAGAAGCCTATTCTTTGCTCTTGGTAGTTAGTAACGCATTTCTCCTCCCTTATAGTTGATAGCCTATGCCCCCCTCTCCCCTCCCTCATAGTTAATAGCTAATTCAAAGCTTCTCCCTCCAAATAGCTGGAACCCATTCTCCTCACACCCATTAGTAGTATCCCTTTCTCTCCAGCATAGATAATATCCACATTCTATCCCCCATAAATAGTACTCCATTCTCCTCCTCTCCCCCATAAATATTACCCCAACCCCCCAAAGGTAGTATCCTATCCTCTCCCCTATAAGTAGTATCCTATCCTGTCCCCCATAGGCAGTATCCCATCCTCTCCCCCATAGGTAGTATCTCACCGTCTCCCCTGTAGGTAGTATCCCACCGTCTCCCCCGTAGGTAGTATCCCACCGTCTCCCCCGTAGGTAGTATCCCACCGTCTCCCCCGTAGGTAGTATCCCACCGTCTACCCCGTAGGTAGTATCCCACCGTCTCCCCCGTAGGTAGTATCCCACCGTCTCCCCCGTAGGTAGTATCCCACCGTCTCCCCCGTAGGTAGTATCCCACCGTCTCCCCCGTAGGTAGTATCCCACCGTCTCCCCCGTAGGTAGTATCCCACCATCTCCCCCGGTAGGTAGTATCCCACCGTCTCCCCCGTAGGTAGTATCCCACCGTCTGCCCCGTAGGTAGTATCCCACCGTCTCCACCGTAGGTAGTATCCCACCGTCTCCCCCGTAGGTAGTATCCCACCGTCTCCCCCGTAGGTAGTATCCCACCCTCTCCCCCGTAGGTAGTATCCCACCCTCTCCCCCTTAGGTAGTATCCCACCCTCTCCCCCGTAGGTAGTACACCACTCTCTTCACCAGAGGAATTACAGCTTTCTACTCTAATCACACCTATAGATAGTCATTGATTCTCCTCCTTTCTCCCACCCTACCAGCCATTGAGGATGAAGCTATCCCCTGTACCTGCTTGAGAGCCTCCTGAAGTTTGTGCAGTCCTTCTTAGGGCAACTCTGCGCGGCTCGAGCTGCCGTTTGTCTGATGACATCAATTCAGTCTGCCACATGGAGCTGCCCTGATCAGGTACCGCAACCATTTCCCCGGCACAGGCTCTGCTCCTGGAACCTCTGCCGGCTTCATTTCAGCCCCAAGAGCTGTGTCAGACGCTGGAGTGTTAATTTTTCCATGGCGCCATGTGTGGCCACACAGCTCGAACACCCCAAAGACCAGCCATGCACACAGATACACACGTTGGCACACACACACACACTGGTATACATTGATACACATATATCAATACTATAGTTGTAATTTACATATCTGTCGTCTTCATTATCCCGCACGGTATGTAAGCTGGGTGAAGTTAATAATTTCCTCCCAGCGCTGGATGCCGACATTAAAGGGGCCGGGTCACGCTGCTAAATGGGTGGACTACCCGATGGACCCCCAAACCCTGCAGGCAGTGGTGCAGCCACACCAGCTACAGTGGCGGTAATTTTGCCACTTATTTAAACCCATGTCTGGGTTATCTTTAATTTAAAAGTTACTGGCTATTGGAAATGTCACGCTTTTCATTTGTTTAAGAGCAGGGGCTTTCCACGAATCATATTAGCCCATTACTTCCAAATGGACTGAGGGGCAAGACAGGCATTACATATTTACTAGACCTGGGCATCCCTAGTAGTGTAAATTTTAGATGGATTTGGCATACTACAGAGCACCTTACTATTAAGGAAAAGTATTTCCACTGGCACATAGTGCTGGTGGCGAAGAACTCCTGGTAGTTTAATTATTCGAATAGGCACCTACTTACAGGGCCAGACTAGGACAATAATTCGGCCCTAGCATTTTAAGGCAGAGCAGCTCAATAGGAGTCATCATTGGCACGTACTGACCCCAAAGTGAGCATGTCAGGACATTTCCCCTACAGGGCAGCCCATTTGCAGGGCCCTAATAATGAGGACTCACTTGGGCAAAAATTTCCTGTGTATGACACAGTGAAAGCTATTCTAATGATACATGTCTTTTGTGTTTGCTGGTGACTTGTCTCTGGTTTCCCCATGAGTGGGGCACAAACCAGAAATCATAAGAGTGACAGTGTTAAAACAGGGTAGAGTGTGTGTGTATTTGTATGTGTATACAGAAGAGACTACATGTGATGTTGTATCCATATGGAGGTTGCTTATGGTGTTAATGTGTGTTGGGTAGGCTGCATATGGTGCAATGTGCATGTGGGATTGTGTGTATGTCTGTGTGGATGGGGCTGTTCGCAGTCTAGTGTGTGTCTGGATAGTGCAGCAGTGTGTGCCGGTTGTGTGGGGAATAGGGTTGTAGTGTATTTGTAGATAGGGATTATACAGAATGTGTAGAGGGGGTAGGGAATGTAATGTGTATGTGTGTGTGTGTGTGTGTGTAAAGGGACTCTAGTATATGGGAGGATATGGGCTATACTATGTCTGTGGTGGATAGGGGGTGCACTGTGTGGGAGTAAGGGACTTTGTTGTATAGGGTAAGGCTGCACTATGAGAGGTAAGGAGTAGTAAAGGGGTGTACAGTAAGGGTTATGGGTGCTGCACTGTGTAGGGTAAGGGGTTGCACTGTGGGGTTGTAAGGGACTGAGGGCTGCACTGCGGGTATAATGGGCTTTATTGTGTGGGTAAGGGGCTAAACAGTTGGTTGGTAAAGGGCTTTATAGTGGGGAGGGGTAGGGGATTGCACTCAGGGGCTAAGGGGCTACACAGTGAGTGGGTAAAATCCTGTATTGTGAGGGGCTACTGTGAGGAGTAAGACTGCTCTGTGGGGGTGGTAAGTGGCTGCATTGTGGGTGATAAGGGGCTGTACAGTGGGGGGAATGGAGACTGTACTGTGAGGGATAAGGGCCTGCACAGTGGGGTGATAAAGGGTTGTATAGTAGTGGGAAAGGGGCTGCACTGTGGTGTTTAGGGGCTGTACTGTGGAGAGGTGCTTAAAATATTAGCATACAGTAGTAATTCATTATATTAATTTGTTACGATCCCCTCTCTTTGACTTACCTTGGGCCAGGGATGGGAATAATGATCCCCAGTGGTCCTCTTGGGCGCACTGCACCAGCAGCGGTGCTCTTTCGTTGCTTTGGTAACCCACAGATATGCTCTGATCACTTCAGGGAGCATTTCACTGCATGCTCCCCTGCAGTACAGAGGCTTGATCTCCCTGACTACTGTGGAACCCTTTCTTTGCCGACCGCGCAACTTTCTCCTTGCACTCCGACGTGGAGGGGTCGGCAGGGAGAGGATTTGATCTCCCTGGTCGGCCCCAGTTCATGGCCACTGTGACCCATCAGCATTTGCCCTGTTTTCCTGATGGCCAGTCCGGGCCTGCCTACTTACTGAAGTTTAGGGAAACCGAGACTGTACAAAAACTATTTTTTTTTAATTCTAAAAATTAGAATGAAAAGAAATGTGGGGCATTTTAAATTAACGTTGACCTAGTATTAAAAAAAGCAGTGCGGCAGCTAGCTTTGTGCAGCTTCTTTCCATCACAGTCAGTTTGTAAGAAAAAATGCAAAATCAAATAAAAAATCACAGCAGCCAGTTACTTTCACTATTCCGTGTCACTCTTTGTTAATAGTTTTCTATAAATATATGTTCTCTTTTTTTTTTAGCTGTGCAAAGAGTAAGATTTTCATAGAATTGTTATCTTTTTCATTAATCTAGACTGCCGGTTCATACACACCGAAATCACGAGATCTTTGACCTGTTTTCTTTGACACTCAGGGTGGTCTGTGGTGTCATGAAGCATTGTTTGGGCAGCATTTGGATTTTTTGGAAATGCTCTCTTGGCCAGTTTATGAAGGATTAGACCATAGGCCCACCAATCTACTGCAGCATTGTATTTTCTTCCTTTCCGCATCTGCCAACATAATTTCAGAAATGATTAGTCAAGTGTTTCCTTACAGGAAAGAAGGTATTACTGTCAATTATAATGCTGTTCTCATCGTCTGCCTATTAAAATAGGCAACTTATAAAAAATATATATTTCACTACAAATGTGCAATGATTCGGAGCAATATGACTGGTTGGGACAGTATAGACAATCACTGAAGGTGTTTTTCAATTTTAAAGAATTGTCTTTAAAGTTTGCAGGACCTAGCCAAGCACTATTGCCATTAGCCATAATAAATAAAGATGTTAACCCATGCTCATTATAATATCAACCATAATACCTTATTACAAAGGAGAATAACATGAGCATTGATAGAAATGTTGAATTCTAGTTCTTCATCTTCATAGCTATAAAGATCTGTTTAGCTACAGAGTGATTGTTGCTCTTGGTGAGGTGTAATATGATCAAGTCATGTAGCCTCAAACCCAAACAGTAGCCATGGTCAATCCTACCTCTGGAGCCATATAATCTACAGTGCCTGCGTAACCCTTTGCTTTCCTCTTGCCGTGCATCTCCAGCGCCAGACCAAAGTCGCCTATCCTGATGTGACCCACTTCATCCAGCATTATGTTCCTTGGCTTTATGTCTCTGTAGAGAGAAATATCATAAGATTTATAGTTTATTGAAGATCTGTCATGAAACAGGTCGTTTACATGGCTTACCAATAGTAAAATACTGGAAGTATGTACAAATCTATTTATGAGCTATAGCCAATCAATGAAATAATGCCCCATCAATTCACAGAGAAATGAAACAGGCTGCTTATACCTGAATTTAGGAGACAATTTAAAAAAGGATTTTGTAATTAAGTTTTAATTAATGCAGTTTTCTACATTTCTCTTAATCAGGTGGACTAGAAATGACCATTCTGCTTCTTTCTTTCTTATCCTGCCCTTCCTTTTTTCTGCTCTGCCCAACACGAGTACATGTTTTTCAAACGTAAGTAAAAAGCCTCTTCTTAGTGTTAAGTTGAAACGGTTTGTAAAATGCCCTCTTACAGGTGAAGTGTGAGAGCAAAAAATCTTAACTCACCTGAGAGAAAGGTAAAAATGTAGCTAAACAATATGGATAAAAAAAGGACCGCACAGTGTAGAGAGAGCAAGCTTATAAATATATCGCTTAACGAAGATGTGTTTACCGATGCACAATGTCGTGTTGGTGGAGATATTGGAGTCCACACGCAATCTCCGCAGCGAGGAATCTGATAAACAAGAATTCAAATATTAATCAACAAAGTATTTAATATAAAATGAACTTACTTCTTAAAATGAGATATTCCTAAATGAGCTGACCTAGGGAAAATCCACTGTAATAATTTATATATATATAAAATCAGAGCTCTCTCCTGCCTACATTATTCACTTTTCTTACTGTCACATATACTTTTTCTAGTATTATTGGTGTGAATACTTTTTATTATCAAATATGTTTCTATTGCAAACTTCAATAATATTTCTCTGTATAACACGTGTATACCTTGTTAGGACATCTATACCATACATAGCAGGTATCTTCTTATCCCTTTTATTGACTAGCTTCCTTTATATTTGCTATTACTCATTGTGGCAATTTTCCATCCATTTACATAGCTCTTCCATGTTCGGTTGTATGCAAAATGTATTGTGCTTATCCGTTGTTCATATTGTTGCCTAGTATTATGTGTAAAATCAGTATTATATGTTATGAGTCTATTTAGCACCAGTTGCAGTAGGTTTTTATCTATTTTGAGCTCCTCGTATATCTACATCTTTGATCTGCCTCTAATTACAGTTTTTTTCTTCACCAGCTTGTCTTTCTCACTCTGTATTGTCTATCACTGTATGAACTCACACACCGGCATACTTGCTCTAATTTCACATGTTGATCACTGGTTGCATGCAGCACACACTGTGATTTCACTGTTTACCCTTAGACACTTCAATCACACGCAGCCACAGTCCTCTATCTCCTGCATCTCCTCCTATTTGTCGATTCTCGGCTTCTACATTTGATGATCGATTGGACTCATGTACAGATATGCTTTAGCTGAGATACTTTAGTAACAAGACTTCACTCTTTCTACCCTTTCCTCCTTGTTTATATGTCGTTGTTTTTATACCCCGACACTCTTTGTTATACATTGTATGCTTGTTTCTTAGCAACACTAGGTGTATGTGCCCACACATTTCTACATCATCACGCAACATGGGTTCATACTGAGTTAGCATTTTGTAGAATATTTATATTCAGAGTATATTTATTGTATGTATATATGTTTCAGACTCACTGATGTTCCTAATTTTTCTAAATTCTTTATCTATGGCATTCACCAGTGTCTACCAACCAATGCTAATAGTAGAAAATGTGGTGGTGGGCAGCTGTATATTGTTTATTGATAACTGTCTCCTTTCACGACCACCCAAATTAATTCCTTTCCAATCCTCCTGTCAATATATACAGTGGCTCGATGTTGAGAATTGTACTTCTGTTCTTTTAATAGAAAAACATTATTTAACATTGTTCCATAAACTTTAATGATATTTTTAATCTGTGAATGTTTATGTTGGGTGATTTGGTCATTATTAAAACTATTAGTATTTTATTTGAAACTTCAGGGTTCCTTTACCGACCCTCTTTTCCATGGGCGTAGGAACCCAAAAAAATCTGGGGGGGATAGCATTTTTACTCGCCGGGTATATTCTTATTCCGTAAACTAGGAGTTGTTTATCCCATTGTACAGCGCTACGGAATTTGCAGTCGCTATATAAATGATTAAATAATAACATTAAAGGGTCACTACAAGGAAGGGGTTTTACTTACCCGTATACAGCGCCGGGATCCTCCTGATTAGAACCACCCCTACCCTTCCCATGAATATTAGAACCACCCCTACCCCTTCCATGCACAAAAGAACCCCACCTACCCCTTTCACGCATTTTAACCCCCTACCCCTTCCATGCATATTAGTACCCCCCTAACCACTTCCATGCATATTAGTACCCCCTAACCCCTTCCATGCATATTATAACCCACCCTACCTCTTCCATTCATATTAGTACTCCCCTAACCCCTTCCAATAATTTTTCTACCTCCCCCCTCCTCCCATCCATATTAGTAGCCCCCCCTAAACCCTTCCAATTATTTTTCTACCTACCCCTCTCCCCCTATCCTTATTAGTAGCCCCCCTAACCCTTTCCAATTATTTTTCTGCCATGTTAACTAACGCCAGTGCTGGAGTGCCGCCGTGTTTACATTAAAAAGTCTGCAGGGACAGGCTATAGACACCAGAACTACTACATTAAGCTGCAGTGCTTCTGGGGACTATAGTGTTTCTTTAATGTGAGGTAAATTAGAGATTAGTGCCACGAATAATATGCTAGATTGCCTACTTACAACCAGATGAGGATGATGATGGGCTCTAGCTGCAGTCTGGCTCCACTGGTCTGGTGTAGAACAGGCTCTCTGGAGGCTGTTTGTAACTGTGGTCCCAAAAATCAATGTTCTGTGAGAACGGGAATCAGCTCCATTTTTGGGGGGCCCTTTACACAGCTCAAGGTCTGGGTCCCAGGGTCCACCTTCACGTTCCACCAATGAGTTTGTTCACAGGGGGTGGAGTGTGTAGGGGATGTCCTGATATGTGTGTAAGGAATGCATTGTGTGAATCTGTGTTTGTATGTGTAAGGGCTGCAAGGTGTGATTCTGTGTATGTACGGGATGCAGTGTGTGCATTACAGTGCTTACAGTGTCTGTAAGGGGTGCATTGAGTGTGTGTACGGGGTGCATTGAGTGTGTGTAAGGAATGTGTAAGGAATGCATTGTGTGTTTCTGTGTGTGTAAGAATTGTGTAAGGATTGCAAGATTGTGTGATTGTGTGTGTGCCCCCCCCTCCCTCCCTGTTTCTTTCTCCCCCCTCCCTGTTTCTTTCTCCCCCCCTCCCTCCCTGTTTCTTTCTCCCCCCTGCTCCCTCCCTGTTTCTGTCTCCCCCCCTCCCTGTTTCTTTCTCCCCCCTACTCCCTCCCTGTTTCTTTCTCCCCCTACTCCCTCCCTGTTTCTTTCTCCGCCCCTCCCTCCCTGTTTCTTTCTCCCCCCCCCCTCCTGTTTCTTTCTCCCCCCCTCCCTGTTTCTTTCTCCCCCCTCCCTGTTTCTTTCTCCCCCCCTCCCTGTTTCTTTCTCCCCCCCTCCCTCCCTGTTTCTTTCCCCCCTCCCTCCCTGTTTCTTTCTCCCCCCTCCCTCCCTGTTTCTTTCTCCCCCCCCTCCCTGTTTCTTTCCCCCCTCTCCCTCCCTGTTTCTTTATCCCCCCTCCCTGTTTCTTTATCCCCCCCTCCCTCCCTGTTTCTTTACCCCCCCTCCCTCCCTCCCTGTTTCTTTATCCCCCCTCCCTCCCTGTTTCTTTATCCCCCCTCCCTGTTTCTTTATCCCCCCCTCCCTGTTTCTTTATCCCCCCTCCCTCCCTGTTTCTTTATCCCCCCCTGTTTCTTTATCCCCCCTCCGTTTCTTTATCCCCCCTCCCTCCCTGTTTCTTTATCCCCCCCTCCCTCCCTGTTTCTTTACCCCCCCTCCCTCCCTGTTTCTTTATCCCCCCTCTCTCCCTGTTTCTTTATCCCCCCCTCCCTCCCTGTTTCTTTATCCCCCCCCTCCCTCCCTGTTTCTTTATCCCCCCCTCCCTGTTTCTTTATTCCCCCCCCTCCCCTACCTGTGTTGTAGCGTGGCCGAGCTGTGTACTGTCCGCGGGTACAGGGAGCTTTTGTTTCCTGTATCCGGCGGACTAACAGGAAGTGCACACTCAGTGTTCACTTCCTTTTAGTCCGGCCGGGTACAGGAGACAGGTTCTCCCTGTACCGGCGGACTATACAGGGCTCGGCCACGCTACATTGAGGGAGTGACAGGAGGGAGCGCTGAGCGCTTCCCTCCTGTCAGCCCCTCTCCTCTGGCTGCGCCCGGGCGGTGCGCCCTCATGGACGCACCAGCCCGGGCAGAGCTGCAGCCGCCTGAGGCTCTCTGCAGAGCGCTCGGGCGGCTGCAGCAGAAGGGGGGCCGGCGGAGCTGGGGGGGATTTCCCCATTACCTGTCCCCCCCGCATGATTTGCTGGGGGGGATGCGTCCCCCCCATCCCCCCCGGTTCCTACGCCCATGCTCTTTTCCAAAAAAAAATCTTTAAATGTGACTCTTTCCTCAGCCCTTGTCATATTTCTTCCTGTTAAATCTTCTCATTGCTCTGACCCATATTTCCCCTCTCATCGTCCGGTCTCCATTTTAAGCATCGTCTTTTAAGACTTACATTGCAATGCAAGGTTCCAGTCTGAGGTTTCTTTTCAGGAAGCTGTCAAGATCACCACCATGCAGATACTCCAACACGTAGCATAGATGGGTCTGGTTGACAATAAAATACAATGGGATATACTTCACAACACAAACACTTAAACATCAAACAGAAAACTTGTTAAAACATAATTTCTCGTACTTTGCAATTATTTTTTCGATGGCAATCTAAATCCTAGAGCTGTGAAAACAAACAAACGATGGTCTGTTTAAGGAACCAACTGTAATGGAGTGCCTTTGATCACTGTGTTTATGCCATTTTGAGAAGAAAAAAAAACAGGCGGAAACATGAATGCCTTGATTTATAATCCTTAAAACCTATTAAGATTGGAATATATATATATTTAAAAAAAAAAATAACAGATAAATCAGAATGTAACCCAAAACTAACACTAGATGTTTTCTAAGAGTAAATTTGGTGATACCACTGATCACTCCTGAATAGGCAAATTCGCAATAATTTTTTGCTTCCCGTTAGCCTTGAAATATCGGAAATTCAATTCTTCACCTAAGTTTTGAAATATCGAAACTTCAATCAAACAGAGATTTTTACCTGTTAGCTGAAGACAGGAAGGTGAATTTGTAGTGTAGGATTATTCACCTAAGAGGTTTGCCTTAACGTGGCAGGTGAGTTTATAGTAGGCATAGTGCACAAGTAAAATTTAAAGCAAACATCTGCAGATATATTGCTGGTTGGTTTGTTAATGGAAAGTTGATTCATGACCATTAAGGAATTACCGGGATCTGAAACGCTCCATAGGCTTTGGTTAGGTAAGGACTTCCGGCTGCCATCTCCAGCACTCGACGTTCAGTGAGTGTCCTCTCGGAGGCTTCAGTGAGAAGGTCTTTCTTTCTCACTATTTTCAAAGCCACCACCTTCTTCGTTGTTTTATCCGATGCCAGGAAGACCTGAATGACACATAAATAAAAAGGCTTTCAGAATGTTGTGTCAATCCTTGTGTGATAACATATCTATTAGCATGATGTATTTGAAGGAAAACTGACACAAATGTTTTAAATGTAGCAAGCTATATTTACCTTAAAGGACACTATAGGCACCCTGACCAGTTCAGCTCATTGAAGTGATTTGGGTGCATAGTTCAAGGCTCCTTGACCCTGCAAAGGTAATTATTGCAGTCTTTAATAAACTACGATAATTACCTTTGAGGGTAAACTCCAACTCTAGTGGTTTTCTACCAAACAGCCACTAGAGGGACTTCCGGGTTATTAGGTGACATTTGGTCGCCTAACTGACGCTGGACGCCCACACGCTATGCATGAGGACATCCAGTGTCATGTTAAACCCCCTATGGTAGAAATACTAATGCAAGCATGGCCATTGCCGTGCATACGCATTAGGTCTTCCCTGCCGGATGACGTCAGCAGGGGAGGAGCAGAGGCAAACCCAAACCAGCGCCGACAGGGCTTTAACTCCTTCTGCAGCACGGGGGTGAGGGCTGTGAGGCAGGGGGAAGCTATGGTGCCAGAAAAACAACTTTGATTTCCTGGCACTATATTTTCCCTTTAAGAAACCTACGGTGTCGTTATTATATTATAGACATATCTTGTAAAATACATTACTATTTTGTTTTTTAGCCTTTCTCCTTTAAACTATCTTTAATATGCCCTATGATCTCATTACACCTAAGTTGATCAACAACACAACAGAGTAGCTGTGCACAAATCCAATCCCTGCCCTGTTTATATACTGAAGTCTGTACCAGATATGGCTGATTGAAGCTAATGTATCAGATAGATTGTGATAAAAGCATATTTATTCACAGTGTTTAGCATTCTAATGGTATACCTAAACCATTGGCACCACTTATAATTTATAGCAGCGATGGCGAACCTATGGCAGGCGTGCCACAGATGGCACGCTGAGCCCTCTCTGTGGGCATGCTACCATAGATCACTGCTAGGGTGCCCAGCGGTGTATTCACCGCGAGGCACTGCCTTATGGGCAGCACTGCCTTATGTTCTGGGGGACCCAAGAGCTGGCCGGCTGGCCACCTTTGGGCCCCCCCATGAGGCGGGCGGCAGCTTCTATTGCGCAGCAACCTCGCGCTGCTTAGTGATGCCGGGAGCCAGAATATGATGTCAGACCACTCACAAATCCACTCACTCTTTACTTGCTAAGGTGCTCCTCCAGCCTTTTAACAATACATACACTCATAGAAGGGCACTTACTGGTCATCTTAATTTGCAAACTTTATTCACCAATTGATTGATTTATTCACCAATTAATTATCTTGCGTATCTGCCCCCTGCCAAATTAAGAAGTAATGCGTGCACGCTCCAGACACAGACACAGGTTTCGGGTTAATGAAAAACTTGAGGAATGTTTATTCTGAGGGGACGTTATGCCCCTTATAAAGCAAAATTACATCATATGCATTGTCAGAGATAACATGGAATAATACATCAATAATTGGAGGTCTCCCCCAGATTCCAGCGCCATCTTGTTAATAAGGGTGTTAGTCGATGTCAAGGGGAAACTCCCTAGCGGCCATTTTAGGTAAATCACATATAAAGTTGAATAATGCTGATTGTAGTTATGCTGAGTAAATAGGCATTTTACTAACATAAATTGGGTTAATATTTTTGTCCACAACACCAATGTTCAGTAACTTTACAGTATCATCAACGTTTCAGTCCTAGTCCGGATGAGGACCGAAACTTTGATGGTATGGTAAAGTTACCGAACATTGGTGAATAAAGTTTGCAAATTAAGAAGACCAGTGAGTGCACTACTTTGAGTGTGTATATATATATATATTATTTTTTTTACCACACACGGAGAATATTGCTGTAATTGAACAGAATATTTTATTATAGTAGCGCACATCAGCTTTAGAAAATACACAGCAAAAATACAAATATCAGCACAAACAATAGCACAAACAAAAAGAGAATCCAGTGCATTGGTTCTTAACAGAGACCCAAATGTTACAAATGATACAGTATTAGCTGGATGACCCATTGTACATTCACATAATTAACACAGTAACTTCCTGTGTATTGTAGTATGTAAGGAAGTATACTCTATAAAGCTTTATTAAATCTTCAAAATGTGAAAATATCCTCTATTGCACTTCTATTTATTCAATCCATAAAACATAAGCATAGTAAATGTTTTCTTAAGTAGAAATGATTAAGTTTTCATAACAATAGACTGTGATACAGTTTCCATTGACATTTAGTAGAAATGTATCTCTCTCGCTATCCTACTGTATCTTTGAGAATGTCCATCATTCCTATCAGGTCATGTGACCAGGAAGTAGCAATTGTAGTGACAGTTGGAGTGGATTAAACTGGCCATAATTACAGTGAAAAATCACAACAAACACTATCAATTTCCAGTACTACTAACTAAATGACAATTAAATATCCAACAGAGGAACATGTAAGAAATATGGAATTTATTCACCAAAGAGTATGTTGATGTCAATTGAGAAGGCAATATTATTTGGGTTAAAATGGGTGAAGGCCTACTTTAAGCTAATTTTTTTCTTCCCATTACATACTGTTTAGTGAATTAACCCTCATCTACCTATTGTTCCTGTGTCACTGTGTAATTGTCTCATTTATTGTACATTTCCCCCCTTTCATAATATTGTAAAGTGATGCAGAATTAGTTGGTGCTATATAAATGCCAATAATAATAATAATAATGATAACCTTGTTTGGTTTTTAATACTGTGCACTGCCCATAGAACTAATCTTAAAATAAAGTAGAGACAAAATGGGAAGGTGGGACCTCCCACTTGAAAAGTGGGGGGAGGCAGGTTTCACTGAGATTACAACCTATTAAAAAATCATTCTTAAATAGAAGATATTTTAAATACAATTTTATTAGAAAAATGGTTAAAGGATTTATACCAAGTAATAATGGATGAAAAAATTATCTAAAATAAAAATGTGTAACAAAAAACAAACAATAAATGAAAGAAAGGGGGGCAGGTCTGGTCTTAATTATACCAGTGCTAGTCTAATTTGTAACGTTACACAGAGTTATGCCTGTATTACTCACCTAACCCTATCTAAACAACAGAATAGGTTTTATAACCTATCTCTGAATCTAATTTTTCAATAAATTTTCTCATTGATGCTAAAATAAATTGACATAAAGTTCAATCTTACAGGGGAGCAAACAGAATATATTAATATATTTTCAAGTTAAAACCAGCAATAGATTAAACAAAGTGACCACAATCAGAGACAAATCACATGTTTAAGCTTTTGAATATAAATCTTTAAATGATTTGATAAGGGTGTACATCCTATAACCAATTATTGAGAATTATATTAATCAATAATGTGTTACATCACCCCTAAAAATTCAGTTTCTTTTGTAAAAAATATATCTGCTGTGTAAATGGATATTTCACAAATTGCGTACCTTTCCATAGCCACCCTTGCCAAGCAGTCGGTGGAATGTAAATCTCTCCAGCGAAAGAGATGAATCCAAAGATGGACCTGGATCTTCTGGAGAGTTGCTGATTTCTCCATTAATTTCCTCTTCACTCGCGCGTTGTTTTCCTTCTTCATCTTTAGGTTCTTCTTTCTTCCTTTTCTTCACCTGTAGCTCTTTCCTGATGTCACTGTCCTTGTTGTCTTCTTTTTGTTGTGTTCTTCCTCTGCTCTCTACGTCTTCAGCGGTCCTCTTCTTTGTCTTCTTACCATCCATGTTTGAGTTTGATTATTTTAATCCACGAATTGTCGAATAAAATTTTTGCCAACTGTCACCAATCAAAATCGCTCTCAAAAGGTTTGAAGTGAAGTGGCAGGTGCATGAGCCAAGTTCTATGTCATGAGTTCTAAAGTGCTCTGATTGGTCAGAAACTGCATCGTGTTGTTTATTTTGTTTATTTTTAAATCCCAATGATTATTATTTTTATTTTCTATTCATCTTTTATAATAAATAATTCATATTTCTTAAA
Organism: Pelobates fuscus; assembly: GCF_036172605.1. Taxonomy (NCBI): domain Eukaryota; kingdom Metazoa; phylum Chordata; class Amphibia; order Anura; family Pelobatidae; genus Pelobates; species Pelobates fuscus. Next base: position 365,746,890 of record NC_086318.1, read on the forward strand.
ACTTTTTGTAAATGTATAATTTCAAATATATTTTAGGTTTAGTGTTTAGCTTCTCATCTATGTCATTTGTGCAGAGCTGGCAGTAAATATGGCCACCTCAGTAGAGATCTACATGTCCATTTTCTTACTCGGTGTCTGAGTGCGGCACACTAGGCCTTGTTACTGCACCAGGTTGTGTGCGTGCATCCTTTTGACATCTATATTTAATCTGTACAGTTGCTGCTCACTTAATTAGGAAATTGTATAGAGGTTTAATATGTACTTAAAAAGGACCTTGTCACCCACGCATTTTGTGAATGAAAGCTCCATTTTGAGTACTCGCTTTTTGTCCGACAGTCTCTTTGGTTATTACTGACCGATGCAGTATATCAGTTCATTCTGATTTGCGGCAGTGCATTTAGGTAACGTATTGCCCCACACAAAGTCCTCTATGCTGTTAGCATGTAGCAAATTACCACTTATAGGTATCAGCAATTTAGGGCAAGAACAGGCAATTAATGCCCTAAAAAAATTATCTTTTGTTTTTTTCTTGTTTTAGGTAAAGGGGCACCCTGAGCACCAATACTATTGCAGCTTAATATAGTGGTTTTGGTGCCTTGGTGCTCTCTTTGTATGGTGACAAGTATAACCATTGCCATTTATGAGAAAAAGTGGTGTTTATGTTTGTCAATCAGTGTGCCTCTAGTGACTGTTAATCGCATTGCGTTTAGAGGCATTTCCATGTAAAAACGTGTGAAGTTTTCTTTGTTTGACATCATGATGATGTCAAACTCAGTCAAGTCTCTCCATAGAGAAATACCGTAATGCATCTCTATGAAAAGAATCCTATAGCCAATTGCCATGCATGCACAGTAGGATCCTCAATGCTTTTCTATTGAGGGGTGTCCTGAATGTAAAAACCAATAAGAACATTTTAATGTTAAAAGTACTATATGTAATCATAAATGCTGCCTGAGCCACTATTTATTAGAGATTATAAATGAGGCAAAATATAGTATACAGGATCTGGACGCCTTGCCTGACAGTCCAGCTTAGTGCTAGCATTGGCACATGCCCCTTATCATTATAAATACTGGCCCCACAGGCAGGGGATTTCAGTAAATGGATTGTCTTGCTGGCCCTAATCCTAACTTGAACCCTAATCTTTTCAAATAGTGTTTTATTATTATTATTTTTTTGTAAAGAAAATAACGGTAAAAAAGTCAAAACAATTCATCCACAACTGTATATATAGTTAATGTTAGGGCCACCCAGAACTTCTTGCGGTAGTAATATCACTGCAAATTTGTGATCTCTATGGGAAAAGCAAGTCTTATGGCTTGACTGGTGTGCAGTTTTATGTTTAACATTTAACACAATGTTAAACAAAAATCTGCACACCAGTCACACAGACTTAAGGTGGAAGGGGTTTTCACTCACAATTTTCTCCCCACCATAACCTTTTTGGTTTTTGCAATATATAAGTAAATAGGACTCTAAGCCGTTATAGGACCGGGTCCGTCATGCTGGGGAAGCACTTAATGCCGGACCCAGTCCGTCATGCGCTCAAATTAACCCTAGATCGCTGCGGTGCTGGCGACCGCGGGTTTAACGCTGTTGCTAGGTGCCTGTGAGTCAGGGGCAGACCACCAACAGCAAATTGCGATGTCCCAGCCCACGTTGTCACAATGCTGCTGGGATATCAGATCCGCTTCCCTCCACCTCTTGTGGGTTTTTGAAGTGTAGAGAGATGGATCGTTGTTACATTGTGTCCCTGAAGTGAATTAATTTGTTTGAAGAGTTTCCAAATCCCATTTACCATGTTCTTTTAAAACAAAAAAATACATTTTCCCTGCTGATTGATCACTGGCAGCAGTGATCAAAATACAGATAACAGTACTTTACTGTGATTTTTTTGTTTTTTTTTACTCTCAGGGGTTAAATTAGATTTTTTAGTAACCCTAAGGGATTTAGTTAGTTGATGTGGGTGGAATTTAGTGGGAATTGGGGAATTTAGTTATAAGCTGATAAAAAATAAAAAATAAATAAAAAGTAAAAAAATAATGAAAGTTTAGTTATTTAGTTAAAGCTTATTCCCTTAATCCAAAATGCTTAGGAAGTATAGTGCAGAGGAGGCTTATGCCATGTTAGCGGTCGACTCAGAGGCGACTGACACTGCCTCCGAGAGTGATGCAGGGGACAGGCACTTTGTGCTAGATACTGCAGGACCATACATGGCGCAGATGACTGGGTACCCCCTATTAATTTTTCACCAGACATCCCAGAGTTCACTGCCAATCCTGGCATACAGGCTGACCTGTCTGGTTATAATATGCTGGATTTCAAGATCAGAGACAACATGGGTTTACTTCAGGGAGATCATGCCAAACTAATCTGATTGATTTTTTTGATTAGGTAACTAAAATAATAGATCAGGGTGGGGCACTAGACATTGCTTACCTAGATTTCAGTAAGGCTTTTGACATTGTTGCACATTGAAGGCTATCAATAAACTGCAATCTTTAAGTTTGGATTCCAATATTGTTGAATGAGTAAGGCAGTGGCTGAGTGATAGGCAACAGAGGGTTGTAGTCAATGAAGTATATTAGAAGCATGGTCATGTCACCAGTGGGGTACCTCAGGGATCTGTACTTGGACCCATTCCCTTTAATATTTTTATTAGTGATATTGCAGAACGTCTTGATGGTAAGGTATGTCTTTTTGCTGATGATACGAAGATATGTGACAGGGTTGATGTTCCAGGAGGGATAAGCCAAATGGCAAATGATTTAGGTAAACTAGAAAAATGGTCAGAGTTGTGGCAACTGACATTTAATGTGGATAAATGCAAAATAATGCATCTTGGACGTAAAAACCCAAGGGCACAGTACAGAATATTTGATAGAGTCCTAACCTCAGCATCCGAGGAAAGGGATTTAAGGGTGATTATTTCTGATGACTTAAAGGCAGACAATGTAATAGGAAGGAAATGCTAGCAGAATGTTTGGTTGTATAGGGAGAGGTATTAGCAGTAGAAAGAGGGAAGTGCTCATGCCATTGTACAGAACACTGGTGAGACCTCACTTGGAGTATTGTACGCAGTACTGGAGACCGTATCTTCAGAAGGATATTGCTACTTCAGAGAGAGTTCAGAGAATGGCTACTAAACTGGTTCATGGATTGCAGGATACAACTTACAAGGAAAGGTTAAAGGAACTTAACATGGAGGAAAGACGAGACAGGGAGGATATGATAGAAACATTTAAATATATAAAGGGAATCAACACAGTAAAGGAGGAGACTATATTTAAAAGAAAAAAAAAACTACCACAACAAGAGGACATAGTCTTAAATTAGAGGGGCAAAGGTTTAGAAATAATATCTGGAAGTATTACTTTACTGAGAGGGTAGTGGATGCATGGAATAGCCTTCCAGCTGAAGTGGTAGAGGTTAACACAGTAAAGGAGTTTAAGCATGCGTGGGATATGCATAAGGCTATCCTAATTATAAGATAAGGCCAGGGACTAATGAAAGTATTTTTAAAAATTGGGCAGACTAGATGGGCTGAATGGTTCTTATCTGCCGTCACATTCTATGTTTCTATGATTATATGCAGCTGTTCTTGGGAGTTGAGATTTTTGTGGAGGTAGTCACCCAGACTACTCCATACGCTGAGCAGTATCTGGCACACAATCAAGAGTCTCTTATCGCCAGGAAAGAGAGATGGAACCCAACCAGTGTGCCAGAATTGAAACAGTTCTGGGCACTGACAATGCTAATGGGCATAATTAAAAAGCCCACAATTAGAATGTATTGGTCTGAAAACCCAATTTGCAATACCCCCATTTTTTCCCCAGACCTCGAGTAGTAGGGACAGATATGAAGACATACTGTGAATTATCCCAAAGGTCATCCACAGTATGATTTTCTATATAAAATACACCCTCTAATTGCCCACTTTAATTGCCACTATCTATAACTCAAAAAATATATATTTCTATTGATGAATCCCTCATGAAGTTTAGGAGGAAGACTGGGGTTTAAACAGTACATCCCATCCAAAAGATCCCTATATGGGATCAAATTTTATAAACTGTGTGAAAGTAGCAGTGGCTATATGTAAACTTTCTGTGTATACAAAGAAAGGGATAGCCACCTTGATCCCCCAGGTTGCCCAAATATAGTAGGGACAAGTGGAAAAATTGTCTGGGACCTCATCATGCCGTAACTAAACAAGGGATATCACTTGTATATTGATAATTTTTATAATAGTATCCAAATTCTAAAAATGTTGCTTTGAGACTGTGGCCTGTGGCACTATTCGGAAGAGTCGCACAGGTTTCCCAAAGGCTCTAGAAGAAAGAAAAATAAAAAGGGGGGAAACAGCAGCTCTCTGCCAGAATGAACTGCTGGCACTAAGGTACCGTGATAAAAGGAGGTGTTCATCCTAATGCTGTGTCGCATGTCGTGGAAAAGGGGAAATTAAACGGGTGCCAGTCTGCATAACACATTACAATCCGCATATAGGGGAGTTGACCTGTCCGATCAACTGATGCAGCTGTATTTGATCATGTGAAAGACCAGGGCATGGTATGAAAAAGTGGGCCTATATATAATATAGACGGCAATCCACAATGCCTTTGTAATTTTTAAAAAGGTAAATGCTGAGCTGAAATGCACATTTCTATAATTTCCGTTTTAGCTCATTTCTGGGTTGCTTGAGTGCCACAGAGGGGGACCATCAGTGGAGCCTAGCAGAAGAAATGAGGCAGGTCACTTCTGGTTCAGTATTCCATCAATCCCCAGAAAGAAATCCCCCCAGAAAAGGTGTCGGGTGTGTTACAAGAGGGGCGTAATAGCGGAGACCAGATATTACTGCCCTGATTGCCCCTCTCAGCCCGGCCAATGTATTGGTTACTGTTTTAAAATTAACCACACCCAGGGCGAATAAGTAGAGCGGTTTTGGGGTGGGATTTTAGTCATCTGTTTGGTTACCGAATCTTGGCTTTGTCTCCCATTAATCCTGTCTTCTCTGATCCTTGACCTCGGCTTGTCCTATCGTTGTCCATTTTTCTTTACTCCTTTGACCTCGGCTTGTAACTTGACTATTCTCTGCTTGTATAGCCCGGCCATTCTAAGGACCGGTATTACAAGTTTCTCTCTCTGTGTTCTCTCTCTTTGTGGTCTGTCTGGGTTTTGGTTCCGGGATCCGTGACAGCGTTGCCAGGATGCAGATAAATGGGTACTACCCCCTGATAAGTTTACTCCAAATATTCTCACTTTCACAGCAAATAGTATGCACGTGTTCATAATTTGAATTGATGAGCTGCTTATATTTAAAAATAGATGCGGCCTTTGAGAGGTAATTTGCAATCATGAGCTGCTAAAATGAGACTTAGGCCCAGCATCCACTTTTTAAAAATATGAAATTGGTGTGTCTCAAATGTGCCCGTTCAACATCCACATATCCCTGAAAAAGGTACACATGGGGGTATTGTTGTACTAAGACGACATAGCTGAGCAACATATTAGGTGTTATGCTGCCGTAGCACACATAAGGATTGCAAAATATACAGTAACATCTCGAAGTGTGTATCAACAAGGCAGAAAAAATGCTAATTGCTACTAGTCTTGGTAAACTAACTAAAAATTATCCTACACCAAGGTTTCAAATATGAATGGTAGGCCTTTGAATGGTAGGCATTTGTGAGTTGTTGTTTTTAACAGTCAAACTGCTATAATGCCCCATATTGAAACATGGGCCCATCAAATGCGTCTCTCAAAATTCTACTGTAAATACTGAAATGGACAGGTCTCCAATATGGCACTGTAGCTTCACAAAATAGTGCCAAAGACATTCATTGGGAGTATCATTTTACTCAGAAGACTTAGATGAGCATAATTTTGGGGATTTGATCATAGTGGCACTTATCAAATATACAAAATGCCCAGCAAAAATGTAATCTGTATATAAAAAATGGCAAAATAATTTTTTACCACATACTTTGACATATATTGGTGAAAAAATGGGGGCATGTCAAGGCACAATATGCACCATATGAGATACCCTGGGGTGTCTACTTTTACAAATGGTACGCCTTTGTGTTTTTTGTTTTTTTTTACAGTTCTACTGCTATAATGTCCCATATTGAAACATGGGCCCATCAAATGCGCCTCTCAAAATTCTAGTGTAAATACTGAAATTAACAAGTCTCCTATATGGCAATGTAGCTTCACAAAATAGTGCCAAAGACATTCATTGGGGGTATCATTTTACTCAGAAGACTTAGCTGAGCATAATTCTGGGGATTTGATCATAGTGGCACTTATCAAAAATACAAAATGCCCAGCAAAAATGAAATCCGTATGTAAAAAAGGCAAAAAATAATAATTATTTTTTATTTTTTTTAAATTCTTTATTTTTGTGTGCATGAGTTAACACAGCAGCTTACATTACCACAATAGATTTTGTAACATTGTGACATTTCAGCATTCCACAAATACGGCATGGATGAAGAGCACATTTAAAAAAAAAAAAGAAAAAAGGGTATATCGATTAACATGCAAGGTTTAAATGGTTAACAATTATGCGGAACAATTAAACCGGAAACATAGTGGTCTAGGCTCGGTTATTACAAGGTTAAGCCGTGGTATGGCCGGTGTAAAGGTATGTGTGACGTGTGTGGGGTACCACGTGTGAGCTAAGTGCGTCTGGTGTAGTTTAACATATGTGCATACCCTCTGGATGCATTGTGAGGTTTTAGCGTTGTACTGAACGTTTCATATGTAGGTAAGTACCGTGGTGGTTAAGGCTCTTATCCTGTTTGCAGGGTGTTCTTTGTTAGTCGGGGAGCCTGACTGCTCGGTGTGTCATAGAGGGGCCTGTTGTAATTTCGCCACTCATGTGAGTGAGAGGATGAGCTTTGGCCTGTGAAGCTCTTGTATTGCTTGTGGTGTCTCGCTGAGAGTAAGGTGTGCGCGACAGGACACCGAATTACATGCTAGCCTAGTTATATAGCAGTAGGCTTATTGGTATCGTTGGCCCTCTAAACTATATGGGATGTGTAGGGTGAGTGTAGCCCCTGTGTGTTATCCCCTAGATTTAAGACAGGCAGTAGTGTAGTCGGTGCTTCAGTTTTAGATGCAGGTATGCCACATAAACAGGAGTAGGTCATGCGAGAACCAGGTTGGTAGCAACAACGTAGTACCAATAATGCAGTTTTAACATTATAGTAACGACACCTGGCTAATGAGCGAGTTGCCCCGCTGTGTCACTAGACAGCATAAGGAGAGACAGCAGAAATGAACAAGCTAAATGTGAAAAAACAGATTGCACGGAGTATGGCATTTAAAAGCAAAATTAGCTACTCAGGTCATCAAGTGAAGTTACCAGCCCGTTGTCAGTCCCATCAGCTAGCTCACCCGAGAACGAGCTGTCCCGGCTCCAGTTTTGCACGCTAGAAGGGTCTGGTTTTGCAGAGGTCTGTGATCTGGCATGTTGCAGGCTTGTCTCTGAGCGCTTGATCTCTGGGTACAAAGTCACAAGTCGCCCCGGGGTCCCAGCCGTGAGGGTTTGTCGGGCCCAGCAAGTCCGATGGCAGTCCTAGTGCTTGCAAGTGGCGTGATGCCTCCGGCAGGTCACGTATGGTGATGATGGTGTCCCCACGTGGGATCTGTAAAGAACGAGACTGACTCCAGCGATAGTTGATGGTTTTCTTGCGTAGGAGGGAGGTTAGAGGTCGGAGCGACCGTCGCCAAGCAAGGGTGCCCCCCGACAGATCAGCAAAGAGGGTTAAGGACATTCCTTCAAAATTGTAGGGGGTTTGCCCTCTGGCGGCCGCCATTACTGCTGCCTTGTCTCTGAGGGTCTGGAACTGTAGTATTATGTCCCCGGAGGCCGCGGTTGGTGCCTTGAGTGGTTTCGGGAGTCGAAATATGCCCTCTAGTAATATTGTTTTAGCCTGCTTCGGCCTGAGTATGGCTGCCAGAAGGCGCCTTGCGAAGTGTGGGAGTTCTTCTGGCGGCACCGTCTCCCCAACACCCCTGAGTTTGATGTTCCTTTGTCTCCATTTATCTTCTAGGGTGTCAAATCTGCTCTCGTGCTTTGCGCTCTGTTTCGTGAGCTCTTCCACCCGTTGTGTTACCACTTTAATTTGCTGTGTGTGGGTTTGCGTTGTGCGTTCCATCTCTCCGAGGCGGCCTATCAGGCCCCGCATGTCCTCTCGAATCAAGGCCACATCCGCCGAGATTTTAGTGTGGAAATCCGCCATGACCTCCCTGATGGCTGCTAGGGTGACTGGGGCGGCATCCGGAGATCCATTCGGAGGCGCTGCTCGCGTTGCCGGTTGCTGCATCATTGCCAACGCGTGGACTTCGTCTCCGTCCTCCGACATCCCATCGGAGAAGTCAGGGCAGCCGCCATGGAGGGACGCCATCGCAGACTCCTGGGCGCCATGCGCCTGCCGCCATAGGTCCCCAATGCTTCTCCCCTGCTGGGGTCGGTCGGGCTTCAGTTTTTTTGTTTTTTTGCCCATCAGGTGAGTGTTGGGAGCCGTTTGGGAGCCTTTTGGGCGTCTTTTGTTCGTGGGCCACCTCTATTTTAAGGGTTTTTTCCCGTTTTTATCCGGAGCTCTGAGGCCGTGCGTCTGTCCGCTTCGGTGGTTAGGCCACGCCCCCCCCCAAAATAATTTATTACCATATACTTTAACATATATCGGTAAAAAAAATGGGGGCATGTTAAAGCACAATATGCACAAATTAGATACACTGGAGTGTCTACTTTTACAAATGGTAGGCCTTTGTGGGGTTTTTTTTTTTTTTGAACAGTCAAACTGCTATAATACCCCAAATTGAAGCATAGGCCCATCAAATCCGCCTCTCAAAATGCTACTGTAAATACTGAAATGGACAGGTCCCCTATATGGCACTGTAGCTTCACAAAATAGTGTCAAAGATATACAATGGGGGTATTGTTGTAACCAGCAGATGTAGTTGAACACAAAATAAAGTTTTGTACAGGAATAGCACACACCAACTTTACGAAATCCACATGAGAAGATCTTTGTTATAAGTTTGAGTGTAAAAAAAACAAAAAAATCACAATTTTACTCCAATATTTAGCAGAGATTGGCGCTGAAAAAGTGTCAAAATAACCTTAGGTAAATACCCTGTGATGTGAACTTTATATAAATATATACTTTTGTGTGGCCATTTTGTTTTCTTTTATGGCTATTAAGCTTACAAGACAAACATACCAAATTCTAAAATCGCTCCAAATTAAAAGTTTATTTTACTCCTTGTGTTTTGTGACCTGTAACTACCAAAAAAACTTAAAATCCTAGACACATTATATATTCTGTAAATCAGAACAACTAAATTAATTTATTTTAATTACTTTCCTTAACCTGCACTGATTATGCACACATTATCATTGCAAAAACTGTAAAAAAAAATATTTTTAATTTGTTTGCATTTTTTATTTAAAAAAAAATTTAAAATGGGGGGCGGAGCCTGGCAGCCATCCTGTTCAGACGCCATCTAAACTTGCTCTCCCATAGCCAGAAACAATCCGTCGAATATCCCCTACACCAAGCACCATCAAGCAGCGAAAAATACCTGACGTTGAACAGCGTTCCTTGCTGCATCGATTGATGCCTTTTTTCCAACCACCCAAGCAGCACAGGCAACGGCGCAAATCCGCGGCCTACCGCGCATCGCCCATCCAGAGCCTGGAGGCCTACCTAGACGGAAGCCTACTCGGGTACCACGCACCCAACCTGAACCCGGACACCACGGGTATGGGCCGCCGATCAAACAAACCTGCAACAAGCGCGACCACACAAGCCAGGGATATTGGCGAGATGTGGCTCCGACCGGTGCAAACCGAAACGGCGCGCACCACACACCGCCCTCCTCCCGGGCAACCGTCCGAGCCTGACCGCGAGGAGCCGAATACAAACAGGACTCCCCTGGCGGAGCACACACCGCCGCAAGAGGCCCAGGACGACTCGGCCCCCACGACTAAAGGCGACTTGAAAACCCTCTGGACCAACATACAACAGCTGCTGGCGGCTGATGTCGCTATAGTCAAAAAAGACATACAGTCGGTCACAGAGAGAGTGACAACAGTGGAAGCTGACATTACCACCGTACAGGACACCGTGTCCACCCTCCAGGACTCGATTCAACGCCTACAGGCAGAGCAACATGTACTCGCCGGCCAAATTATGTCATTGGAAGACAAACAACGCCGGAATCATATCAAAATCCGGGGCATCCCAAACGCTGTCACGACAGAGGAAGTGCCGCAATATGTAAGGCGGCTACTTACAACACTGCTAGCCGCTAAAAAGATAACCCCGGACGGGATTTACAGAGTGACCAGCTCTACCCGCATACCACCCAACATGCCAAGGGATGTTATCATGCGCCTGGCGACAACATCAGACAAGATCCAAATAATGATCGCTATAAAAGGCAAAACACCTCTGGCCTTTGAGGGCTCTCAGCTCTCTTTTTTCCAGGATGTCACAAGAGCCACATTGTTAAGGAGAAAGTCATTCGAACCTGTGACAACGTCCCTGCGCAAGGCCGGCATCGCTTACAGATGGGGAAACACAGGCGCACTACTTGTCCATCACAACGGGACAGCACACCATCTCACAACCCCAACCGGAGCGCCCACCTTCCTGCGGACACTGGGACTACAATCCCCACAACTCACCTCCATGACCGCGAGCCAACCAGAAAGCTGGGAACAGGACGACGGCTCCACACACGACCAATCAACCACCGAGTCACCGACACCTACCACCTGACCCCGACCAGGGACTGAAACCAGGGGTAACGTTCACTACAGAGCAGGGACTGCCAGTGTGAAGACCTGATACCCGTGAGAGAGATGGGGTATCCCCCAATGAACACTCACACCCGTGACTTTGTCCCCATATAAATGGCACTGCTGCATCTCCCTGGTTTTCTTTTTCTTTTTCTTCCCCTTATTTTTTCTTATTTTTCCAAGTTCTCTCTTTATCTTAATGTTTTTCATGTTTTGCTGTACTGTATACGAGCCTCGGTGCTCCCATGCAATTATTCTTTCTTTACCTTGCAATGATAATCCATATGTATTGGCTCAGCACGTATTCATCCTCTACACATATGTCACTGAGGCACATCTAGACTGCAGCGACACACGATAGAGAGTTTATAGGCGCTTATTGTAGAATCTAGCCACTCCGCCTAACCCCCCCCCCCCCCTCATCCCCAGGGTTACAGGGGACACACAAGATGCCACACAGGGTGCATCGCTCTCCGGAACCACTTCCACACTAGCCAGACCACGAAAATCTACTATGTTCCGCTAGCGAGCACGCACGAGCATCCAAACCCACATACCTGCACTAACCTGGATTACACTCATACCACCCACACACCTGGAGTATCCCCTAGGGAAAGTAAATACACCCTACCAGACCAACCACAACACTACTCACCCTGGGCATGTCACTATACCTATTTGTTAAGAGAAAATGTGCTTACAAACTTGAAATATGAACGCTAACTCTAAATCATGTACCTGCTTGCTCCCATTTTACAAATATGCTCCGAACTGTACTTTGTACCCATGTTCTACCAAGCACAAAAAAATAAAGAATTAAAAAAAAATAAAAAAAATTACACATTTATATATGTATATTTTACATCAAATAATGACCCTTTTGTCCTTTAAAAACGGTATATAATATGTGTTGTTGCAATAAATTAGTAAAATGCAAATTACAGTTGAACGCAAACAACAAAAATATTCAAAAATTGCTTGTATCATTAAAGGGACACTCCAGGCACCCAGACCACTTCAGCTCATTGGAGTGGTCTGGGTGCCAACTCCCACTACCCTTAACCCTGCAAGTGTAATTATTGCAGTTTTTTTAAAACTGCAATATTTACCTTGCAGGGTTAAGTCCTCCCCTAGTGGCTGTCTATTAGACAGCCACTAGAGGACACTTCCTGCTTCATAGCACAGGTTTTCTGTGCTAGAGCGTCGCTGGACGTCCTCACGCTGTGTGAGGACCTCCAGCGTCGCTCTATTCCCCATAGGGAAGCATTGAAATTCATTTTCAATGCTTTCCTATGGGGTGCGCTAATGCGCATGCGCGGCATTGCCGCGCATGCGCATTAGGTCTCCTCGGCCGGCGGGCGAGATCAGTCTCGCCCACCGGCCGACGTAACCAGAAGGAGGAGCGGCGGGGGAGGAGGAAGCAGCGACGTGGGACCTGTCGCTGCCCCTGGTAAGTGACTGAAGGGGTTTTCACCCCTTCAGCAACTGGGGATTGGGGGGTGGGAGGGAGAGGGACCCTCCAGTGCCAGGAAAACGGATTGTTTTCCTGGCACTGGAGTTTCCCTTTAAGTGCAAAACACATTTTTAAAGCTGTGTTCTTAAGGGTTTAAAAACAAACATGAAACATAATCATTAACCTATAGAAAATAAAGTTATACTAATAATACACACATGATTAAATCTAACGGCCCATCGAGAAGAGTATAACAAATATTATATTGAAATTTTAATCTCCAGAAATCTCAGCATTACCCTTCGGTAAGGCACCCATCCCCTTTACAGATACCTAATCCTAAAATTAATCCTCAAACTTATCCTAAACATAAACCTAATATTTATCCTAATCCTAGTCCTTAATCCTACTCTAATCCTAAACAGAGGTTGATATAGAAACATAGAATGTGACAGTAGATAAGAACCATTCGGCCCATCTAGTCTGCCCAATTTTCTAAATACTTTCATTAGCCCCTGCCTTATCTTATAGTTAGGATAGCCTTATGCCTATCCCACGCATTCTTAAACTCCTTTACTGTGTTAACCTCTACCACTTCAGCTGGAAGGCTATTCCATGCATCCACTACCATCTCAGGAAAGTAATACTTCCTGATATTATTTTTAAACCAAAAGATGTTACCATATGTTGGTTGTTTTCAGTATGAAAGACTGATAGATTCCTGTTACACTGAAAATAGCACGCTCAATACATTGCAATTGATACTGAGCAACTAAGAAAGCCCAGCACAGATTAAAATAGCATTGGGACATAGCAAGGAGTCACTCCTCCAGGGTATGTTCAGATTTTCAAGGTCTCCCAAGCACCAGCTGCACCAGCTGCACCAGCTGTGCAATTGCTCAATCACATTGTTCTCAATAGATTTAAAGTGCTGTATGCAGAGCTGATTCTCACTAATTGTGGCCCAGCTGCGGAGCTGATAAACCACCTCCAGAGAAGGGACTCAATGCAGTGGACTACCCTTATCAGCCTTAAAAGTCAATAGGCTATTTGTGCCACAGTGCCCCCACGGGCAAAAGTTGAGTGTTAGGCTCTATTGCTTAATTTATAGCCGAACAGCGGCATCATAAGGGGAATGCTAACATGCATAGGTTATTTGTGTCACAGTTTGAGTCCTAGGGTCCAAGCCCGGAGGCGGCATAACACAAATGGTCTGCTGAAATTGTTCACATATTATATTTGATCTTTACCCTAATTTCTTGAGAACAGTTCAGCTCTGTTGTGGTTAAAAGCATCAAAGATATTAATATTACAGTCTTACGTTAACTGAACTGTACTGAAATCAGCATGATATCCGTTATATTAGTTTAAACAATCTTATTCTTTTACACATATTCTAGGCATGCTGCTTAGATACCAGCAGACGTTGCATACACTGTCGCTTACAGTATAGCCTAACTGCTGCAACATATGAAGGATAAACGCATAAGCTAACACTGGCTAAATGTACCTGATTTAATAATGCCCATATCGTTAACCGTAAACATACTAGACGCAACCTCAAGATACGCACGCTGATACGGAAAATAAATGCTTAGTTATCAGCAGAAATTGCACAATTTGATTTGCTTAGAAATGCTAAAATGCTTCGACAGGGACTAAAGTTTACTATTAATAGCTTACACACTAACAGCTAGCGTAACGCACTAGTTAATATATTTGATTTGATTAAAACTACGCAAAATAGATTGATAAGACCCAGACCAGGCAGCTAGGACTTAATGCTATGTTTATACTCCTTACCAAATGATTACAGGATTCTGCGTGCATGCATCTTCTAGTTGTTGCCTGAGTAACTCACCGGATAAATGCTACTAATGGCCTACGTATAGTTATAATGGTTAATATACAGCGCTAGTATACTGCTTTCTCACGCTTGGTCTGAAATCTGGACATTTCCGCAAAGTTAATATACGCTTAGCCTACAACATGGAATGATTGCTGAGAATTATTGGCCTCTGCACAGGCAACCATAGGATACCTTTAATAATCTATGCCATGACAGCCTCATACGACTAGGTATGACTAGGAGGAATTTATAGCCAGCACAATGCATACATATGCCGATTGAATACGTATGGCATCTTAACTGCCGCAAAGTTTAGGTACATTACATTTACTTAACTGCCTATTTATTTTGATGTCTATGCCTCTGAGCAGGCAACCAAATGTTATTTCTATGAATCCACAATGTGCCTGCTCACACTTTATTGCGACTCCAATAAAAATATAAAAAATAAAATTAAAAAAAACTGGCTCTAGCTGACAGAGGGGAGCCCAGATATGGACAGGTACCTGGGACTCCCTGGTGTGAGCAGGACTTTTAACCTCACACCACATTTTATTAACAGGAATTTAAAACCCCATTAAAATGCCCGTATGCAGCGCTCACTATGAGATCAGAAACCAGAGCATTGGTCAGTCAGGATCCACTAATTATAACCTCAGGTATCAAGTGATAAAAACATACAAAAATGTTGTATGTTTGTATTTACTTTTGTATTACACAATCATGTTACAGTGCTGCCGGCCACCTCAGGTGTTCCCTATTAAGGGTTGATAAGAGATTTAGAGAAATACCCCTCTCTGTCTCTTCAGAGATTTTGCCTTTTAGCTTAAAGCTGCAAGGTGAATTGTTAGTGTAGGACTCACCTAAGGGGGTTTACCTTGTTGTGGCAGATTAGCTTTCACTTTAATGGCCATTAAACTGATACTAAAAAAAACACTAGTTATGTAAATGTGCATAGAGATTTGGGATAGTGCGCAAGGAACTTTCTCTTTGGCCGTTATGCCAGGTATCAAATAATACTTGGGTTCTCAATTACCAGCAGAGAAATGATCCGTGCTGGTATAATATCGCATGATGTGATTATTTTTTCCTGACATTAAATACTTTAAATGTGACCGATGGACACAGACACATTGATACAGAGATACACTCCTAGAGATACACATGGACACGGACACAGACTGACACACATGCACAGATATACTGACACACATACACAGAAGCACAAACTGACACACATAGACATACACAGATACATGGACACTAGAACACTGCAACACGTGCAATACATACACTGACACAGAGACACAACTCTCACACGTACATGTGGTTCACCTTTCAAATGTCTTTTCTGTGGTCCGGTGAACCTTCCAGCAGCCCTGTCTCCCTCTTTTTTATGGCGGGAACTACCTGTGGTTCCAGTGCAGCCAGGAAGGGCTCTATAGCTCTTGCAAGAAAGACATGTGCTGGCAGGCCCCATGACCTGGTGAGGCCCTGGTGCATTTGCTTGGGAGTGAGAAGGTTTGCACTTTGTTTTGTAAAGCTCACCATCTTTACCTTATGGACTTTCACAAGGAAGGACAAGCCAGTTCGTGGAATAATCACTTTATAATTGCAAAAGCCAAGTTCTTAATTAAACCATAAGCAACCTCTTTTATAATGGATGATCTTAAGTAGGATGTATTTTGGAATGAATAGGTATTCTGTTTTAATATATAACTCGTAATATCATACCTTCTTTTAGCCTTAAAGTTCTGAGCTGGTAGAGATATTTTTTTTGTTTCTATATTTCAATGATGGCCCTTTATCACTATGGGAGGTTTTGTACATGTAAAATGCTGTACACTATGTTATTATTGCACCACAAACGGCTGTTAAAGGGATAATATTAGGCCTTCTTTAACCAATTAGATCATGGTATATATAAGTTTAAATTTCAACCCTCCGATGATTTACTTTTTAATAAAGTATTACTCAAGTATACTACGTGTAACAGTGAGATATATTACAATGTATTTGATATTTAAGATCTTTAATGACAACCCAGGCATGAGCGTTAATGATGCTGATGCGGTCATAAGCTCTCCATGTTGATGTTTTTAAGTATTAAGGCAATTGTGCAGCTCAGGAGTAGCTGTACTGGAGGAATATGCTCCTTCTAACAGCTGAAGGAACATCTCATCTGGTACTGATGGGGTTGAGAATGTAAGAAAGACTAGCCAGGTCATGGTGATAGGGGACTCTATTATTAAGAGAGTATCTAGGGTAGTTTGCTGCTCTGATCGTCTCAACCAGGCAGTTTGCTGTCTCCCGGGTGCTAGGATCCAGCATGTTTCTGACAGCGTGGATGGAATATTGGGAGGGGCTGGTGATGACCCTGCTGTCTTGTTCCATATTGGTACAAATGAAAAAGTCAGAGAATAATGGTGGGTCCTAAAGAACAAGTTCAGGGAAGTAGAAAGTAAACTGAAGAAAATGATCTCCAAGGTAGTATGTTACATGTTCAGTGCACTACAGTAAAAAGGCAATGGGTTATTCGAGAGGTTGATGCTTGGCTAAAGTCATGGTGTAAGAAGGTTGTTTTAGGCTTTTTAGAGCACTGGACGGATTTTGTGCTTGGTTACAATCTTTATTGTCATGGATATATTTTTGTTAAATAAACCATATCATTGTCTAATATGTCCTGTGTTGATGTTCATCTCAGGTTGAATTTACGTAATTTTAGGACCTGCTAAGGAACAGATGAATGTTATTATTTCCTGATATGTAAAACCATAGAATTGAGAGGACGTACTTTATTTTTCCCATGACTGTATATGTTAGTATCAAAATACACTTAGAATGAAAATGTTTATACGTAAATTATATTATATATATATATACATATATATATATATATATATAGAATATGATGGCAGATAAGAACCAATTGCCCAATCTAGTCTGCCCAATTTTCTAAATACTTTCATTAGTCCCTGGTCTTATCTTATAGTGTCAGGGTACCTGTGGTCTCTACCTCCGAAAGAGGTAGAGACTTAGCTGTTCCTCCATCCAGACGGACTGATGGCTCCCTTCCCCGCGGTCTATCCGGTCATGCTAGGCCGGCCGCGAGGGAGTGACTGCCTTTTACAGCATCTAGGCAGGAAGTAGTCATCAGGACACTCCCCCGGAACGACCTGTCAGTCAATTGCTGCAGGACCAATCAGGACGCCTCGGAGGCGTGGTTACTGCTCTGAACAGGGTATTTAACAGAGCTTCTTTCATTAGCTCATTGCCCTGTCGTGGTTCTAGCTTGTTCTAGTCACTCAGTGCTTGTGTATTCTATTATCCCTTTTGGTTTTGACCCGGCTTGTTTACCTTACTCTGCTTATCTCTGTTACCCTTGATTCGGCTTGTCTCTCGCTTACCTGTCTTCTGTTACCCTCGACCTCGGCTTGTCTTTGACCATTCTATACTGTACTACTTACGTTAGTCCGGCCATTCTAAGGTCCGGTATACGTATCTGGCTACTGTTTGTACTCTGCGTGTTGGATCCCTGTCCCGATCCTGACATATAGTTAGGATAACCTTATGCCTATCCCACGCATGCTTAAACTCCTTCACTGTGTTAACCTCTACCACTTCAGCTGGAAGGCTATTCCATGCATCCACTACCCTCTCTTTAAACTAATACTTCCTGAAATTATTTTTAAACTTTTGCCTCTCTAATTTAAAATGATGTCCTCTTGTTGTGGTAGTTTTGCTTCGAATATACTCCACTGACTACAAACATCTGTTGCCTGTCACTCAGCCATTGCCTAACCTATTCAACAATATTGGAATTCAAAAAGATAGTAGTTTATTGATGAGCCTGTTATGTGCAACAGTGTTAAAAACCTTACTGAAATCTAGGTAAGCAATGTCTACTGCATCACCCTGATCTATTATTTCAGTTACCCAATCAAAAAACTCAATAAGATTAATTTGGCATGATCTTCTTGAAGTAAACCCATGTTGTCTCTGATCTTGAAGTCCATGTGATTTTAGATGTTCAACAATCCTATCCTTTAATATGGTTTTTATCACTTTTCCCACTAAAAAAGTAAGGCTTACTGGCCTATAATTGCCCGACTCCTCCCTACTACCTTTCTTGTGAATTGGCACAGCATAATTTAATTTCCAAACTTTTGGAACTATTCCTGCTCTTTTAATAACTTTGGGTGTATCCCATCAGGCCCCATCGACTTATTTGTCTTTTTTATTTATTTATAGATATATACACCACATTTTTTTTCAATAATAAATATATATACATGTCAAAAATGACTATAAGGGTATATATAATGTAATTCTAAGTTTATATGTACATGTTATTTTTACATAATTAAGTGTTATTTTATTAATTATAAGTTGTGGGATCTTCCTGACAACTCAGGCAGTCTCGCTGCAGCTAGTGATATAA
Source organism: Pelobates fuscus (assembly GCF_036172605.1). NCBI lineage: Eukaryota > Metazoa > Chordata > Amphibia > Anura > Pelobatidae > Pelobates > Pelobates fuscus. The sequence continues at coordinate 365,765,449 of NC_086318.1, forward strand.
ATTGCCAAACCATGTCATGTGATTGCGGTGTACAGGTACTCCTCATTTACCGACCGGGTTCCGTTCCTGCGACACGTTCGTAGAACGAATTGGTCGGTAAGTGAGGAGTCAAGGGATTCCCTGCTCTGTTGCGTTCTTCTATGCTCGGGGAAATATACTTGAACAATGACGAACGCAACAGAGCAGGGAACCACTCTAATCTATGCTCTGGGAAATCCTGCCCATCTCCATCATGTGATCGTAATTACAGGAGGTCCTCGTTTTGCGACCTACCTGTTTAACGATGGCTCGCACTTACGACCAGCTCTCTCGCCGGTAGTAATTGTGAGCCGTCGTGGGAATTAGACGAATTCCCTGCTCTGCTGCGTTCTTCTATGTTCGGGGACATTTCCCTGAGCATAGATTTAAGGGAGTCCCTGCTCTGGTCGAATGTCTGTGTTCAGGGACATTTTCCCGAACATAGACGAACGCACAAGAACAGGGAATCCCTTTAATCTATGCTCAGGGAAATATCCCCGAACATAGAAGAATGCAGCAGAGCAGGGAAACCGTCTAATTCCCACGACGGCTCGCACTTACCTGGCGAGAGAGCTGGTCTTAAGTGCGAGCCATCGTAAAACAGGTAGGTTGCAAAACGAGGACCTCCTGTAATCGCGATCACGTGATGGAGATTGGCAGGATTTACTGAAGGGAGACTGCCTATGTTTACAAGAGTGCAGACAGTTGTTTGATAGAATATTTAAGAAACAGCTTGGTTCGGTAGAGGATATTCACTGAAATTGTGCATTGTTGCAGTATGCCATACATATTGTCATAACAGAGGTTGCTGTAACATTTCATATTAACAAAAATGAACAATAACAGAAGAATAAGAAAGATTGCTGATATGCAATGAAATGATTGGTCTAGTTTTGAGTATAGATTAATGAGCTTTGTTTCACACCATCACCAATGACCCCATACCTACACAACGGAGCTTTTGAGCCGGGGCTGTGCGCCCGGGACTTCCAGGGCTTCGAGAACACAGGGGTGCAGAGATATGTCCATCTCTATGACAAAGGGACCGTTAAAACGAACACTTGAAAACACTAGCTCCACTAACTACAAAAGACGTATTTTGATACATACAGCTCAAAGACTTTGCCACAAGCCCCGAAGTCAAGAGAGCAGCACAAACCTCTATGACATTCTATGAACAAATGTGCAACGCAGAATCGGACCAGAAGGGACTGATTACAAACATATATGCACATCTGAGTGCACCAGACAAAAATTGCCAAAGACCCTATCTATATTGGCCAATGGGAGAGGGACCTGGGAGGTGATCTTGAGGGGGAGGACTGGGTGGACATATGGGAGGCGACGGCCAAGACATCGATCTGTGTGCTCCACCAGGAGCAATCATACAAAATGCTATTGAGGTGGTACACCACACCAGCCCAGCTATACAGGATGGGGAAAACCACGACGGACACATGTTTGAAGGGATGTGGGAGCAAGGGAACCTTTATACACATGTGGTGGGAATGCCCCGTGGTAGACGGATACTGGAAACGTGTGCAGACTTTACTGACAAACGTGATGGGAGGTCCGATAGACATGGACGCATGGTCCATCCTGATGTCTAGGCCTATAGACGGTCTCCCCAGAAAAGAACAACAGCTCCTTAACAAAATTACACTAGCAGCCAGACGGGCACTAGCCCAGAAGTGGCTGACACCCGCAGTTCCCACGGAAAATGACATTATAATGAAGTTAAAAGATACCTATTTGATGGACAAACTCACAGCCCAAATCAGGAACACTGAGAAAACATTCCAAAAAGTATGGCAACCTTGGGAAGAGTACATGACTGACTGAGGCTCACAGGAGCACACAAACACAGGGTGCTGGAGTGGACAGGGACAGGACCCGCCGCGCGCCCCTTCCCAACAGACCACTATTTACTTTATTTTCATTAAATTCCCTACTCCTCAAAAAATAATAATTATTTTTTTTTCTCTCCCTCTTCTCTTTCCCCACTCCCGCTTCCCGCCCCCCCCCCGCCCGCCTCACTATTGAAGTGAACAAGGTAATAGCGATCGCACAATATACTACACAGAGTGCGACCCCAACCCAGCCACATGGAATAGACTCCACTTCAAAACAGATAGAAGACAAGGCCCCGCCAGGCCGCAACAGCAAGGTACACCTATGTAAATGAACCAGTCAATAACAACCACTAGCGGGCCAATTGAGAAGGGAGGAGACGCAGGCCTACACCACAAAATAGGCAAACACAATGGTAACCGGCTAAAGAAACTTAGAATAAATGGGTTACCGAATAGTATACATACCACCTGCACTCTCATACACACCCACCTGGTGGGAAATAAGTACAGTCATATGCTCGTTCAACCTTCAGGCACCGACAGGAAATTGAAGGTTGTCTTAGACATTGCTATTTCTGTTCAGGATATGTTAGTTATTTCTGTTATAAGGATGAAATGAAAATTGGCTATGATCAGCCTGACAACTGTTAAACGGTAAACAACAACACTGTCCTCCTATGGAAATATGCACAATATACCTATGTTCCAAATTGATCAACTTACCTGCCAATGTAAACTGTAACGCTGTTTCATATGTCAAACTGAAAATAAAGAATTAAAAAAAAAAAAAAAGGCAGCCGGGAGGTGCCGAAACATTGGGGGCATTAGGGGCTCGTGTTTCTGCCATACTAGGCTTGTGAGAATTGTGGTAATTAATACGGTTTGCTTTCTTTTGCATTTATATTTTCACTTTGTATTTTTGCTTTATGCTTGTTGTACCGTTTATTGGTCTGATTTAAGTATTTGCATAACTCTATATAGTGATTGTAGTGTGCACTCTCTTTTTGTTATATAAGACATATGTTCACACACTCTGATATCCCTAATGGTATCTAATATCCCAGTCACGTTGTGTATTTTCTTCCAATATGTGACTATGGTTTTCTTGGTCTCGAGAAATACAAAGCATAGCAATTGTTTCTGGAGTTTGGCCATGTATGGTTGGAACACATGAAGTAATGCCATTTGTGAATTAGGGGTTATTTGGATCACTGTCAAGGTATGTACCATACCAAAGACCTCACTCCATAAGGGCATAAGATGTGGACAGGTCTACCACACATGCAGCATAGTTCCCCTCTCTCCGCATGCCCTCCAGTACACGCCTCTCGTCTTTTGTCCAGGGTGGTGTAATCTTGCTGGCACCATGTACCATCCTGCTATAATACATGTAATATCTGTAGCCAGCACTTTATTAGTACAAGGATCAAGATATACACTTGGGAAGAGTCATCTCACAAATTGACACTAGGTGCATAACCTTAGAACCAAGGACCTAGAGGCTTTAAATAAGGCGAGCATCCATTTTTTATTATATCCATATTAGATATAAAACTATGTCAGACATACTGCCCTATTGTGGTATTCCTGTGTTTTCTCTGAGTGACAAGTCTCTAGATAGAAGAGAGGTGGGGTGCAACCTGGAAAGGCACAAATATGCATTAAGTGAGCCTACATCTTGTGGCTCCATTACATGTGAGTGTGTTTACAGCCCATTATTCACAGTTACCAAGGACTGTAACCATTTGAATTATTTGATGTTTTCTCTGTTTTTATCTTTTAAATGCTGCTGTTTTAACATAGCCATTGTACTGCATAATATAAGGGGGTACGATTCTCCTTCCCAAACAGTGAGGTATGGAACTAGACTCTTGGAGAATGTTTTATAGTAAAGGGCAAAAAAGCTGTCCAGGTCTGGAATTTTCAAAGTAGGGAGTTTTACAAACAATTTCTTCCTCTGTAATATGTCCCTCTAGTGCAGGGCTGCCTAACAGGTAGCTTCCCAGATGTTGCGGAACTACAACTCCCATGATGCTTTGCATTCCTTTAGAATGCATTTAGCATGACAAAGCATCATGGTAGTTGTGTGTGAGTGTTTGACTGTCAGTGTGTGAGTGTCTGTGTGTGTCAGTGAGTGAGTATATGTCTGTCAGTGAGTGTGTGTCTGTCAGTGAGTGAGTGTATGCCCGTCAGTGAGTGTCTGTGTGTGTCAGTGAGTGAGTATATGTCTGTCAGTGAGTGTGTGTCTGTCAGTGAGAGTCTGTGTGTGTTTATGTGTGTCTGTCAGTGAGTGTGTATGTCTGTCAGTGAGTGTGTGTCGTTAGTGAGTGTGTGTGTCTGACAATGTATGTCTATCAGTGAGTGAGTGACATGAGGGGGTGGCAAAATGGATCTTTTTCCTGGGGCAGCAGAAATCTTTGCACCGACCCTGTTTGGATTGCTGCTAAAATTTCAGTATTGGCTATGTTTGATATTGCTTTGAGTTTATAACCATACAAACATTTTAAAAGCAATTGTGTATGAATATTGTTTTCCTATTTTTTTTAACTTAATTGAGTCTGACTTTTCTTTTCAGCCAGTGTGTATGCTTGATCTTTTGTGTGTTTGTTAATGAGAGTTTATTTGTGTACATTTATATATGTATATCCTGCTCTTTGCATATGAGATTACTTCTATGTAAGGTTAATATTGATACCGAAGAAACTGACGGAAGCCGAGCACAGAGAGATGGACACAGGTTTCTTCAGGAAGGAAGAGATACTTTATTCGATTCACCGACCGGGACTCAGAGGGATTAATAGAACCATACGGTACCATGATGGGGAAATTAGGGAGGCATGTACTGTAAGGGATTAGGCAGGTTAGGGTGCAGACTGATGAGTAAGATGATCATGTGGCGGTCTGGAGATTAATATATTCTAATGTGAGGAGCTCCCACTTTAAGATTCAATATTTATAATATTATTATTATTTTTTTTTATATAGCACCAACAAATTCCGCAGCAATGTACAATATACAATATATATATTGTATTATATAAAGTATGCAGCTGTCCTCAAAATCCTCTTGCCAATTCCCACATGTATTCAGTTATAGAAAAAATATGAGTTTGCACAAAATTAATTAACAGCATAACCGTAGAATCTCAATAAATAATACTTGATAATAAACAATATTAATCTGCTTCCAAGTCCAGTATAAATGTTGTGATCTCTGTGACTCTGTCCTCTCTTGGTTTTCCTCCTATCTCTCCCAACGCTCATTTAGTGTCTCCTTTTCCAAGGATACCTCCTCCCCTCGCCCTGTCTCGGTTGGAGTTCCCCAAGGCTCTGTCCTTGGTCCCCTTCTATTTTCTCTTTATACTGCCTCTCTTGGAAAACTTATTGCCTCTTTTGGATTCAACTACCACCTGTACGCTGATGACACTCAGATATACCTCTCCTCACCGGACCTCTCCCCGGCCGTCCTGCAACGTGTCACTGCTTGCCTCTCTTCCATCTCTGACTGGATGTCGTCACGCTTTCTCAAACTTAACCTCTCTAAAACTGAACTCCTTGTCTTTCCTCCTCCTAATACTGATCCTCCTCTCTCACTCTCCCTTCAAGTCAGTGATATCCACATAAGTCCATCCCTACAAGCGCGCTGTCTTGGCGTCATACTTGACTCTGGTCTCACCTTTGAGTCTCACATCCAGTTTGTTGCCAAGTCCTGTAGGTTCCAACTCAAAAACATAGCCCGCATCCGCCCCTTTCTTACGCAAGATGCTACCAAGGAGCTTGTCCATGCTCTAGTAATTTCCCGCATGGATTACTGTAACCCTCTCCTGATTGGTCTCCCCAAAAGCCATACTGCCCCGCTACAGTCTGTAATGAATGCTGCAGCTAGACTGATTTTCCTATCCAGTCGGTCCTCTCACACCTCGCCCCTCTGCCAGTCCTTACATTGGCTCCCTGTATCCTATAGGAGTCAATTCAAAGTGCTAACCCATACATTTAAAGCACTGAACAATTCCAGCCCCTCTTATATCTCTTCACTGATCCAGAGGTATGCCCCTCCTCGTACCCTCCGCTCTGCCCGCGACCACCTCCTGACCGCTGCTCGCACCCGTACGGCCAACTCACGCTTGCAGGACTTCTCACGGGCGGCTCCTCTCCTATGGAATAACTTGCCTACTGCCATCAGACTCTCCCCTAGTCTTCAATCATTTAAGAAGGGCCTTAAATCCCATCTCTTCAGGAAAGCGTATGGCCTCCCAGAGTAATCTCTCCCTTACATACCTGTCCCTATGGGATAGTGCTTTGCTCTCTCCTCCAGCTCTGCTTCACTCCTACTTGATATTTCCTATCCTAATGTTTCTAATACCCCACCTCCTATAGACTGTAAGCTCATTTGAGCAGGGTCCTCTTCAACCTATTATTCCTGTAAGTTTTCTTGTAATTGTCTTATTTATTGTTACATCCCCCCCTCTCAAAATATTGTAAAGCGCTACGGAATCTGTTGGCGCTATATAAATGGCAATAATAATAATAATAATAATAATAATAATAATCTGAATTGTTTTAGTTTTAGACTAGTTTTAGTTGACTAAATCTAAAAAAATTTAGTCGACAAAATGAACACTGGTTCCAGCACTTGATAGGTTAAATTCAAATTTAAAATAAACAACCAAATAATCCTCTTTCCAGTATTCCAGCACTTAAGGAGTTAAGTACCATATCAATAATCTCTACAAGCAAAAACGGCTTAAATATAGCTGGATAAAAGCCACCACCATAAACCTCTAAAAAATATTGTTGTGGACCAAACCAAGTGTTTGATGATTTGAATATCTGCCCCTAACCAAATTATTTATATTTAATGCGTGCACGCTCCTAAAGTAAATTCACACCGGACACAAGTTTCTGGTTGCTGAAAGAACTTCAGGAATGTTTATTCAGGGGGCCGGCATGCCCCTTATAAAGCAAGAATACATCATATGCAAAACTATAGATAACAGAGAAAATACATCAATAATTGGTTAGGCGTTAAGTGTTTTATCTAATGCACATTCTACAAGGCGTGATGTCACTGTCATCACAGGATTTTACTCCGGATTCCAGCGCCATCTTGTTACACAAGGTAGTTAGTCGATGGGAGGGGTTGCCTCTAGTAGCCATTTTGAGTAAATATTGAATATGAGTATGAGTAATTAGGCATTTTACTAATTCTAATTTGTGTCCATAACAAGATATGTTCACCTTATCTGGGGCTCACTCTCAGTCCCTCATATAGAAAAGTATATGTAGTGGTTTTATTCTGCTTCGGGGTTTCCTATTGAAAAATAAAAATCCAATATTGATGAAGTGAGCCCGGCACACACACCCTTAAGTGCCGACTCTCACCTGCTATCGGAAATATAACCCACCCCAGGTTATTTTAGAGGCTGGGGAGGAATTAGAGAGGCTAGGAAACAGGTTTGAGGAATTAAAGAGGCGCTAAATGTTTTCGATACAGATACACTGATTCAATGAATCTCTGTGAGGAGATGCTGACTGGCACAGCGCAGCGTTTTGCTGTTAATGCAGAATAGCTTCCCAATGATTTCCTATGGAAAAAGATCATCAAGAATCATCAATAAAAGTAATGAAGGCTGTGCCAGGTGGGCCAGGCGCGGCGAGACCAGGATGGCATGGGAGAAAAGGTGAGTAAAATATGTTTTTATTTTCCACAGAGAGGGGGCCGTTTACCTAAACAGCCACTTTAGCAGGAATGCATGTTTCCCTTGTCCTTCATTAACAACCCGTCCGTAGCTTCTGCTGATATATACTTGTTCAAACCTGACTTATAAGTGGAGCATTAAGGAACACTCCAAGCTCTCTCTATTGGTGCTTGCAACACCCAACATTAAAGCTGAAGGGTCCTGAGAGAGCGTGCCTGCCGCATGCTCCACCACTTCCTTGTCAATTGGCAATATCACTTTACAAACAATAATCTGCTATTTCTGCTCACATATGGGTAGGCAAGTTCAGCCTGTTGATCTGTATGTATCTATTCAAAAATATTCCTCTCACTTTCTTTCTCTCTAGCAGAAACTGAACATTACATTCAGAAAAGTGGTTGAATTAGCACATGGGTGTCCATGTGAGCAGTAACGCCGCGCCAAGGCTTCAACCCTTGTTACTGGACATTCACACACCTTTCACATCTCTTTTCACTCACTGAATCACACACCTTTCATTTCTCAGTCATAACCAATACAAGATGCACACACAAACTCTTACACAGCCATCAATTTCTGTCTCTCTCTAGCAGAAGCAGGACATTACAGTGAGAAAAATGGTTGAATTGGCACATGGGTGTCCATGTGAGCAGTAACGCCACACCAAGGCTTCAAACGCTGTTACTGAACATTCACACACCTTTCGCATCTCTTTTCACTCACAGAATCACACACCATTTATTCCAAATTCATCAACAATGCAACACATACACACAAACACACTTTCATCAATCCATCCAACCACCAGGCATCAATTCATCCATGCATCCACCCCCTCTCAAACATATCTCTTCACTCACTTAATCACCTATAATTCTTTTTTCTTTAAATTAGTGGTGGAACTAATGTAGAGAGGACTGTGGTGCAAGAAATTGTTTTGGACAGGTGACAAAAATAATTCTTGCACCACAGTCCTCTCTACATTAGGGGAGCCTTCCCCCAGCACAAGGGTGGCTGAAAGGTAGATTCCCATCTGTCATGCATCTCCCACAGCAACAATTTGACCATCCTTGCTGGGTTTACTTTGTGGAAATGTTGTGTGTGTTTGAATGTACGCTTATTTTTTGTATGGAGTGTGTGTAAAGTGTTGGTATTTGAATGCAGTTGTGTATTTGTATATATTATTGCCTCTTGGAAGCAGTGGCATACTTGTGTGTAGAGTGTTTGAATACAGGGGTGTGTGTGAGGTGTTTGTGTTTGAATGATGGGGTATATTTGTGTGTAGATTTGGTGTTTGAATGTAAAGGTGTGTTTGTAGACAATGGTGGTGTTTTAATACAGGGGTATGTTTGTATGCAGTGTTGATGTTTGATTGCAGGGGTGTGTTTGTATGTAGTGTTGATGTTTAGATCTGAATGTTTGATATATACACAAATACTAAAGCACAGATACACGTATACACTGATATGTACATATACACATAAACATTGACACACATATGCACTCATATACCATCACTGTTACACACACAAATACAGCCACACACAGATAAACAAACATACTGGCACACCCATACAGACAGGGCTGACCTTATTCCCATTCCCCCTCCCACAGTGTGTATACGAATACAAAAAATATATTTAATCTTACTATGTGTGTGTCAATGTGTTTGAATGCTGGGCAGGGGAGGGCTGGCAGCCTTAGGCCTGGGGGGCAAATCCAGTCAAGTGGCCCATTGCACCAAGAGGAGAGTAAAAACACCTTTCCCATGTGATTGAAAGTGTGTGTGTGTGTGGGGGGGGGGGGGGGGGGAGCCGTCACCTAAACAGACAATCAATTACAGGCACACACACTTGCTGATTTGGCACACACTAAAAAACACACACTCACTGACAGGCACACGCACACACTCACTGACAGGCACACAGACACACACAGAAAGACACATTGTTACAGACATAATGACATACACAGGCATACTGGCTGACACAGACAAATTGGCACACACACAGAGACATACTTGCACACAGACATACTGACACACACACAGAGATACATACTGTTACTCACACAGAAAGACACACTGTTACAGGCATACTGGTACTCACACAGACAGACATACTGACACACACACACACAGGCATACTGGCTGACACACAGAGACATACTTGCACACACATAGACATACATACTGACATACACACAGACAGACATACTGATGCACACACACACAGACATAATGATGCACACACACAGACATAATGATGTGCACACACAGACATAATGATGTGCACACACACAGACATACTGACGCGCACACACACACTGACATACTGACATACTGACACACACAGACATACTCATACAAACACACTCAAACTTTACACTTTTAAAACCAGTGGACAGGGGCTGAGTAAGGGGACAGGGCTGTGGGGGACAGGGGGTGGTAGTGGAGGGTATAAGCTGTAATTGGGGGTTTAGGAAATGTATGGGGGGATAGGGGCTGAAGCAAGTCGATGGCTACAATTTGGGAAAGGAGCTGTGGTGTGCGTAATATGGGTTGCAATTGGGGGAGAGGAGCTGTAGTGGAGATGTTATGGGGCTGTGGTGGGGGGCATGGGGCTGAGGAAGGGGACAGGAGCTGAAAGGGGGGAAAGGAGCAGGGAAAGGGTGGGACAGGGGCTGACCAAGGGGACAGGGTCTGAGGTAGGGGACATGGGCTGACTTAGGGGACAGGGGCTGAGGAGGGTGGACAGGGGCTGAGGTAGGGGACAAGGGCTGAGGTAGGGGACAGGGGCTGAGGTAGGGGACAGGGGCTGAGGAGGGGGACAGGGGCTGAGGAGGGGGGACAGGGGCTGAGGAGGGGGGACAGGGGCTGAGGTAGGAGCTGACTAAGGGGACAGGGGCTGACGAAGGGGAGGTGGGGACAGGGGCTGAGGTGGGGACAGGGGCTGACTAAGGCTGAGGTGGGGGCAGGGGCTGAGGTGGGGACAGGGGCTGAGGAGGGGACAGGGGCTGAGGAGGGGACAGGGGCTGAGGAGGGGACAGGGGCTGAGGTGGGGACAGGGGCTGAGGAGGGGACAGGGGCTGAGGAGGGGACAGGGGCTGAGGTGGGGACAGGGGCTGAGGAGGGGACAGGGGCTGAGGAGGGGACAGGGGCTGAGGAGGGGACAGGGGCTGAGGAGGGGACGGGGCTGAGGTGGGGACGGGGCTGAGGAGGGGACAGGGGCTGAGGAGGGGACAGGGGCTGAGGAGGGGACATGGGCTGAGGAGAGGGCAGGGCTGAGGAGGGGGCAGGGCTGAGAAGGGGGAAGGGCTGAGGAGGGGTGGCAGGGGCTGACTAAGGGGACAGGGGCTGAGGAGGGTTGACAGGGGCTGAGGAGGGGTGACAGTATGTGTGTCAGTATTTCTCAGTGTATGAGGAGAGGGCAGGGCTGGGGAGGGGGGGACAGGGGCTGACTAAGGGGACAGGGCTGAGGAGGGGGGGCAGGGGCTGAGGTAGGGGACAGGGGCTGAGGTAGGCGCTGACTATGGGGACAGGGGCTGACGAAGGGGAGGTGGGGACAGGGGCTGAGGTGGGGACAGGGGCTGACTAAGGCTGAGGTGGGGACAGGGGCTGAGGTGGGGACAGGGGCTGAGGAGGGGACAGGGGCTGAGGAGGGGACAGGGGCTGAGGAGGGGACAGGGGCTGAGGAGAGGGCAGGGCTGAGGAGGGGGCAGGGCTGAGGAGGGGGAAGGGCTGAGGAGGGGTGGCAGGGGCTGACTAAGGGGACAGGGGCTGAGGAGGGTTGACAGGGGCTGAGGAGGGGTGACAGTATGTGTGTCAGTATTTCTCAGTGTATGAGGAGAGGGCAGGGCTGGGGAGGGGGGGACAGGGGCTGACTAAGGGGACAGGGCTGAGGAGGGGGGGCAGGGGCTGAGGTAGGGGACAGGGGCTGAGGTAGGCGCTGACTATGGGGACAGGGGCTGACGAAGGGGAGGTGGGGACAGGGGCTGAGGTGGGGACAGGGGCTGACTAAGGCTGAGGTGGGGACAGGGGCTGAGGTGGGGACAGGGGCTGAGGAGGGGACAGGGGCTGAGGAGGGGACAGGGGCTGAGGAGGGGACAGGGGCTGAGGTGGGGACAGGGGCTGAGGTGGGGACAGGGGCTGAGGAGGGGACAGGGGCTGAGGAGGGGACAGGGGCTGAGGTGGGGACAGGGGCTGAGGTGGGGACAGGGGCTGAGGAGGGGACAGGGGCTGAGGAGGGGACAGGGGCTGAGGAGGGGACAGGGGCTGAGGAGAGGGCAGGGCTGAGGAGGAGGCAGGGCTGAGGAGGGGGCAGGGGCTGACTAAGGGGACAGGGGCTGAGGAGGGGTGACAGGGGCTGAGGAGGGGTGACAGTATGTGTGTCAGTATTTCTCAGTGTATGAGGAGGGGGCAGGGCTGGGGAGGGGGGGACAGGGGCTGAGGAGGGGAATAAAAAATAACACTAAAGTGTATTTCCCCCGTCCCTGAGTCTTACCTTAGGCCAGGGAGGGGTGGACAGCAGCCAACAGGAGCAGCAACCAGCAGCAGCAGCCAGTGAAGGGGGGGACAGGGGCTGAGGTAGGGGACAGGGGCTGAGGAGGGGACAGGGGCTGAGGAGGGGACAGGGGCTGAGGAGGGGACATGGGCTGAGGAGGGGACATGGGCTGAGGAGGGGACATGGGCTGAGGAGGGGACATGGGCTGAGGAGGGGACATGGGCTGAGGAGAGGGCAGGGCTGAGGAGGGGGGCAGGGGCTGACTAAGGGGACAGGGGCTGAGGAGGGGTGACAGGGGCTGAGGAGGGGTGACAGTATGTGTGTCAGTATTTCTCAGTGTATGAGGAGGGGGCAGGGCTGGGCAGGGGGGGACAGGGGCTGAGGAGGGGAATAAAAAATAACACTAAAGTGTATTTCCCCCGTCCCTGAGTCTTACCTTAGGCCAGGGAGGGGTGGACAGCAGCCAACAGGAGCAGCAACCAGCAGCAGCAGCCAGTGAAGTCAGCCTTTCCTGATGATGTCAGGAGGAGGGGCCGTGACTTCCTCTGCTCTTCTCCCAGACTCCCCAGCGGTCCTGTGAGAAGAGCAGTGGAAGTCACGCCCCCTCCTCCTGACATCATCAGGAGAGGCCGGCCGACTCCACTGGCTGCAGACTGCAGGAAGAGTGAGGTAAGTTGAAAAATCTAAGTCCTCAGCCAGAGGCAGGGGATTCAGATTTTTCCTTTTTTTGCTGGGTGTGGGCGGCCCTGGGTTTAGGGTGGCCTGGGGGGCAATTGCCTCCCTGCCCCCCTTCCCAGCCCGCCCCTGATGCTGGGGCATATGTGTGTCTAGAGTTTTTGTGTGTAAATGTAGAGACTAGTGTGTGAAGGGTTAACATTCTTAAAAGGGTGTGTGTGTGTGTGAATGCAGGGGTGTTTTGTACGGTGTGGCACTGTCTGTAGGAACTAAATGGCAAATTTGTACCCCTCATGGTCTGTAGCCCATTCCAAACTCCCAATAGTTGGTAGCCCATTAATGTCCATCAATGTCCCATAGCGAGTAGCCCTTTCTTCTCCCCTACTTGTAACTGGTAGATGTCTATTCTTTGCTCTCGGTAGTTAGTAGCCAATTTCCCCTCCCTTATAGTTGATAGCCTATGCTCCCCCTTCCCATAGTTAATAGCTAATTCAAAGCCTCTTCCTCCAAATAGCTGGATCCCATTCTCCTCACACCCATTAGTAGTATCCCTTTCTCTCCAGCATAGATAATACCCGCATTCTATCCTCCATAAATAGTACTCCATTCTCCTCCTCTCCCCCATAAATATTACCCCACCCCCCCATAGGTAGTATCCTATCTTCTCCCCCATAGGTAGTATCCCATCCTCTCCCCCATAGGTAATATCCCACCCTCTCCCCCGTAGGTAGTATCCCACCCTCTCCCCCGTAGGTTTTATCCCACCCTCTCCCCCGTAGGTAGTATCCCACCCTCTCCCCCATAGGGAGTAACCTATCCTCTCCCCCATAGGTAGTATCCTATCCTCTCCCCTATAGGTAGTATCCTATCCTCCCCCCATAGGTAGTATCCCACCCTCTCCCCTGTAGGTAGTATCCCACCCTCTCCCTATAGGTAGTATCCCATCCTCTCCCCTGTAGGTAGTATCCTATCTTCTCCCCCATAGGTAGTATCCTATCCTCTCCCCCATAGGTAGTATCCTATCCTCTCCCCCATAGTTAGTACACCACTCTCTTCACCATAGGTATTACAGCTTTCTACTCTAATCACACCTATAGATAGTCACTGATTCTCCTCCTTTCTCCCACCCCAGCCATTGAGGATGAAGCTATCCCCTGTACCTGCTTGAGAGCCTCCTGAAGTTTGTGCAGTCCTTCTTAGGGAAACTCTGCGCGGCTCGAGCTACCGTTTGACTGATGACATCAATTCCGTCTGCCACACGGAGCTGCCCTGATCAGGTACCGCAACCATTTCCCCGGCACAGGCTCTGCTCCTGGAACCTCTGCCGGCTTCATTACAGCCCCAAGAGCTGTGTCAGCCGCTGGAGTGTTCGTTTTGCCATGGCGCCATGTGCGGCCACACAGCTCGAACACGCCAAAGACCAGCCCTGCACACAGATACTCACATAGGCACACACACACAAACACACTGGTAAACATTGACATACACAGATATCGATACATATCTATCGTCTTCATTCTCCCGCACGGTATGTAAGCTGGGTGAAGCTGGGTAATAATTTTCTCCCAGCGCTGGACACCGACATTAAAGGGGCCGGGTCACGCTGCTAAATGGGTGGACTACCCGATGGACCCCCCAAACCCTGCAGGCACTGGTGCAGCCACACCAGCTACAGTGGCGGTAATTTTGCCACTTTTTTTAAGCCCATTTCTGGGCTATCTTTAATTTAAAAGTTACTGGCTGGGTTATTGGAAATGTCATGCTTTTCATTTGTTTAAGAGCAGTGGCTTGTATGATTCTACAACTCATATTATCACATTACTTCCAAATTGAGTGAGGGGCAAGACAAGCATTACATATTTACTAGACCTGGGCATCCCTAGTAGTGTAAATTTAAGATGGATGTGAGATACTACGGAGCACATTACTATTAAGGAAAAGTATCTCCACTGGCACATAGTGCTGGTGGCGAAGAACTCCTGGTAGTTTAATTATTTGAACAGGCACCTACATACAGGGCCAGACTAGGACAATAATTCGGCCCTAGCATTTTAAGGCAGAGCAGCTCAATACTAGTCATCATTGGCACACACTGACCCCAAAGTGTGCATGTCAGGACATTTCCCTTACAGGGCAGCCCATTTGCAGGGCTCTTATAAAGAGCACTCACATGGGAAAAAATGTCCTGTGTTTGACACAGTGAAAGCTATTCTTATGATACACGTCTTTTGTGTTTGCTGGTGACTTGTGTCTGGTTTCTCCATGAGTGGGACACAAACCAGAGATCATAAGAGTGACAGTGTTAAAACAGGGTAGAGTGTGTGTGTGTGTATGTGTATACGGAAGAGACTACATGTGATGTTGTATCCATATGGAGGTTGCTTGTGTTAATGTGTGTTGGTTAGGCTGCATATGGTGCAATGTGCATGTGGGATTGTGTGTATGTCAGTGTGGATGGGGCTGTTCGCAGTCTAGTGTGTGTCTGGATAGTGCAGCAGTGTGTACCGGTTGTGTGGGGAATGGGGTTGTAGTGTATTTGTAGATAGGGATTATACAGAATTTGTAGCGGGGATAGGGAATGTAATGTGTATGTGTGTGTGTGTGTAGAGAGACTCTAGTATATGGGAGGATATGGGCTATACTATGTCTGTGGTGGATAGGGGGTGCACTGTGAGGGAGTAAGGGACTTTGCTGTATAGGGTAAGGCTGCACAATGAGAGGTAAGGAGTAGTAAAGGGGTGTACAGTAAGGGTTATGGGTGCTGCAATGTGTAGGGTAAGGGGCTGCACTGTGGGGTGGTAAGGGACTGGGTGTTGCACTGTGGGGTCTGCACTGTGGGGATAATGGGCTTTATTGTGTGGGTAAGGGGCTGCACAGTGGGTTGGTAAAGGGCTGTATAGTGGGGGGGGTAGGGGATTGCACTCAGGGCTAAGGGGCTACACAGTGAGTGGGTAAAGGGCTGTACTGTGGAGGGCTCTGTGGGGGTGGTTAGTGGCTGCATTGTGGGGGTATAAAGGGCTGTACAGTGGGGGGGATGGAGAATGTACTGTGAGGGATAAGGGCCTGGACAGTGGGGTGATACAGGGTTTTATAGTAGTGGGAAAGTGGCTGCACTGTGGGGTTTAGGGGCTGTACTGTGGAGAGGTGCTCATAATATTGGCATACAGTAGTAAATAATTATATTAATTTGTTACGATCCCTTCTCTTTGACTTACCTTGGGCCAGGAAGGGGAATGACCCCAGGGGTCCTCTTGGGCGCACTGCACCAGCAGCGGTGCTCTATCATTGCTTCGGTAACCCACAGATATGCTCTGATCACTTCAGGGAGCATTTCACTGCATGCTCCCCATCAGTGCAGAGGCTTGATCTCCCTGACTACTGTGGAACCCTTTCTTTGCCGACCGCGCAATGTTCTCCTTGCACTCAGCCCTGGAGGGGCCGGCAGGGAGATGATGTGATCTCCCTGGTCAGCCCCAGTCCATGGCCATCGTGAACCATCAGCATTCGCCCTGTTTGCCCGATGGCCAGTCTGGGCCTGCCTACTTACTGAAGTTTATGGAAATGGAGACTGTGCAAAAACTTTTTTTTTTATTTTAAAAATTAGAATGAAAAGAAATGTGGGGCATTTTAAATTAACGTTGACCTAGTATTAAAAAAAGCAGTGCGGCAGCTAGCTTTGTGCAGCTTCTTTCCACCACAGTCAGTTTGTAAGAAAAAATGCAAAATGAAATAAAATTCACAGCAGCCAGTTACTTTCACTATTTGCTGCTAAAACCAAATTAAATGAAATCTCACTCACAGCAGTTTAATTCACTGCTGGTTGTGAATGAAAAAAAAATAACACAACCAGTTAATTCACTGCCTGTGCAAAAAATAAAACCTAATACTGACAGAGCAGTTACCCCACTGCCTGTATAGTTAAAATAAAATAAAAAGAAAAACACTGACAGAGCAGTTACATCACTGCCTGTACAGACAAACACAATCCAAATCTCACTGACACAGCCAGTTACTTCACTGACTGCACAAATCATAGTTTAAAAGAAAGTAAACACTGACTGTGATATTGATGTTACAGCACTATCGCTTTCTAGGTAAACGAAAGGTGACTGGAGTACAACTAAAACGCTGGGCAGGTCTACCCTCATCCCTTTCAGCTTGGAGCTCTCTACCCACAGCCCAGGAGACAACGTAACGCTGTAACTTTACCTTTTCTTCACGGTCCCTCGTTGTCAGGGAAAGAGATGTTGAAGAAAATTCACAATGCTGCAGTAGGCTAGGAGAGGGTGTTAAAAGAAAATCCAAGAAACAACTGCCGCTGCTCTGGTGGAATAGATGGAGTAAATGCTTCGTATTGAGATGTTAGGGTCTCCTGTATTACTCGTGATATTAAGCTCTCCAGTGGTGGCTATAAAGAGAAGACATAAGAAGTTACTGTAGTATTTACACATTGTACAACAACTCCAATAAGAGTTACCATTCCTAGAAAGCAGTATAAGAACACCAATACGGATGTAAAAGATGGCGGAGTGAGATTGCAGAATGCCAAAAGCTATATGGATAAACTGGTGTAATTTTCCTATTATCACAGTGTTCTAGCCATAGTGCCAATGAACAAAAGGAAAAATTAAAGGCTAGATTGCTTCAAGAAACACTATAGTGTTAGGAATGCAAAACTGTTTTCCTGACACTACAGTCTCCCTATGCTTCCACTGCACCCAGGCCATGAGCACTTACCTGATTCCAGCGCTAGGGTCCCTGGGTGCTGGATCGGGGTCCTCTTTCTTCAACCTTCCACACCGTGCTTTCCTATGAGGTTTTTCAAGATAGTTGGGTACAAAGGGACAGGCACAGCTGTTTGGTTAGGGACAGCGGTGTATGGATATGGCTGGAGTGGACACTTTAGAGCTTGCAGTGCTGCCAAGTTTAGATATTGTTTGTGTTTCTGGGCCAATTACCCCATAATACTCAGATATACATAGTCCCAATCACAACCAGTAATCCACGATCACACCATATTAGCCCTTTGATCGTCCCTCTTATCTTTTCATAAACTAGTCACTCATTTTGTTACATTGATTTTTCTGGTCTCTGTTTGAAGTTTCCGTATACTTACTGTTCTTAGCACAAAGGGGGGATCTAGCCTGCCAGCCTCCAGCTCATCCCAGTCAATGGACTGGAACAAAGGATGGAATCGGATGCTGCTAGCTGCCCCCAAGCGCTGAGATGGATTTTTGCACAGGAGCTGCAAATGGAAGAGTAGAATGTCAACAATAAAACTGCCACTGCCTTTGTTCATTTACTAAAACACATGCAAACACAATATAGATATCTGTAAATCTGTATGCAGTATCACAAGGTTAAAGGGACATTCTAAGAATCAAAGGTGCAAGATTATTACTAGTACACTCGCTTTTATCTCCACTCGACTTCATATGTTGAATGCAGTGTTTAAGGTTCTCCTGCTCTCAATAGGAGACACTACCTAACCCAGCATCAGTTCCCGATTCTCTCTAGTTTTAGTCATTTTATCACTGTGTTCTTCTTGATTGTTTAGTTGTGTATATATTTCATTCCCTGAAATCCCCTCCTTAAATATTATCCTGTCTTATACGACTTTAAGGAATCTTTCCAGCTATGGACTGCTGGTATGAGCTATAAGCATTTGACTGAATTAATATATCTTTTATCTTTTTTTTTCGATATTACCATATATAGACACCATTGTCATGTATGGCCATTCCGTGTCACTCTTTGTTAATAGTTTTCTATAAATATATGTTCTTTTTTTTTTTAGCTGTGCAAAGAGTAAGTTTTTCATAGAATTGTTATCTTTTTCAGGACATTAATCTAGACTGCCGGATCATACACACCTTTTTCACGAGATCTTTGACCTGTTTTCTTTGACACTCAGGGTGGTCTGTGGTGTCATGAAGCATTGTTTGGGCAGCATTTGGATTTTTTGGAAATGCTCTCTTGGCCAGTTTATGAAGGATTAGACCATAGGCCCACCAATCTACTGCAGCATTGTATTTTCTTCCTTTCCGCATCTGCCAACATAATTTCAGAAATTATTAGTCAAGTGTTTCCTTACAGGAAAGAAGGTATAACTGTCAAATATCATGCTGTTCTTATCGTCTGCCTATTAAAATAGGCAACTTATAAAAAATATATATTTCACTACAAATGTGCAATGATTCGGAGCAATATGACTGGTTGGGAAAGAATAGACAATCACTGAAGGTGTTTTTCAATTTAAAAAAAATGTCTTTAAAGTTTGGAGGACCAAGCCAAGCACTATTGCCATCAGCCATAATAAATAAAGATGTTAACCCATGCTTATTATAATATCAACCATAATACCTTATTACAAAGGAGAATAACATGAGCATTGATAGAAATGTTGAATTCTAGTTCTTCATCTTCATAGCTATAAAGATCTGTTTAGCTACAGAGTGATTGTTGCTCTTGGTGAGGTGTAATATGATCAAGTCATGTAGCCTCAAACCCAAACAGTAGCCATGGTCAATCCTACCTCTGGAGCCATATAATCTACAGTGCCTGCGTAACCCTTTGCTTTCCTCTTGCCGTGCATCTCCAGCGCCAGTCCAAAGTCGCCTATCCTGATGTGACCCGCTTCATCCAGCATGATGTTCCTTGGCTTTATGTCTCTGTAGAGAGAAATATCATAAGATTTATAGTTTATTGAAGATCTGTCATAAACAGGTCGTTTACATGGCTTACTAATAGTAAAATACTGGAAGTATGTACAAATCTATTTATGAGCTATAGCCAATCAATGAAATAATGCCCCATCAATTCACAGATAAATGAAACAGGCTGCTTATACCTGAATTTAGGAGACAATTGAAAAAAGGATTTTGTAATTAAGTTGTAATTAATGCAGTTTTCTACGTTTCTCTTAACCCCTTAAGGACCAAACTTCTGGAATAAAAGGGAATCATGACGTGTCACACGTCATGTGTCCTTAAGGGGTTAATCAGGTGGACTAGAAATGACCATTCTGCTTCTTTCTTTCTTATCCTGCCCTTCCTTTTTTCTGCTCTGCCCAACACGAGTACATGTTTTTATCAAACGTAAGTAAAAGGAAAGGTAAAAATGTAGCTAAACAATATGGATAAAAAAAGGACAGCACAGTGTAGAGAGAGCAAGATTATAAATATATCGCTTAACGAAGATGTGTTTACCGATGCACAATGTCGTGTTGGTGGAGATATTGGAGTCCACACGCAATCTCCGCAGCGAGGAATCTAATAAACAAGAATTCAAATATTAATCAACAAAGTATTTAATATAAAATGAACTTACTTCTTAAAATTAGATCTTCCTAAATGAGCTGACCTAGGGAAAATCCACTGTAATAATTTATATATATATAAAATCAGAGCTCTCTCCTGCCTACATTATTCACTTTTCTTACTGTCACATATACTTTTTCTAGTGTTACTGGTGTGAATACTTTTTATTATCAAATATGTTTCTATTGCAAACTTCAATAATATTTATCTGTATAACACGTGTATACCTTGTTAGGACATCTATACCATACATAGCAGGCATCTTCTTATCCCTTTTATTGACTAGCTTCCTTTATATTTGCTATTACTCATTGTGGCAATTTTCCATCCATTTACATAGCTCTTACATGTTCGGTTGTATGCAAAATGTCTTGTGCTTATCTGTTGTTCATATTGTTGCCTAGTTGGAAAGATACGGCGGGGTTATGACGTGCTGACGTGCTCTGCGTGCGGCGTCGTTGTGACGGAGGAGGAGGGGCAGCCACCAGGGATGGCGGGCGTCGAGGCGGCCGTTCCGAGATGAGCCGTCCGTGCTCCCGCTGCAGCCTTGAGGAGTCATTACGGTTTGCCGACGGGGAATAAACTCTGCCTGATTCCCCCCTGTCTCCAGCCTTGACAGAGAACTATCCGCTCCCTTCTCTAACTAAAAGATAAAGGCAATCTACCGGAGGAAACACTCTCCCTATATGCCCTCACAAGGTTGCGGTGGCCGCTTCCCACGTGGCAAACGCTGCTCCTCTGACCAAGGATTTGTGTTTTTCTCTAATTTCTCTATTTGTCTACTGATACATCCTGAATGGGAATGCACACTATTAGTGTATTAGTGTACAACTAAACCCCACCAAAAGGCAGCCAAATTATTTCATATATCTGAGTTTGTGGGGCATATTCATATTTTTCTTTTTTCTCAACACATTTTTTACATACATATTTTTGTGTGCCAATGTATATATAAACGGGGTAATTGTATACCACTGTGTAATCTCAAACGCAACGCTAAGTTTGTCTATACAATCATAATTAAAGAGCAACCATACTTACTGGTGTGCAACCTTAACCCGGATTTATTTTTTCTTCAATATGGCTTCAAGAAAACCTAATGACACTAAGATCTCATCAAGAAAAGATAAAAAAGATCTTTCTCAAGACAAATCAATGAGCATTTATTTTTCGCCGCAACAGAATAAAAAGCCTAAATTGACAGTGAATGATACAGACACTAGCCTTGATATTCCCGAGGCTGAGGGCAGAAAATCCGTTGAAACAGATTTACAAACTATATTACAAACTACCCTCAGAGCGAACTTGGATGAAATAAAGACCGAATTAGCTACAACTGCAACAGCAATTAAAACAGAAATTAAACAAGAAATAAATGCTCTTGCTGCTAATATGCACAGAATAGAGGATCAATTCAAAGCAATGGATTTTCAAGTTAAAAGTCTTATGCAAGAAAGTACGAATGCCCAAATCAAGATTTCGGCATTAGAACTTAAAATAATTGACTTGGAAGATCGCAGTCGGCGTAAAAACTTACGTTTCAGGAATATACCTGAGAAAGACTCTCAAGAAGATCTAAAAAAAAACTTGCTGGATTTCGTAGAAGTTCTGGGTATTGTGTTTGATCCACACGATCAAATAATAGATAGTTGCCATAGATTATCTAAACCCCAATCAATTCAGAAAAATCTTCCACGGGACATCATTGCCTGTTTTGTTTCATATGAATTTAAAGAATCTATTCTGCGGTCAGCCCGAACAAATCAAATCAATTCTGGCTGTTATCAAAATGTACAGGTGTTTCGGGATCTCTCCTTTGAAACCAGACAGAAAAGGAAAACCTTTAGTTCTGCAACCCAAATACTTAGATCTCACAACATAAGATACAGGTGGCTACACCCCTTGAAACTTTCGCTGACATATGAAGACAAAAGAGAGACTTTTGATACCAATATGGACTTGGTTGAATGGCTTAAGGGCAAGAAATTAATGCAGCAGCACCATTAAGTGGTTAAAAATACAACGCATATGGGGAGAAATGAAGTGTTACGCTGGGGAAGGGGGGGGGGGGAAGGGTGGGGAGAGGGGATAAGGGCATCAGGGAAAAAAAAAAAAAACAAGAAAAAAAAAGAGAAACTAGGAGAGTGATTATTATTCAGGGAAAAAGCAGAAAGTAGAAAGTAAGAGAAAAAAAAAAAAGAAAAAACTCCCTTAAACAATTGCTCAATGGTACTATAATACGGATAATGTCCCACTCCTCGAATACAACAGCCTATATATATTATAAGTGATATACTTACGGTAGTCTGTTTTACTACCATTGGATAATACTGTATGATACGTTAACTTACCTATACTCATTATTATTAGATAATACTGTATGATACGTTAACTTACCTATACTCACTATTATTAGAACGTCTAGGCTGACGGCCCCATAGGGGATCAGACTACAGAGCTATCACAATTAGCCATGGTTACTCAATAGCTTACTCAATAGTTATAAACAGGGGGGATGATAAGGTGACTGGGATTTTATTTTTTTAAGACGATTCACTAGATGAGAAGAAAAGTATGATTTAAATGTTTGATCCAATATAGATTCACTATTTACTTTTTAGTACTTGTCTGTATGTGCAGATTAATAATTACTCTGCTAATGCAGATTCACATGGGAAACTGTAAACTCACAGATAAACTTAAGATGTCACGGTATATTGGTATAGGCAAGTTGATATACATTAGCACTCTATAAGCCATTTGCAAATTAAACTGCTATGGCCTATATATATTTAGACACGGTATTCTATAATATAAATAATTGTTATAGTCATTGAATTTTGTTTTACTACCATAAGACAACACTGGGTGTAAATATGAAAATGGGTAAAGGGAAAAGAATGTTAATTTGTCAAAGTTTAAATTTATCACTATTCGGAAACAACTATGGAAGGATGTTCGCCGGGATAGATTAGATAGAAATCTGCTATGCATACTCATATAAATGTGCACAAACAATCTGCATGGGCACAATGGTATTATATCTGTATGATAACTTCATTCTTTAAAATGTTAATGCTGGTGGGGATACACGAATTAAGGTAAAATAAGACATTTTTTTTTTTTTTTTTTTGAAGCATGTAATTTATACCCATCGCTATTTTACTTTATTAGGATGTGGGGGCAGATGGGTAAGCAGCCGATTAGAATATGAAGTTGAGAAATCATGGCACGATTACCTAATGGTGATATATATTGGGAGGTGATAAGTCGACTCTTAAAGGATCGTACCCAGAAATGGGGAGGGGACAAGTTTCCCACCATTGTTCATGCCTCATTAACGAATAACAAAAAAAGAGGGGTTGCAGTTATTTTTAATAGTAATCTCAATGTTGAAATTAAGTATATTGAACAGGATACAGAAGCTAGATTTATAATTATTGTCTGTGCCATTGATAATACGGTCTATACTTTAGTCAATGTGTATCTGCCGAATGTAGATCCTATGGCTAAATTTTTGTCTATAATGAGCCAAGTTGATAAAGTGCACAAAGGCCATCTAATTATAGCTGGGGACTTCAACTGTGTCAGTGACCCTAAAATGGATAAGTTGTATACATTTGGCACTCTAACTGATAAAAGAACTATTAAGCAGGCCAAAAAACTCCATACTATCTGCAAACAATACAACCTGCATGATATATGGAGAATATTGCATCCAACCGACAAAGATTACTCTCATCAATCTTGTGTACATGGATCATATTCTAGGATTGATTTTTGTCTATTGGATGCAAATTCGATTTCTTTATGCAACACAAGTGAAATTAAAGATAGTATTTGGTCAGATCATAGTTTTATATTAATGGAGCTCGGAAATAAATCTCCCCCAGTCCGAAATATTCGGAGACTGAACGATGCTCTTATTAATGATCCAAAGAGCAAGGAGGAACTAACCCAATTATTAAAATATTTTTGGCAGGAGAACAGCTCCTCCGATACATCTCCAGCAAACAATTGGTGTACACATAAATCAGTTATGCGCGGATATTTAATTAAATTAGCCCACATTATGAAGATCAATACTGGAAAGACCTTAAGTGATTTGTATATTGAGTTTTATAATCTATCGAAACTTAATAAACAGAATCCCTCTGCAGAAATAAACACAAAGTTAAAAGGGTTACAAAAACAAATAAATCTAAGGTTGAACAGAAAATTAGAACAAATATTCATAAATTAAAACTAAATAATTACTATACGGGGAATAGAGCAAATAAAAATCTGTCCAAACGATTACAAAATTTCAACGCAAAAAATAGAGTCGAACAACTGACAGACGGTCAAAAGGTTTACTCGACCCCTTCTTCAATAGGGGAAAGATTTAACCAATTCTATGAGGATTTGTATAATTTAAAACTGTCCCCTAAGGTTAATGATATTAAAAAGTATTTACTTGACACGCAAATACCAAAAGTTACATATCAGGATTTATTCAACTTAAATAAAACCATTTCGGAGGACGAAGTTCAGTTCCAAATAAATAGATTACCCATAAATAAAACTCCGGGTCCGGATGGTTTTACAAATTTATATTATAAACATATGCAGTTTTTATTGATTAAACCTCTAACGGATATGTTCAATCAAATAGCCATAAACGAGTCTTTTCCAACGGAACTACTACAAGCAAATATCATTCCTATATTAAAACAAAATAAAAGTAGTACCGATCCCAGCAACTACAGACCTATAGCGTTAATTAACGTAGACATGAAGCTATACGCGGCTATAATCGCGGAGAGAATCAAGTCTATAATTACGACCCTGATCCATCCGGACCAGATTGGGTTTGTACCGGGTAGGTTAGCATCCAGTAATACTAGGAGAATAATAGATATTGTAGATTTGGCCAATAGAGATCAGTTGCCCCTCCTGGCCCTGTCTTTAGATGCTGAAAAAGCATTTGACAGGGTCGGGTGGGGTTACTTAGCTGAAGTTCTTACTGCTTTCGGGCTTACAGGTTGGATACACAATGCCATAATGGCTTTGTATTCTGCTCCTTCTGCACGCACTGTGGGCCCCAACATTACTGCAGGGTGGTTTGCTCTTAAAAATGGTACGCGACAAGGGTGCCCACTCTCCCCCTTGTTGTATATTTTGTCCATTGAGCCTTTGGCTATTAATATCAGGAACAACCCACGAATTAGAGGTGTTCAAATGGATACTCTGGATGTCAAAATATCTCTCTATGCGGATGATGCGTTACTTACGCTCTCCGCTCCAGAGTCGTCTCTGAAATTCTTAATGTTTGAAATTGACAGATATTCCATTATTTCAAATTTTAAATTAAATATTAATAAATCCACAGTAATGTTCATGAATATGAGCAGTGAACAAGTCACTACCTTAGCCGACACTTACAAATTCATATGGACAGATTCAGAAATAAACTATTTGGGACTAGTTATAACTGCTAACCCAGCCGGAATAATGGAGAGGAATATTTTGATTTTCATTCGCAACATGAATCTTAAACTTAAAAAATGGAGAAATTTAGAAACTTCATGGCAGGGTAAAATCAATATTATAAATTCATACATTTTACCTAAATGGCTATATTTGTTCTCCATGATACCACTCAAAGTCCCTCTACCCTGGTTGGCAATGATTCAATCTAGTTTTAACAATTTTATCTGGAACTATAAAAAACCCAGAATTACTCAAAAGATCCTAACTAAAAAGTTGAGCAATGGCGGTCTAAATTTCCCTAGCATTGTATATAGTTACCAAGTGAATATTATTAGGCATATTTATCTTCTCCAGGATCCTAAACAGGTCTTTGAGCCCTGGTATATTATAGAATCCAAAGTGGCTCATTTGGATAAATTACAACATTCTTTGTGGACAACTACAAAGACTTCCCTTAAAAACTCTCCTCTAACTAGCTCGTTGATATTATCCCAGATGCTGGGAGAATGGCTAAATATTAAGAAAAAACTAAGCATAAATAATTCCATCCCGAAAACATGTACGCTGGACATATTGGAAATATTGATAGAAGATTTCTCGTTAAAGCACTGGAATAATGTTGACAAACTGAGGATTGCAGACATTATGCAGGGAGATAAGATCGTACCTTTCCAAAGCATTATAGATACTCACCATATTCCAGGTGGAGAAATCTTTACTTATCTTCGCTTAAAAAATTTTATCCACAAAAATGTTATCAAATCATCTAATATATTTGCCAAGAAATTGGAATTTATTTTTCGAAGCCAAGCCATCAGAAAGATTGTGTCTGTGGCAGCGTCCTTGTTGGAGCTGTTTAAAGAATCCCCTCACAGACTGATTAAAAGGTGGGAACTAGAATTAGATTTGCAGATTTCTGTAGAGGAGTGGAACTCCTCTCTAACTATGGTAAATAAATATATACACTGCCTTAATCTGTCTGAGTGCCATTTTAAAGTTTTATATAGATGGTACTATACTCCAGCCAGACTGGCCAGAATATATGATTCTACAGATCCAACGTGTTGGAGATGTGGAAGTCAGCCAGGTACTTACACACATATATGGTGGACCTGCCCTGCGGTTAAATATTTATGGTTATGGGCGTTTAATATCTTTACAGCCATGACGACAAATAGAATTGAGGAGAATGCCGCTGCGGCCCTCTTACATTTAAACCTGACTTTCAATTCCCAGAAGGATGTTTGTTTTGCCATTCATTGCCTAGTCGCCGTCAAAATCATTATTGCGCGACATTGGAAATCTTCAAAGCCGTTTGACAAGCGACTATTGATTGATCAGATCATGTTCCAAATGTCAATGGAATATGAGCTGATCAACAATTCGACTTTTATGTCGAAGAAGCAACAATGGTACAAAGATTGGTTAAAAAAATACAAGGGTTTATTTGGACACTCTTCTAGCTAGACAGCTTATTATATTTGTATTTTATTGTGAAGTATTTGTTGGCCTTACTATGGGATAAATCAAATAGAATATAAAATAGATGTGGATCTAAATAAACGATTATGTGCTCTAAATTATCTGCTCCAAAATTTGGTGATGGTCTTTTTTTTTTTTTGTTATTTATGCTGGTTCCGATGGGATCATTATGACACTATCTTTCTGTACAATGTCAAATAATGTGTAATAATTTATTCAAATATTTATTTGTTTGTAACACTGTACATGAATTGAATCTCTTAAGACCCAACATAATTGTCTTTTTTTTGTGAAAAAGGAAAATGTTTCAATAAAAATTTATTAAAAAAAATATATATATACCATACATAGCAGGCATCTTCTTATCCCTTTTATTGACTAGCTTCCTTTATATTTCTCATTGTGGCAATTTTCCATCCATTTACATAGCTCTTACATGTTCGGTTGTATGCAAAATGTCTTGTGCCCATCTGTTCATATTGTTGCCTAGTGTTATGTGTAAAATCAGTATTATATGTTATGAGTCTATTTAGCACCAGTTGCAGTAGGTTTTTGTCTATTTTGAGCTCCTCGGTATATCTATATCTTTGATCTGCCTCTAATTACAGTTTTTTTTTCTTCACCAGCTTGTCTTTCTCACTCTCAACTGTCTATCACTGTATGAAGTCACACACCGGCATACTTGCTCTAATTTCACATGTTGATCACTGGTTGCATGCAGCACACACTGTGATTTCACTGTTTACCCTTAGACACTTCAATCACACGCAGCCACAGTCCTCTATCTCCTGCATCTCCTCCTATTTGTCGATTCTCGGCTTCTACATTTGATGATCGATTGGACTCATGTACAGATATGCTTTAGCTGAGATACTTTAGTAACAAGCCTTCACTCTTTCTACCCTTTCCTCCTTGTGTATATGTAGTTGTTTTT
The DNA here is from genome assembly GCF_036172605.1 of Pelobates fuscus. NCBI lineage: Eukaryota > Metazoa > Chordata > Amphibia > Anura > Pelobatidae > Pelobates > Pelobates fuscus. The sequence continues at coordinate 365,793,403 of NC_086318.1, forward strand.
ATACCCCGACACTCTTTGTTATACATTGTATGCTTGTTTCTTAGCAACACTAGGTGTATGTGCCCACACATTTCTACATCATCACGCAAACATGGGTTCATACTGAGTTAGCATTTTGTAGAATATTTATATTCAGAGTATATTTATTGTATATATATATATATGTTTTAGACTCACTGATGTTCCTAATTTTTCTAAATTCTTTATCTATGGCATTCACCAGTGTCTACCAAACAATGCTAATAGTAGAAAACGTGGTGGTGGGCAGCTGTATATTGTTTATTGATAACTGTCTCCTTTCACTCCCACCCAAATTAATTCCTTTCCAATCCTCCTGTCAATATATACAGTGGCTCGATGTTGAGAATTGTACTTCTGTTCTTTTAATAGAAAAACATTATTTAACATTGTTCCATAAACTTTAATGATATTTTTAATCTGTGAATGTTTATGTTGGGTGATTTGGTCATTATTTAAACTATTAGTATTTTATTTGAAACTTCAGGGTTCCTTTACCGACCCTCTTTTCCCCAAAAAATCTTTAAATGTGACTCTTTCCTCAGCCCTTGTCATATTTCTTCCTGTTAAATCTTCTCATTGCTCTGACCCATATTTCCCCTCTCATCGTCCGGTCTCCATTTTAAGCATCGTCTTTTAAGACTTACATTGCAATGCAAGGTTCCAGTCTGATGTTTCTTTTCAGGAAGCTGTCAAGATCACCACCATGCAGATACTCCAACACGTAGCATAGATGGGTCTGGTTGACAATAAAATACAATGGGATTTACTTCACAACACAAACACTTAAACATCAAACAGAAAACTTGTTAAAACATTATTTCTCGTACTTTGCAATTATTTTTTCTATGGCAATCTAAATCCTAGAGCTGTGGAAAAAAAAACGATGGTCTGTTTAAGGAACCAACTGTAATGGAGTGCCTTTGATCACTGTGTTTATGCCATTTTGAGAGGAAAAAAAAACATGCGGAAACATGAATGCCTTGATTTATAATCCTTAAAACCTATTAAGATTGGAATATATATATATATTTTAAAAAAAAATAACAGATAAATCAGAATGTAACCCAAAACTGACACTAGATGTTTTCTAAGAGTAAATTTGGTGATACCACTGATCACTCCTGAATAGGCAAATTCGCAATAATTTTTTGCTTCCCGTTAGCCATGAAATATCGGAAATTCAATTCTTCACCTAAGTTTTGAAATATCGAAACTTCAAACAAAGTGCAAGAGTTCAGAATGTTGGCAAATACAAAATTATAGCGTTTTGGCATCAAGTTGAGATTGGCGCATTGAAACATAATTTTTGTTCTTGCCAGCACAAACATGATCCTCTGCATTGAAGCTGACCTGAGAACCCTCTGCAACGACTCCTAGGGTTGAGTGTGCTGATTCTCTTTGTTCCTGAGTGATGGAACATTCCTTTGCCACTTTTATAAGTGTCACTGGTGCCAGGAATCTAGCAATCCCTCTGACACTGCACTTGAGAGTTCAGCACTTTTAGTGCTTAAGGGACTGAGCATCTCTCTAGTACTGTAACTGCTATTCACATCAAGTTAACAAAATACATAGCACAAACACAATTAATATTGAAAACTTTGAAAGAAATGTTTAAAATATAGCCATGTGAAATATGCAAAGAACACAAAATAAGTACAAATTTGAGCATTCCATATGTAGCCTAATGGATAATGCAAAAATTACTCTTTCTAATTATGAGTTGCTAATCTTTCTTAATCTGGATGGAGTTAGTGAACGAGCTAGGTGTGGGTTAGAAACTATACAAAATCAAGTCCTGTGCTTAAACGCCCACTACTCCTGGCAGCAGCAGTGACTATGGTACACATCAGCCCCAATACATACAATATAAAACAAAGCAAAAGAGTTACTTGCTCACTATCCCAAATCCCTGTGGACATTTAAATAACTGGAGGCTTTTTAGTATCACTCAAAAATACCCTTCTTTATCTCATTAGAGATTTTTACCTGTTAGCTGAAGACAGGAAGGTGAATTTTTAGTGTAGGATTATTCACCTAAGAGGTTTGCCTTAACGTGGCAGGTGAGTCTATAGTAGGCACAGTGCACAAAGTAACTTTTTTTCTTTTGTATATATTGGTTAGAAACCAATTTGCCACAGAAAATTTAAAGCAAACATCTGCAGATATATTGCTGGTTGGTTTGTTTATGGAAAGTTGATTTATGACCATTAAGGAATTACCGGGATCTGAAATGCTCCATAGGCTTTGGTTAGGTAAGGACTTCCGGCTGCCATCTCCAGCACTCGACGTTCAGTGAGTGTCCTCTCGGAGGCTTCAGTGAGAAGGTCTTTCTTTCTCACTATTTTCAAAGCCACCACCTTCTTCGTTGTTTTATCCGATGCCAGGAAGACCTGAATGACACATAAATAAAAAGGCTTTCAGAATGTTGTGTCAATTCTTGTGTGATAACATATCTATTAGCATGATGTATTTAAAGGAAAACTGACACAAATGTTTTAAATGTAGCAAGCTATATTTACCTTAAAGGACACTATAGGCACCCTGACCAGTTCAGCTCATTGAAGTGATTTGGGTGCATAGTTCCAGGCTCCTTGACCCTGCAAAGGTAATTATTGCAGTCTTTAATAAACTACGATAATTACCTTTGAGGGTAAACTCCAACTCTAGTGGTTTTCTACCAAACAGCCACTAGAGGGACTTCCGGGTTATTAGGTGACATTCACGCTATGCATGAGGACATCCAGTGTCATGTTAAACCCCCTATGGTACTAATACTAATGCAAGCATGGCCATTGCCGTGCATACGCATTAGTCTTCCCTGCCGGATGACGTCAGCAGGGGAGGAGCAGAGGCAAACCCAAACAAGCGCCGACAGGGCTTTAACTCCTTCTGCAGCACGGGGGTGAGGGCTGTGAGGCAGGGGGAAGCTATGGTGCCAGGAAAACAACTTTGATTTCCTGGCACTATATTTTCCCTTTAAGAAACCTACGGTGTCGTTATTATATTACAGACATATCTTGTAAAATACATTATTATTTTGTTTTTTAGTCTTTCTCCTTTAAACTATCTTTAATATGCCCTATGATCTCATTACAACTAACTTGATCAAAAACACACCAGAGTAGCTGTGCACAAATCCAATCCCTGCCCTGTTAATATACTGAAGTCTGTACCAGATATGGCTGATTGAAGCTAATGTATCAGATAGATTGTGATAAAAGCATATTCATTCACAGTGTTTAGCATTCTAATGGTATATCTAAACCATTGGCACCACTTATAATTTATAGCAGCGATGGCGAACCTATGGCAGGCGTGCCACAGACGGCACGCTGAGCCCTCTCTGTGGGCATGCTACCATAGATCACTGCTAGGGTGCCCAGCAGTGTATTCACCGCGAGGCACTGCCTTATGGGCGGCACTGCCTTATGTTCTGGGGGACCCAAGAGCTGGCCGGCTGGCCACCTTTGGGCCCCCCCATGAGGCGGGCGGCAGCTTCTATTGCGCAGCAACCTCGCGCTGCTTAGTGATGCCGGGAGCCAGAATATGATGTCAGACCACTCACAAATCCACTCACTCTTTACTTGCTAAGGTGCTTCTCCAGCCTTTTAACAATACATACACTCATAGAAGGGCACTCACTGGTCTTCTTAATTTGCAAACTTTATTCACCAATTGTAGAGAAAAAGATGAAAAAAACTGTATAAAAGGCGCTTATAAAATATTGAAAATAGTGTAGATGCTACAACACTCTTGTGTGTGTCCCTCACACCCACCTCAAATTGTAGAAACTAGAAGAAAGGTAGAAAAGCCAGAGGCAGTTCACCTATATGAGGGGAGCATACAGTGATAATAATGGATACCTACCCTATAACAAGGGTCGTCTAGTCCTGATATTGTTGCAGTATCACTTTAAATTCAGCGTATATATACATAGAAAGAAAAACATATACAGGGAAATAATAGTGCAAATCTGTTTGGTAATTAACCGTTGTGCAGTGATCAAAACAGAATGCTAACTCACATTTTTTAGAGCCTAAGATGGGATAGGCTCAAATCACTTGCGCTTTAGTACCCTCTGGTGGTACTTGTCCCCTTTTTTTGAAGCGTTGGTGGAATCCCTCAGAGATAAGAGATACAAAGAAAACGTAATAGGAGATAATATAGTGTAGTAACTTAGGTTATAAAGGTGAGTATACTGTATCTTTAAATAGGTGCTCACCTTATTCAGAGCCAGGTACTCGGCTCTGAGTTTACCAGCTTGAGTGTCAATGAGGGAGACACTTTCCCTTCTTGGAGCAGGTTTGGTGAAGATCAGAGAAGACTTGAATTAAAAATAAAAATGTATTTTGCCAGCAGGCAGTAAAATACAAACAAATAAAATAGAATAAAAAAATGTCCCATAAATATCCTTCACTTCCGAGATGCGTTTCACCCTACTTGAGGGCTTTCTCAATCGGTGTTCTATTATTAAACATTATTCCTTTCCTTGCTATGCAAACATAACCTATAATGAGAAGATATTAACTGTTCAACTGTCTCAGAACCGGAATACATTACCTCCTTTGCTTCCCATGGCCATTGGTCTCCCATATTAGTACCTCCACACACATAGCAGTTGGTTACATTAAGACTACCAGCAATGCTCTCGGCTAGATCTATAAATAAGTTTTTCGCATTATGGGGGATCTTATTTTCCACACTCATCTCCTCATAGAAGGAATGAAAGACCTGATGAGTCTGGGTTGCCACAGTATCGGTCTCTATTCCTATAAATAATATTGTCTCAGGATCCAAACCTGTTCCATATATCTGGAACCCAAATAAGTTACCAAACCTATCTATAAATCGTTCTGGGTCATTGATAAGTATATGGACTGGGTTACACTCCCTGGACTTACAATATGGCTTGGTAGGCAACTTAGTGACGATCATATCCTTATCTACTGTCTGTCCCCAGGTTGCCCACCCCACACAGGACCAATACGGACAATAATTGTATTCTTTATTTGGGCATTTTGGATCTATATATCTATACTTACTACTGGGGCAAATATACTTATCATTAGACCCATACGTTCTTTCCCATTTAAGATCACCACATACATTCCACGGTTTTCTACCACCTGATATCGCCTTACATGCATCAAATAGCAAAACACCTGGAGAATGTACGGTTTCTAGTATGGTCTTATTTATCAGGGTCCCCTGTGAGTCTCCATTCCGAATAGTCAACCAAATTGTACGGGGTTGATACTCAGGGCTAAAACACTTAGGTTCTCCTGCTCCTAAATGGCATACACTATAGTCTATGCCTAAGTATCTACACTTAGATACATGTCCTTTACACTCATACTGTGAATGCCAAATAAGGGTTTGGGAAATGTGATTGCCTGTTTTCGTAGTCTTAATGCAAACCTCGCAGCCTGGTGTGTTGGTACCTCTACCTTCCTGAATAATTAAAAACACACACATATATACATTATTAAACACATCACTCCTGACATCTTCTTTCTAACTCTTCGACCGTGCGATGGCACCTCAGCTTCCAGGTATGTGAGGGCTGCAGGGAATGGAGTCCTTCTGATCATCACTTTCCTTCACAGAGATCCCTTCAAGACACTCTGGCTATGTAACGTAGGCAGGTGGTCAGGCTTTATTATGGCTGTCAAAACACCTACTTGCTGATCTCTTGTTGATGTTCCCTTGTAACAAAACTCTTCGCAAAAATCACTTTCAATCCAACTGGGTCACTTTCTTCAACCGGATCTTGCAGGGATTCTCAGGATCTTGTGTAGCTTGCCAAGAATCTGCTGCTGCTGGTTTAACCCTGGAGTGATGAATCCACAGAGTCACTTCGGCCACCTTTATAGCTGTTGGGGTTTACAAAAGAACAACATAAGGACCCCTCCACTTTGTCCCCAACGGTACACTGTTCCACTCCTTTATCCAAACTTGTTCTCCTGGATGATCAGAATGGACAGGTGGATAAATATTCACAGGTAACCTATCTTGTACCCATTTCTGTACCTCCTCCATAGTTTTACCCAACTCTACAATCTGCTGCCGGGTAATTCCTTCTCCCAACTGACTCAAATCCCCCCTTAAGTTACTAAGTACGGGAGGTGGACGCCCATACATAATTTCAAAAGGTGAGAGACCCATCCTTCTGGTAGGTGTACTATGAATGCGCAACAGAGCTATTGGCAAAAGAACATTCCACTTGAGTTGAGTTTCTTGACACATTTTTGCCAATTGGCTCTTAATAGTTCTGTTCATCCTTTCCACTTTCCCAGAACTCTGAGGCCTATATGCTGTATGAAGTTTCCACTTAATACCAAGCATATGAGTCAGTTGTTGTAGACACTGGTGAACAAAATCGGAAGAGAGGAGTGTATACCGCGCCTAGAGGTATTAGTATAAAAAATTATAAAAAATTATACATACATATAGTCGATGTAAATTTTGACAATGGATGGTAACCTCAAAATAAAAAGCAAAACATAATAGTGCAATACAGTAAATAAACAAGAAAGGTCAAATAAAGCTATACACAGTCCACTCACATGGGGATGAGCTATAACAGAGCTCAGCTGTGATGCGCCTGGACGGTATAATCCCCGTCTCGGGATATATGGTGGTATTGCTTCAGGGATTTTCCAAGGTGCAGTGGTGCGTAGATCATAAAATCCAAAAATAAAAATATGGCAGCATATGGTGAAGTACGTACTGATAGAGTGGTAACAAGTATAAAAGGTATTATACTTACAATTTCTAGAGCATATAACCTGCTCTAGTATAGACAGCCTAGGTGGTATAATCCCCACCAGGGATATGCAGGATCCAGGGAGTAGAAGGTAATAATAATTAAATAATAATAATAATAATAATTAAAAATATATATAAAAGTAGGCTAAAAGAAGTACTTTAATATATAAAACAAACAGGTATAATTACAAGTTATCATCATGGGTGACTTTAATCTTCCTGATGTGAATTGGAAAACAAAAATAGCTACTTGTGCCAGGAGCACACATATTCTAAACTCCCTACTGGGATTGTCTCTAAAACAAGTCGTTGAGGAGCCAACTCGTAAAGAGGCCATACTAGATTTAGTGTTAACAAATGGAGATTTGGTATCAGATATTACTGTAGGTGAAAGTTTAGGATCCAGTGATCATCAGTCAGTGTGGTTTAATATAAGAACAGTGACTGAGTCACACCACACAAAAACAAAAGTTTTAGACTTTAGAAAAACAGACTTTTCTAAAATGAGAATATGTGTAAAGGAGTCATTATCAGACTGGAGCAATTTATATGGAGTCCAAAATAAATGGGATTATTTAAAAGTTGCACTACTGAAGGCAACAGAAAATTGCATTAGGCTTGTCAGTAAAAGCAAAAAATTCAAGAAACCACTGTGGTACTCCGCAGATGTGGCCAAAATAGTAAAAAACAAAAAGTTAGCATTTAGTAATTATAAAAAAAACCAGAGTGAGGAAGACAGAATGACCTATAAGATTAGGCAGAAAGAGGCTAAGCAAGTTATAAGAGCTTCCAAATCCCACACAGAAGAGAAAATAGCACAGTCAGTAAAAAAGGGGGGACAAAACTTTTTTTAGATACATAAATGAGAAAAGAAAAGTAAAACAAGGATTAGTTAGATTAAAAACAAAAGAAGGAAGGTATGTAGATGAGGATAAAGGTCTAGCTGACTGCCTCAATGAATATTTTTGTTCGGTATTTACAGATGAAAATGAAGGAAAGGGACCTCTGTTAACAAAAAGGATAAATGAGTCATTTATTACACGTGAGTTTACAGAGGAAGAGGTTCTATTTCAACTGTCAAAAGTAAAGACAAATAAGTCAATGGGACCTGATGGAATACACCCAAAGCTATTAAAAGAGCTTAGTGGTGTACTAGCAAAACCATTAACAGATTTATTTAACCAATCATTGAAAACAGGAGTAGTCCCAGAAGATTGGAAGTTAGCGAATGTTGTGCCCATTCACAAGAAAGGTAATAGGGAGGAGTCGGGCAACTATAGGCCAGTAAGCCTTACTTCAGTAGTGGGGAAAGTGATGGAAACCATGTTAAAGGATAGGATTGTTGAACATCTAAAAACACATGGATTTCAAGACCAGAGACAACATGGGTTTACTTCAGGGAGATCATGCCAAACTAATCTTATTGATTTTTTTGATTGGGTAACTAAAATTATAGATCAGGGTGGTGCAGTAGACATTGCTTACTTAGATTTCAGTAAGGCTTTTGACACTGTTGCACATAGAAGGCTTATCAATAAACTACAATCTTTGAGTTTGGATTCGAATATTGTTGAATGGGTAAGGCAGTGGCTGAGTGACAGGCAACAGAGGGTTGTAGTCAATGGAGTATATTCGAAGCTTGGGCTTGTCACCAGTGGGGTACCTCAGGGATCTGTACTTGGACCCATTCTCTTTAATATTTTTATTAGTGATATTGCAGAAGGTCTTGATGGTAAGGTGTGTCTTTTTGCGGATGATACTAAGATATGTAACAGGGTTGATGTTCCAGGAGGGATAAGCCAAATGGAAAATGATTTAGGTAAACTAGAAAAATGGTCAGAGTTGTGGCAACTGACATTTAATGTGGATAAGTGCAAGATAATGCATCTTGGACGTAAAAACCCAAGGGTAGAGTACAAAATATTTGATAGAGTCCTAACCTCAACATCTGAGGAAAGGGATTTAGGGGTGATTATTTCTGATGACTTAAAGGTAGGCAGACAATGTAATAGAGCAGCAGGAAATGCTAGCAGAATGCTTGGTTGTATAGGGAGAGGTATTAGCAGTAGAAAGAGGGAAGTGCTCATGCCATTGTACAGAACACTGGTGAGACCTCACTTGGAGTACTGTACACAGTACTGGAGACCCTATCTTCAGAAGGATATTGATACCTTAGAGAGAGTTCAAAGAAGGGCTACTAAACTGGTTCATGGATTGCAGGATAAAACTTACCAGGAAAGGTTGAAGGATCTTAACATGTATAGCTTGGAGGAAAGACGAGACAGGGGGGATATGATAGAAACATTTAAATACATAAAGGGAATCAACACAGTAAAGGAGGAGACTATATTTAAAAGAAGAAAAACTACCACAACAAGAGGACATAGTCTTAAATTAGAGGGACAAAGGTTTAAAAATAATATCAGGAAGTATTACTTTACTGAGAGGGTAGTGGATGCATGGAATAGCCTTCCAGCTGAAGTGGTAGAGGTTAACACAGTAAAGGAGTTTAAGCATGCGTGGGATAGGCATAAGGCTATCCTAACTATAAGATAAGGCCAGGGACTAATGAAAGTATTTAGAAAACTGGGCAGACTAGATGGGCCGAATGGTTCTTATCTGCCGTCACATTCTATGTTTCTATGTTTCTAAGTATAAATAAAAGTCCACTTTACGCGTTTCGCCTCACAGGGCTTCTTCAGAAGTGTGCACTGAACTGGTGAACAAAGGCTGGACCATTATCTGATCCTATAGAACATGGTAGTCCATATCGGGGTATTATTTTTTGCAACAGAAATCGCACAACTTCTCCTGCTTTCTCTGTACGAGTGGGACATGCTTCGACCCATCCTGAGTAGGTGCACACAGCTACCAGTAGGTAATGATGTCTGCCGGATTTAGGCATTACCGTGTAGTCTATTTGGAGATCGGACATAGGGAGCCATCCCATGAATTGGACTCCCGGTGGTTTCACTGGACCTTGCCTTGCGTTGTTTTTGGCACATAACACACATCTTCGTACAATGGCTTGAGTCAAGTTGGACAATCTTGGTATGTAGAAATGCTTCCTAAGAGATTCTTGCATACTATCTCTCCCGGAATGTGTCCCATTGTGATAGTTCTGAACAATTTCTACAGCTAGCAATGCTGGAATAACTCTCCTTCCATCTTCTAACTGATACCAATTATTCTCCAAGTATTTTCCAGCTTCAGTCTTTAACCACTCTTCTTCTTGAGCTGTATAAACTGGAGTCCACTGAGACAGAGGGGTCGGTATGAGAGCAGCTATATACTCCACATATTCCTGTTGTCCCGATTCAGTGGCACGCTTGGCTGCATTATCTGCCATCCGATTTCCTTTCACCACATCACCATCACCTTTCAGATGCGCTCGACAATGTATGATACCAACTTCCTTCGGCTCCCATACAGCTTCAAATAGTTGTAATATCTCCGCTGCGTACTTGATTTCTTTACCCTCTGAGTTCAGTAGTCCTCTTTCTTTATACAAGGCTCCATGGGCATGAGTGGTTAAAAACGCATACTTTGAATCCGTATAGATATTTACTCTCAATCCTTCAGCCAATTGTAACGCTCGTGTGAGTGCGATTAATTCTGTCTTCTGTGCCGATGTTCCTTTTGACAATGGCCGAGCTCCTATCACCTTGTCTATGGTTGTCACTGCGTATCCTGCGTAGCGAATCCCTTCTTTCACGTAACTACTACCGTCTGTATAGTACTGGACATTGGGGTTCTGGATGGGAAAATCACGAAGGTCCGGTCTGCTTGAGAACACTTCATCCATCACCTCCAGGCAATCATGTTGACTCTCAGTAGGTTGTGGCAAAAGGGTAGCTGGGTTCAAGGTATTGACAGTTTCAAGATGCACTCTCGGGTTCTCACATAACATGGCTTGATACTTAGTCATACGGCTATTGCTAAACCAATGATTGCCTTTATAGTCTAGCAACGTCTATACTACGTGCGGGACTCGCACGTAGAGTTCCTGACCCAGAGTGAGCTTATCAGCTTCGGCTACCAGCAGGGCAGCGGCAGCTACGGCTCTTAGACAAGGTGGAAGACCACTGGCCACTGCATCCAGTTGTTTAGACATATATGCAACAGGTCGTTGCCATGATCCCAAGTACTGTGTCAGTACTCCCACAGCCATCCTTCTTTGCTCGTGTACATATAAGTAGAATGGACGTGTATGATCAGGTAGACCTAATGCTGGGGCGCTCATCAATGCTTTCTTAACATTCTCAAATACCGAAACTGGCCGTAAATTTCAGGCCTACCCAATACAGTCACGTGTACACGCTGCACCAGATTAGGATCAAGACTACCAAGACTACCACGTGGAGGCCATGCAGCCACCATGGCAGGCCATTCCCTACTACATAAAGTAGTCAGGCGTGTTGGGGACATCTTTACTCCAAAATCATGTACATTGTATCCCTTTTTAAAGTTCTTTAACATACATTCTAAGGGATCAAAAGGTATCCCTTTTTAAAACTTTTTTTTCATACATTCTAAGGGATCAATGATCTTTGAATCCCACGCACCCATACTTAGCAACGGAGCGTTGTCTCCAACAGAAGCAAAACAAACACACTTCCAACAGTCACACTCGTTCCCCTTGGCAACAGCACCACGTGGTACAGTTACTAGGCCAAACACACACAACAAAACATACAGGGAATTCTCGTACACACACAGCTGTTACACCAGTCACTAAATAACTATTACTGTACCTTTTGGCGAGACTATACAATCACCCACGTTATAATTCTTAATATTTAAATTACCCGTCTATAACACACCCTAGTAACATCGTCTTTACAAACAGTAGTTATAGTATGGTTAGCATTGGTTAAAGTACAATTTTAAAGTCACAGTTCAGTAAGTAGTTGTTATGATGTTAAACATACAACATAAACGACAGTTATTAGTGGTTATTTACAGTATCAGTAATTATAATACATGGTTATGGTACCGTGCGCTATGATACAATTACACACTATTCACACTCTCGCTAGACGGCAGAGCTCACACTATCTAGCAAGATATACACTCTACTACAATAATTTTTAACAAATTTACAGTTTCCCAACTAATCTTTTGCCCAGTACCTCGAAGGACTACCTAAAACAATTTACATCCGTTTTGGTTAGCCGTCGCTGCCCAAGCACCACAAATAGCGAACAAGAGGGTGGAATTTACACAGAACCCTCTTAGTCTATCTACTCAATCAATAGTCTAGTGGGTTCCAAATTTACACGCCTTCCCACTTAGCAAAGATAGGTTGAGATCTAGCGGACAGAATATACACCAGGCTCCGCTTAGTCTCCCGGTCCCTCCGACCTAGCGAACGGAATATACACCCTAGATACGCTAGTCTAGACAAGACACCGGTGTCCGGCTTGGGCTATTTACACAGGACCCAGCCTGACTCCAAACCAAGATTAAACGGGCTGACTACAGGGCGTTTAATTATGAGCGGTGCGCCTTCGCTCCTTCCCTCTACTGAGGGGGCCAATTCCATACACAATACAAACCCCTTATGGGCCTACCGCACAATCGGTATCCAATACCCCTAGTGGGTCCACCATCTAAAACAGTAGTCGTCTTACCTCCTTGTTCCTGAACCTGAGTTCACACTCATCGACGGGGGCACCCCAGCACTTACTACGTAGAGGCCGATGATCTCCTGGACAACAGACCAGTGGCGCCGAGACGAAGGGAGGTCCACGCAAAAGTTCAGGGGTGCAGCCGTAGGGAGCGTGGACAAAGATAGACCGTCTCACGCCTCTGCTCTCAGCTACCGTTGAACAATGAGATTCCCGGCAAATGCACCAAATGATACCGGAGAAACTGACGGAAGCCAAGCACAGAGAGATGGACACAGGTTTCTTCAGGAAGGAAGAGATCTTTATTCGATTCACCGACCGGGACTCAGAGGGACTAATGTCACCAAAAACAGCTAAAATCTGAGCCCTGATCGTACAGTGTAGGCACCTTATATATATTCTTACCCAATCAACAGAATAGAGACTAAATTCCTGTTTGACCACATGGCTTGCCCAGCACAATGGAGGAGGGGAATACTCGTATATCCTGTATTCCTGCACATGCTCAGTACATTGATGACAGTATCCTAGCTACGTGTAGCTAACTAACTGACACAACATACACATATGCCACGTGGAAATCTCTGCCTACTAAATTTATTTTTACCGCGATTCCACCACAAAGGAACAGATGATTGTTATTATTTCCTGATATGTAAAACCATAGAAATGAAAGAGGACGTACTTTTTTTTCCCCATGACTGTATACGTTAGTATCAAAATACACTTAGGATGAAAATATTTATACGTTAATTATATTATATATACCGTATATACTCGAGTATAAGCCGAGTTTTTCAGCACACGGGGTCATAGTGCGGCTCTCGCGAGACTTACACTGGGAGCTGACAGAGGAGCTGCACGGACCGGCGCGGAGGAAGAGGGAGCTGACAGGAGCTGCAGGACAGGTAAGTAACCGCTCTGCAGCCCCCACAGCCCCACACTGAACTACCAATGCCACTGGACCACCAGGGAAGGAGAGACCCCCTCCCTGCCATGTATCAAGCAGGGAGGGGGGACGAAAAAAAATATTATTAAAATAAAATCATATATATTTAAAAAAATAAAAAATAATATATAATAACCCATTATTATAAATATATTATATTATATCCATCATTAATCACTGAGCTGGGAGTGGAAACCTGTCATTATATAATAATAATATAATAACCCATTATTATAAATATATTATATTATATCAATCTATTAATCCATCATTAATCACTGAGCTGGGAGTGGAAACCTGTCATTATATTATAATAATATAATAACCCATTATTATAAATATATTATATTATATCAATCTATTAATCCATCATTAATCACTGAGCTGGGAGTGGAAACCTGTCATTATATAATAATAATATAATAACCCATTATTATAAATATATTATATTATATCAATCTATTAATCCATCATTAATCTCTGAGTTGGGAGTGGAAACCTGTCATTATATAATAATAATATAATAACCCATTATTATAAATATATTATATTATATTATATCAATCTATTAATCCATCATTAACCCCTTATGGACGGAGGACGGTTCAGGACCGTCATCGGCATTTTTCCATTGCCGACCGCTGACGGTCCTGAACCGTCCTAACTTTAAGATTTACTTACCCGATCGCCGTCGGTTCCCCGCGGCGATCGGCGGGCTCCCGTTGTGGGGAGACTGCCTGCAGCCCAGACAGTCTCACCATGGCAGATTAGGACCCCTCTGGCCATGTGATCGCTCAACAGGGCGACCACATGGTCACAATAGGGCTGACAGGCAGTCTCCCTGCATGTGTAAAATCATTAAAAAAAATAAAGTTAAAGTTAATAAAAAAATAATAATTATATATGTGTATATATATATAGAAATGATATATAGACATATATTATACCTATATAATATATGTCTATATATCATATATATATATATATATATATATATATATATATATATATATATATAATGTCATACTAAGTGTATTTTTATATTAATATGTACATATATTTGATGTAGAATTATTAAAAATCTTTATTGAACCTGTATTGAATTATTGTACTAACTCCATTTTAACCTCACACTGTGACAGACCCTCCATTTTAAACTACATTACATGACAGAATTTCCCAGCAACATTTAGTACAATGAACAGAGACTGTATTTTTCTATAAAGACATGCCTACCCCAGGAATTGCTGAATCTCCTGTAATTTGCAACATAGTATAATCTGAAGGCCATGAGAGCACTGTACTAATGAAATGTTCTATTCATAAGAGAACCTTGCACCTGATCACAAGACTGACATCACTAACTACGTAAAATGACGCCCAAGCCCCCCTTTCCACCGAGTAAACCTCATGCTGGGAAAGATGGCGCTTGAGCCATCCGTCCACACCCGTGTCCAGAACAACACCACCTCTCGGTGGGAGGACACCTAGCTAACCACTTAGTTTTTGAACCAATTAATCATATTGATGGGTGGAAACTAACACAGACACTTAACAATTAATCCAATTAATGATGTTTATTTACTGATATCTCGATAATCAATGATGATGCAAAATTCCCCTTAAAAGGGCCTGCGAGCCCGCTCTTGCTTCACTTGCCAATAAATTTCCTCGAAGTTATTTTAACCTGAACTCCGTGTGTCAGTCTGAATTACTTCTGCGTATACGCAATTTAATTTTCTCTAAATTGGACAGGAACAGATAGACATTTAAACATCTTTGTTTATTTCTAAATTACACTATAACATATTAATATAAAAATACACTTATAATTAAATTACACACATATATATATAATATATATAATAACTATATATATTGTATATATATATTATTATAAAATACAAATAAGTAATTTAAATTAAATTAAACATGTAAAAATAATAATAAAAATGTAAAAAAATTATATATCTATACGAAATTTTATTCTAACTGTATTTTGATATTAATATATATATTTATATCAAAATACACTTAGAATAAAATTGTGTATATATCTATGTATATATAAATAAATAAAAAGAATACAAACTATTCATATGTCCATATACAAAATTACATAAATAATTATATAAATATACACGTAGACTTCAAATATATAAATATGCATATATATTTAAATTCTACGTGCGTATTTATGTAATATTTTTACATAATTAAGTTATTTTATTGATTGCAATTTAAGGGACCTGCCTGTCAACCCAGGCCGAAAGTCCAGAGAATTTAATTTGCTATCACTGTATTTTACCCTGTAACGTTCTACGACACCCTAAAACCTGTACATGGGGGTTACTGTTTTACTCGGGAGACTTCGCTGAACACAAATATTAGTGATTCAAAACAGTAAAACATATCACAGCAATGATATTGTCAGTGAAAGTGACTTTTTTTGCATTTTTCACACACAAACAGCACTTTTACTGATGATATAATTGTTGTGCTACATTTTCCAGTTTTGAAACACTAATATTTGTGTTCAGCAAAGTCTCCTGAGTAGAACAGGACCCTCCATGTACAGGTTTTATAGCGTTTTTGAAAGTTACAGGGTCAAATATATGGGTCAAATATTTTTACATTGAAAATGGCCAGGTTGGTTACGTTGCCTTTGAGAGCGTATGGTAGCCCAGGAATGAGAATTACCCCACCATGATGGCATACCATTTGCAAAAGAAGACAACCCAAGGTATTGCAAATGGGGTATGTCCAGTCTTTTTTAGTAACCACTTAGTCACAAACACTGGCCAAAATTAGCGTTCAATTTAGTTTTTTACTTTTTTCACACACAAACAAATATGAACGCTTTGGCCAGTGTTTGCGACTAAGTAGCTACTAAAAAAGTCTGGACCTACCCCATATTGAATACCCTGGGTTGTCTACTTTAAAAAAAATATGTACATGTGGGGTGTTATTCAGCGATTTATGACAGATAATAATGTTACAATGTCACTATTGATACATTTTAAAAATGTATGTTTTGAAACCGCAATATCCTACTTGTACTTATAGCCCTAGAACATGCAAAAAAATAGCAAAAAGCATGTAAACACTGGGTATTTTTAAACTCAGGACAAAATTTTGAATCTATTTAGCAGTTTTTTTTCATTCGCTTTTGTAGATGAGTAAAAGATTTTTCACATAAAAGTCAAAAAACATGTATTTTTTTCAATTTTTCATCATATTTTTTCATTTTTAAAAAATTACATGAGATTATATAAATAATGGTATGTAAAGAAAGCCCCTTTTGTCCTGAAAAAAACAATATATAATTTGTATGGGAACAGTAAATGAGAGAACGGAAAATTACAGCTAAACACAAACACCACAAAAGTGTAAAAAGATGCCTGGTTGCAAATGTACAACATCGCAAAAACAGTCCGGTCCTTAAGGGGTTAATCACTGAGCTGGGAGTGGAAACTCATACACACACTGCACTCATACACACACTGCACTCATACACACACTCCACTCATACACACACACTGCACTCATACACACACACTGCACTCAAACACACACTGCACTCATACACACACTGCACTCATACACACACACTGCACTCATACACACACACACTGCACTCATACACACACACACTGCACTCATATACACACACATTGCACTCATATACACACATGCTGCATTCATACACACACGCTGCATTCATACACACGCTGCACTCATACACACACACACTGCATTCATTATATACACACAGTGAAAATAAATATTCAATTAGTATAATTTTTTTAGGATCTAATTTTATTTAGAAATTTACCAGTAGCTGCTGCATTTCCCACCCTAGTCTTATACTCAAGTCAATAAGTTTTCCCAGTTTTTGGGGGTAAAATTAGGGGCCTCGGCTTATATTCGGGTTGGCTTATACTCGAGTATATACGGTACATAGAATGTGATGGCAGATCAGAACCGATTGCCCAATCTAGTCTGCCCAATTTTCTAAATACTTTCATTAGTCACTGGTCTTATCTTGAGTCTAGGATAGCCTTATGCCTATCCCACGCATGCTTAAACTCATTTACAGTGTTAACCTCTACCACTTCAGCTGGAAGGCTATTCTATGCATCCACTACCCTTTCTGAAAAGTAATACTTCCTGAAATTATTTTTAAACCTTTGCCTCTCTAATTTAAGATTATGTCCTCTTGTTGTGGTAGTTTTGCTTTGAATATACTCAATTGACTACAACCATCTGTTGCCTGTCACTCAGTCACTGCCTTACCCATTCAACAACATTGGAATCCAAACTTAAAGATTGTAGTTTATTGATGATGCTGTTATGTGCAACAGTGTGAAAAACCTTACTGAAATCTAGGTAAGCAATGTCTACTGCACCACCCTGATCTATTATTTTAGTTACCCAATCAAAAAACAATTAATTTGGCACGATCTCCTTGAAGTGAACCCATGTTGTCTCTGATCTTGAAGTCCATGTGATTTTAGATGTTCAACAATCCTATCCTTTAACATGGTTTTTATCACTTTTCCCACTACTAGAGTAAGGTTTACTGGCCTATATTTGCCCGACTCCTGCCTACTACCTTTCTTGTGAATTGGCACAGCATAATTTAATTTCCAAACTTTTGGGAGTATTCCTGCTCTTTTAATGTGTTGGGTGTATCCCATCAGGCCACATCAACTTATTTGTCTTTTTATTTATTGATATATATATATTGTCACGATTCGGGGAACCCAACACGCTAACGCACACACAGATACACACACAGAAAGTGTGCAGTACCGGACCTTAGAGTGGCCGGGCTAAGCACACACAGAATAGTCAGGAGATAAGCCGAGTAAGGGGAACCAGAAAACAGAATAACGAGAAACAAGCCGAGGTCAAAGGGTAGGAGAAAGTCACAAAGTCAGTATAACAAGCCAGGGAGTACGTAACCAGAAAGCACACGTTCAGAATCAATACTCTAAAGCAAAGACCACAACAGGGCACTGAGAGACAGGAAAGGTAAGTATAAATATCCTTGCCTTAATTCTGATTGGATAACTTCCAATCAGAATTAACAAACACACGTGGGGGGTATCTATACCCCCCACTGTGATTGTTGTACTGTCGCTTTAACGCCGGGTCACGTGAGTGACCCCGGCGTACTGATATGGGTGCCGGCTCCCAGCGTGCAGCGCTAGACATGCTGCCGCTGGGGGGAGGAGGAGGAGAAGACGCCAGCGGCGTGTCAAGAGGAGAGGATGCCGCTCGCCGACCGGTAAGAGGAGGGGGGACCGCTGCCCGCGGAGCCCTGACATATATATATATATACACAAATATTTGTTTTGAATAATAAATATATATACATGTCAAAAATGACTGATTCAATATATATATTTATATATATAATGTAATTCTAAGTTTATATGTATATGTTATTTTTATATAATTAAGTGTTATTGTATTAATTATAAGTTGTGTGATCTTTCTGACAACCCAGGCAGTCTCCCTGCAGGTAATGATGTAAATTGCCAAACCATGCAATGTGATTTCAGTGTACAGGTACTCCTCACTTACCGACCGGCTTCCGTTCCTGCGACCTGTTCGTAGAACAAATTGCTCGGTAAGTGAGGAGTTAAGGGATTCCCTGCTCTATTGCGTTGTTCTATGTTTGGGGAAATGTACTTGAACAATGACAAACGCAACAGAGCAGGGAATCCCTCTAATCTATGTTCGAGGAAATTATAGAAACATAGATTAGAGGGATTCCCTGCTCTGTTGCGTTCGTCTATGTTTGGGGAAATATCCCCGAACATAGAAGAACGTAGCAGAGGATGGAATCCCTCTAACTCCCACGACGGCTCGCACTTACTACCCCGCGAGAGAGCTGGTTGTAAATGCGAGCCGTCATAAAACAGGTAGGTCGCAAAACGAGGACCTCCTGTAATCGCGATCACATGATGGAGATTGGCAGGATTTACTGAAGGGGGACTGCCTATGTTGTGGGATTTTTTGAAAATCATTATATAATATTTAAGTAGTGAATTGATGTGTGTACGCTCATCTTTTTTATGGATATAGTTTTGGACTTCCTGTCCTTTTAAACTGTTGATGTGTATTTAAAGGAGAAATTATTTCCTTACATTTCTTTGTATTTATTCATTAAACTCCCAAATGTCGGTAGCTTAAATTCAAATGGCAAAATTATGGCTGCTGATTACTTGTAAGTTGGAGATTTTGTCCATATCGGCTATTTATGCCTCACTTTTGTGATTTGGATTTTCATTTGCTTCAAGTCAGAGTATCATGAATTAACCCCTGTAATGTCTTATTAAATAAGTGAATTATCACAAATGTCATAAATATTGTCTAACAAAGTCTGTGGATTTTCTCAAAAAACAACTTTTAGTCATTCTGACCTTAAAGTCTATGATGCTAAAAAATGGGATTTTGGAAGAAGCATCGTACAATATTTAACTAGTGAATTGATGTGTTTAACCTGCATATTTCTTTTTCCGTTTGCAATTTTATAAATATTTTTTGTTTGTTTCTGTTAGCATGAGTAAGACACACAATGTGCAAACAATTGGTAGAATAATATCCTTTTTTATATAGTAATTCCAGGCAGAGTCTTTTCAAAACCATGATTAACCCCTTAACGCCGTTACGGCGTTCCATGCCGTCGCGCTTTAAATGGGCTTTGAAGCCGTTGCGGCGGCATGGAACGCCGTAACGACTTTCTGCCCCAGGAGCCAGGAGCCAGGAGGTACTCACCTCCGCCGCGATCCTCTTCTGGAGGGCTGCCTGACAGCCCAGGCAGCCCTCCCACGGCAAATGAGGCCCCCAGGGGCCATGTGATCGCTCTCAAAGAGCGATCACATGGACCCCTGTAGCTGGCTATGGATTTGCCAGCAGGGGGGCTGTCTGAAATATCAGACCCTGCTGGTAGGAAGAATAAAAAAAAAAAAATTAAACGTGTAAAAATAAATTAAAAGTATTTTTTTATATATATAATATGTATATATATATTATATATATATATAATATATATACATATTATATATATGTAACGTCATACAAAGTGTATTTTAATACTAATATAAGTATATATATTAGTATTAAAATACACTTAGAATGACATTACATATATATAATATGTATATCTATTATCTATATCTATATATATATATATATATATATACATATATATATATATATAAATATATATATATATTTATATATATATATATAATAGATCTACATATATATATATTATATATATATATATATATATACGTATAATTAAAATAATAAACAAAATAATAAAATAAATAAATAAAATATTGAAACTAAATTTAATATAAATTATATATCCATGTGTAATTTCATTCTAACTGTATTTTGTTATTAATATATATATATATTGGTAACAAAATACACATAGAATGACATTCTATATATATATCTATCTATATATAAAATACAAATAACCACAAATATATATATATATAGATAAATACATATGATTACATAAAAGATTAGTATACACGTAGAATTTAAATACATATATATGTATACCGGTATATATTAAAATTCTACATGTATATTTAAGTAATCTTTTAACATAATTATGTGCCTGACAACACAGGGAGAAAGTGCAGAGAATTTAATTCGCAAGCACTATATTTGACCCTGTAACTCTCCAAGACACCATAAAACCTGTACATAGGGGTTACTGTTTTACTCGGGAGACTTCGTTGAACTCAAATATTAGTGTTTCAAACTGGTAAATTGTATTACAACGATGATATTTTAAGTAAAAGTGACTTTTTTGCATTTTTTACAAACGAACTGCACTTTTATGGACTATATTATTGTTGTAATATGTTTTACTGTTTTAAAAAACTAATATTTGTGTTTAGTGAAGTCTCCCAAGAATAACAGTACCCCCCATGTACAGGTTTTATGGTGTTTTGGAAAGTTAGAGAGTCACATATAAGGCTTGCATTTAATTCTTTTCACATTGAAATTTGCCAGATTAGTTATGTTGCCTTTGAGAGCGTATGGTAGCCCAGGAATGAGAATTATCCCCATGGTGGCATACCATTTGCAAAAGTAGACAACCCGAAGTATTGCAAGTGGGGTATGTCCAGTCTTTCTTAGTAGCCACTTAGTCACAAACACTGGCCAAATATTCATTTTTTGCTTTTTTCACACAAAAACAAATATGAACGCTAACTTCGGCCAGTGTTTGTGACTAAGTGGCTACTAAAAAAGACTAAACATACCCCACTTTCAATACCTTGGCTTGTCTACTTTTTCAAATGGGGGTAATGGGGGTAATTCACATTCCTGGGCTACCACACCGTCTCAAAGGTAACATTACTAATCTGGCAAATTTCAATTTGAAGATGGAACGTTCTATATTTGACCCTGTAACTTTCCAAAACACCATAAAACCTGTTAATGGGGGGTACTGTTGTACTCGTGAGACATCGCTGATTACAAATATGTGCATTTTTTTGCAGTAAAACCTAACAGTATTATGACATTCACAGCTAAAATGGCAGACAGAAATACAAATTTTAAAAAAAATCTTATTTTCTCACATTTTTTTAAATTTTATTCATAATAAATTATGTTCCATATATGAATAGTTATTGATAAATTAAAGCCCTGTTTCTCCTGAACAAAATGATATATAATAAGTGTGGGTGCACTTAATGTGACAGCGGTGAATTACGGCTGAACAGACATATAGTGCAAATTCCAGTTTTTGTTTACGTTTTCTTTTGATCAGAACGTGCACTATTGACTCTGTCCTGAAGGGGTATAGTTTACAAGAGTGCAGACAGTTGTTTGATAGAATATTTAACCCCTTAAGGACCAAACTTCTGGAATAAAAGGGAATCATGACATGTCACACACGTCATGTGTCCTTAAGGGGTTAAGAAACAGCTTGGTTCGGTAGAGGATATTCACTGAAATTGTGCATTGTTGCAGTATGCCATACATATTGTCATAACAGAGGTTGCTGTAACATATTTCATATTAACAAAAATTAACAATAACAGAAGAATAAGAAAGATTGCTGATATGCAATGAAATGATTGGTCTAGTTTTGAGTATAGATTAATGAGCTTTGTCCCATGCCTAAACACCCTTTAAAAAGGCAACCAGGAGGTGCCGAAACGTTGGGGGTATTAGGGGCTCGTGTTTCTGCCATACTAGGCTTGTGAGAATTGTGGTAATTACCGTATATACTCGAGTATAAGCCGAGTTTTTCAGCACATTTTTTGTGCTGAAAAACCCCAACTCGGCTTATACTCGAGTCAATAGTCTGTATTATGGCAATTTGCATTGCCATAATACAGACTGGGGGAGAGGGGGGCTGGCAGAGCTGTAACTTACCTGTCCTGCAGCTCCTGTCAGCTCCCTCCTCCTCCGCACCGTCCGTTCAGCACCTCGGTCAGCTCCCAGTGTAAGTCTCGCGAGAGCCACGGCTCTCGCGAGACTTACACTGGGAGCTGACAGAGGGAGCTGCACGGACGGCGCGGAGGAGGAGGGAGCTGACAGGAGCTGCAGGACAGGTAAGTTACAGCTCTGCCAGCCCCCCTCTCCCACCCACTGAACTGCCAATGCCACTGGACCACCAGGGAAGGAGAGCCCCCCTCCCTGCCATGTATCAAGCAGGGAGGGGGACGAAAAAAAATTAGTAATAATTTAGTAATATTATTAGTAATAATAATTTAGTAATATTATTAGTAATAATAAAAAAAGAATAATTAAATAATAAATAATAATACAAAAATAATAATAATTAAATTAAATTAAAAAAAATTAAAATAATAAAAAAAATAAAAAAAATTGCCCACCCCCCTCCAAGGCTCTGCAACACACACACACACACACACACACACACACACCACTCATACACACACACTGCACTCATACACACACACTGCACTCATACACACACTGCACTCATACACACACTGCATTCATACACACGCTGCATTCATACACACGCTGCACTCATACACACGCTGCACTCATACACACGCTGCACTCATACACACACTGCATTCATTATACACACACTGTAAATAAATATTCAATTAATATTTTTTTTAGGATCTAATTTTATTTAGAAATTTACCAGTAGCTGCTGCATTTCTCACCCTAGTCTTATACTCGAGTCAATAAGTTTTCCCAGTTTTTTTGGGTAAAATTAGGGGCCTCGGCTTATATTCGGTTCGGCTTATACTCGAGTATATACGGTAATACGGTTTGCATTCTTTTGCATTTATATTGTCACTTTGTATTTTGCTTTATGCTTGTTGTACCGTATATTGGTCTGATTTAAGTATTTGCATAACTCTATATAGTGATTCTAGTGTGCACTCTCTTTTTGTTATATAAGACATATGTTCACACACTCTGATATCCCTAATGGTATCTAATATCCCAGTCACGTTGTGTAGTTTGTTCCAATATGTGACTATGGTTTTCTTGGTCTCGAGAAATACAAAGCATAGCAATTGTTTCTGGAGTTTGGCCATGTATGGTGGGAACACATGAAGTAATGTCATTTGTGAATTAGGGGTTATTTGGATCACTGTCAAGGTATGTACCATACCAAAGACCTCACTCCATAAGGGCATAAGATGTGGACAGCTCCACCACACATGCAGCATAGTTCCCCTCTCTCCGCATGCCCTCCAGTACACGCCTCTCGTCTTTTGTCCAAGGTGGTGTAATCTTGCAGGCACCATGTACCATCTTGCTATAATACATGTAATATCTGTAGCACTGTTGCCAGCACTTTATTACTACAAGGATCAAGATATACACTGGGGAAGTGTCACCCCACAAATTGACACTAGGTGCATAACATTAGAGCCAAGGACCTAGAGGCTTTAAATAAGGTGAGCATCCATTTTTTTTAAATTATATCCATATTGATACCGGATAAACTGACGGAAGCCAAGCACAGAGAGATGGACACAGGTTTCTTCAGGAAGGAAGAGATCTTTTTTCGATTCACTGACCGGGACTCATAGGGACTAATGTCACCAAAAACAGCTAAAATCTGAGCCCTGATTGTACAGTGTAGGCACCTTATATAGACATATAGCTCCTCCTATAATCGGTTCAACCTACATGTACTCTAACCCAATCAACAGAATAGAGACTAAATTCCTGTTTGACCACATGGCTTGCCCAGCACAATGGAGGAGGGGAATACTCGTATATCCTGTATTCCTGCACTTGCTCCTTACACTACTGATTGTATCGTTGCCACGTGCAACCAACCGACCGATACATCAGCATATGCACGTGCACATACCACGTGGCAATCTCGGCCTACTAAATTTATTTTTACCGAGATTCCACCACAATATTAGATATAGAACTATGTCAGACATACTGCCCTATTGTGGTATTCCTGTGTTTTCTCTGAATGACAGGTCTCCAGATAGAAGAGAGGTGGGGTGCTACCTGGAAAGGCACAAATATGCATTAAGTGAGACTACATCTTGTGGCCCAATTACATGTGAGTGTGTTTACATCCCATTATTCATTATTACCAAGGACTGTTACCATTTGCATTATTTGATGTTTTCGCAGTTTTTATCTTTTATATGCTGCTGTTTTAACATAGCTATTGTACTGCATAATATAAGGGGGTAATATTCTCTATGGCGAAACCAACTTCGCCACTGTGAACTGGAGAAGCCTGGTTGCTAGCCTCCTGCCCAGTGATTATGGCCCTGGGAGATTGGGCCCTTTAAAAACAGTGTTCGCCCCTTTAATTATTATGGGAGAAGGATTGGCACTTACTAGAGGGCACTTCGGATGCAGCCGAAGTGCCGAAGTGTCGGAGTTACCGAAGTTGTCGAAGTCATCGAAGTGACCGGCATCGGACAAAGGACCACGTGGCGGCGGCCATTTTAACTTCAAACACCGCCGACCCGTACCATCGACTTCACTTCGACACTTTGACTAAAGTCGAAGTACCGAACACACTTCGAACGGGACTTAGCCGTTTTTATACCAGGAATGGACCGACCGCACAGCCCAAAGCCATGGAACTATTTTGGGCAAGAAAAGGTGCTTGCGGTCGGTCATAAAAGGACTTCCATGTAACTTTTTATTTACTGAAGGGATTGGTATGATTTTTGAGAATGTGTATGTTTAAAGTATGCTGAGTCTGAATATGTGATTTTTATGTGGATGCGATGTATGGTTTTAAAGTTATGAAAGTTGTGTAAAAGTATATTCTAAACTGTATGCATAATGGGATTATGTATCACACTAAGGGGAGGGGATGTGTGGGATGTAACATCTATGTCATTGGTTCTTTTATGCCTCCCCCTGGGTGTGGCCTGCATGTGTGAGATGGAAATAAAAGCCAGGCTGGATGAGCCAGTCCAGAGTTCCTGTTTAACCCTCAAAGCGATGTGTCGTCTCGTTCTTGGGGGAAATTGGATTGTGTGCTGACTGCCAGGAGTGTAAGCGGATTATATGCTTTTCTTATTCAGCTGTTCCAGTTTGGAGTGCTATTTTGTATCCAGTTCGGGAGTTTGGTGTTCTGCAGTAGCTGTGCCTGTCTCTCAGAAAGGGGCATATCGCCTAAACGGATTTTAACCCCTTGTCTGCTGAAACGGTCTGCAACATTCTCCTTCCCAAACAGTGAGGTATGGAACTAGACTCTTGGAGAATGTTTTATAGTAAAGGGCAAAAAAGCTGTCCAGGTCTGGAATTTTTAAAGTAGGTTGTTTAACAAACAATCTCTTCCTCTGTAATATGTCCCTCTAGTTCAGGGCTGCCTAACAGGTAGCTCCCCAGATGTTTCGGAACTACAACTCCCATGATGCTTTGCATGCCTTTAGAATTCATTTAGAATGACAAAGCATCATGATAGTTGTGTGTGAGTGTTTGACTGTCAGTGTGTGTCTGTCAGTGAGTATCTGCCTGTGTGTGTGTGTGTGTGTGTGTGTATGTATGTCAGTATGTATGTATGTATGTATGTATGTGTGTGTATCTGTCAGTGAGCGAGTGTATGTCCATCAGTGAGTGTCTGGCTGTGTGTATGTGTCAGTGAGTGAGTGTTTGTCTGTCAGTGAGTGTCTGTGTGTGTGTGTGTGTGTCAGTGAGTGAATGTCTGTCAATGAGAGTCTGTGTGTGTGTGTGTCTCAGTGAGTGATTGTATGTTTTTCAGTGAGTGTCTGTGTGTGTGTCAGTGAGTGTGTGTCGTTAGTGAGTGTGTGTGTCTGCCAATGCATGTCTGTCAGTGAGTGACATGAGGGGGCGGCAAAATGGATCTTTGCCTAGGGCAGCAAAAATCCTTGCACCGGTCCTGTTTGGTTTGCTGCTAAAATTTCAGTATTGGCTATGTTTGATATTGCTTTGAGTTTAGTATAATAACCATACAAACATTTTAAACGTAATTGTGTATGAATATTGTTTTCTATTTTTTTTTAACTTAATTGAGTCTGACTTTTCTTTTCAGCCAGTGTGTGTGCTTGATCTTTTGTGTATTTGTTAATGAGAGTCTATTTGTGTACATTTATATATGTATATCCTGCTCTTTGCATATGAGATTACTACTATGTAAGGTTAATATAACACTTTATATCAATCAGAAGATTTGGTGTTATAATGTGATTCATATGATGACCTTCTTCGATAGACTTTCCATCAGTCTCCAGTCCTTTAAAAAAATCATAAAAAAACTCACTTCTTCAGGAAAGCATGCAAACTAAACTGCTAACAGCTTCCCCTCTCTGTACCCTGATTCCTCTCCTGCAACTGTACAAAAAATAAAACCCAAAAAACAAGCCCTCGGTGAATACTATCGTAGCAATCTTAGTTTTCTACTCTAGCGTTACCTTTTCTGTCACTATACCCCACTCCCTCTAGCATGTAAGCTCACTGAGGCCCTCTGTCCCTGTGCCTCCATCTTGTCTAGTTTTACCTACGTGTTTGTCAGTCCACCCATTGTACAGCACTGCAGAACCTGTTGGCACTTTATAAATAATAATAGAACATTTTATGGTGGTACATTGGGCAAATTTGGGGAGGGGACATTGGGTGAAGGTTGAGGTGGGCAATAGAAGGAGCTATGGTGGGACTTACATTACAATATAGGAGGGAGGTTATCAAATTTTAAGGTCCTTCTCATTTGTCACATAGCAACATCCCTGCCATAGAGTTTAGCTGGTGGCACACTGCCACTCACTCTATGTAGGCATGCATGGCTGGTCAACCCTCCTGCCCACACAGCCCACACACTAACTCCTAGCTGTCTGTGTACATCTCTTATTGCTCTTTTGAGGAGGAGGAGGAGGAGGAGTTATAGTCATTACTTCCTCCCAGCCTGCCTGGGCTCCTTCTAATCTCTTTCCAGGGCAGAGTTATGAAATAGGTTATGAATAGGAGAGAATAAAATAATGTAAATCATGAATATGAATATGAAGGGGTAAAACATGGGAGTGAGAGGTTAAAGATTGTGAAGGATGTGTGATGGGGTTATACAATTTAAATGACAGCCTGCAGAGGTTTTAGATACATTATTTGGATGTCTGGGGGGATCAGGTGGCAGATTTGAGAGGGAATAGGAAAGATTATACACTAAATGGTGAGGGTTTAGGTGGCTGGCTGGAGTGGATTTAGGTATTATTAGAACCATACGGTACCATGATGGGGAAATTAGGGAGGCATGTACTGTAAGGGATTAGGCAGGTTAGGGTGCAGACTGTTTGATGATTAAGATGATCATGTGACGGTCTGGAGATTAATATATTCTAATCTGAGGAGCTCCCACTTTAAGATTCAATATTTATATTATTATTATTATTTATATATAGCACCAACAAATTCTGCAGCAATATACAATATATATATTGTACTAAATAAAGTATGCAGCTATCCTCAAAATCCTCTTGCCAATTCCCACATATATAGAAAAAATATGAGTTTGCACAAAATTAACAGCCAATGTTCCAGCCAGTGTTAATTTTGGCACCAAATTTCTATTCAGTTTTATTCATAGTCTTTTGACTAAAAAGCCATTTTAATCGTATTTAAGTCATCTGAATTGTTGGAGTTTTAGTCTAGTCTTAGACGATTAAATCTCCACTGATGGGTTTTGTTAAAGTCTCTATCTGTCTCTTTTTCCCCTTCCCCAGCCTCTATGTGCCTCTTTGTGTCCTCCCAGCCCCTCTAGGTGTATCTCTCCCAAGCCCTGGTGTGTCTCTTTTGCCCCTTCCACAGCCCATCTGTGCAGTATTAATTTTGGCGGCAAATTTCAATTTAGTTTTAGTCATAGTGTTCTGACTAAAAAGCCATTTTAATTTTAGTAGTATTTAAGTCATCTGAATTGTATTCGTTTTAGTCTAGATGTAGTCGACTTAATCTAAAAAAAAAAAAATGTGTCTACTAAAATTTGGCTAAAATTGTTAGTTGACAAAATGAACACTGGTTCCAGCACTTGATAGGTTAAATTCAAATTTGAAATAAACCACCAAAGAATCCTCTTTCCAGTATTCCAGCACTTAAGGAGTTAAGTACCATATCAGTAATCTCTACAAGCAAAAACGGCTTAAATATAGCTGGATAAAAGCCACCACCATAAACCTCTAAAAGATATTGTTGTGGACCAAACCAAGTGTTTGATGATTTGAATATCTGCCCCATACCAAATTATTTATATTTAATGCGTGCACGCTCCTAAAGTAAATTCACACCGGACACAAGTTTCTGGTTGCTGAAAGAACTTCAGGAATGTTTATTCAGGGGGCCGGCATGCCCCTTATAAAGCAAGAATACATCATATGCAAAACTATAGATAACAGAGAAAATACATCAATAATTGGTGAGGCGTTAAGTGTTTTATCTAATGCACATCCTACAAGGCGTGATGTCACTGTCATCACAGGATTTTACTCCGGATTCCAGCGCCATCTTGTTACACAAGGTAGTTAGTCGATGGGAGGGGTTGCCTCTAGTAGCCATTTTGAGTAAATATTGAATATGAGTATGAGTAATTAGGCATTTTACTAATTCTAATTTGTGTCCATAACAAGATATGTTCACCTTATCTGGGGGCTCACTCTCAGCCCCTCATATAGAAAAGTATATGTAGTGGTTTTATTCTGCTTCCGGGTTTTCCTATTGAAAAATAAAAATCCAATTTGATGAAGTGAGCCCGGCACACACACCCTTAAGTGCCGACTCTCACCTGCTAACGGAAATATAACCCACCCCGTGTTATTTTAGAGGCTGGGGAGGAATTAGAGAGGTTAGGAAACAGGTTTGAGGAATTTGAGGCGCTGAATGTTTCCGATACAGATACACTGATTCAATGAATCTCTGTGAGGAGATGCTGACTGGCACAGCGTTTTGCTGTTCATGCAGAATAGCTTCCCAATAATTTCCTATGGTAAAAGATCATCAAGAAGCATAAAAAAAGTCATGAAGGCTGTGCCAGGTGGGCCAGGCGCGGCAAGACCAGAGTGGCATGGGAGAAAAGGTGAGTAAAATATGTTTTTATTTTCCACAGAGAGGGGGCCGTTTACCTAAACAGCCACTTTAGCAGGAATGCATGTTTCCCTTGTCCTTCATTAACAACCCGTCCATAGCTTCTGCTGATTTATACTTGTTCAAACCTGACTTATAATTGGAGCACTAAGGAACACGCCAAGCTCTCTCTATTGGTGCTTGCAACACCCGACATTAAAGCAGAAGGGTCCTGAGAGAGTGTGCCTGCCGCATGCTCCACCACTTCCATGTCCAATGACAATATCACTTTACAAACAATAATCTGCTATTTCTGCTCACATATGGGTAGGCAAGTTCAGCCTGTTGATCTGTATGTATCTATTCAAAAATATTCCTCTCACTTTCTTTCTCTCTAGCAGAAACTGAACATTACATTCAGAAAAGTGGTTGAATTAGCACATGGGTGTCCATCTGAGCAGTAACGCCGCGCCAAGGCTTCAACCCTTGTTACTGGACATTCACACACCTTTCACATCTCTTTTCACTCACTGAATCACACACCTTTCATTTCTCAGTCATAACCAATACAAGATGCACACACAAACTCTTACACAGCCATCAATTTCTGTCTATCTCTAGCAGAAGCAGGACATTACAGTGAGAAAAATGGTTGAATTAGCACATGGGTGTCCATGTGAGCAGTAACGCCGCACCAAGGCTTCAACCGCTGTTACTGAACATTCACACACCTTTCGCATCTCTTTTCACTCACAGAATCACACACCATTCATTCCAAATTCATAAACAATGCAACACATACACACAAACACACTTTCATCAATCCATCCACCCACCAGGCATCAATTCATCCATGCATCCACCCCCTCTCACACATATCTCTTCACTCACTTAATCACCTATAATTCTTTTTTCTTTAAATTAGTGGTGGAACTAATGTAGAGAGGACTGTGGTGCAAGAAATTGTTTTGGACAGGTGACAAAAATAATTCTTGCACCACAGTCCACTCTACATTAGGGGGGCCTTCCCCCAGCACAAGGGTGGCCAAAAGGTAGATTCCCATCTGTCATGCATCTCCCACAGCTACAATTTGACCATCCATGTTGGGTTTACTTTGTGGAAATTTTTTGTGTGTTTGAATGTACGCTTATTTTTTGTATGGAGTGTTTGTAAAGTGTTGGCATTTGAATGCAGTTGTGTATTTGTATATATTATTGCCTCTTGGAAGCAGTGGCATACTTGTGTGTAGTGTGTTTGAATACAGGGGTGTGGGTGAGGTCTTTGTGTTTGAATGATGGGGTATATTTGTGTGTAGATTTGGTGTTTGAATGTAAAGGTGTGTTTGTAGACAATGTTGGTGTTTTAATACAGGGATATGTTTGCATGTAGTGTTGGTGTTTGATTGCAGGGGTGTGTTTGTATGTAGTGTTGATGTTTGGATTTGAATGTTTGATATATGCACACATACTAAAGCACAGATACACATACACACTGACAAGTACATATACACATACGCATTGAAACACATATGCACTCATATACCATCACTGATACACACACACTGACACACACACAAATACAGCCACACACAGATAAACAAACATACTGGCACGCCCACACAGACAGGGCCGACCTTATTTTATAAGTACCAATCCCCCTCCTACAGTGTGTATCAGAATACAGAAAAAATATTGAATTGTATTATGTGTGTGTCAATGTGTTTGAATGCAGGGGCATATGTATGTCTAGAGTTTTTGTGTGTGAATGTAGAGACTAGTGTGTGAAGGGTTAATGTACTTAAAAGGGTGTGTGTGTGTGTGTGGATGCAGGGGTGTTTTTTATGGTGTGGAACTTTCTGTATGAACTAAGTGGCAAATTTGTACCCCTCATGGTCTGTAGCCCATTCCAAACTCCAATAGTTAGTAGCCCATTAATGTCCATCAATGTCCCATAGGGAGTAGCCCTTTCTTCTCCCCTACTTGTTATTGGTAGAAGCCTATTCTTTGCTATTGGTAGTTAGTAACCCATTTCTCCTCCCTTATAGTTGATATCCTATGCCCCCCCCCCCCTCATAGTTAATAGCTAATTCAAAGCTTCTCCCTCCAAATAGCTGGAACCCATTCTCCTCACACCCATTAGTAGTATCCCTTTCTCTCCAGCATAGATAATATCCACATTCTAGCCCACATAAATAGTACTCCATTCTCCTCCTCTCCCCCATAAATATTACCCCACCCCCTCAAAGGTAGTATCCTATCCTCTCCCCTATAAGTAGTATCCTATCCTCTCCCCCATAGGCAGTATCCCATCCTCTCCCCCATAGGTAGTATCTCACCATCTCCCCTGTAGGTAGTATCCCACCGTCTCCCCCGTAGGTAGTATCCCGCCATCTCCCCCGTAGGTAGTATCCCGCCATCTCCCCCGTAGGTAGTATCCCACCGTCTCCCCTGTAGGTAGTATCCAACCGTCTCCCCCGTAGGTAGTATCCCACCGTCTCCCCCGTAGGTAGTATCCCACCCTCTTCCCCGTAGGTAGTATCCCACACTCTCCCCCGTAGGTAGTATCCCACCCTCTCCCCCGTAGGTAGTATCCCACCCTCTCCCCCGTAGGTAGTATCCCACCCTCTCCCCCTTAGGTAGTATCCCACCCTCTCCCCCGTAGGTAGTACACCACTCTCTTCACCAGAGGAATTACAGCTTTCTACTCTAATCACACCTATAGATAGTCATTGA
Organism: Pelobates fuscus; assembly: GCF_036172605.1. Lineage (NCBI taxonomy): Eukaryota > Metazoa > Chordata > Amphibia > Anura > Pelobatidae > Pelobates > Pelobates fuscus. Next base: position 365,826,043 of record NC_086318.1, read on the forward strand.
TTCTCCTCCTTTCTCCCACCCTACCAGCCATTGAGGATGAAGCTATCCCCTGTACCTGCTTGAGAGCCTCCTGAAGTTTGTGCAGTCCTTCTTAGGGCAACTCTGCGCGGCTCGAGCTGCCGTTTGTCTGATGACATCAATTCAGTCTGCCACATGGAGCTGCCCTGATCAGGTACCGCAACCATTTCCCCGGCACAGGCTCTGCTCCTGGAACCTCTGCCGGCTTAATTTCAGCCCCAAGAGCTGTGTCAGACGCTGGAGTGTTAATTTTTCCATGGCGCCATGTGTGGCCACACAGCTCGAACACCCCAAAGACCAGCCCTGCACACAGATACACACGTTGGCACACACACACACACTGGTATACATTGATACACATATATCAATACCAAAGTTGTAATTTACATATCTGTCGTCTTCATTATCCCGCGCGGTATGTAAGCTGGGTGAAGTTAATAATTTCCTCCCAGCGCTGGATGCCGACATTAAAAGGGCCGGGTCACGCTGCTAAATGGGTGGACTACCCGATGGACCCCCAAACCCTACAGGCACTGATGCAGCCACCCCAGCTACAGAGGCGGTAATTTTTCCACTTATTTAAACCCATGTCTGGGTTATCTTTAATTTAAAAGTTACTGGCTGGGTTATTGGAAATGTCACGCTTTTCATTTGTTTAAGAGCAGGGGCTTTCCACGAATCATATTAGCCCATTACTTCCAAATGGACTGAGGGGCAAGACAGGCATTACATATTTACTAGACCTGGGCATCCCTAGTAGTGTAAATTTTAGATGGATTTGGCATACTACAGAGCACCTTACTATTAAGGAAAAGTATTTCCACTGGCACATAGTGCTGGTGGCTAAGAACTCCTGGTAGTTTAATTATTCGAATAGGCACCTACTTACAGGGCCAGACTAGGACAATAATTCGGCCCTAGCATTTTAAGGCAGAGCAGCTCAATAGGAGTCATCATTGGCACGTACTGACCCTAAAGTGGGCATGTCAGGACATTTCCCCTACAGGGCAGCCCATTTGCAGGGCCCTAATAATGAGCACTCACTTGGGCAAAAATGTCCTGTGTTTGACACAGTGAAAGCTATTCTTATTATATAAAACATATACAGCATAATATGCATTACCATTTTCTCATATTGCAATTACGTGATAAAATTTTCAAGTGTATACATATCTAACATACAAAACATTAACTATACATTAACAAAGATAAACAAAAAGTCCAGACTGAGGGCTCTCTTGAGTCAGATTAGATTTTAATTTAGTAATTTTACATTCCTATTATAGTATCTAGCTATCTTTATATCAAATGTAAGCAGGGTTTATCTATAGACTAATTTTCCTGTATGATACCTAGCCAGTTTTTCAAAGTACTTGGTTCTTTAACTATCCCTATCTCCATTTTCAACTGATAGATTAATTGTGATTTTACTTCCTCCCATATTGGGATTTCTCTGGCTTTCCATTTCCTAGCAATTGATGTTTTAGCTGCTAACAGTGTATGAATTATCAAGACAACATATTGATCCAAATTCTGAGACATATATAGATGTAACAAAAATAACTGTGGTTTCTTGTCGACCTTAATTCCTGTCCATGATTCAATATTCATAGTTACCATATCCCAAAATCTTTTTATCTCACCACATTCCCACCATATATGTAGCATTCCTGCCTTATGTTCCCCGCAGCGCCAGCATTTATCCGATGCATCCGGGTACATTTTAGCAAGTTTATCTGGCGTTAAATACCATCTATTCATGATTTTGTATTGGAGTTCCACTAGGTTCAGACAGTGTACATTTTTTATGGTCAAATTCAGTGCTTTCATCCAGTCATCGTAACTTATGTTATTGTCTATTTCCTTCTCCCATTTTGATATCACTAGACCAATAATTTCTTCCGGGTCAGTTTCGATTAAATTAAAACACTTTGAGACTAACTTTTTAATAATAGTATGGTCTTTTAATAATTTTTCCAGTATTAAATGTTTCGCTGAATAATTTTTTAATAAGTGCTCTTTAAGATACCCCTTTATTCTCATATAGGTAAATATCTCTTTAGCTTGTAGCTTATATTCGTCTGTTAAGGTATTAAAATCTTTTATCTTACCATTATCTATTATATTGTTGATTTTGTTAACCCCTGCATTGATCCAGCTCTGGATGTTTAGATCCATTATATTTTTTTGCAGCTGTCTAAAATCAATGCTAGTAAGCAGTTTGTCTTGTAAGTCTAGATCTTTTCTTAATTTATACCATATGGGGATTAAATTGTTTAGGATCAAGCCCTTATCATAATTACCCTGTCTAAGGTTTTTTCTATGATCTGTCTTCCAGAAAAGAGAATATATATCCTCCTTTATTTCATCGTTAAGTAGACTCTGTTCCATTTTAAACCAGATTTGTTCTTTTGCTAAATCGGATTGGGTTATTATTGCTTGTGCTATGTTACAAACTCTCCAAGTATGATTTAATTGTGGGATTCCCAGTCCACCCGATTTTATCTTTAACTTTGAATGGTTTCTACTTAATCTAGGACGTTTTTGACCCCAAATAAATTTATTAATAATTGATTGTGCTAAAGATAGCCAGCTTTCTGAACAGTAAAGGGGTAGCATGCGGAAGAGATACACCCACTTTGGGTATATATAGAATTTTATAATATTTATTCTCCCCCACCATGATACTTCAATTCCCTTCCAATTATTCAGGGTTTTTGCTGTATCTTTCATTAGCCTTAAAAAATTTTGTTCCATCATATTATTCGGTTCATTAGTAATTTCTATGCCCAAAACTTCCATGGTTTTTTTTTCACAATTAAATCCGAATTTGTCAAATAACTTTTGCTTAATATTTAACGTGAGATTGAATGAAAGTGCTGTAGACTTGCTTAAGTTTAATTTATATCCTGGATAGAATGAATATTCCTCTATAGAATCCATGACCTTTTACATGGATTTCACGGGGTTTCTCAGAGTAAGTACCACATCGTCTGCATACATTGTAAGCTTTAATGATTCCTTCTCTAGTTCTATTCCTTTTATAGAGTCATCAGCTCTGATTTTGTGTGCTAATGGTTCAAGACTAATCAGGTATGATATTGGGGACAGGGGACAACCCTGTCTTGTTCCATTTGTTAACTGGAACCATTCGGAAGAAAATCCGCTTCCCACTACCCTAGCCGTTGGAGTTGTATATAAAGCCATGATAGCCCTGGTGATATTACCTTGAATTCCAAAGCCAGATAGGGCTTTCTCCAGAAACTCCCACCTTACCCTGTCAAAGGCCTTTTCGGCATCTAATGACAGGGCAAGGAGGGGGATCTTGTGTCTGGTTGCCAAATCTGCCACATCTATAAATCTCCTAATATTAGAAGTTGGGGCTCTACTGGATATAAACCCCACCTGGTCTTGATGAATAATACTTGTTATTACATTAGATAACCTGTCTGCTAAAACAGAAGAGTAGATTTTAATATCGCTGTTAAGTAATGAAATAGGTCTATAATTTATTACTAATTCCAAATTTTTCCCAGGCTTTGGAATTGGAACTATGTGGGCTTTTAACAGTTTGCTGGGGATATTTCCGTATGACATAAAGTCATTAAATAGTTTGGTAAGAGGTTCTATTATATTACCCCTAAAGGTTCTATAAAAGCAGTTACTAAACCCGTCAGGTCCTGGTGCTTTTTTTGATTTTAATTTTTTAATTGCAGATTCTACTTCATTTTGTAAGACAGGTTCATTTAATACTTCCAGTTGAGCCTCTGTTATACACGGGAGTTTGAGTTCTGTAAAGAATTTGGAAATATCATCAGTATTGTTTCCCCCGGGTAGATTATATAGTTCTGCGTAATATTTTTGAAATGCGTTACCGATCTTCTCTGGCGACAGGACTACTTCTTCTCCGTTTATTTTTATTTTAGAAATAATTTTTTTAATTTTTTCCTTTTTTAATCTATTTGTTAGTAGTTTATCCGCTTTATTCCCTTTATAGTACCAGTTTCTTCTTAAACGTTCTAACGCAAGGTTGGATTTGTTTATCAATATATTATTAATACTCTCTTTTATTTTTCTTAATTCTTTACTTATTTCAAACGATATTTTTTTTTAATTCTGTTTTTCCAATCTATCATGATCTATATAAAGTTGTGCCAAGTTTTGTAAGTTTCTTTTTTTTTCCTCTGTGCCCATTTTTATAAAGCTTCCCCTGATTGTACATTTAAACGCACACCAGAGCGTAGATAAGGAGATCTCAGAATTATTATTTTCTCTGAAATAATCTTCTATAGCCTTTTGTATTGTGTCCACATTTTGGGTTTTTTTTAACAAGTATTCATTCAATCTCCAGTTAGATCTAGTTTTGACAAATTCTTCTTTGATTTCTAAAATTAGAGCATTATGATCTGACCATGGGATATTAGTGATCAGAATTTTCTTGACCCTTCTAACAATATTTATTTCTGTCAATATGTAATCTATTCTTGAATATACCTGATGCGGGAAGGAAAAACAAGTATAATCCCTTTCCATAGGATGCCATATGCGCCAAATATCCATAAGACCTGCCTTTTTAATTACCTCGTTAAATTTTTGGGAGGATTGTTCTAACTGTCTCTTGTTCTCATTTTTTTTTTATTTATTTCTGTCCATATCAGGGTCTAGTATACAGTTGAAGTCTCCCATATATATTATTTCCCCTTGTTTAATTTTTTCGACTTTATTCACCAGTTTATTTAAAAACCTTATGGGAGCTTTATTGGGGGCATATAGATTTACAATTGTGTATCTCTGATTGTTTATCTCTCCAATTATTATGAGAGTCCTTCCTTCGTCATCTGAAACTTGGTGAATTAACTTAAAATCTATCTTCGCAGAAATTATAATTGCTACTCCTCTTTTCTTGTTCTTGGGCATAGAGGATCTAAAAATATGTGGGAACTCTTTTGAGCTAAACCTATCTTTGTCATTTTTTAGCCAGTGTGACTCTTGTATTCCACATATATGTATTGACTCCTTCCTAATAAAATCGGTGAGGATAACTCTTTTCTGCGGTGTATTTAACCCCCCTTACATTGAGAGATGCTATTCTAAGCATAACTTAATTCTATCTGACCCCTTTCCCCTCAGTCTGGACAACCAAAAAATAACATAACATACAAGACATTGCACCCCTACATTTAACATTAAAATAAATGGTTCCTTTCCCATAGGAGCCATAAATATCCCTGCGTTCCTTCCCCCTGTATGTCAGGAGGGAAGAAATTTACAGATTAACCACCCTATATGGTTAGGTGATGGGATATACTAACAATTCTATCAAACGTGTAAGAAATCTGCGAGTTACCCTGAGTTCAAGCGGGGATAATAATATGAATGAGAAAAAAAAAAAAAAAGAGAAAGAGAAAAAAAAAAAAAAGAAAAAAAAATTTGCTTTACATTCTTTACCTAGATTCCTTCTCTCTCCTTTCCCCCTGTATTATTTATCTTTAGTGCTCATGTCCAATATTATTTACTTAAAGTGTAATAAACTCTCTCTGTTTATTATTTATTTAATTTCCCTATCCTTCTCCCTTACTATTTATACTAATAATATCTATTTTTTCAGTGCTCAAGTGCTCCCCTCCCTTGAATTTTACTTCTTTTTACCTGGAACAACTATCATATGGATTCATATTTAGAGTCCTGTAGGGACTTGGATCTCATTGCCCTCATAATTTCTTGTTTAAGTCTATATGAGTTTAAAGCTGCAATGACGTCTCTTGGATGCTGGGTTGGAACACACACACACACTGGTATACATTGATACACATATATCAATACTATAGTTGTAATTTACATATCTGTCGTCTTCATTATCCCGCGCGGTATGTAAGCTGGGTGAAGTTAATAATTTCCTCCCAGCGCTGGATGCCGACATTAACCCCCTAAGGACACATGACATGTGTGACATGTCATGATTCCCTTTTATTCCAGAAGTTTGGTCCTTAAGGGGTTAAAGGGGCCGGGTCACGCTGCTAAATGGGTGGACTACCCGATGGACCCCCAAACCCTGCAGGCACTGATGCAGCCACCCCAGCTACAGAGGCGGTAATTTTTCCACTTATTTAAACCCATGTCTGGGTTATCTTTAATTTAAAAGTTACTGGCTGGGTTATTGGAAATGTCACGCTTTTCATTTGTTTAAGAGCAGGGGCTTTCCACGAATCATATTAGCCCATTACTTCCAAATGGACTGAGGGGCAAGACAGGCATTACATATTTACTAGACCTGGGCATCCCTAGTAGTGTAAATTTTAGATGGATTTGGCATACTACAGAGCACCTTACTATTAAGGAAAAGTATTTCCACTGGCACATAGTGCTGGTGGCTAAGAACTCCTGGTAGTTTAATTATTCGAATAGGCACCTACTTACAGGGCCAGACTAGGACAATAATTCGGCCCTAGCATTTTAAGGCAGAGCAGCTCAATAGGAGTCATCATTGGCACGTACTGACCCTAAAGTGGGCATGTCAGGACATTTCCCCTACAGGGCAGCCCATTTGCAGGGCCCTAATAATGAGCACTCACTTGGGCAAAATGTCCTGTGTTTGACACAGTGAAAGCTATTCTAATGATACATGTCTTTTGTGTTTGCTGGTGACTTGTCTCTGGTTTCCCCATGAGTGGGGCACAAACCAGAGATCATAAGAGTGACAGTGTTAAAACAGGGTAGAGTGTGTGTGTATTTGTATGTGTATACAGAAGAGACTACATGTGATGTTGTATCCATATGGAGGTTGCTTATGGTGTTAATGTGTGTTGGGTAGGCTGCATATGGTGCAATGTGCATGTGGGATTGTGTGTATGTCTGTGTGGATGGGGCTGTTCGCAGTCTAGTGTGTGTCTGGATAGTGCAGCAGTGTGTGCCGGTTGTGTGGGGAATAGGGTTGTAGTGTATTCGTAGATAGGGAATATACAGAATGTGTAGAGGGGGTAGGGGATGTAATGTGTATGTGTGTGTGTGTGTGTGTGTAGAGGGACTCTAGTATATGGGAGGATATGGGCTATACTATGTCTGTGGTGGATAGGGGGTGCACTGTGTGGGAGTAAGGGACTTTGTTGTATAGGGTAAGGCTGCACTATGAGAGGTAAGGAGTAGTAAAGGGGTGTACAGTAAGGGTTATGGGTGCTGCACTGTGTAGAGTAAGGGGTTGCACTGTGGGGTTGTAAGGGACTGAGGGCTGCACTGCAGGTATAATGGGCTTTATTGTGTGGGTAAGGAGCTAAACAGTGAGGAGGGGTAGGGGATTGCACTCAGGGGCTATGGGGCTAAGGGGCTACACAGTGAGTGGGTAAAATCCTGTATTGTGAGGGGCTACTGTGGGGAGTAAGACTGCTCTGTGGGGGTGGTAAGTGGCTGCATTGTGGGTGATAAGGGGCTGTACAGTGGGGGGAATGGAGAATGTACTGTGAGGGATAAGGGCCTGCACAGTGGGGTGATAAAGGGTTGTATAGTAGTGGGAAAGGGGCTGCACTGTGGGGTTTAGGGGCTGTACTGTGGAGAGGTGCTTAAAATATTAGCATACAGTAGTAATTAATTATATTAATTTGTTACGATCCCCTCTCTTTGACTTACCTTGGGCCAGGGATGGGAATAATGATCCCCAGTGGTCCTCTTGGGCGCACTGCACCAGCAGCGGTGCTCTTTCGTTGCTTTGGTAACCCACCGCAATGCTCTGATCACTTCAGGGAGCATTTCACTGCATTCTCCCCTGCAGTACATAGGCTTGATCTCCCTGACTACTGTGGAACCCTTTCTTTGCCGACCGCGCAACTTTCTCCTTGCACTCCGACGTGGAGGGGCCGGCAGGGAGAGGATGTGATCTCCCTGGTCGGCCCCAGTTCATGGCCACTGTGACCCATCAGCATTTGCCCTGTTTTCCTGATGGCCAGTCCGGGCCTGCCTACTTACTGGAGTTTAGGGAAACTGAGACTGTGCAAAAACATTTTTTTTTAATTCTAAAAATTAGAATGAAAAGAAATGTGGGGCATTTTAAATTAACGTTGACCTAGTATTAAAAAAAGCAGTGCAGCAGCTAGCTTTGTGCAGCTTCTTTCCATCACAGTCAGTTTGTAAGAAAAAATGCAAAATCAAATAAAAAATCACAGCAGCCAGTTACTTTCACTATTTGCTGCTAAAACCAAATTAAATGAAATCTCACTCACAGCAGTTTACTTCACTGCTGATTGTGAATGAAAAAAAATGACACAACCAGTTAATTCACTGCCTGTGCAAAAAATAAAACCTAATACTGACAGAGCAGTTACCCCACTGCCTGTATAGTTAAAATAAAAGAAAATAAAAACAGTGACAGAGCAGTTACTTCACTGCCTGTACAGATTAACTAACAAACATACAAATAAAAAGAAAAACACTGACAGAGCAGTTACATCACTGCCTGTACAGACAAACACAATCCAAATCTCACTGACACAGCCAGTTACTTCACTGACTGCACAAATCATAGTTTAAAAGAAAGTAAACACTGACTGTGATATTGATGTTACAGCACTATCGCTTTCTAGGTAAACGAAAGGTGACTGGAGTACAACTAAAACGCTGGGCAGGTCTACCCTCATCCCTTTCAGCTTTTTTGGTCTACCCACAGCCCAGGAGACAACGTAACGCCGTAACTTTACCTTTTCTTCACGGTCCCTCGTTGTCAGGGAAAGAGATGTTGAAGAAAATTCACAATGCTGCAGTAGGCTAGGAGAGGGTGTTAAAAGAAAATCCAAGAAACAACTGCCGCTGCTCTGGTGGAATAGATGGAGTAAATGCTTCGTATCGAGATGTTAGGGTCTCCTGTATTACTCGTGATATTAAGCTCTCCAGTGGTGGCTATAAAGAGAAGACATAAGAAGTTACTGTAGTATTTACACATTGTACAACAACACATCCAATAAGAGTTACCATTCCTAGAAAGCAGTATAAGAACACCAATACGGATGTAAAAGATGGCGGAGTGAGATTGCAGAATGCCAAAAGCTATATGGATAAACTGGTGTAATTTTCCTATTATCACAGTGTTCTAGCCATAGTGCCAATGAACAAAAGGAAGAATTAAAGGCTAGATTGCTTCAAGAAACACTATAGTGTTAGGAATGCAAAACTGTTTTCCTAACACTACAGTCTCCCTATGCTTCCACTGCACCCAGGCCATGAGCACTTACCTGATTCCAGCGCTAAGGTCCCTGGGTGCTGGATCGGGCTCCTCTTTCTTCGACCTCAGTGTGATCTGGAAACCTAATGTGGATTAACAGTGAGCCCCACCCCAGCATTAGGCCTTCCACACCGTGCTTTCCTATGAGGTTTTTCAAGATAGTTGGGTACAAAGGGACAGGCACAGCTGTTTGGTTAGGGACAGCGGTGTATGGATATGGCTGGAGTGGACACTTTAGAGCTTGCAGTGCTGCCAAGTTTAGATATTGTTTCCAATTACCCCATAATACTCAGATATACATAGTCCCAATCACAACCAGTAATCCACGGTCACACCATATTAGCCCTTTGATCGTCCCTCTTATATTTTCATAAACTAGTCACTCATTTTGTTACATTGATTTTTCTGGTCTCTGTTTGAAGTTTCCGTATACTTACTGTTCTTAGCACAAAGGGGGGATCTAGCCTGCCAGCCTCCAGCTCATCCCAGTCAATGGACTGGAAGAAAGGATGGAATCGGATGCTGCTAGCTGCCCCCAAGCGCTGAGATGGATTTTTGCACAGGAGCTGCAAATGGAAGAGTAGAATGTCAACAATAAAACCGCCACTGCCTTTATTCATTTACTAAAACACATGCAAACACAATATAGATATCTGTAAATCTGTATGCAGCATCACAAGGTTAAAGGGACATTCTAAGAATCAAAGGTGCAAGATTATTACTAGTACACTCGCTTTTATCTCCACTCGACTTCATATGTTGAATGCAGTGTTTAAGGTTCTCCTGCTCTCAATAGGAGACACTACCTAACCCAGCATCAGTTCCCGATTCTCTCTAGTTTTAGTCATTTTATCACTGTGTTCTTGATTGTTTAGTTGTGTATATATTTTATTTCCTGAAATCCCCTCCTTAAATATTATCCTGTCTTATACGACTATAAGGAATCTTCCCAGCGATGGACTGCTGGTATGAGCTATAAGCATTTGACTGAATTAATTTATCTTTTTTTCGATATTACCATATATAGATACCATTGTCATTTATGGCCATTCCGTGTCACTCTTTGTTAATAGTTTTCTATAAATATATGTTCTCTTTTTTTTTTTAGCTGTGCAAAGAGTAAGATTTTCATAGAATTGTTTTCTTTTTCATTAATCTAGACTGCCGGATCATACACACCTTTTTCACGAGATCTTTGACCTGTTTTCTTTGACACTCAGGGTGGTCTGTGGTGTCATGAAGCATTGTTTGGGCAGCATTTGGATTTTTTGGAAATGCTCTCTTGGCCAGTTTATGAAGGATTAGACCATAGGCCCACCAATCTACTGCAGCATTGTATTTTCTTCCTTTCCGCATCTGCCAACATAATTTCAGAAATTATTAGTCAAGTGTTTCCGTACAGGAAAGAAGGTATTACTGTCAAATATAATGCTGTTCTCATCGTCTGCCTATTAAAATAGGAAACTTATAAAAAATATATATTTCACTACAAATGTGCAATGATTCGGAGCAATATGACTGGTTGGGACAGTATAGACAATCACTGAAGGTGTTTTTCAATTTTAAAGAATTGTCTTTAAAGTTTGCAGGACCTAGCCAAGCACTGTTGCCATCAGCCATAATAAATAAAGATGTTAACCCATGCTCATTATAATATCAACCATAATACCTTATTACAAAGGAGAATAACATGAGCATTGATAGAAATGTTGAATTCTAGTTCTTCATCTTCATAGCTATAAAGATCTGTTTAGCTACAGAGTGATTGTTGCTCTTGGTGAGGTGTAATATGATCAAGTCATGTAGCCTCAAACCCAAACAGTAGCCATGGTCAATCCTACCTCTGGAGCCATATAATCTACAGTGCCTGCGTAACCCTTTGCTTTCCTCTTGCCGTGCATCTCCAGCGCCAGTCCAAAGTCGCCTATCCTGATGTGACCCACTTCATCCAGCATTATGTTCCTTGGCTTTATGTCTCTGTAGAGAGAAATATCATAAGATGTATAGTTTATTGAAGATCTGTCATGAAACAGGTCGTTTACATGGCTTACTAATAGTAAAATACTGGAAGTATGTACAAATCTATTTATGAGCTATAGCCAATCAATGAAATAATGCCCCATCAATTCACAGAGAAATGAACAGGCTGCTTATACCTGAATTTAGGAGACAATTTAAAAAAGGATTTTGTAATTAAGTTTTAATTAATGCAGTTTTGTACATTTCTCTTAATCAGGTGGACTAGAAATGACCATTCTGCTTCTTTCTTTCTTATCCTGCCCTTCCTTTTTTCTGCTCGGCCCCACACGAGTACATGTTTTTCTCAAACGTAAGTAAAAAGCCTCTTCTTCGTGTAAAGTTGAAACGGTTTGTATAATGCCCTCTTACAGGTGAAGTGTGAGAGCAAAAAATCTTAACTCACCTGAGAGAAAGGTAAAAATGTAGCTAAACAATATGGATAAAAAAGGAACAGCACAGTGTAGAGAGAGCAAGCTTATAAATATATCGCTTAACGAAGATGTGTTTACCGATGCACAATGTCGTGTTGGTGGAGATATTGGAGTCCACACGCAATCTCCGCAGCGAGGAATCTAATAAACAAGAATTCAAATATTAATCAACAAAGTATTTAATATAAAATGAACTTACTTCTTAAAATGAGATCTTCCTAAATGAGCTGACCTAGGGAAAATCCACTGTAATAATTTATATATATATAAAATCAGAGCTCTCTCCTGCCTACATTATTCACTTTTCTTACTGTCACATATACTTTTTCTAGTATTACTGGTGTGAATACTTTTTATTATCAAATATGTTTCTATTGCAAACTTCAATAATATTTCTCTGTATAACACGTGTATACCTTGTTAGGACATCTATACCATACATAGCAGGCATCTTCTTATCCCTTTTATTGACTAGCTTCCTTTATATTTGCTATTACTCATTGTGGCAATTTTCCATCCATTTACATAGCTCTTACATGTTCGGTTGTATGCAAAATGTCTTGTGCTTATCTGTTGTTCATATTGTTGCCTAGTGTTATGTGTAAAATCAGTATTATATGTTATGAGTCTATTTAGCACCAGTTGCAGTAGGTTTTTGTCTATTTTGAGCTCCTCGGTATATCTATATCTTTGATCTGCCTCTAATTACAGTTTTTTTTTTTTTTTACCAGCTTGTCTTTCTCACTCTGTACTGTCTATCACTGTATGAACTCACACACCGGCATACTTGCTCTAATTTTACATGTTGATCACTGGTTGCATGCAGCACACACTGTGATTTCACTGTTTACCCTTAGACACTTCAATCACATGCAACCACAGTCCTCTATCTCCTGCATCTCCTCCTATTTGTCGATTCTCGGCTTCTACGTTTGATGATCGATTGGACTCATGTACAGTTATGCTTTAGCTGAGATACTTTAGTAACAAGACTTCACTCTTTCTACCCTTTCCTCCTTGTTTATATGTCGTTGTTTTTATACCCCGACACATTTTGTTATACATTGTATGCTTGTTTCTTAGCAACACTAGGTGTATGTGCCCACACATTTCTACATCATCACGCAACATGGGTTCATACTGAGTTAGCATTTTGTAGAATATTTATATTCAGAGTATATTTATTGTATATATGTTTCAGACTCACTGATGTTCCTAATTTTTCTAAATTCTTTATCTATGGCATTCACCAGTGTCTACCAACCAATGCTAATAGTAGAAAACGTGGTGGTGGGCAGCTGTATATTGTTTATTGATAACTGTCTCCTTTCACTCCCACCCAAATTAATTCCTTTCCAATCCTCCTGTCATTATATACAGTGGCTCGATGTTGAGAATTGTACTTCTGTTCTTTTAATAGAAAAACATTATTTAACATTGTTCCATAAACTTTAATGATATTTTAAATCTGTGAATGTTTATGCTGGGTGATTTGGTCATTATTCAAACTATTAGAATTTTATTTGAAACTTCAGGGTTCCTTTACCGACCCTCTTTTCCAAAAAAAATCTTTAAATGTGACTCTTTCCTCAGCCCTTGTCATATTTCTTCCTGTTAAATCTTCTCATTGCTCTGACCCATATTTCCCCTCTCATCGTCCGGTCTCCATTTTAAGCATTGTCTTTTAAGACTTACATTGCAATGCAAGGTTCCAGTCTGAGGTTTCTTTTCAAGAAGCTGTCAAGATCACCACCATGCAGATACTCCAACACGTAGCATAGATGGGTCTGGTTGACAATAAAATACAATGGGATATACTTCACAACACAAACACTTAAACATCAAAAAGAAAACTTGTTAAAACATATTTCTCGTACTTTGCAATATTTTTTTCTATGGCAATCTAAATCCTAGAGCTGTGAAAAAAAAAAACGATGCTCTGTTTAAGGAACCAACTGTAATGGAGTGCCGTTGATCACTGTGTTTATGCCATTTTGAGAAGAAAAAAAAACATGCGGAAACATGAATGCCTTGATTTATAATCCTTAAAACGTATTAATATTGGAATATATATATACATATATATATATATTTATATTCAAAAAAATAACAGATAAATCAAAATGTAACCCAAAACTGACACTAGATGTTTTCTAAGAGTAAATTTGGAGATACCACTGATCACTCCTGAATAGGCAAATTCACAATTTTTTTTGCTTCCTGTTAGCCTTGAAATATCGGAAATTCAATTCTTCACCTAAGTTTTGAAATATCGAAACTTCAAAGTGCAAGAGTTCAGAATGTTGGCAAATACACAATTATAGCGTTTTGGCATCAAGTTGAGATTGGCGCATTGAAACATAATTTTTGTTCTTGCCAGCACAAACATGATCAACTGCATTGAAACTGACCTGAGAACCCTCTGCAACGACTCCTAGGGTTGAGTGTGCTGATTATCTTTGTTCCTGAGAGATGGAACATTCCTTTGGCACTTTATTTTTAGTGTCACTGGTGCCAGGAATCTAGCAATCCCTCTGACACTGCACTTGAGAGTTCAGCACTTTTAGTGCTTAAGGGACTGAGCATCTCTCTAGTACTGTAACTGCTATTCACATCAAGTTAACAAAATACATAGCACAAACACAATTAATATTGCAAACTTTGAAAGAAATGTTTAAAATATAGCCATGTGAAATATGCAAAGAACACAAAATAAGTACAAATTTGAGCATTCCATATGTAGCCTAATGGATAATGCAAAAATTACTCTTTCTAATTATGAGTTGCTAATCTTTCTTAATCTGGATGGAGATAGTGAACGAGCTAGGTATGGGTTAGAAAGTATAAACCAATTTGCCACAGAAAATTTAAAGCAAACATCTGCAGATATATTGCTGGTTGGTTTGTTAATGGAAAGTTGATTTATGACCATTAAGGAATTACCGGGATCTGAAACGCTCCATAGGCTTTGGTTAGGTAAGGACTTCCGGCTGCCATCTCCCGTTCAGTGAGTGTCCTCTCGCAGGCTTCAGTGAGAAGGTCTTTCTTTCTCACTATTTTCAAAGCCGCCACCTTCTTCGTTGTTTTATCCGATGCCAGGAAGACCTGAATGACACATAAATAAAAAGGCTTTCAGAATGTTGTGTCAATCCTTGTGTGATAACATATCTATTAGCATGATGTATTTAAAGGAAAACTGACACAAATGTTTTAAATGTAGCAAGCTATATTTACCTTAAAGGACACTATAGGCACCCTGACCAGTTCAGCTCATTGAAGTGATTTGGGTGCATAGTTCCAGGCTCCTTGACCCTGCAAAGGTAATTATTGCAGTCTTTAATAAACTACGATAATTACCTTTGAGGGTAAACTCCAACTCTAGTAATTTTCTACCAAACAGCCACTAGAGGGTTTTTAGGTGACATTTGGTCGCCTAACTGATGCTGGACGCCCACACGCTATGCATGAGGACATCCAGTGTCATGTTAAACCCCCTATGGTAGAAATACTAATGCAAGCATGGCCATTGCCGTGCATATGCATTAGGTCTTCCCTGACGGATGACGTCAGCAGGGGAGGAGCAGAGGCAAACCCAAACCAGCGCCGACAGGGCTTTAACTCCTTCTGCAGCATGGGGGTGAGGGCTGTGAGGCAGGGGGAAGCTATGGTGCCAGGAAAACAACTTTGATTTCCTGGCACTATAGTTTCCCTTTAAGAAACCTACGGTGTCGTTATTATATTACAGACATATCTTGTAAAATACATTAGTATTTAGTTTTTTTAGCCTTTCTCCTTTAAACTATCTTTAATATGCCCTATGATCTCATTACACCTAACTTGATAAAAAACACAACAGAGTAGCTGTGCACAAATCCAATCCCTGCCCTGTTTATATACTGCATTCTGTACCAGATATGGCTGATTGAAGCTAATATATCAGATAGATTGTGACAAAAGCATATTCATTCACAGTGTTTAGCATTCTAATGGTATATCTAAACCATTGGCACCACTTATAATTTATTGCAGCGATGGCGAACCTATGGCACGGCTGGCCACCTTCGGGCCCCCACACGAGGCGGGCGGCATCTTCTATAGCACAGCAACCTCGCACTGCTTAGTGATGCCGGGAGCCAGAATATGATGTCAGACCACTCACAAATCCACTCACTCTTTACTTGCTAAGGTGCTCCTCCAGCCTTTTAACAATACATACACTCATAGAAGGGCACTCACTGGCCTTCTTAATTTGCAAACTTTATTCACCAATTGATGTGGAAACAATCAATTAATTGATTACCTTGCGTATCTGCCCCCGGGCCAAATTAAGAAGTAATGCGTGCATGCTCCAGACACAGACACAGGTTTCGGGTTAATGAAAAACTTGAGGAATGTTTATTCTGAGGGGACGGCATGCCCCTTATAAAGCAAAATGACACCATATGCATTGTCAGAGATAACATGGAATAATACATCAATAATTGGAGGTCTCCCACAGATTCCAGCGCCATCTTGTTAATAAGGGTGTTAGTCGATGTCAAGGGGAAACACCCTAGCGGCCATTTTAGGTAAATCACATATAAAGTTGAATAAAGCTGATTGTAGTTATGCTGAGTAAATAGGCATTTTACTAACATAAATTGGGTTAATATTTTTGTCCACAACACCAATGTTCAGTAACTTTACAGTATCATCAGCGTTTCAGTCCTAGTCCGGATGAGGACCAAAACTTTGATGGTATTGTAAAGTTACTGAACATTGGTGAATAAAGTTTGCAAATTAAGAAGACCAGTGAGTGCACTACTTTGAGTGTGTATATATATATTATTTTTTTTTACCACACACGGAGAATATTGCTGTAATTGAACAGAATATTTTTATTATAGTAGCGCACATCAGCTTTAGAAAATACACAGCAAAAATACAAATATCAGCACAAACAATAGCACAAACAAAAAGAGAATCCAGTGCATTGGTTCTTAACAGAGACCCAAATGTTACAAATGATACAGTATTAGCTGGGTGACCCATTGTACAATCACATAATTAACACAGTAACTTCCTGTGTATTGTAGTATGTAAGGAAGTATACTCTATAAAGCTTTATTAAATCTTCAAAATGTGAAAATATCCTCTATTGCACTTTTATTTATTCAATCCATAAAACATAAGCATAGTAAATGTTTTCTTAAGTAGAAATGATTCAGTTTCCATAACAATAGACTGTGATACAGTTTCCATTGACATTTAGTAGAAATGTATCTCTCTCGTTATCCTACTGTATCTTTGAGAATGTCCATCATTCCTATCAGGTCATGTGACCAGGAAGTAGCAATTGTAGTGACAGTTGGAGTGGATTAAACTGGCCATAATTACAGTGAAAAATCACAACAAACACTATCAATTTCCAGTACTACTAACTAAATGACAATTAAATATCCAACAGAGGAACATGTAAGAAATATGGAATATGGAATTTATTCACCAAAGAGTATGTTGATGTCAATTGAGAAGGCAATATTATTTGGGTTAAAATGGGTGAAGGCCTACTTTAAGCTAATTTTTATAATTCTTCCCATTACATACTGTTTAGGGAATTAACCCTCATCTTCCTATTGTTCCTGTGTTACTGTGTAATTGTCTCATTTATTGTACATTTCCCCCCCTTTCATAATATTGTAAAGCGATGCAGAATTAGTTGGCTCTATATAAATGCCAATAATAATAATAATAATAATAATAACCTTGTTTGGTTTTTTTTTTTTTTTTTGTCAATCTTTCTTTTATTAGAGGCAAATAAGATGGGATACAAAAGAGAAATTGGGGGAAACGTTCACATGAATTACAGTACAGGGTCAGTACAGCAAGATTAAATGACATTTCCTGAATTGCGGTGCCTCAATTTTTTTTTTTTAAATGTTTGTCGTTAAAACCTTAGTTAGGGAATACAGGCTATGGATCATAAGATCCGGTAGGTGACATGCTAACATATTAGAGGTCCTACAGTTGGTGTTACATGTGTATATAAGAAGCTCCCAGGTTAAAGTAACAGCGGTGGAACATTTGGTTAAATGTTATAAGTATCGATCAGTTAAATAAAATGCAGGCTATGGATCTGAAGATCCGGTTGGGAACATGTTAAAATATTAGAGGTCAAACAGTTGGTTTCACATGAGTAGACAGGAGGCTAACAATGTAAATCAAAATAGGCAGAAAAGTAGAGAACTTACAGTGCCTGACATATCACTACTCAAAAAAGGTACAGTAATGCTTACAATGTGATTTGCAGAACTTGTGGTGAACTTAATAACATTATGTAGGAATGACAAGCTTTACACCCATGTTGTGGACTGAGGCTTGGGTTACAAAATAAAAATTAGGCTGAAGGTACAGTAGTTTGCTAACTAAGTGACTGTTAAATATAACATGCCGTTAAGTCATTGCTAAAGTAAATGAGCATATTAGATTACATATAACTTCCTCGGCATGTGTCTGAACTAATGATAATTAGGCTGTAACAGATTTATTTAGCAGGAGCTGCATAGGGTTAACTGAGATTAGAGACTGCAGGGGTCTCTCAAAACGGCAAGAAAATGCTCTGTTATGCAAGCTGAGTTGTCCTGCCGCCTGCAACGCTAAGCAGTTCGAGTCCAGTTTAACCCACACCATCTCGGCAGAGAATGAGTGAGGGTCCCATAGTCCCCAGCAAGGCCCCAAACCTTGAAGCTTGGTCTGTAGCTGCATCTGTCTTTATCCTCTTCGGGAGTGGCCTGCACGTGTGGTGGGGTGGTGGTGTCCGTGCTGGTGCTGAGGTGCCCCTGCCCTTTCGGTGCCCACTCCCCGGGTGTCTGTAGGTGGGTTTCGTCGCTGGTGGCGTCGCTGTCGGTCCCTGATATGCTGCTGAGGTCTCGGGACTGTCCTGCGTTTTCTCGTTAAGGGGATGGCATGGGTTCCTGGTTCCCGGATCAGGTGAGTGACTAGTGTGGGGGACGTATTTGGCGTGGCTTCTCTCATGCATATGTGGGTCCGTGCGTTTGTCCATACAGCCAGTCGTCTGTTCAGGTCCGTGGGGTCGCTTGCCGCTGCGGATCGTGGCGGCCTTTCTGGGCGCCTGCGGAGGGTACCTGTAGTGGAGGCGTCGGGTTTTCGGACGGAGCCATGTGGCCACCAGCTTGGCAGCCAATCTGTGAGCCATTCCGCGATCGTGCAGCATTGCCCGGAGGCTCGCGCAGAGCCGATCGAGTGCCAGTAAAGGGTCCGTTGCTTGTCGGGCACGTGTGCTCCGCCTCGTGGGCCTACGATAGACGGCCATCTTGGCTTCGTCTCCGTCTAGAGCCTCCTGCAAGCGGGTTTTCAGGTCGCCAGTTTTCTGTGTGGGTCCATAGATTGCGGGTGATTGGACCGGGTTAACCCCCACCGGTCCTGGGGGGGGAGGAGAGGCCCGATACTTCAGGTGCCGCACGCTTTGATGAGTAGGGAGAGCGGCCGCCTCTCCCCTGCACCGCGTCGTGTAGGCCCCAAGCCTCCGATCTACCGATCCAGCGTTCTTTCCGGGTGTGTGGGGTATCATTCTGCTCCCCGTCTTTGGCGTCGTCGAGTAAGGTAAGTTGGGGTTCAGGGTCTGGGATTGTCCCCCCGTTTTCCGCTGTAAATCAGGACCGGGCTCGGGAGCTCATAGATTGTGCGTCTAGTCGGCTCCCCGGTCAGGCTCCGCCCCCCCCTTGTTTGGTTTTTAATACTGTGCACTGCCCATAGAACTAATCTTAAAATAAAGTAGAGAGAAAATGGGAAGGTGGGACCTCCCACTTGAAAAGTGGGGGGAGGCAGGTTTCACTGAGATTACAACCGATTAAAAAAATCATTCTTAAATAGAAGATATTTTAAATACAATTTTATTAGAAAAATGGTTAAAGGATTTATACCAAGTAATAATGGATGAAAACGTGTGCTAAAATAAAAATGTGTAACAAAAAACAAACAATAAATGAAAGAAAGGGGAGCAGGTCTGGTCTTAATTATACCAGTGCTAGTCTAATTTGTAACGTTACACAGGGTTATGCCCGTATTACTCACCTAACCCTATCTAAACAACAGAATAGGTTTTATAACCTATCTCTGAATCTAATTTTTCAATACATTTTCTAATTGATGCTAAAATAAATTGACATTAAGTTCAATCTTACAGGGGAGCAAACAGAATATATTAATGTATTTTCAAGTTAAAACCAGCAATAGATGAAACTAAGTGACCACAATCAGAGACAAATCACATGTTTAAGCTTTTGAATATAAATCTTTAAATGATTTGATAAGGGTGTACATCCTATAACCAATTATTGAGAATTATATTAATCAATAATGTGTTACATCACCCCTAAAAATTCAGTTTCTTTTGTAAAAAACATATCTGCTGTGTAAATGGATATTTCACAAATTGCGTACCTTTCCATAGCCACCCTTGCCAAGCAGTCGGTGGAATGTAAATCTCTCCAGCGAAAGAGATGAATCCAAAGATGGACCTGGATCTTCTGGAGAGTCGCTGATTTCTTCATTAATTTCCTCTTCACTCGCGCGTTGTTTTCCTTCTTCATCTTTAGGTTCTTCTTTCTTCCTTTTCTTCACCTGTAGCTCTTTCCTGATGTCACTGTCCTTGTTGTCTTCTTTTTGTTGTGTTCTTCCTCTGCTCTCTACGTCTTCAGCGGTCCTCTTCTTCGTCTTCTTACCATCCATGTTTGAGTTTGATGGTTTTAATCCACGAATTGTCGAATAAAAATTTTGCCAACTGTCACCAATCAAAATCCCTCTCAAAAGGTTTGAAGTGAAGTGGCAGGTGCATGAGCCAAGTTCTATGTCATGAGTTCTAAAGTGCTCTGATTGGTCAGAAACTGCATTGTGTTGTTTTTTTTTGTTTATTTTTAAATCCCAATGATTATTATTTTTATTTTTTATTCATCTTTCATAATAAATAATTCATATTTCTTAAAACTCTTTGTAAATGTATAATTTCAAATATATTTTAGGTTTAGTGTTTAGCTTCTCATCTATGTCATTTGTGCAGAGCTGGCAGTAAATATGGCCACCTCAGTAGAGATCTACATGTCCATTTTCTTACTCGGTGTCTGAGTGCGGCACACTAGGCCTTGTTACTGCACCAGGTTGTGTGCGTGCATCCTTTTGACATCTATATTTAATCTGTACAATTGCTGCTCACTTAATTAGGAAATTGTATAGAGGTTTAATATGTACTTAAAAAGGACCTTGTCACCCACGCATTTTGTGAATGAAAGCTCTATTTTGAGTACTCGCTTTGTGTCCGACAGTCTCTTTGGTTATTACTGACCGATGCAGTATATCAGTTCATTCTGATTTGCGGCAGTGCATTTAGGTAACGTGTATGTATTGCCCCACACAAAGTCCTCTATGCTGTTAGCATGTAGCAAATTACCACTTATAGGTATCAGCAATTTAGGGCAAGAAAAGGCAATTTATGCCCTAAAAAAATTATCTTTTGTTTTTTTCTTGTTTTAGTTAAAGGGGCACCCTGAGCACCAATACTATTGCAGCTTAATATAGTGGTTTTGGTGCCTTGGTGCTCTCTTTGTATGGTGACAAGTATAACCATTGCCATTTATGAGAAAAAGTTGTGTTTATGTTTGTCAATCAGTGTGCCTCTAGTGACTGTTAATCATACTGCGTTTAGAGGCATTTCCATGTAAAAACGTGTAAAGTTTTCTTTGTTTGACATCATGATGATGTCAAACGCAGTCAAGTCTCTCCATAGAGAAATACCGTAATGCATCTCTATGAAAATAATCCTATTGCCACTTGCCATGCATGCACAGTAGGATCCTCAATGCTTTTCTATTGAGGGGTGTCCTGAATGTAAAAACCAATAAGAACATTTTAATGTTAAAAGTACTATATGTAATCATAAATGCTGCCTGAGCCTCTATTTATTAGAGATTATGAATGAGGCAAAATATAGTATGCAGGATCTGGACGCCTTACCTGGCAGTCCAGCTTAGTGCTAGCATTGGCACATGCCCCTTATCATTATAAATACTGGCCCCACAGGCAGGGGATTTCAGTAAATGGATTGTCTTGCTGGCCCTAATCCTAACTTGAACCCTAATCTTTTCAAATAGTGTTTTATTATTATTTTATTTTTTTAAGAAAATAACGGTAAAAAAGTGAAAACAATTCATCCACAACTGTATATATAGTTAATGTTAGGGCCACCCAGAACTCCTTGCAGTAGTAATATCACTGCAAATTTGTGATTTCTATGGGAAAAGCAAGTCTTATGGCTTGACTGGTGTGCAGATTTTTGTTTAACATTTAACACAAGAGAAAACAAAGAGAAACTGGAAGCTAAAGGGAAACACTCAATAGGTGGGGTTAACCCACAGTAAACTACCAAAGAAGTAACAGGCAAGAGGAGAAACTGGAGTGCCCTTAAGAAATTAATTAAAATGTAACTTTTATTAATACGATAATAAAAAATGACTGAAAAGTGTTTAAACATCAATAAAGTAATAACATATTGAATGTGTAAAAATTCATCAGCAATTTGTAACCCCGTGTGTCTAGGACAGCGTAGTGCCTCAATCCTAGCACCTAAGGATCTAAAGTGATGAAGTAACAGATATTAAGTGTATAAAGATTAATCAGCAGATTTAGACAACAAATGTCCAGGACGGCATGGTGTCTCAAACCTAGCACATAAAGATATCTAAAGTTGTAAACCGAACATAATTGTGGTAAAATACTACATATAAAAGTTCAGTTTAAACATGCAGATGGATCAAACATATAGGTATATAATAGATGAAACACACAGAGGATCTGTTCAAAACTTTTCAGAGTGCCTCTGACACATGTTCATTGCAACAAAACAATGTTGCAGTTAATGCTTGGTAAAAGTAGCTAATAATGCTAGATCACAATATAGAGCTTAAATAGCTCTGATGCATATTCATTGCCACAAAACAATGTTGCAGTTCATGCTTGGTAAAAGTAGCTAATAATGCTGATCACACTGTAGAGCTGAGATAGCTCGAGCTGAATCACTCAATCTGTTAGAAAAAGCGGGAGCTAGACTGTCAGGACTAACCTATAATAATAGGTATGGAACTAATACAGCTGCTTATCGGAAAAAGTGAATAGCCACCCATCTCTAGAGAATAAAGAGGATGGAGGCTAGTTCAAAACGTCTGCTCACGAGCTAACAGAAAAACTGCTCAGGATTCATGAAGGAATGTGGAGATACCGGTCAGACTCCACACTTACAGCTGTTGCTGTGAATCCCCGATGGCCCCTGACGCGCGCGTTTCGCCACAACTCATCAGACTTCAGGTGGAAGGGGTTTTCAATCACAATTTTCTCCCCACCATAACCTTTTTGGTTTTTGCTATGTATATATATATATATAAATATATAAATATATATATATATATATATATATATATATAACAAAAAATAGCAGTGACTGGGTTGCACTCACGGTCTTTTGTAGAAAAGGTATAACTTTATTCCATAAGTGGTAGAGAAATCGACGTTTTCGGTCCACACAGGGACCTTCCTCAGGATCAAATGACAGATCCTGAGGAAGGTCCCTGTGTGGACCGAAACGTCGATTTCTCTACCACTTATGGAATAAAGTTATACCTTTTCTACAAAAGACCGTGAGTGCAACCCAGTCACTGCTATTTTTTGTTCTATCTACATCCCCATGGGATTTGGCACCCGGCAAGTATTATTTATACTATTTATTTATTTACTTCAAGCAAGAGTGCATGGAATCTTCTATTTTTGTATATATATATATATATATATATATATATATATATATATATATATAAGAAAATAGGACCTTAAGCCCTTAATGACAGATGACGGACCGGGTCCGTCATGCTGGGGAAGCACTTAACGCCAGATAACGGACCTGTGGGTTTAACGCTGTTGCTGGTGCCTGTGAGTCAGGGGCAGACCAGCAACAGCAAATCGCGATGTCCCAGCCCACGTTGTCACAATGCTGCTGGGATATCAGATCCGCTTCCCTCCACCTCTTGTGGGTTTTTGAAGTGGAGAGAGACAGATCGTTGTTACATTGTGTCCCTGAAGTTAATTAATTTGTTTGAAGAGAGTTCCAAATCCCCTTTACCATGTTCATTTAAAAAAAAATAACCCTTTTCCTGCTGATTGATCACTGCCAGCAGTGATCAAAATACAGATCACAGTACTTTACTGTGATCTATTTTTTATTTATTTTTTACCCTCAGGGGTTAAATTAGATTTTCAAGTAACCTTAAGGAGTTAAATTTTAATATTTAATTGTATTAATTTGTGATTTAGTTAGTTGAGGTGGGTGGAATTTAGTGCTAAGCTGATAAGAAAAGAAAACAAGTAAAAATAAATAAATTAAAGTTTAGTTATTTAGTTAAAGTTTATTCCCTTAATCCATAATGCTTAGGAAGTATAGTGCAGAGGAGGCTTATGCCGACCAACACTGCCTCCGAGAGTGACGCAGGGAGTGATGCAGGCGACAGGGACTGTGTGTAAGATACTGCTGGACCATCAGGAGAAATCGCCGATTCCCCTAATGCTAAAAAAATGGCGCAGATTACTGGGTACCCCCTATTAATTTTTCACCAGAAATCCCAGAGTTCACTGCCAATCCTGGGATACAAGCTGACCTGTCTGGTTATAATGCGCTGGATTGTATGCAGCTGTTCTTGGGAGATTAGATTTTTGGGAAGATAGTCACGTAGACTAATCCGTACGCTGAGCAGTATCTGGCACACAATCAAGAGTCTCTTGTCGCCAGGAAAGAGAGATGGAACCCAACCAGTGTGCCAGAATTGAAACAGTTCTGGGCACTGACAATGCCAATGGGGATAATTAAAAAGCCAACAATTAGAATGTATTGGTCTAAAAACCCCATTTGCAATACCCCCATTTTTTCCCAGACAATAAGTAGTAGGGACAGATATAAAGACATACTGTGATTTATGCACTTTAGTGACAATTCCCCCCAAAAAGTCATCCACAGTATGATTTTCTATATAAAATACACCCTCTAATTGCCCACTTTAACAAAAAAATTGCCACTATTTATAACTCAAAAAATATATATCTCTATTGATGAATCCCTCGTGAAGTTTAGGAGGAAGACTGGGGTTTAAACCATACATCCCATCCAAAAGATCCCAATATGGGATAACATTTTATAAACTGTGTGAAAGTGGCAGTGGCTATGTGTACACCTTCCGTGTATACAAAAGAAGGGATAGCCACCTCGATCCCCCAGGTTGCCCATATATAGTAGGGACAAGTGGGAAAATTGTCTGGGACCTAATCATGCCATTACTAAACAAGGGATATCACTTGTATATTGATAATTTGTATAATAGTATCCCACTTCTAAAAATGCTGCTTTGAGACTGTGACTTGTGGCACTATTCGGAAGAGTCGCACAGGTTTCCCAAAGGCTCTAGAAGAAAAAAAAATAAAAAGGGGGGAAAGAGCAGCTCTCTGCCAGAATGAACTGTGATAAAAGGAGGTGTTCATCCTAACGCAGGGTCGCATCTCGTGGCAGAGAGGAAATTAAACGTGTGCCAGTCTGCATACCACATTACAATCAGCCTATAGGGGATTGACCTGTCCGGTCAACTGATGCAGCCGTATTTTATCATGCGAAAGACCAGGGCATAGTATAAAAAAGTGGGCATATATATAATGCAGGCGGCAATCTACAATACCTTTTGTAATTTTTAAAAAGGCAAATGCTGAGCTGAAATGCACGTTTCTATAATTTCAGTTTCAGCTCATTTCTGGGTTGCTTGAGTGCCACAGAGCCTAGCAGTGGAGCCTAGCAGAAGAATGAAGACAGGTCACTTCTGCTTCAGGATTCTATCAAGCCCCAGAATGAAATCCCCCAGAAAAGGTGCAGGGTGTGTTACAAGAGGGGCGTAATAGCTGAGACCAGATATTACTGCCCTGATTACCCCTTTCAGCCCGGCCAATGTATTGGCCACTGTTTTAAAATGAACCACACCCAGGCCGGTTTTGGGGTGTGATTTTAGTCATCTGTTTGGTTACCGAATGTTGGCTTTGTCTCCCGTTTATCCTGTCTTCTCTGATCCTTGACCTCGGCTTGTCCTTTTTCTTTACTCCTTTGACCTCTGCTTGTAACTTGACTATTCTCTGCTTGTATAGCCCGGCCATTCTAAGGACTGTTATTACAAGTTTCTCTCTCTGTGGTCTGTCTGTGTTTTGGTTCCGGGATCCGTGACAGCGTTGCCAGGAAGCAGATAACTGGGTACTACCCCCTGAAAAGTTTACTCCAAACATTCCCCCTTTCACAGCAAGTAGCATGCACTTGTTCATAATTTGAATTGATGAACTGCTTATATTTAAAAAATAGGTGTGGCCTTTGAGAGGTAATTTTCAATCATGAGCTGCTAAAATGAGACTTAGGCCCAGCATCCACTTTTGAAAAATATGAAACTGGTGTGTCTCAAATGTGCCCCTTCAAAATCCACATATCCCTGAAAAAGGTACACATGGGGGTATTGTTGTACTAAGACGACATAGCTGAGCAACATAAAAGGTGTTATACTGCCGTAGCACACATAAGGATTGCTAAATATACAGTAACATCTCGAAGTGTGTGTCAAAAAGGCAGAAAAAATGCTAATTGCTATTAGGCTTGCTACAAACTAGCAAGAAAATTATCCTACGCTAAAAATGTAATACGTATGTAGAAATTGCGAAAAAACATTTTTTACCACAAACTTTGACATGTATTGGTGAAAAATTGGGGGCATATCAAGGCACAATATGCACCATATGAGATACCCTGGAGTGTCTACTTTTACAAATAGTAGGCCTTTGTGGGGGGCTTTGAACAGTCAAACTGCTATAATACCCCAAATTGAAGCATAGACCCATCACATCTGTCTCTCAAAACTCTCTCTAAATACTCTCTCTAAATACTGAAATGGACAGGTCTCCTATATGGCACAGTAGCATCACGAAATAGTGTCAAAGATATACAATGGGGGTATCGTTGTACTCAGCAGATGTAGCTGAACACAAAATAAAATTTTGTACAGGAATAGCACACATAAACTTTACAAAATACACATGAGAAGATCTTTGTTATAAGTTTGAGTGTCAAAAACCAAAACAAAAATCACAATTTAATTCCAATATTTAGCAGAGATTGGCGGTGAAATGTCTACGTAAAAATTGGCAAAATAACCTTAGGTAAATAGCCTGTGATTGAAGTTTATATAAATATATAATTTTGTGTGGCCATTTTGTTTTCTTTTATGGCAATTAAGCGTACAAGACAAACATACCAAATTCTAAAATCGCTCCACATTAAAAGTTTATTTTACTTCTTGTGTTTTGTGACCTGTAACTATCAAAAAACCTTAAATAAATGTATTTATTTTTTATTACTTTCCTTAACCTGCACTAATTATGCATACATTTTTATGGCAAAAACTGTAAAAAACAAACAAAAATGTTTTCCCTTTTTTTTTTTTTACTTTTTTCATATAATAAATAAGCATTTATATATGTATATGTTACATCAAATTAAAGACCCTTTTGTCCTTTAAAAAAGTATATAATATGTGTTGCTGCAATAAATTAGTAAAATGCAAATTGCAGTTGAACGCAAACAACAATAAAATGCAAAAATTGCTTGTCATTAAGTGCAAGACAAGCTTTTGAAACTGTGTCCTTTAAAAATAAACATGAAACATAAGCATTAACCTATAGGAAATACAGTTATACTAATAATATACACATTATTAAATAGCTACAAATCTAACGGCCCACCGAGAAGAGTATAACAAATATTATATTTACACTTTAATCTCCAGAAATCTCAGCATTCCCCTTCGGTACGGCACCCATCTCCTTTACAGATACCTAATCCTAAAATTAATCCTCAACCCAATTCTAAACATAAACCTAATATTTATCCTAATCCTAGTCCCTAATCCTACTCTAATCCTAAACAGAGGGTAAAATGATGTCATCTTTTGGCTGTTTTCAGTATGATAGACTGATAGATTCCTGTTACACTGAAAATAGCACACTCAATACATTGCAATTGATGCTAAACAACAAGGAAAGCCCAGCACAGATTATAATAGCATTGGGACATGCAAGGAGACCCTCCTCCAGGGTCTGTTTAGATTCTGGGGGTCTCCCAAGCACCAGCTGCACCAGCTGTGCAATTGCTCAATCACAGTGTTCTCAATAGATTTAAATGGCTGTATGCAGAGCTGATTCTCACTAATTGTGGTCCAGCTGACAGAGTGGAGCCCCAGGTATTGAATGATACCTGAATCTCCCTGTTGTGATCACTGATTTAACCCGACACACTACATTACTTTATTTAAATCTCCATTCCAAAGGCTGTATGCCACACTGACTTTAGCGCTTCATACGGCTTATCTGTGTCCACTAAAACTGGCTCCAGCTGACAGAGGGGAGCCCAGATATGGACAGGTACCTGGGACTCCCTGGTGTGAGCAGGACTTTAACCCTGCTCACACCACATTTTATTAACAGGAATTAAAAACCCCATTTAAATGCCCGTATGCAGCGCTCACTATGAGATCAGAAACCAGAGCATTGGTCAGTCAGGATCCACTAATTATAACCTCAGGTATCAAGTGATAAAAACATACAAAAATGTTTGTATTTGCTTTTGTATTACACAGCCATGTTACAGTGCTGACGGCCACCTCATGTGTTCCCTATTAAGGGTTGATAAGAGATTTAGAGAAATACCCCTCTCTGTCTCATTAGAGATTTTGCCTTTTAGCTTAAAGCTGCAAGGTGAATTGTTAGTGTAGGGCTCACCTGAGTGGTTTTACCTTGTTGTGGCAGATCAGCTTTCACTTTAATGGCCATTAAAGTGATAATAAAAAAACACTTGTTATGTAAATGTGCATAGGGATTTGGGATAGTGTGCAAGGACCTTTTGTCTTTGGTCTTTATCCCAGGTATCAAATAATACTTGGGTTCTCAATTACCAGCAGAGTAATGGTCCGTGCTGGTATAATATCGCATGATGTGATTATTCCACCACGAGTCCTTAAGGGAAGGACAACCATGACAAAATAAACCCGTCGTTAAGGAGTTAAACACTGGTACAGAGTTTGAATTACCTTTAAGCTTTAAATAAAAAAATATTTTGAATGGAAACCTATCAATAGGAATTTTGTGGTGATCTAATATGTTTTCCTGACATTAAATATTTTAAATGTGACAGATGGACACAGACAAATTGATACAGAGATACGCTCCTAAAAATACACACTGGCACACACACAGACTGACACACATGCACAGATATACTGACACACATACACAGAAGCACAAACTGACACACACAGACATGGACACTAGGACACTGCAACACGTGCAATACATACACTGACACACAGACACAACTCTCACACGTACACCTTGGTTCACCTTTCAAATGTCTTCTCTGTGGTCCGGTGAGCCTCCCAGCAGCCCTGCCTCCCTCTTTTTCATGGTGGGAACTACCTGTGGTTCCAGTACAGCCAGGATGGGCTCCATGGCTCTTGCAAGAAAGACATGTGCTGGCAGGCCCCATGACCTGATGAAGCCCTGGTGCATTTGCTTGGGAGTAAGGAGGTTTGCACTTTGTTTTGTAAAGCTCACCATCTTTACCTTATGGATTTCCACAAGGAAGGACAAGCCAGTTTATGGAATAATCACTTTATAATTGAAAAAGCCAAGTTCTTAATTAAACCATAAGCAACCTCTTTTATAATGGATGATCTTAAGTAGGATGTATTTTGGAATGAATAGGTATTCTGTTTTAATATATAACTCGTAATATCATACCTTCTTTTAGCCTTAAAGTTCTGAGCTGGTAGAGATATTTTTTTTGTTTCTATATTTCAATGATGGCCCTTTATCACTATGGAAGGTTCTGTACATGTAAAATTCTGTACACTATGTTATTATTGCACTGCAAACGGCTGTTAAAGGGATAATATTAAGTCTGCTTTTACCAATTAGATCATGGTATATATGTTTAAATTTCAACCCTCCGATGATTTACTTTTTAATAAGTGACTATCATTACTCAAGTAAATTATGTGTTACAGTGAGATATATTACAATGTATTTGATATTTAAGATCTTTAATGACAACCCAGGCATGAGCGTTAATGATGCTGATGCGGTCATAAGCTCTCCATGTTGATGTTTTTAAGTATTAAAGCAATTGTGCAGCTCAGGAGTAGCTGTACTGGAGGAATCTGCTCCTTCTAACAGCTGAAGGAACATCTCATCTGGTACTGATGGGGTTAAGAATGTAAGAAAGACTAGCCAGGTCATGGTGATAGGGGACTCTATTATTAAGAGAGTATCTAGGGTAGTTTGCTGCTCTGATCGTCTCAACCAGGCAGTTAGCTGTCTCCCGGGTGCTAGGATCCGGCATGTTTCTGACAGCGTGGATGGAATATTGGGAGGGGCTGGTGATGACCCTGCTGTCTTGTTCCATATTGGTACAAATGAAAACGTCAGAGAATAATGGTGGGTCCTAAAGAACAAGTTCAGGGAAGTAGAAAGTAAACTGAAGAAAAGGATCTCCAAGGTAGTATGTTACATGTGCCGTGCACTACAGTAAAAAGGCTACGGGTTATTAGAGAGGTTGATGCTTGGCTAAAATGAAAATCCAGCGCACTCCCTTATCTACTAAACAGCTACTTTGGTGCTGCCAGATTTTGCTAGTTTTATTAAAAACACCTAATCTAATGTATGATCATATAATGTAACTAAACACCCATTGTTTTTTTGCCTAGTTTAGATATTTTTAATAATACTATCAAAATCTGTCAGCACCAAAGTAGCTGTTTAGTAGATAATGGAGTGCGCTGGATTTTCATTTTTACTGTACTTATTGACCCCCAGCAGCATCCCATTTAAGCATGTTTAGGTGAGTGCAGCCAGCCCCTTGTTTTCT
Organism: Pelobates fuscus; assembly: GCF_036172605.1. NCBI lineage: Eukaryota > Metazoa > Chordata > Amphibia > Anura > Pelobatidae > Pelobates > Pelobates fuscus. The sequence goes on from NC_086318.1 coordinate 365,856,746, forward strand.
CATAGATACTTGGCTAAAGTCATGGTGCAAGAAGGTTTTTTTTTTGGCTTTTTAGAGCACTGGACTGATTTTGTGCTTGGTTACAATCTTTATTGTCATGGATATATTTTTGTTAAATAAACCATATCATTGTCTAATATGTCCTGTGTTGATGTTCATCTCAGGTTGAATTTACGTAATTTTAGGACCTGCTAAGGTGATACCGGAGAAACTGACGGAAGCCAAGCACAGAGAGATGGACACAGGTTTCTTCAGGAAGGAAGAGATCTTTATTCGATTCACCGACCGCGACTCAGAGGGACTAATGTCACCAAAAACAGCTAAAATCTGAGCCCTGATCGTACAGTGTAGGCACCTTATATAGTCATATAGCTCCTCCTATAATCAGTTCCACCTTCACGTATTCTTACCCAATCAACAGAATAGAGACTAAATTCCTGTTTGACCACATGGCTTGCCCAGCACAATGGAGGAGGGGAATACTCGTATATCCTGTATTCCTGCACATGCTCAGTACATTGATGACAGTATCCTAGCTACGTGTAGCTAACTAACTGACACAACATACACATATGCCACGTGGAAATCTCAGGCCTACTAAATTTATTTTTACCGAGATTCCACCACATTCCCCCCTTTGATGCCTCTGATATTTCATAATTCCAGATGCATCACTTAATCAGGGTTTAGTAAAATAGAGAATGGTGGTGAGAGCACTCAAATAGAAAGACAGATAAAAAATCAGATAATATTACCCACTTGTATGATAACACTAAAAGGGAGAGAAAACACAATATAGGGTAATAACGTCAGATTGAAATAAACTTAGAACAAAGGGGGCAAATTGCACTCACAAACGAGGGGCCAATTAGAAGCTGGCCCAAGCTACACGCCTTGAACAGAAGAAATCTCCCAGAGACTGGAACAGGGACGAATTGTAGAGGGTGTCTTCCCAGGGTAAGTGCAACACACAGGAACGCAGGTTGTAGATTGCACACCAAATTTAATATAAATTTCAAACAAAATAGACGAAATTATTACAAAGGAAAGTCCCATAAAACTTGCAGTAAATGTCCCAAAAGACGTCCTCCGGGTCCACCTTACGCGTTTCGGCAAAAAGCCTTCATCAGAGGTGCTATCTTCTGTTCTGTCACAAAGTCCTTTATAAGCCTTATTCTTGGCGCCGTTTTTGCCGATCACCGGCACTTCTCTTCCGGGTTCCGGCGTCAGGACGTCCTGCGTCATCACGTCCTGACGCTGCTGCTGGTTTCGGCGAGAAGGACGTGTAGGAAACGTCCTCCATTAAAATCAATACAATTACAACTTAAAACGTCAAAAATTATAAAAAAACGTCCCTCAAACTTCAAAATAATGCAGGGGGGGGGGGGGAAGAAAGAGGAACATATATACAAAAAATTATTAAATACAGCTTACATTAAAAATGAAGATAATATACATATTACTAATGTATAAAACTATATCCCTAAAAATGTAGTAATTTAGACAAGTTTAATTCTTTTTTAGATGTCAACAGATTTTTAAGGAAATTAAGTCTTAAGAAATTTTTTAGGGACTCAAGTGAAAATAAAACAAACGAAAGTAATGACTCTTTTATTCATACTGATTTTAAGAAAAAATCTTCATTTTACCCAATTAACTATAAATCTGACGTAATGAGAACTTTTGAAAAACTATGCTGTACAGACATTAAAAAGATAAAACCCATTAGCAAATTTCAAGAGAATTTAACGAAAGAAGAGAAATTAGCAATGAAAGATCTAAAAACAGATAAATCAATCGTTATTAAACCAGCGGATAAGGGAGGGGGGGTGGTCGTATGGGATAAAAAGAGCTATTTACAAGAAATCAATAGACAGCTTGAGGATGAGAAAACATACAAAGAATTAAAACATAACCCCCTTCCGGATATTCAATTAAAATATAAAGAGCTTATAGATGAAGGCGTAGAAACAGGGATCCTAACCAAAAAGGAGTATGAATTTTTAAATATTAAGTACCCTAGAATCCCTGTGATCTATATATTACCTAAGGTGCATAAAGATACTGAAAATCCCCCAGGGAGACCGATTGTATCGGGGATAGGGTCCCTTTTATCCCCTTTATCCCAATATATAGATCGTTTCCTCCAAAAAAAAGTAATAGGATGTCCAGCTTACCTAAAAGACACCATGAGTCTCCTCCAAATTTTAGATGATTTTATTTGGGAGGAAGATTTTATCATGGCAACGTGCGACGTTAAGAGTCTGTATACAATTATAGATCATGAAAAATGATGTGAGGCAGTGAAATTTTATCTTGAAAAATCAGGAGAAATGGACAGTATTCAAGTGGATTTCTTAATTAAATGTATTTATTTCATTTTAAATAACAATTTTTTCTGGTTTGAAAGCAAGTTTTACCTACAGATTTTAGGAACAGCAATGGGGACCAGATTTGCCCCGAGTTATGCAAATCTCTTTATGTCTTTTTGGGAAGAACAAAATATCTATTCCCAATCAGAACACGGGGCAAATCTGGTCCTCTATAAAAGATATATTGACGACATTTTTATAATTTGGAAAGGGAATAGGGAATCCCTAGAGAATTTTATCCTCACTCTTAACTGCAATTCCTTTAATATTAACCTATCACATGAAATCAGTAGGAAAAGTGTCAACTTTTTAGATCTTTTAATTTATATCGAGAATAACAGGATTAAAAGTAAAACATTTTTTAAGAGTGTGGACATTAACAGTTTTATAGATTTAAAAAGTTGCCATTTTAAACCTTGGTTAACTAACATTCCGAAAGGCCAGTTTTTGCGACTTAAGAGAAATTGTACAGAAGAAGAGGAATTTTTTAACCAGGCCAAAATTTTAAAGACAAAATTTATTGAGAAAGGGTACATTAAAGAGGATTTAGACACCATTGAAAGAGAAATTGCGGAAAGAGACAGACAGCCTCTACTAAAATATAAAGAGAAAAAAGACCCTAATGAGAGACAATATCAGAATGAGGTGATCCCTTTTATTTTTAATTTTAGCTCAAATAATGGAATTTTACAAAAAATAGTTAGAAAACACTGGTATGTTTTAAAAGAAGATTCAGATGCAGTTCCGTTTTTAGGTTTTAAACCAAAATTTATTTTTAGAGGGGCTAATAATTTTAAGCAGTTATTAACAAATAGTTTTTTAGATAAAGAAAAAGCAGAAAACAAATCATTTTTGAAGGGGAGTAAAGGTTTTCATTATTGTGGTACATGTCAAGGTTGTAGTTTTAGAACAAATAAAAATAGAAAAATCTCTCAGTTTACCTCACTAGTTACGAAAAAAGAATATAAAATAAATACGTTTATAAATTGCTCGAGTAAGGGAGTAATTTATTTGCTTACTTGCCAATGTGGTTACCAATATATTGGTAAGACCATACGTAACCTTAAAACCAGGATTAGAGAACATATATACAATATAAAACGCAAATTTTTAAATCATAACGTATCAAAACACTTTGCTGAGGTACACAATGGGGACCCAAGAGGCATAGAGTTTATGGGAATCGATATTATCACAGCACATTGGAGAGGGGGAGACAAAGAGTATAATTTAGGATATGCTGAGATGAAATGGATGTTTGAAATGGAGACCATGGTTCCCAATGGGTTAAATATCGATTTTGAAATTAACAAATACATCTGAGTATCCATTTGGGGACCGTGGTCCATAAGCGGTTAAATATATTAATGTGTTTTATATATTTGTACTCAATTTGCACTAACTCTACCTTTATTTTATTCTCCCCATGTGATTTGGATTTTACTACATTTTTAGGGATATAGTTTTATACATTAGTAATATGTATATTATCTTCATTTTTAATGTAAGCTGTATTTAATAATTTTTTGTATATATGTTCCTCTTTCTTCCCCCCCCCCTGCATTATTTTGAAGTTTGAGGGACGTTTTTTTATAATTTTTGACGTTTTAAGTTGTAATTGTATTGATTTTAATGGAGGACGTTTCCTACACGTCCTTCTCGCCGAAACCAGCAGCAGCGTCAGGACGTGATGACGCAGGACGTCCTGACGCCGGAACCCGGAAGAGAAGTGCCGGTGATCGGCAAAAACGGCGCCAAGAATAAGGCTTATAAAGGACTTTGTGACAGAACAGAAGATAGCACCTCTGATGAAGGCTTTTTGCCGAAACGCGTAAGGTGGACCCGGAGGACGTCTTTTGGGACATTTACTGCAAGTTTTATGGGACTTTCCTTTGTAATAATTTCGTCTATTTTGTTTGAAATTTATATTAAATTTGGTGTGCAATCTACAACCTGCGTTCCTGTGTGTTGCACTTACCCTGGGAAGACACCCTCTACAATTCGTCCCTGTTCCAGTCTCTGGGAGATTTCTTCTGTTCAAGGCGTGTAGCTTGGGCCAGCTTCTAATTGGCCCCTCGTTTGTGAGTGCAATTTGCCCCCTTTGTTCTAAGTTTATTTCAATCTGACGTTATTACCCTATATTGTGTTTTCTCTCCCTTTTAGTGTTATCATACAAGTGGGTAATATTATCTGATTTTTTATCTGTCTTTCTATTTGAGTGCTCTCACCACCATTCTCTATTTTACTAATTGTGTTCTTTCTAGTGGTTTATTGTGGCCCACTAGGGTGATTGTAGCACCAGAGTGCAGATTATCTTTTCACCGTATACTTTTGTATTTTACTTAATCAGGGTTTGCTTACACCTCAAGTTGCCATAAACCAGACTAGACTTTGCGACTCTCTAGAAATACGAACCCCTCAGCATTCCTCTTCCTGTACGTGTTCTCCTTGATTTAAAGCCTCGTACCTGCAAACAGCCATTATCTGTGCAGCAGCCTTTCTTTCTGCTATATTCTCTATAATGCTCTGCACAGACCTAACTATCAAAGGAATCAGACACGGCAGGAAGAGGCACAGCATCAAGGTTAGCATGACTCCACCTACCAGTGCCTTGAGTCCTCCAAGCTGCTCGTACCAATTACCAAACCAACTACTCGGATTATACCCTTTCCATACTTGAGTAGGCACATGTGCTAGTTTAACCATATGGCTAGTAAGCTCAGCTATTGCTTGCCCTTCATCATCTATTTGAAGACAACAATTGCTTAGATTAAACTTCCCACATACACCTCCCTCTACTGCCAATAGGTAATCCAAGGCTAATCTATTCTGGTAGACGGCTGTCCTCATCCTAGTGCTTTGCTAGGAGATTAAGCGCTTGTGATGTTTCATTGGTAATTATCTCAACCACTGCCTGTAATCTTATGATACGGTTGAGCATGTATATTGGGGTTCTGTATCCATAAGTACCATCCTCTGCTCACGTAGCTGGCCCATAATAATCTATAATACGCTGGGGAGGCCACTCATTATCTTCCCAGGTACCTATCTCTAGGGGTCCCCTTTTCTTCCTATGATTCACATCATATACTTTTACTCCCAAAGTCTCTCCTGTTTCAATTGGCAACAAGAAGAAGGATGGTTTGAGCATACCTAATACACATGCCCCTTCCCAGTCCTGTGGTAACTCCGAATAGGCTTTCTTACCACAGATCCAGTACAAATTTACTGGGGCTTTCCAACTAGATGTAGCAGATAGGTCAAACCACACATCCTTTAAACTGGTATAACTTGCAAACGAATTAGGTGGTTCTGAGACATTTGAAGCTGACCACCAAGTTGTATCTTTTGTACTATCATTATAAGCTTTTTGCCCTAGACAAGTCAATTCTCCTACAGATGTATTAAACATTATTCCTTTCCTTGCTATGCAAACATAACCTATAATGGAGGTCTTTAATCGCCACTCCGATTTACCTCTAACACTCACTTGATAATCAGTTTGAGAAGATATTAACTGTTCAACTGTCTCAGAACCGGAATACATTACCTCCTTTGCTTCCCATGGCCATTGGTCTCCCATATTAGTACCTCCACACACATAGCAGTTGGTTACATTAAGACTACCAGCAATGCTCTCGGCTAGATCTATAAATAAGTTTTTCGCATTATGGGGGATCTTATTTTCCACACTCATCTCCTCATAGAAGGAATGAAAGACCTGATGAGTCTGGGTTGCCACAGTATCGGTCTCTATTCCTATAAATAATATTGTCCCAGGATCCAAACCTGTTCCATATATCTGGAACCCAAATAAGTTACCAAACCTATCTATAAATCGTTCTGGGTCATTGATAAGTATATGGACTGGGTTACACTCCCTGGACTTACAATATGGCTTGGTAGGCAACTTAGTGACGATCATATCCTTATCTACTGTCTGTCCCCAGGTTGCCCACCCCACACAGGACCAATACGGACAATAATTGTATTCTTTATTTGGGCATTTTGGATCTATATATCTATACTTACTACTGGGGCAAATATACTTATCATTAGACCCATACGTTCTTTCCCATTTAAGATCACCACATACATTCCACGGTTTTCTACCACCTGATATCGCCTTACATGCATCAAATAGCAAAACACCTGGAGAATGTACGGTTTCTAGTATGGTCTTATTTATCAGGGTCCCCTGTGAGTCTCCATTCCGAATAGTCAACCAAATTGTACGGGGTTGATACTCAGGGCTAAAACACTTAGGTTCTCCTGCTCCTAAATGGCATACACTATAGTCTATGCCTAAGTATCTACACTTAGATACATGTCCTTTACACTCATACTGTGAATGCCAAATAAGGGTTTGGGAAATGTGATTGCCTGTTTTCGTAGTCTTAATGCAAACCTCGCAGCCTGGTGTGTTGGTACCTCTACCTTCCTGAATAATTAAAAACACACACATATATACATTATTAAACACATCACTCCTGACATCTTCTTTCTAACTCTTCGACCGTGCGATGGCACCTCAGCTTCCAGGTATGTGAGGGCTTCAGGGAATGGAGTCCTTCTGATCATCACTTTCCTTCACAGAGATCCCTTCAAGACACTCTGGCTATGTAACGTAGGCAGGTGGTCAGGCTTTATTATGGCTGTCAAAACACCTACTTGCTGATCTCTTGTTGATGTTCCCTTGTAACAAAACTCTTCGCAAAAATCACTTTCAATCCAACTGGGTCACTTTCTTCAACCGGATCTTGCAGGGATTCTCAGGATCTGGTGTAGCTTGCCAAGAATCTGCTGCTGCTGGTTTAACCCTGGAGTGATGAATCCACAGAGTCACTTCGGCCACCTTTATAGCTGTTGGGGTTTACAAAAGAACAACATAAGGACCCCTCCACTTTGTCCCCAACGGTACACTGTTCCACTCCTTTATCCAAACTTGTTCTCCTGGATGATCAGAATGGACAGGTGGATAAATATTCACAGGTAACCTATCTTGTACCCATTTCTGTACCTCCTCCATAGTTTTACCCAACTCTACAATCTGCTGCCGGGTAATTCCTTCTCCCAACTGACTCAAATCCCCCCTTAAGTTACTAAGTACGGGAGGTGGACGCCCATACATAATTTCAAAAGGTGAGAGACCCATCTGTAACGAGTATATACCCCTACACGCAGGATCCAGCCTAACAGAAGACAGTACAGAGGAGAGATACGTCTACCGGACCTTAGAGTGGCCGGACTCGACGTAATAGGATAAGACAGAGTCAGGAACGATCCGAGGTCAAGGGCACAAAGAGACAGCGTAAACGAAAACTAGCCGGGGACTGGTACACAGGAATCAGCAAGCCGGCAAACAGTACAGAAAAGGATAAAGCGAAAACGAAGTCAGAATACAAAGCCAAGGTCAAATACGGAGAAACACAACTGAACACAACAAGCACTAAAGGGAACTGTAGCAGAAACCACGATAGGGCAAGGAACTAAGGGAAAAGGGTAAGTATAAGTAGCCTTCAAACTAATGTGATTGGCTCCTGTCACTTCCACTCCCCCAACAGGTAAGTGTATGGGGTGATTGGCATGACAGGAGCCAATGGGAGCCTTTTTGCAATTTAGGCTCCCACTGTCTCTTTAAGAGCGCGCCCGAGATTCGCGGCGCGCTCTTAGCTGCAGGCGGGACACGTGACCGCTTCTCGCGGTCACTGCCCGCCTTCCTGTCAGAACAGTCGGACGAGCCGCGCGCGGCTCGTGCAGCCGCAGGACCGCGCGCGGCTTGAAGAGAGGACCGCGTCCGGCCCCCGGATAAGGTAAGTACCGCTACAGTACCCCCCCCTGAGGACACGCCCTCCGGGCGGGCAGGACCAGGCCTGGCAGGAAAACGCGAATGGAAAGAACGTACAAGGCGGGGAGCATGAACAGCATCCGCAGAAATCCAACTGCGCTCCTCAGGCCCATAACCCTTCCAATGTACCAAGTACTGAAGCCGACCCCTAAGAAAACGAGAGTCAATAACAGCAGATACTTCGAACTCCTCATGACCCTCCACAGAGACAGGAGGGGGAGGGGGAGTATGCCGGGTATAGCGGTTGTGTACGTAAGGCTTCAACAAAGAGGTGTGAAATACATTGGGTATACGCAGATTCTTAGGCAGACCCAAGGCATAAGAAACGGGATTAACCTTATGTATAATGCGATAAGGACCAATGAAGCGGGGAGCCAATTTCATAGAAGGCACCCGGAGGCGAATATTCCGTGTGGAAAGCAAAACCCTGTCCCCCACAACATAGGAAGGAGCCGCTCTGCGATGCTTGTCAGCCTGAGCCTTCTGGCGGGCAGCAGAGTCCACCAAAGAACGCTGAACCTGCTCCCAAGTATTACGCAAACCAGCCAAATGCTCATCCAGAACTGGCATGCCCTGAGAGGAGAATGCAGCCGGAAGAACAACGGGATGCTGGCCATAGACAACGTAAAAAGGGCTTTTGCCGGAAGAATCATGAGTGGCATTATTCCGAGCAAATTCAGCCCAAGGAAGCAGGTCAGACCAATTGTCCTGATGGTGAGACACAAAACAACGGAGGTACTGCTCTAGAGACTGGTTGGCACGTTCAGCAGCTCCATTAGACTGGGGGTGGTAAGCGGAAGAAAATGAGAGGGAAATACCCATCTCCGAACAAAAGGCTTTCCAGAACCTGGAAATAAATTGGCTACCCCTATCGGATACAATAGATAAGGGAATACCATGTAATCGAAACACTTCTCTAGCGAAGATAAGAGCCAATTCCTTGGAAGTGGGCAACTTGCGAAGAGACACAAAGTGAGCCATTTTGGAAAACCGATCTACTATCATTAGGATGACTGTGTTACCCTTCGAAGGGGGTAATTCAACAATAAAATCCATTGATAGATTAGACCAAGGTCTCTCGGGAACGGGCAACGGATGCAACAGCCCACAAGGAACTCTACGAGAGGTTTTCATACATGCACAAGTAGTACAAGCACTTATATAGTCAGTAACATCCTTACGTAAGGTATCCCACCAGAAATACCGAGAAACGGCTGACACTGTTTTGGAAATACCAGGATGTCCAGCAGTCTTAGTATCGTGATAAAGTGACAGAATATCCCGTCTCTCGGGAATGTCAACGAACAATTTATCATTAGGCCTCTCGCTGGGTGCCATGCCTTGTTTCGCTTGTATGGCCTGCAAGAGGGACGAGGAAATAGACAATATAGTAGTTGCTATTATCCTGTCTGGGGGAATGACAGGAGTGACATCAATCTCCTGTTTGTCAATAGTCTCGAATTGTCTGGACAGGGCGTCCGCTTTAGTGTTCCGGTCACCTGGCCTATAGGTGATTATATAATTAAAATGAGACAAGAACAGTGACCACCTAGCCTGCCTTGAAGACAATCTTTTAGCTTCGCTAAGGTAGGATAGGTTCTTATGATCTGTAAATATGAGAATAGGATCCTTAGTTCCTTCTAGCAAATGTCTCCATTCTTTGAGTGCTAAAATGATAGCAAGGAGTTCGCGATTACCCACATCATAATTCCTCTCTGCCTTGGACATTTGTTTAGAAAAGAAGCCACAAGGATGCAATGGCTTGTCAGGAGACTCTCTTTGGGATAAGACAGCACCTACCCCTATATCGGAAGCATCAACCTCAAGTATATATGGCAATGAGGGGACAGGATGCTGTAAAATAGGGGCAGAGGCGAACGTAGTCTTAAGAAAGTCAAAAGCCTGAAGTGCCTCAGTAGACCAGACACGTGTATTGCCATCCTTTTTAGTCATACGAGTTATAGGCGCTACTATAGACGAAAAACCTTTGATAAAACGTCTATAATAATTAGAGAACCCCAGAAAACGCTGGATGGCTTTCAGACCTTGCGGCAGAGGCCATTCTATGACTGCAGCGAGCTTCTGGGGATCCATCCGAAAACCCTCGGCGGAAATCAAATACCCTAAAAACTGGACCTCGGACTGGTCGAATAGACATTTTTCTAATTTGCAATAAAGACCATTAGCAAGAAGGGTCTTCAGAACTGTTGTAACATGTCTGTGATGAGCGTGAATGTCTGTAGAATATATTAAAATGTCATCCAAGTACACAATAACAAATGAGTGAATAAAATCCCTTAAGACATCATTAATAAATTCTTGGAACACTGCTGGGGCATTGCAAAGCCCAAATGGCATGACGGTATACTCATAATGACCTGACCGAGTGTTAAAGGCTGTTTTCCATTCGTGGTCCTTTTTAATACGTATCAAATTGTATGCTCCTCTAAGATCTAATTTGGTGAATACCGTAGCATGTTTGAGCCTGTCAAACAATTCTGTTATTAGAGGTATAGGGTAAGCATTTTTGATGGTGATCTTGTTAAGACCTCTATAATCAATGCAAGGTCTTAAATCACCTTCTTTCTTTGATACAAAGAAGAACCCCGCTCCAGCCGGAGAAGAGGATCTTCTAATAAATCCCTTGTCTAATGACTCTTTAATGTACTCCTCCATGACACGGTTTTCTTGAACCGATAGGGGGTACACCCTGCCCTTAGGAGGTATAGTACCAGGCAACAAATCAATAGCACAATCGTAGGGTCTGTGAGGCGGTAATTTGTCAGCCTCTCTTTTATCAAAGACAGTCTTTAAAGTTAAATACTGAGAGGGTATAGTCGTAGATAAAGGAGGAACAGTAGGAACGTTAATAGAATTCACAGGCGTGACTTCAATAGTACATGACTCATGGCAGGCTTCACTCCATGATTTTATCTGCCCTGTCTCCCAGTCAAAAATGGGATTGTGGGCACGTAACCATGGATACCCTAACACCAACTGTGAAGAGGGAGAGGTGATGACCTGGAACCGAATGGTTTCATAGTGTAGAACCCCTGTGTACATGTGTAGCGGTGCAGTCTCGTGAGTAACAACAGGAGATATCAATGGTCTACCATCTATGGCCTCAACGGCCAAGGGTATCTCCTTCTCTCTGATGGGAATATTGTTTCTCTTTACAAAACCAGAGTCTATAAAGTTCTCGGCTGCCCCAGAATCAACCAGGGCGTCTATGTTTTCAACTATACAACTCTCTCCCATATGTAAAGAAACAGGGAGAAGCAGTCGGTTAGGAGGCAAAGTAGGAGACTTAGAAATCACACCCAAGGCCAGTCCCCTATAAGGTCTTAGGTGCGAGAGTTTTCCGGGAGCAGAGGACACTCCTTTACCATATGGTCTCTCTTACCACAATATAGGCAGAGTCCCTCCCTTCTCCTATGTAATTTCTCAGTATCTGAGAGTTTGGCAACCCCTAATTGCATAGGTTCCTCTTCAGGTACTTTAACACTCTCCGGTATATTAACTCTGGGTTGAATAGGTGTAACAAAACGTCTATTCCTGTTCTTAGTATAGAGCCTGTCACGAATCCTATTATCTATATCGATGAGGTAGTCAATAAGGTCCTCTAAGGCAATAGGAAGCTCCTTAGCTGCTACCTCATCCAATATAGAGTCTGATAAACCTTCCATGAAGGCCGTAGTTAACCCATTATTGGTCCAATCGACCTGTGAGGCAAGGGTACGAAACTGTATAGCGTAATCAGCCACAGACCTAGAACCCTGTTTAACCCTCATTAATGCTCTAGCGGCATTCTTAGACCTTTTCATAGTATCAAAAGTTCTGCGAAAAGCTGTTAGGAAACTGTGAAAGTTATGCACCATAGGTCCATTAGCCTCCCAAATAGGGTTTGCCCATTCAAGTGCTTTGTCGGTAAGTTGGTGCATAAAGAACCCAACTTTAGACCTCTCTGTGGGAAATGAACGTGGATACATTTCAAAATGAAACTCTATTTGGTTAATGAACCCTCTGCATGTCTTAGAATCCCCTCCATACCTAGGAGGAGGCGTTAAATGTGCTGTAGCGTTAGGCATAGTCGATACTTCAGGAAGCAGGGGTGCAGGAGGGTTAGGTGCGGTTGCTGGAATGGTTCTAGCTAAGAGCGTCTGGAGAGCCTGAGCTATTTGATCCATACGGTGATCCTGCTCTACAAATCTAGCCTCATGGGTCGCCATCTGTTGAGCTAAATCTGCGGGGTCCATGGCCCTATCGTAATGTAACGAGTATATACCCCTACACGCAGGATCCAGCCTAACAGAAGACAGTACAGAGGAGAGATACGTCTACCGGACCTTAGAGTGGCCGGACTCGACGTAATAGGATAAGACAGAGTCAGGAACGATCCGAGGTCAAGGGCACAAAGAGACAGCGTAAACGAAAACTAGCCGGGGACTGGTACACAGGAATCAGCAAGCCGGCAAACAGTACAGAAAAGGATAAAGCGAAAACGAAGTCAGAATACAAAGCCAAGGTCAAATACGGAGAAACACAACTGAACACAACAAGCACTAAAGGGAACTGTAGCAGAAACCACGATAGGGCAAGGAACTAAGGGAAAAGGGTAAGTATAAGTAGCCTTCAAACTAATGTGATTGGCTCCTGTCACTTCCACTCCCCCAACAGGTAAGTGTATGGGGTGATTGGCATGACAGGAGCCAATGGGAGCCTTTTTGCAATTTAGGCTCCCACTGTCTCTTTAAGAGCGCGCCCGAGATTCGCGGCGCGCTCTTAGCTGCAGGCGGGACACGTGACCGCTTCTCGCGGTCACTGCCCGCCTTCCTGTCAGAACAGTCGGACGAGCCGCGCGCGGCTCGTGCAGCCGCAGGACCGCGCGCGGCTTGAAGAGAGGACCGCGTCCGGCCCCCGGATAAGGTAAGTACCGCTACACCATCCTTCTGGTAGGTGTACTACGAATGCGCAACAGAGCTATTGGCAAAAGAACATTCCACTTGAGTTAAGTTTCTTGACACATTTTTGCCAATTGGCTCTTAATAGTTCTGTTCATCCTTTCCACTTTCCCAGAACTCTGAGGCCTATATGCTGTATTAAGTTTCCACTTAATACCAAGCATATGAGTCAGTTGTTGTAGACACTGGTGAACAAAGACTGGACCATTATCTGATCCTATGGAACATGGTAGTCCATATCGGGGTATTATTTCCCGCAACAGAAATCGCACAACTTCTCCTGCTTTCTCTGTACGAGTGGGACATGCTTCGACCCATCCTGAGTAGGTGCACACAGCTACCAGTAGGTAATGATGTCTGCCGGATTTAGGCATTACCGTGTAGTCTATTTGGAGATCGGACATAGGGAGCCATCCCATGAATTGGACTCCCGGTGGTTTCACTGGACCTTGCCTTGCGTTGTTTTTGGCACATAACACACATCTTCGTACAATGGCTTGAGTCAAGTTGGACAATCTTGGTATGTAGAAATGCTTCCTAAGAGATTCTTGCATACTATCTCTCCCGGAATGTGTCCCATTGTGATAGTTCTGAACAATTTCTACAGCTAGCAATGCTGGAATAACTATCCTTCCATCTTCTAACTGATACCAATTATTTTCCAAGTATTTTCCAGCTTCAGTCTTTAACCACTCTTCTTCTTGAGCTGTATAAACTGGAGTCCACTGAGACAGAGGGGTCGGTATGAGAGCAGCTATATACTCCACATATTCCTGTTGTCCCGATTCAGTGGCCCGCTTGGCTGCATTATCTGCCATCCGATTTCCTTTCACCACATCACCATCACCTTTCAGATGCGCTCGACAATGTATGATACCAACTTCCTTCGGCTCCCATACAGCTTCCAATAGTTGTAATATCTCCGCTGCGTACTTGATTTCTTTACCCTCTGAGTTCAGTAGTCCTCTTTCTTTATACAAGGCTCCATGGGCATGAGTGGTTAAAAACGCATACTTTGAATCCGTATAGATGTTTACTATCAATCCTTCAGCCAATTGTAACGCTCGTGTGAGTGCGATTAATTCTGTCTTCTGTGCCGATGTTCCTTTTGACAATGGCCGAGCTCCTATCACCTTGTCTATGGTTGTCACTGCGTATCCTGCGTAGCGAATCCCTTCTTTCACGTAACTACTACCGTCTGTATAGTACTGGACATCGGGGTTCTGGATGGGAAAATCACGAAGGTCCGGTCTGCTTGAGAACACTTCATCCATCACCTCCAGGCAATCATGTTGACTCTCAGTAGGTTGTGGCAAAAGGGTAGCTGGGTTCAAGGTATTGACAGTTTCAAGATGCACTCTCGGGTTCTCACATAACATGGCTTGATACTTAGTCATACGGCTATTGCTAAACCAATGATTGCCTTTATAGTCTAGCAACGTCTGTACTACGTGCGGGACTCGCACGTAGAGTTCCTGACCCAGAGTGAGCTTATCAGCTTCGGCTACCAGCAGGGCGGCAGCAGCTACGGCTCTTAGACAAGGTGGAAGACCACTGGCCACTGCATCCAGTTGTTTAGACATATATGCAACAGGTCGTTGCCATGATCCCAAGTACTGTGTCAGTACTCCCACAGCCATCCTTCTTTGCTCGTGTACATATAAGTAGAATGGACGTGTATGATCAGGTAGACCTAATGCTGGGGCGCTCATCAATGCTTTCTTAACATTCTCAAATGCCTTCTGCTGTTCGATGGTCCACAGGAAGGGATCGTGTTCTGTGCCTTTTATGGCTGCATAGAGGGGTTTCGCCAATATCGCATAACTGGGAATCCATATCCTGCAGAAGCCTGCTGCCCCCAAGAACTCTCGCACTTGTCTTCTATTCTTGGGTGTTGGTATTTGGCATACAGCTTCTTTTCTCTCAGGCCCCATTATCCTTTGACCTTCAGAGATATGGAATCCCAGATACTTGACAATTGGCTGACACAACTGAGCTTTCTTCCTGGACACCTTGTATCCTGCCTTCCAAAGAATGTGCAGTAAATCATATGTTGCTTGCTGGCATATCTCTTTTGTAACTGCCGCTATCAACAAATCATCTACGTATTGTAGTAGTACACATTCTCCTGGGATGGACTTGAAGTCTAGTAAGTCCTGACTTAATGCTGATCCAAATAGGGTAGGTGAATTTTTAAACCCTTGGGGCAATCTTGTCCAAGTCATCTGGCGTTTCGAGCCCGTTACAGCATTTTCCCATTGGAATGCAAAGATACACTGGCTTTCTGTAGCAATTCGTAGGCAAAAGAAGGCATCTTTAAGGTCCAAAACTGTAAAGTAAGTAGCCCCGCCCGGAATTAAGGCAAGGAGGTTATATGGATTGGGCACAACTGGATGTATACTTACTACTGCATCATTGACTGCTCTCAAGTCCTGCACAGGGCGATACTCATCTGTCCCAGGCTTTTGAACAGGCAACAATGGGGTGTTCCAGGGGGAAGTACAGAATTTTAGGATACCATACCTTATGAACTTATCCAAATAGGACTGTATGTTCTTCTTTGCCTTTTGGGGAATATGGTATTGTCTTAGGCTCACTGGATAAACCCTAAGTTTTAGTTCAATCCGTATAGGTGGGATATTGCGAGCAAGTCCTGGTGGGTTACTCTCTGCCCACACTCCTGGTATATTAAACAAGGATTCATCACTCTTAGGGTTTTGGCTGGTCAACACTGTATAAAGTCGCCACTCTTCTTCCTTCGGTATTGATAATGTCATTATACCTGAGGGTCCATTAAACTTCAAGGATGTTGTTCCGTTAGGCAAAAATTTTATCTGTGCTTGTAACTTCGACAACAAATCTCGTCCTAGAAGTTGGACTGGACATTCAGGCATGTAAAGGAACTGATGTTTTACTATGTGGCCTCCCAGTCGACTTTTAAGAACCGGTTTAGCAGCACTCCTCCCAGTTGCTCCTATTACAGTGATAGTTCTTCCTGAAGGAGGAGCGACTAGGTTAGTCACCACAGAATGTTCAGCACCAGTGTTGATCATGAAAGAACTCCTTTTTCCCCCTATTGCTACATCGACCATAGGCTCCGCTCGGCCAAGGGGGATGGAGCCCGGTCGGTATCAATAGTCCTCCATGACAGTGTCAGCCAAACCCACAAAGTCTCTATCTTCTCTTTCTCAGGGTCTCTGCGCTGCTGGGTAATACCTATCCCCATGAACGCTTCCTCTATTATTCCCACCATTTCCTGCAGGGCCTCCTCTTCCTCTCGCTCTGCCTCTATAATTATTACTATATCCTGCCCTTGTTCTATCTCTCTCATATTGTTCTCTCTGTGGACACTCACTTCTCCAATGCCCTTCTTCCCTACAGTATGCGCATTGGTTCCTACTTAAAGGCTCCCTATTCCACTTATTCTCGCTTTTCTCAGTTCCCCTATACACTTCCTTTTCCCTTCTATCTACACCCGCGATAGCTACTGCTAACATATCTGCTTTCCTTCTCATCTTTCGTTCTTCTTCCTTTTTCGTCTCTGTCTCCCTATTCATATAAACCTTATTTGCTATCTCCATTAGTTGAGTTATAGACATCCCTACAAACCCTTCTAACTTTTGTAATTTTCTCTTTATATCTCCATAGGCCTGGCTGACAAAGGCAGAGTTAACCATCCGGGAATTCTCAGGAGCCTCTGGATTAAAGGGGGTATACAACTGGTATGCCTCCAATAATCGATCATAAAAGGCACTGGGCGACTCATCACATTTCTGCAATACCTCAGCCGTCTTTGACATATTGATCGCCCTTTTCCCTCCGGCTTTCATGCCAGCAATAATGGCGTCCCTGTAAGCTCTTAAATGGGTCATATCTGCGCCATTAACATTCCAATTCGGATCTGCGTTTGGATAATGGGCTGCGGTCCATGCTGCCGGGTTGGCCTGATTTTGAGTACGGGCCACTTCTTCAAGCTCTTTAATTGCCGCCTGATTTATCCGAGTTCTTTCCTCGTTATTGAACAATGTCATAAGTAATTGCTGGCAATCAGCCCAAGTGGGATTATGTGTCTGGATTATAGAGGTAATCAAATCTGTCATGGCTTGAGGTTTATCTGTGTAGGAGGAGTTATGGTCTTCCAGTTGAATAAGTCAGTAGTGGTAAAGGGAACATAGACAAATACGGGATCAGCATGTTGTAACTGACCCTCACCGTTAATATGTGTCGGGCCCGGTGTCAGTCAGAGAGGCATTTGATAATGTCGGGGTTGGAAGGTACCGGTCAGTTGTCGGGTTAGTATGGGGCTTCGTTGAGGAAGGTCAGTTATGGGTTCCGGTCGAGGGGTTGTAAGACGAGGGGAAGGGGACGCTTTTTCTTTACTGAAGGGAAGATCAGTAAGTAGAATATTCCGGGCCGGGCTGGGAGGAGCCTGACCAGGAACCAGAATTTACGCCAAATCTGGATAGGTGGGGTTAAAAGGGGTAGGTACCGGAAGGGGAGGGTTTAAAACAAGTGGGCTAGACTCTGAGCTAGAGGAGGGGATAAGTGGAGACAATGGAGCAAGGGGAGTAGTATTACTAGCAGCACCTCCTCTTCCTTTTCCTGTAGATGAGGAGTAAGGGGGCGGCATAGGGATCTCTGACTCAGGGGGCGTGTCCAGAATGGGCGTAATCACGGCCTTGGTGGACAAACGAGTTCTGGCCAACATGAGGCGAGATTGCTCCTCGTGGCATACCCTGATCCATTTTGGGAAGTCATTTACGGCCCGCTTCCAATAATCGATATACGGAAACTGGCCGTAAATTTCAGGCCTACCCAATACAGTCACGTGTACACGCTGCACCAGATTAGGATCAAGACTACCAAGACTACCACGTGGAGGCCATGCAGCCACCATGGCAGGCCATTCCCTACTACATAAAGTAGTCAGGCGTGTTGGGGACATCTTTACTCCAAAATCATGTACATTGTATCCCTTTTTAAAGTTCTTTAACATACATTCTAAGGGATCAATGATCTTTGAATCCCACGCACCCATACTTAGCAACGGAGCGTCGTCTCCAACAGAAGCAAAACAAACACACTTCCAACAGTCACACTTGTTCCCCTTGGCAACAGCACCACGTGGTACAGTTACTAGGCCAAACACACACAACAAAACATACAGGGAATTCTCGTACACACACAGCTGTTACACCAGTCACTAAATAACTATTACTGTACCTTTTGGCGAGACTATACAATCACCCACGTTATAATTCTTTTTTTTTTTTTAATTCTTTATTTTATTGGTGCTTTATGAGGTTTCATGCATGGTATTGACTTTAACAGGAGGCGAGCCCGTCAGTTTACAATAACATGTATATCGCAGTTTTTGTCAAGATGAACAGCACACAATTTTTACTTTTTATCCAGGTTACATAACAGTTGTAAATAGTAGTGCTTACATTTGCTCCTGGGCTTATGGCCCGTTTGGAGTATCTCTAGTCCACATTGTTACACCTTTAATTTGGGGTTACATGTTCGAATTTCTTATGAGATAATGTGCTACTACGTGTAAGTGCACTAAGTTGCTGTTCCCATGAGTGGTCGGGGTTAATGAAGCCGGTAGTTTCGGGTGTAGTGTTGTCTCCCGTTTTGTTTTAATCGGCCAACGTTTTCCGGGAGTGTGAGTGCCCCTAACCGAGGGGGCAGCGGGGGGGAGGTGGTTAAGTGGGGAGCGTGTGTGGAGCCTCCCCATGATATTCTAGTTCTGCTTGGTTGTTCCCAAGTCTGGTCTTGGTGGTGTTCCTAACCATGTGGAGTGTGTATTTGTACAGGCCATGGCATTAAAAATGAAGGGTAAAACGAAAAATACAATAATAACAGAACAATATTAACTGAACAGTATGCATGCTTAATAGTTTCCGGCTTAGCCGGGTTGGTTCTGTTCGTATGCGGTCGTTATCAGGTCCCGGATTCCGTTCGTGGGGAGCGAGGGATAAATGGTCTTATGGTGGCCGGGTCTCCCATCTGGGATAGTCCTGCCTGAGCGGTTGTCTGGGATGCATCCGGGAGTCCCAGGGTCGTGAAAATTGCAAGTAAGTCCGCTTCTGATGTAGCTCTGTGGGTAGTCCCGTCGTGTGTGATTAGCAGTACCCTCGGCATACCCCATCTGTACTGAATGCCTGCCGTCCTCAGGCGGCCTGTTAGGTGTTTTATCGACCTTCGCCAATGTAACGTTGCTCTGGTTAAGTCTTGGAAGAAAAGTAACTGGGAGTTTTCAAATGGGAGAGGAGTTTTGCCTCTGATTGCCGCCATTATTGCTGCTTTGTCCTGTGATGTAGCACAGCGCAAAATAACGTCTCTTGCCTCTGCGGCCGGTGTGTTGTTCCCCGTTGGTAGGCGGTACATGTCCTCTAGTGTGAGTTTCCGGCCCGTTGATGGTGGTAAAATAGTGGATAAGAGCCTCCTGATGAAGTGGGGCAGCTCCTCTGAGGTGATTCCTATGGGCACCCCCCTTAGCTTTATATGGTTGCGGCGCAGGCGGTCTTCCTGGGTGGCCACCTGTGTCGCTAGTGCTTGGTGTGCTTTTTGCAGGGTTTGCAAGGATTCTGTAAGATTTGACACCCCACAGGTCAATGTTTGCATACCCCCCTCCACAGCACTCACCCAATCCGTGGTTTGGCGTACAGTTGCCTTTAGGGTACCAATGTCCGCGGCCAGCAAGGATTGTATCTCTTGCATCCATTGCTGCAGGTCATGTTTTGTGGCGAAGGTGTCGTCGTCAGGGCCCGTGTGGGTCTGGGGTGTGTTAACTTGCTTTTCTTCTGTCCCAGGCTCTGGTGAGTGGGTGTTCCGCGGCCTTGCTGGTGGTGGGTGTTCTGCTGAGTTTTCTGCGGCGGCCATTTTGGAAGGTGCTTGTCGTTGTAGCATCTCCCCGATGTTTGGTTGGTCTGCGGCCGAGGCCGGGTGTTGTTTCTGCGTGCGGCGCCCCATGGAGGCAGAGGTGCCGCTGTGTGTTGGGGTTTCTGTTTCCTCCGAGACCTGGTAGTAGTGTGTCCCGAAGCCGTCCAGGAGAGTCTCCAGGCCGTATCTCGTGGGTGTGAGGTAGGCCCGATTTTTCTGTTTCACCCTTCTTGCCTTTGTTTGGTGGAAGAAAGGCATGGGTCGGTTCCTCTCGGTTTACCAGAACACTTGGTGGGCTTAAAATAGTTATGTGAGTTGGGATGCTTGTGATATTCGCTGAGTAAGCGTTTCAAGGTCGGGAGCCGATGGAGATGGCGTCCGTTCAGCTCCGCTCCCAAACCCCGCCCCCGTTATAATTCTTAATATTTAAATTACCCGTCTATAACACACCCTAGTAACATCGTCTTTACAAACAGTAGTTATAGTACGGTTAGCATTGGTTAAAGTACAATTTTAAAGTCACAGTTCAGTTAGTAGTTGTTATGATGTTAAACATACAACATAAACGACAGTTATTAGTGGTTATTTACAGTATCAGTAATTATAATACATGGTTATGGTACCGTGCGCTATGATACAATTACACACTATTCACACTCTCGCTAGATGGCAGAGCTCACACTATCTAGCAAGATATACACTCTACTACAATAATTTTTTAACAAATTTACAGTTTCCCAACTAATCTATTGCACGATCGGTATCGGTATCCAATACCCCTAGTGGGTCCACCATCTAAAACAGTAGTCATCTTACCTCATTGTTCCTGAACCTGAGTTCACACTCATCGACGGGGGCACCCCAGCACTTACTACGTAGAGGCTGATGATCTCCTGGACAACAGACCAGTGGCGCCGAGACGAAGGGAGGTCCACGCAAAAGTTCAGGGGTGCAGCCGTAGGGAGCGTGGACAAAGATAGACCGTCTCACGCCTCTGCTCTCAGCTACCGTTGAACAATGAGATTCCCGGCAAATGCACCAAATGATACCGGAGAAACTGACGGAAGCCAAGCACAGAGAGATGGACACAGGTTTCTTCAGGAAGGAAGAGATCTTTATTCGATTCACCGACCGGGACTCAGAGGGACTAATGTCACCAAAAACAGCTAAAATCTGAGCCCTGATCGTACAGTGTAGGCACCTTATATATATTCTTACCCAATCAACAGAATAGAGACTAAATTCCTGTTTGACCACATGGCTTGCCCAGCACAATGGAGGAGGGGAATACTCGTATATCCTGTATTCCTGCACATGCTCAGTACATTGATGACAGTATCCTAGCTACGTGTAGCTAACTAACTGACACAACATACACATATGCCACGTGGAAATCTCTGCCTACTAAATTTATTTTTACCGCGATTCCACCACAAAGGAACAGATGATTGTTATTATTTCCTGATATGTAAAACCATAGAAATGAAAGAGGACGTACTTTTTTTTCCCCATGACTGTATACGTTAGTATCAAAATACACTTAGGATGAAAATATTTATACGTTAATTATATTATATATACCGTATATACTCGAGTATAAGCCGAGTTTTTCAGCACACGGGGTCATAGTGCGGCTCTCGCGAGACTTACACTGGGAGCTGACAGAGGAGCTGCACGGACCGGCGCGGAGGAAGAGGGAGCTGACAGGAGCTGCAGGACAGGTAAGTAACCGCTCTGCAGCCCCCACAGCCCCACACTGAACTACCAATGCCACTGGACCACCAGGGAAGGAGAGACCCCCTCCCTGCCATGTATCAAGCAGGGAGGGGGGACGAAAAAAATAATTATTAAAATTAAATCATATATATTTAAAAAAAAAAAAATAATAATATATAATAACCCATTATTATAAATATATTATATTATATCCATCATTAATCACTGAGCTGGGAGTGGAAACCTGTCATTATATAATAATAATATAATAACCCATTATTATAAATATATTATATTATATCAATCTATTAATCCATCAATAATCACTGAGCTGGGAGTGGAAACCTGTCATTATATAATAATAATATAATAACCCATTATTATAAATATATTATATTATATCAATCTATTAATCCATCATTAATCACTGAGCTGGGAGTGGAAACCTGTCATTATATAATAATAATATAATAACCCATTATTATAAATATATTATATTATATCAATCTATTAATCCATCATTAATCACTGAGCTGGGAGTGGAAACCTGTCATTATATAATAATAATATAATAACCCATTATTATAAATATATTATATTATATCAATCTATTAATCCATCATTAATCACTGAGCTGGGAGTGGAAACCTCTCATTATATAATAAAAATATAATAACCCATTATTATAAATATATTATATTATATTATATCAATCTATTAATCCATCATTAACCCCTTATGGACGGAGGACGGTTCAGGACCGTCATCGGCATTTTTCCATTGTCCATCCGTCCTAACTTTAAGATTTACTTACCCGATCGCCGTCGGTTCCCCGCGGCGATCGGCGGTGCTCCCGTTGTGGGGAGACTGCCTGCAGCCCAGACAGTCTCACCATGGCAGATTAGGACCCCTCTGGCCATGTGATCGCTCAACAGGGCGACCACATGATCACAATAGGTGTCCATGTGTCTGCTTGCAGGGGGACTGTCTGTGCTGACAGGCAGTCTCCCTGCATGTGTAAAATCATTAAAAAAAAATAAAGTTAAAGTTAATAAAAAAATAATAATTATATATGTGTATATATATATATAAATGATATATAGACATATATTATACCTATATAATATATGTCTATATATCATATATATATATATATATATATATATATATATAATGTCATACTAAGTGTATTTTTATATTAATATGTACATATATTAATATAAAAATACACTTATAATTAAATTACACACGTATATATATAATATATATAATAACTATATATTGTATATATATATTATTATAAAATACAAATAAGTAATTTAAATTAAATTAAACATGTAAAAATAATAATAAAAATGTAAAAAAAATTATATATCTATACGAAATTTTATTCTAACTGTATTTTGATATTAATATATATATTTATATCAAAATACACTTAGAATGAAATTGTGTATATATCTATGTATATATAAATAAATACAAAGAATACAAACTATTCATATGTCCATATACAAAATTACATAAATAATTATATAAATATACACGTAGACTTCAAATATATAAATATGCATATATATTTAAATTCTACGTGCGTATTTATGTAATATTTTTACATAATTAAGTTATTTTATTGATTGCAATTTAAGGGACCTGCCTGCCAACCCAGGCCGAAAGTCCAGAGAATTTAATTTGCTATCACTGTATTTTACCCTGTAACGTTCTACGACACCCTAAAACCTGTACATGGGGGGTACTGTTTTACTCGGGAGACTTCGCTGAACACAAATATTAGTGATTCAAAACAGTAAAACATATCACAGCGATGATATTGTCAGTGAAAGTGACTTTTTTTGCATTTTTCACACACAAACAGCACTTTTACTGATGATATAATTGTTGTGATACATTTTCCAGTTTTGAAACACTAATATTTGTGTTCAGCAAAGTCTCCTGAGTAGAACAGGACCCCCCATGTACAGGTTTTATAGCGTTTTTGAAAGTTACAGGGTCAAATATATGGGTCAAATATTTTTACATTGAAAATGGCCAGGTTGGTTACGTTGCCTTTGAGAGCGTATGGTAGCCCAGGAATGAGAATTACCCCCATGATGGCATACCATTTGCAAAAGAAGACAACCCAAGGTATTGCAAATGGGGTATGTCCAGTCTTTTTTTAGTAACCACTTAGTCACAAACACTGGCCAAAATTAGCGTTCAATTTAGTTTTTTACTTTTTTCACACACAAACAAATATGAACGCTTTGGCCAGTGTATGCGACTAAGTAGCTACTAAAAAAGTCTGGACCTACCCCATATTGAATACCCTGGGTTGTCTACTTTAAAAAAAATATGTACATGTGGGGTGTTATTCAGCGATTTATGACAGATAATAGTGTTACAATGTCACTATTGATACATTTTAAAAATGTATGTTTTGAAACCGCAATATCCTACTTGTACTTATAGCCCTAGAACATGCAAAGAAATAGCGAAAAGCATGTAAACACTGGGTATTTTTAAACTCAGGACAAAATTTTGAATCTATTTAGCAGTTTTTTTTCATTCGCTTTTGTAGATGAGTAAAAGATTTTTCACATAAAAGTCAAAAAACATGTATTTTTTTCAATTTTTCATCATATTTTTTCATTTTTAAAAAATTACATGAGATTATATAAATAATGGTATGTAAAGAAAGCCCCTTTTGTCCTGAAAAAAACAATATATAATTTGTATGGGAACAGTAAATGAGAGAACGGAAAATTACAGCTAAACACAAACACCACAAAAGTGTAAAAAGATGCCTGGTCGCAAATGTACAACATCGCAAAAACAGTCCGGTCCTTAAGGGGTTAATCACTGAGCTGGGAGTGGAAACTCATACACACACTGCACTCATACACACACTCCACTCATACACACACACTGCACTCATACACACACACTGCACTCATACACACACACTGCACTCATACACACACACACTGCACTCATATACACACACATTGCACTCATATACACACATGCTGCATTCATACACACACGCTGCATTCATACACACACGCTGCATTCATACACACACGCTGCATTCATACACACGCTGCACTCATACACACGCTGCACTCATACACACACACACTGCATTCATTATATACACACAGTGAAAATAAATATTCAATTAGTATAATTTTTTTAGGATCTAATTTTATTTAGAAATTTAAATAATTTTATTTAAAATAATGGTATGTAAAGAAAGCCCCTTTTGTCCTGAAAAAAACAATATATAATTTGTATGGGAACAGTAAATGAGAGAACGGAAAATTACAGCTAAACACAAACACCACAAAAGTGTAAAAAGATGCCTGGTCGCAAATGTACAACATCGCAAAAACAGTCCGGTCCTTAAGGGGTTAATCACTGAGCTGGGAGTGGAAACTCATACACACACTGCACTCATACACACACTGCACTCATACACACACTCCACTCATACACACACACTGCACTCATACACACACACTGCACTCATACACACACACTGCACTCATACACACACACACTGCACTCATATACACACACATTGCACTCATATACACACATGCTGCATTCATACACACACGCTGCATTCATACACACACGCTGCATTCATACACACACGCTGCATTCATACACACGCTGCACTCATACACACGCTGCACTCATACACACACACACTGCATTCATTATATACACACAGTGAAAATAAATATTCAATTAGTATAATTTTTTTAGGATCTAATTTTATTTAGAAATTTACCAGTAGCTGCTGCATTTCCCACCCTAGTCTTATACTCAAGTCAATACGTTTTCCCAGTTTTTGGGGGTAAAATTAGGGGCCTCGGCTTATATTCGGGTTGGCTTATACTCGAGTATATACGGTACATAGAATGTGATGGCAGATCAGAACCGATTGCCCAATCTAGTCTGCCCAATTTTCTAAATACTTTCATTAGTCACTGGTCTTATCTTGAGTCTAGGATAGCCTTATGCCTATCCCACGCATGCTTAAACTCATTTACAGTGTTAACCTCTACCACTTCAGCTGGAAGGCTATTCTATGCATCCACTACCCTCTCTGAAAAGTAATACTTCCTGAAATTATTTTTAAACTTTTGCCTCTCTAATTTAAGATTATGTCCTCTTGTTGTTGTAGTTTTGCTTTGAATATACTCCATTGACTACAACCATCTGTTGCCTGTCACTCAGTCACTGCCTTACCCATTCAACAACATTGGAATCCAAACTTAAAGATTGTAGTTTATTGATGATGCTGTTATGTGCAACAGTGTGAAAAACCTTACTGAAATCTAGGTAAGCAATGTCTACTGCACCACCCTGATCTATTATTTTAGTTACCCAATCAAAAAACAATTAATTTGGCACGATCTCCTTGAAGTAAACCCATGTTGTCTCTGATCTTGAAGTCCATGTGATTTTAGATGTTCAACAATCCTATCCTTTTACATGGTTTTTATCACTTTTCCCACTACTAGAGTAAGGTTTACTGGCCTATAGTTGCCCGACTCCTGCCTACTACCTTTCTTGTGAATTGGCACAGCATAATTTAATTTCCAAACTTTTGGGAGTATTCCTGCTCTTTTAATGTGTTGGGTGTATCCCATCAGGCCCCATCAACTTATTTGTCTTTTTATTTATTGATATATATATATTGTCACGATTCGGGGAACCCAACACGCTAACGCACACACAGACACACACACAGAAAGTGTGCAGTACCGGACCTTAGAGTGGCCGGGCTAAGCACACACAGAATAGTCAGGAGATAAGCCGAGTAAGGGGAACCAGAAAACAGAATAACGAGAAACAAGCCGAGGTCAAAGGGTAGGAGAAAGTCACAAAGTCAGTATAACAAGCCAGGGAGTACGTAACCAGAAAACACACGTTCAGAATCAATACTCTAAAGCAAAGACCACAACAGGGCACTGAGAGACAGGAAAGGTAAGTATAAATATCCTTGCCTTAATTCTGATTGGATAACTTCCAATCAGAATTAACAAACACACGTGGGGGGTATCTATACCCCCCACTGTGATTGTTGTACTGTCGCTTTAACGCCGGGTCACGTGAGTGACCCCGGCGTACTGATATGGGTGCTGGCTCCCAGCGTGCAGCGTTAGACATGCTGCCGCTGGGGGGAGGAGGAGGAGAAGACGCCAGCGGCGTGTCAAGAGGAGAGGACGCCGCTCGCCGACAGGAGGGGAGTTGGAGATTTTGTCCATATCGGCTATTTATGCCACACTTTTGTGATTTGGATTTTCATTTGCTTCAAGTCAGAGTATCATGAATTAACCCCTGTTATGTCTTATTAAATAAGTGAATTATCACAAATGTCATAAATATTGTCTAACAAAGTGTGTGGATTTTCTCAGAAAACGACTTTTAGTCATTCTGACCTTAAAGTCTATGATGCTAAAAAATGGGATTTTGGAAGAATCATCGTACAATATTTAACTAGTGAATTGATGTGTTTAACCTGCATATTTCTTTTTCCGTTTGCAATTTTATAAATATTTTTTGTTTGTTTCTGTTAGCATCAGTAAGACACACAATGTGCAAACAATTGGTAGAATAATATCCTTTTTTATATAGTAATTCCAGGCAGAGTCTTTTCAAAACCATGATTAACCCCTTAACGCCGTTACAGCGTTCCATGCCGTCGCGCTTTAAATGGGCTTTGAAGCCGTTGCGGCGGCATGGAACGCCGTAACGACTTTCTGCCCCAGGAGCCAGGAGCCAGGAGGTACTCACCTCCGCCGCGATCCTCTGCTGGAGGGCTGCCTGACAGCCCAGGCAGCCCTCCCACGGCAAATGAGGCCCCCGGGGGCCCATGTGATCGCTCTCAAAGAGCGATCACATGGCCCCCTGTAGCTGGCTATGGATTTGCCAGCAGGGGGGCTGTCTGAAATATCAGACAGTCCCCCTGCTGGTAGGAAGAATAAAAAAAAAAATTAAACATGTGTAAAAATAAATTAAAAGTATTTTTTTTATATATATATTATGTATATATATATATTATATATATATATATATATATATATATATATATATATATATATATAATATATATACATATTATATATATGTAACGTCATACAAAGTGTATTTTAATACTAATATAAGTATATATATTAGTATTAAAATACACTTAGAATGACATTACATATATATAATATGTATATCTATTATATATATATATATATATATATATATATATATAATAGATCTACATATATATATTATATATATATATACGTATAATTAAAATAATAAATAAAATAATACAATAAATAAATAAAATATTGAAACTGAATTTAATATAAATTATATATCCATATGTAATTTCATTCTAACTGTATTTTGTTATTAATATATATATATATATATTGGTAACAAATACACATAGAATGACATTCTATATATATATATATCTATCTATATATAAAATACAAATAACCACAAATATATATATATATATATATATATATATATATATAGATACATACATATAATTACATAAAAGATTACATTAGTATACACGTAGAATTTAAATACATATATATGTATACCGGTATATATTAAAATTCTACATGTATATTTAAGTAATCGTTTAACATAATTATGTGCCTGACAACACAGGGAGAAAGTGCAGAGAATTTAATTCGCAAGCACTATATTTGACCCTGTAACTCTCCAAGACACCATAAAACCTGTACATAGGGGTTACTGTTTTACTCGGGAGACTTCGTTGAACTCAAATATTAGTGTTTCAAACTGGTAAATTGTATTACAACGATGATATTTTAAGTAAAAGTTACGTTTTTTGCATTTTTTACAAACGAACTGCACTTTTATGGACTATATTATTGTTGTAATATGTTTTACTGTTTTAAAAAACTAATATTTGTGTTTAGTGAAGTCTCCCAAGAATAACAGTACCCCCCATGTACAGGTTTTATGGTGTTTTGGAAAGTTAGAGAGTCACATATAAGGCTTGCATTTCATTTTTTTCACATTGAAATTTGCCAGATTAGTTATGTTGCCTTTGAGAGCGTATGGTAGCCCAGGAATGAGAATTACCCCCATGGTGGCATACCATTTGCAAAAGTAGAAAACCCGAAGTATTGCAAGTGGGGTATGTCCAGTCTTTCTTAGTAGTCACTTAGTCACAAACACTGGCCAAATATTCATTTTTTGCTTTTTTCACACAAAAACAAATATGAACGCTAACTTCGGCCAGTGTTTGTGACTAAGTGGCTACTAAAAAAGACTAAACCCCACTTTCAATACCTTGGCTTGTCTACTTTTTCAAATGGGGGTAATGGGGGTAATTCACATTCCTGGGCTACCACACCGTCTCAAAGGTAACATTACTAATCTGGCAAATTTCAATTTGAAAATGGAACGTTCTATATTTGACCCTGTAACTTTCCAAAACACCATAAAACCTGTTAATGGGGGGTACTGTTGTACTCGTGAGACATCGCTGATTACAAATATGTGCATTTTTTTGCAGTAAAACCTAACAGTATTATGACATTCACAGCTAAAATGGCAGACAGAAATACAAATTTAAAAAAAAATCTTATTTTCTCACATTTTTTTAAATTTTATTCATAATAAATTATGTTCAATATATGAATAGTTATTGATAAATTAAAGCCCTGTTTCTCCTGAACAAAATGATATATAATAAGTGTGGGTGCACTTAATGTGACAGCGGTGAATTACGGCTGAACAGACATATAGTGCAAATTCCAGTTTTTGTTTTCGTTTTCTTTTGATCAGAACGTGCACTATTGACTCTGTCCTGAAGGGGTTTAGTTTACAAGAGTGCAGACAGTTGTTTGATAGAATATTTAAGAAACAGCTTGGTTCGGTAGAGGATATTCACTGAAATTGTGCATTGTTGCAGTATGCCATACATATTGTCATAACAGAGGTTGCTGTAACATATTTCATATTAACAAAAATTAACAATAACAGAAGAATAAGAAAGATTGCTGATATGCAATGACATGATTGGTCTAGTTTTGAGTATAGATTAATGAGCTTTGTCCCATGCCTAAACACCCTTTAAAAAGGCAACCAGGAGGTGCCGAAACGTTGGGGGTATTAGGGGCTCGTGTTTCTGCCATACTAGGCTTGTGAGAATTGTGGTAATTACCGTATATACTCGAGTATAAGCCGAGTTTTTCAGCACATTTTTTGTGCTGAAAAACCCCAACTCGGCTTATACTCGAGTCAATAGTCTGTATTATGGCAATTTGCATTATCATAATACAGACTGGGGGAGAGGGGGGCTGGCAGAGCTGTAACTTACACTGGGAGCTGACCGAGGTGCTGAACGGACGGTGCTGAGGAGGAGGGAGCTGACAGGAGCTGCAGCACAGGTAAGTTACAGCTCTGCCAGCCCCCCTCTCCCACCCACTGAACTGCCAATGCCACTGGACCACCAGGGAAGGAGAGCCCCCCTCCCTGCCATGTATCAAGCAGGGAGGGGGACGAATTTTTTTTTTAATAATTTAGTAATATTATTAGTAATAATAATTTAGTAATATTATTAGTAATAATAAAAAAAAAAAAATTAAATAATAAATAATAATACAAAAATAATAATAATTAAATTAAATAAAAAAAATAATAATAAAAAAAATTAAAATAATAAAAAAAAATAAAAAAAATTGCCCACCCCCCTCCAAGGCTCTGCAACACACACACACACACACACACACACACACACACACACACACACACACACACACACACACACACACACACACACCACTCATACACACACACTGCATTCATACACACACACTGCACTCATACACACACTGCACTCATACACACACTGCATTCATACACACGCTGCATTCATACACACGCTGCACTCATACACACGCTGCACTCATACACACGCTGCACTCATACACACACTGCATTCATTATACACACACTGTAAATAAATATTCAATTAATATTTTTTTTAGGATCTAATTTTATTTAGAAATTTACCAGTAGCTGCTGCATTTCTCACCCTAGTCTTATACTCGAGTCAATAAGTTTTCCCAGTTTTTTTGGGTAAAATTAGGGGCCTCGGCTTATATTCGGTTCGGCTTATACTCGAGTATATACGGTAATACGGTTTGCTTTCTTTTGCATTTATATTGTCACTTTGTATTTTGCTTTATGCTTGTTGTACCGTATATTGGTCTGATTTAAGTATTTGCATAACTCTATATAGTGATTCTAGTGTGCACTCTCTTTTTGTTATATAAGACATATGTTCACACACTCTGATATCCCTAATGGTATCTAATATCCCAGTCACGTTGTGTAGTTTGTTCCAATATGTGACTATGGTTTTCTTGGTCTCGAGAAATACAAAGCATAGCAATTGTTTCTGGAGTTTGGCCATGTATGGTGGGAACACATGAAGTAATGTCATTTGTGAATTAGGGGTTATTTGGATCACTGTCAAGGTATGTACCATACCAAAGACCTTACTCCATAAGGGCATAAGATGTGGACAGCTCCACCACACATGCAGCATAGTTCCCCTCTCTCCGCATGCCCTCCAGTACAAGCCTCTCGTCTTTTGTCCAAGGTGGTGTAATCTTGCAGGCACCATGTACCATCTTGCTATAATACATGTAATATCTGTAGCACTGTTGCCAGCACTTTATTACTACAAGGATCAAGATATACACTGGGGAAGTGTCACCCCACAAATTGACACTAGGTGCATAACATTAGAGCCAAGGACCTAGAGGCTTTAAATAAGGTGAGCATCCATTTTTTTAAAATGATATCCATATTGATACCGGAGAAACTGACGGAAGCCAAGCACAGAGAGATGGACACAGGTTTCTTCAGGAAGGAAGAGATCTTTATTCAATTCACCGACCGGGACTCAGAGGGACTAATGTCACCAAAAACAGCTAAAATCTGAGCCCTGATCGTACAGTGTAGGCACCTTATATAGACATATAGCTCCTCCTATAATCGGTTCAACCTACATGTACTCTAACCCAATCAACAGAATAGAGACTAAATTCCTGTTTGACCACATGGCTTGCCCAGCACAATGGAGGAGGGGAATACTCGTATATCCTGTATTCCTGCACTTGCTCCTTACACTACTGATTGTATCGTTGCCACGTGCAACCAACCGACCGATACATCAGCATATGCACGTGCACATACCACGTGGCAATCTCGGCCTACTAAATTTATTTTTACCGAGATTCCACCACAATATTAGATATAAAACTATGTCAGACATACTGCCCTATTGTGGTATTCCTGTGTTTTCTCTGAATGACAGGTCTCCAGATAGAAGAGAGGTGGGGTGCTACCTGGAAAGGCACAAATATGCATTAAGTGAGACTACATCTTGTGGCTCAATTACATGTGAGTGTGTTTACATCCCATTATTCATTATTACCAAGGACTGTTACCATTTGCATTATTTGATGTTTTCGCAGTTTTTATCTTTTATATGCTGCTGTTTTAACATAGCTACTGTACTGCATAATATAAGGGGGTAATATTCTCCTTCCCAAACAGTGAGGTAGGGAACTAGACTCTTGGAGAATGTTTTATAGTAAAGGGAAAAAAAGCTGTCCAGGTCTGGAATTTTCAAAGTAGGTTGTTTTACAAACAATCTCTTCCTCTGTAATATGTCCCTCTAGTTCAGGGCTGCCTAACAGGTAGCTCCCCAGATGTTTCGGAACTACAACTCCCATGATGCTTTGCATGCCTTTAGAATTCATTTAGAATGACAAAGCATCATGATAGTTGTGTGTGAGTGTTTGACTGTCAGTGTGTGTCTGTCAGTGAGTATCTGCCTGTGTGTGTGTGTGTGTGCATGTATGTCAGTGAGTGAATGTCTGTGTGTGTATCTGTCAGTGAGCGAGTGTATGTCCATCAGTGAGTGTCTGTCTGTGTGTGTATGTCAGTGAGTGAGTGTTTGTCTGTCAGTGAGTGTCTGTGTGTGTGTGTGTGTCAGTGAGTGAATGTCTGTCAGTGAGAGTCTGTGTGTGTGTGTGTCTCAGTGAGTGATTGTATGTTTTTCAGTGAGTGTCTGTGTGTGTGTGTCAGTGAGTGTGTGTCGTTAGTGAGTGTGTGTGTCTGCCAATGCATGTCTGTCAGTGAGTGACATGAGGGGGCGGCAAAATGGATCTTTGCCTAGGGCAGCAAAAATCCTTGCACCGGCCCTGTTTGGTTTGCTGCTAAAATTTCAGTATTGCCTATGTTTGATATTGCTTTGAGTTTAGTATAATAACCATACAAACATTTTAAACGTAATTGTGTATGAATATTGTTTTCAATTTTTTTTTAACTTAATTGAGTCTGACTTTTCTTTTCAGCCAGTGTGTGTGCTTGATCTTTTGTGTATTTGTTAATGAGAGTCTATTTGTGTACATTTATATATGTATATCCTTCTCTTTGCATATGAGATTACTATTATGTAAGGTTAATATAACACTTTATATTAATCAGATTTGGTGTTATAATGTGATTCATATGATGACCTTCTTCGATAGACTTTCCATCAGTCTCCAGTCCTTTAAAAAAAAATCATAAAAACTCACTTCTTCAGGAAAGCATATAAACTAAACTGCTAACAGCTTCCCCTTCCTGTACCCTGATTCCTCTCCTGCAACTGTGCAAAAAATAAAACCCAAAAAACAAGCCCTCGGTGAATACTATCGTAGCAATCTTAGTTTTCTACTCTAGCGTTACCTTTTCTGTCACTATACCCCACTCCCTCTAGCATGTAAGCTCACTGAGGCCCTCTGTCCCTGTGCCTCCATCTTGTCTAGTTTTACCTACGTGTTTGTCCACCCATTGTACAGCGCTGCAGAACCTGGCACTTTATAAATAATAATAGAACATTTTATGGTGGGACATTGGGCAAATTTGGGGAGGGGACATTGGGTGAAGGTTGAGGTGGGCAATAGAAGGAGCTATGGTGGGACTTACATTAAAATATAGGAGGGAGGTTATCAAATTTTAAGGTCCTGCTCATTTGTCACCTAGCAACATCCCTGCCATAGAGTTTAGCTGGTGGCACACTGCCACTCACTCTATGTAGGCATGCATGGCTGGTCACCAGGGCTGGCGAGTCCATAAGGCGGCACAGGCGGCCGCCTTAGGGCACACGGGCTCTGGGGGCGCAAGATTTCAGTGACCGGCAGGAGGGAAAGCTCTCCCTCCTGCCGGGCCACAATCTCGGCCCCCGGTGCGGCGTGCGGCTGTGCTGTAATCAGGCGCGGCGAGGGAGCTCTAACCTCTCTGCTCTGCTCCCTCGCGCGCTGTCTACTGATACCGCGGGAGCCGGAATATGACGTCATATTCCGGCTCCCGCGGTATCAGCAGACAGCGCGCGAGCGAGCAGAGCAGCGAAGTTAGAGCACCCTCGCCGCCCCTGATCTCAGCACAGACGCACGCCGCCCAGCAGCCCCACTGGACCCCAGGGAAGGATTCAACATCCACACCAGCTCTCCAGGTAGGGAGGCTAGGTGGAAAATATTTATTTATAAAATAATTAGTGAGTGTATGTGTGTGAGTGTATGTGTCTGTGTGTGTGTGTGAGTGTATGTGTCTGTGTGAGTGTATGTGTCTGTGTGTGTGTGTGTGTGTGTGTAAGTGTATGTGTCTGTGTGTGTGTGTGAGTGTGTGAGTGTCTGTGTCTGTGTGTGTGTGTGAGTGTATGTGTCTGTGTGTGTGTGTGTGAGTGTGTGTGTGTGAGTGTATGTGTCTGTGTGTGAGTGTATGTGTCTGTGAGTGACAGAGTGTGTGTCTGTGAGTGACACAGTGTGTGTCTGTGAGTGACAGTGCATGCGTCTGTGAGTGACAGAGTGTGCGTCTGTGAGTGACAGAGTGTGCGTCTGTGAGTGACAGAGGGTGCGTCTGTGAGTGACAGAGGGTGCGTCTGTGAGTGACAGAGCGTGCGTCTGTGAGTGACAGAGCGTGCGTCTGTGAGTGACAGAGCGTGCGTCTGAGAGTGACAGCGTGTGCGTCTGTGAGTGACAGAGTGTGTGCGTCTGTGAGTGACAGAGTGTGTGCGTCTGTGAGTGACAGAGTGTGTGCGTCTGTGAGTGACAGAGTGTGCGTCTGTGAGTGACAGAGTGTGTCTGTGAGTGACAGTGTGTGTCTGTGAGTGACAGCGTATGTCTGTGAGTGACAGCGTGTGTGTGTGAGTGATTGCGTCTGTGTGTGTGCATGTGAGTGTATGAGTGTGTCTGTCAGTGTATGATGAGTGTGTTTGTCAGTGTATGAGTGTGTGTCTGTCAAATCAGTGAGAGTATGTTTGTCATTGAGTCTTTGTGTGACTATCAGTGTGTCTATCAATGAGTCTGTGTCTGTCAGTGACGTCTGTATGTTTGTTATTGAGTGTGTTACTTTCAGTGTGTACAGAGTGTAGCGGAGCGGAGCGCGGTACAGGAGCTTCTGTTTCCTGTACCTGGCCAGACTGACAGGAGGTGCTCACAGAGAGAGCACTCCCTGTCAGTTCGGCCGGGTACAGAAAACTGAAGCTCCTGTACCGCGCTCCGCTCCGCTCCACTCTGTACACACTGACACACCAGGAAGGGGAGTGTGACCACTAAAGGGGTGTGGGGTGCACCAAGGGACAGGGAGGGAATGGGAGAGAAACACCAAGAGACAGGGAAAAGAGGGGGGAGGTGAGAAGAACACTAAGGGACAGGGAAGGGACCACTAATGGTCGGGGAGGGGAAAGGGGCTGGTTAAGAGGCACATAGGTGAAGATTTTTTTGGGGGGGGGGGCGGAAAAATGCATCTTCATCTGTGCAGTGTTAATTTTGGCGGCAAATTTCAATTTAGTTTTAGTCATAGTGTTCTGACTAAAAAGCCATTTTAATTTTAGTAGTATTTAAGTCATCTGAATTGTATTCGTTTTAGTCTAGATGTAGTCGACTTAATCTAAAAAAAAAATGTGTCTACTAAAATTTGGCTAAAATTGTTAGTTGACAAAAGAACACTGGTTCCAGCACTTGATAGGTTAAATTCAAATTTGAAATAAACAACCAAAGAATCCTCTTTCCAGTATTCCAGCACTTAAGGAGTTAAGTACCATATCAATAATCTCTACAAGCAAAAACGGCTTAAATATAGCTGGATAAAAGCCACCACCATAAACCTCTAAAAGATATTGTTGTGGACCAAACCAAGTGTTTGATGATTTGAATATCTGCCCCATACCAAATTATTTCTATTTAATGCATGCACGCCCCTAAAGTAAATTCACACCGGACACAAGTTTCTGGTTGCTGAAAGAACTTCAGGAATGTTTATTCAGGGGGCCGGCATGCCCCTTATAAAGCAAGAATACATCATATGCAAAACTATAGATAACAGAGAAAATACATCAATAATTGGTGAGGCGTTAAGTGTTTTATCTAATGCACATCCTACAAGGCGTGATGTCACTGTCATCACAGGATTTTACTCCGGATTCCAGCGCCATCTTGTTACACAAGGTAGTTAGTCGATGGGAGGGGTTGCCTCTAGTAGCCATTTTGAGTAAATATTGAATATGAGTATGAGTAATTAGGCATTTTACTAATTCTAATTTGTGTCCATAACAAGATATGTTCACCTTATCTGGGGGCTCACTCTCAGCCCCTCATATAGAAAAGTATATGTAGTGGTTTTATTCTGCTTCGGGGTTTCCTATTGAAAAATAAAAATCCAATTTGATGAAGTGAGCCCGGCACACACACCCTTAAGTGCCGACTCTCACCTGCTAACGGAAATATAACCCACCCCATGTTATTTTAGAGGCTGGGGAGGAATTAGAGAGGTTAGGAAACAGGTTTGAGGAATTTGAGGCGCTGAATGTTTCCGATACAGATACACTGATTCATTGAATCTCTGTGAGGAGATGCTGACTGGCACAGCGTTTTGCTGTTCATGCAGAATAGCTTCCCAATGATTTCCTATGGAAAAAGATCATCAAGAAGCATAAAAAAAAGTCATGAAGGCTGTGCCAGGTGGGCCAGGCGCGGCAAGACCAGAGTGGCATGGGAGAAAAGGTGAGTAAAATATGTTTTTATTTTCCACAGAGAGGGGGCCGTTTACCTAAACAGCCACTTTAGCAGGAATGCATGTTTCCCTTGTCCTTCATTAAAGGACCACTCTAGTGCCAGGAAAGCATACTCGTTTTCCTGGCACTAGAGTGCCCTGAGGGTGCCCCCACCCTCAGGGACCCCCTCCCGCCCGGCTCTGGAAAGGGGAAAGGGGTTAAATCTTTTTCCAGCGCTGGGCGGAGAGATCTCCTCCTGCTCTCCTCCTCCGATCCTCCTCTTCTCCTCCCCGTCGGCTGAATGCGCACGCGCGGCAAGAGCTGCGCGTGCATTCAGCCGGTCACATAGGAAAGCATTCATAATGCTTTCCTATGGACGCTGGCGTGCTCTCACTGTGAAAATCACAGTGAGAAGCACGCAAGCGCCTCTAGAGGCTGTCAATGAGACAGCCACTAGAGGACATAGGGGGAAGGCTTAACCCATTCATAAACATAGCAGTTTCTCTGAAACTGCTATGTTTATGAAAAAATGGGTTAACCCTAGAAGGACCTGGCACCCAGACCACTTCATTAAGCTGAAGTGGTCTGGGTGCCTAGAGTGGTCCTTTAACAACCCGTCCATAGCTTCTGCTTATTTATACTTGTTCAAACGTGACATAATTGGAGCACTAAGGAACACTAAGAAAGCTCTCTCTATTGGTGCTTGCAACACCCAACATTAAAGCAGAAGGGTCCTGAGAGAGTGTGCCTGCCGCATGCTCCACCACTTCCATGTCCAATGGCAATATCACTTTACAAGCAATAATCTGCTATTTCTGTTCACATATGGGTAGGCAAGTTCAGCCTGTTGATCTGTATGTATCTATTCAAAAATATTCCTCTCACTTTCTTTCTCTCTAGCAGAAACTGAACATTACATTCAGAAAAGTGGTTGAATTAGCACATGGGTGTCCATGTGAGCAGTAACGCCGCGCCAAGGCTTCAACCCTTGTTACTGGACATTCACACACCTTTCACATCTCTTTTCACTCACTGAATCACACACCTTTCATTTCTCAGTCATAACCAATACAAGATGCACACACAAACTCTTACACAACCATCAATTTCTGTCTCTCTCTAGCAGAAGCAGGACATTACAGTGAGAAAAATGGTTGAATTAGCACATGGGTGTACATGTGAGCAGTAACGCCGCACCAAGGCTTCAACCGCTGTTACTGAACATTCACACACCTTTCGCATCTCTTTTCACTCACAGAATCACACACCATTTATTCCAAATTCATCAACAATGCAACACATACACACAAACACACTTTCATCAATCAATCCACCCACCAGGCATCAATTCATCCACCCATCTACCCCCTCTCACACATATCTCTTCACTCACTTAATCACCTATAATTATTTTTTCTTTAAATTAGTGGAACTAATGTAGAGAGGACTGCGGTGCAAGAAATTGTTTTGGACAGGTGACAAAAAAAAATATTGCACCACAGTCCACTTTACATTAGGGGGGCCTTCCCCCAGCACAAGGGTGGCCAAAAGGTAGATTCCCATCTGTCATGCATCTCCCACAGCTACAATTTGACCATCCATGCTGGGTTTATTTTGTGGAAATTTTTTGTGTGTTTGAATGTACGCTTATTTTTTGTATGGAGTGTGTGTAAAGTGTTTGAGCATTTGAATGCAGTTGTGTATTTGTATATATTATTGCCTCTTGGAAGCAGTGGCATACTTGTGTGTAGTGTGTTTGAATACAGGGGTGTGGGTGAGGTCTTTGTGTTTGAATGATGGGGTATATTTGTGTGTAGATTTGGTGTTTGAATGTAAAGGTGTGTTTGTAGACAATGTTGGTGTTTTAATACAGGGATATGTTTGCATGTAGTGTTGGTGTTTGATTGCAGGGGTGTGTTTGTATGTAGTGTTGATGTTTGGATTTGAATGTTTGATATATGCACACATACTAAAGCACAGATACACATACACACTGACACGTACATATACACATACGCATTGAAACACATATGCACTCATATACCATCACTGATACACACACACTGACACACACACAAATACAGCCACACACAGATAAACAAACATACTGGCACACCCACACAGACAGGGCCGACCTTATTTTATAAGTCCCAATCCCCCTCCTACAGTGTGTATCAGAATACAGAAGAAATATTGAATTGTATTATGTGTGTGTCAATGTGTTTGAATGCAGGGGCATATGTATGTCTAGAGTTTTTGTGTGTGAATGTAGAGACTAGTGTGTGAAGGGTTAATGTACTTAAAAGGGTGTGTGTGTGTGGATGCAGGGGTGTTTTTTATGGTGTGGAACTTTCTGTATGAACTAAGTGGCAAATTTGTACCCCTCATGGTCTGTAGCCCATTCCAAACTCCAATAGTTAGTAGCCCATTAATGTCCATCAATGTCCCATAGGGAGTAGCCCTTTCTTCTCCCCTACTTGTTATTGGTAGAAGCCTATTCTTTGCTCTTGGTAGTTAGTAACGCATTTCTCCTCCCTTATAGTTGATAGCCTATGCCCCCCTCTCCCCTCCCTCATAGTTAATAGCTAATTCAAAACTTCTCCCTCCAAATAGCTGGAACCCATTCTCCTCACACCCATTAGTAGTATCCCTTTCTCTCCAGCATAGATAATATCCACATTCTATCCCCCATAAATAGTACTCCATTCTCATCCTCTCCCCCATAAAT
Source organism: Pelobates fuscus (assembly GCF_036172605.1). Lineage (NCBI taxonomy): Eukaryota > Metazoa > Chordata > Amphibia > Anura > Pelobatidae > Pelobates > Pelobates fuscus. The sequence continues at coordinate 365,896,371 of NC_086318.1, forward strand.
ATTACCCCAACCACCCAAAGGTAGTATCCTATCCTCTCCCCTATAAGTAGTATCCTATCCTGTCCCCCATAGGCAGTATCCCATCCTCTCCCCCATAGGTAGTATCTCACCGTCTCCCCTGTAGGTAGTATCCCACCGTCTCCCCCGTAGGTAGTATCCCACCGTCTCCCCCGTAGGTAGTATCCCACCGTCTCCCCGTAGGTAGTATCCCACCGTCTACCCCGTAGGTAGTATCCCACCGTCTCCCCCATAGGTAGTATCCTACCGTCTCCCCCGTAGGTAGTATCCCACCGTCTCCCCCGTAGGTAGTATCCCACCGTCTCCCCCGTAGGTAGTATCCCACCGTCTCCCCCGTAGGTAGTATCCCACCATCTCCCCCGGTAGGTAGTATCCCACCGTCTCCCCCGTAGGTAGTATCCCACCGTCTGCCCCGTAGGTAGTATCCCACCGTCTCCACCGTATGTAGTATCCCACCGTCTCCCCCGTAGGTAGTATCCCACCGTCTCCCCCGTAGGTAGTATCCCACCCTCTCCCCCGTAGGTAGTATCCCACCCTCTCCCCCTTAGGTAGTATCCCACCCTCTCCCCCGTAGGTAGTACACCACTCTCTTCACCAGAGGAATTACAGCTTTCTACTCTAATCACACCTATAGATAGTCATTGATTCTCCTCCTTTCTCCCACCCTACCAGCCATTGAGGATGAAGCTATCCCCTGTACCTGCTTGAGAGCCTCCTGAAGTTTGTGCAGTCCTTCTTAGGGCAACTCTGCGCGGCTCAAGCTGCCGTTTGTCTGATGACATCAATTCAGTCTGCCACATGGAGCTGCCCTGATCAGGTACCGCAACCATTTCCCCGGCACAGGCTCTGCTCCTGGAACCTCTGCCGGCTTCATTTCAGCCCCAAGAGCTGTGTCAGACGCTGGAGTGTTAATTTTTCCATGGCGCCATGTGTGGCCACACAGCTCGAACACCCCAAAGACCAGCCATGCACACAGATACACACGTTGGCACACACACACACACTGGTATACATTGATACACATAAATCAATACTATAGTTGTAATTTACATATCTGTCGTCTTCATTATCCCGCACGGTATGTAAGCTGGGTGAAGTTAATAATTTCCTCCCAGCGCTGGATGCCGACATTAAAGGGGCCGGGTCACGCTGCTAAATGGGTGGACTACCCGATGGACCCCCAAACCCTGCAGGCAGTGGTGCAGCCACACCAGCTCCAGTGGCGGTAATTTTGCCACTTATTTAAACCCATGTCTGGGTTATCTTTAATTTAAAAGTTACTGGCGGGGTTATTGGAAATGTCACGCTTTTCATTTGTTTAAGAGCAGGGGCTTTCCACGAATCATATTAGCCCATTACTTCCAAATGGACTGAGGGGCAAGACAGGCATTACATATTTACTAGACCTGGGCATCCCTAGTAGTGTAAATTTTAGATGGATTTGGCATACTACAGAGCACCTTACTATTAAGGAAAAGTATTTCCACTGGCACATAGTGCTGGTGGCTAAGAACTCCTGGTAGTTTAATTATTCGAATAGGCACCTACTTACAGGGCCAGACTAGGACAATAATTCGGCCCTAGCATTTTAAGGCAGAGCAGCTCAATAGGAGTCATCATTGGCACGTACTGACCCTAAAGTGGGCATGTCAGGACATTTCCCCTACAGGGCAGCCCATTTGCAGGGCCCTAATAATGAGCACTCACTTGGGCAAAAATGTCCTGTGTTTGACACAGTGAAAGCTATTCTAATGATACATGTATTTTGTGTTTGCTGGTGACTTGTCTCTGGTTTCCCCATGAGTGGGGCACAAACCAGAAATCATAAGAGTGACAGTGTTAAAACAGGGTAGAGTGTGTGTGTATTTGTATGTGTATACAGAAGAGACTACACAGTGGCGTACACACAACCCATGGGGCCCCGGTGCGAAAACTGATCTGTGCCCCCCCCCCGCTTACTCTGCGCGGGCTGGGGCCGCAACACATGGCGGGCGGGCACCCGGTCGCAGGGCTGCGACCCGTGCGACCACGGTATGTACGCCAGTGCATGCATAAACACATACACTTAAAGGACCACTACAGACACCCAGATCAAATCAGCTCAATGAAGTGGTCTGGGTGCCAGGTCTCTCTAGTTTTAACCCTGCAGCTGAAAACAGCAGTTTCAGAGAAACTGCTATGTTTCACTGAGGGTTAATCCATCTCTAGTGGCTGTCTCATTGACAGCCGCTAGAGGATTTTCTGCGATTCTCACTGTGAAAATCACAGTGAGAAGACGCTGAACGTCCATAGGAAAGCATTGAGTAATGCTTTCCTATATGGGCGGTTTGAATGCGCGCGTGGCTCTTGCCACGCATGTGCATTCGGAGCTGAGAGGCGGATCGGGACGGAGAGATCCCCAGCGCCAAGGGAGCCCGGCGCTGGAGAAAGGTAAGTGCTTTAGACACACACACACACACACTCTCATGAACAGACGCACACATTTACTGACAGACACACACTCAGTGACAGACGCACACAAACATACTCAGTAACAGACACACACACTAACACTAACACACTCTAAAACTAACACACTCACTCACACTAACACACTCACTAACACACTCACTAACACACTCACATTAACACTAACACACTCACTAACACACTCACTAACACACACACACTAGCACTAACACACTCACTAACACACTCACTAACACTAACACTAACACACTCACATTAACACTAACACACTCACTAACACACTCTCTCACTAACACACACACACACACACTAACACAAACTAACACTAACACACTCACTAACACACACACTAACACACTCACATTAACACACTCACTAACACACACACTCACTCACTAACACTCACACACTCACTAACACACTCACATTAACACACTCACTAACACTAACACACTCACTAACACACTCACTCACACTCTCACTAACACACTCACTAACACACTCACTAACACTAACACACTCACATTAACACACTCACTAACACTCTCACTAACACTCTCACTAACACACTCACTCACTAACACACTCACTCACTAACACACTCACTCACTAACACACTCACTCACTAACACACTCACTAAACACACACACACGTTTTTTCTGTTTTTGTTTTTTTAATTTAATCCCCCCAGCCTCCTTACCTGTGTGAGAGCTGGGGGGATTCCCTGGGGTCCAGTGGTGTTGCTGGTCACCCGGCTGGCGGGCGCGCGAGGGAGCACTGTCCCCTGGGTGCTCCCTCTTCAGCTCCCTTGCGCGCCGCGTACTGATACCGGAGCCGGAAGATGACGTCATCTTCCGGCTCCGATTTCAGTGCGGTGCGCGAGGGAGCTGAAGAGGGAGCACCCAGGGGACAGTGCTCCCTCGCGCGCCCGCCAGCCGGGTGACAGCAGGGCCAGCCTCGGGGGGCCCGGAGGTGGCCGGCTCCTGGGCCCCCCAGCAGAAGAGGCTGGCCCTGTGGGTACATACCGGGTCGCAGGGGCGGCCGGGCCCCCTGGTGGGCCGGGCCCGGTCGCAGCCGCGACCCCTGCGACCCTGGTATGTACGCCACTGAGACTACATGTGATGTTGTATCCATATGGAGGTTGCTTATGGTGTTAATGTGTGTTGGGTAGGCTGCATATGGTGCAATGTGCATGTGGGATTGTGTGTATGTCTGTGTGGATGGGGCTGTTCGCAGTCTAGTGTGTGTCTGGATAGTGCAGCAGTGTGTGCCGGTTGTGTGGGGAATAGGGTTGTAGTGTATTTGTAGATAGGGATTATACAGAATGTGTAGAGGGGGTAGGGAATGTAATGTGTATGTGTGTGTGTGTGTGTAGAGGGACTCTAGTATATGGGAGGATATGGGCTATACTATGTCAGTGGTGGATAGGGGGTGCACTGTGTGGGAGTAAGGGACTTTGTTGTATAGGGTAAGGCTGCACTATGAGAGGTAAGGAGTAGTAAAGGGGTGTACAGTAAGGGTTATGGGTGCTGCACTGTGTAGGGTAAGGGGTTGCACTGTGGGGTTGTAAGGGACTGAGGGCTGCACTGCGGGTATAATGGGCTTTATTGTGTGGGTAAGGGGCTAAACAGTGGGTTGGTAAAGGGCTTTATAGTGGGGAGGGGTAGGGGATTGCACTCAGGGGCTAAGGGGCTACACAGTGAGTGGGTGAAATCCTGTATTGTGAGGGGCTACTGTGAGGAGTAAGACTGCTCTGTGGGGGTGGTAAGTGGCTGCATTGTGGGTGATAAGGGGCTGTACAGTGGGGGGAATGGAGACTGTACTGTGAGGGATAAGGGCCTGCACAGTGGGGTGATAAAGGGTTGTATAGTAGTGGGAAAGGGGCTGCACTGTGGTGTTTAGGGGCTGTACTGTGGAGAGGTGCTTAAAATATTAGCATACAGTAGTAATTCATTATATTAATTTGTTACGATCCCCTCTCTTTGACTTACCTTGGGCCAGGGATGGGAATAATGATCCCCAGTGGTCCTCTTGGGCGCACTGCACCAGCAGCGGTGCTCTTTCGTTGCTTTGGTAACCCACAGCAATGCTCTGATCACTTCAGGGAGCATTTCACTGCATGCTCCCCTGCAGTACAGAGGCTTGATCTCCCTGACTACTGTGGAACCCTTTCTTTGCCGACCGCGCAACTTTCTCCTTGCACTCCGACGTGGAGGGGCCGGCAGGGAGAGGATGTGATCTCCCTGGTCGGCCCCAGTTCATGGCCACTGTGACCCATCAGCATTTGCCCTGTTTTCCTGATGGCCAGTCCGGGCCTGCCTATATTACTGAAGTTTAGGGAAACTGAGACTGTGCAAAAACAATTTTCTTTTAATTCTAAAAATTAGAATGAAAAGAAATGTGGGGCATTTTAAATTAACGTTGACCTAGTATTAAAAAAAGCAGTGCGGCAGCTAGCTTTGTGCAGCTTCTTTCCATCACAGTCAGTTTGTAAGAAAAAATGCAAAATCAAATAAAAAATCACAGCAGCCAGTTACTTTCACTATTTGCTGCTAAAACCAAATTAAATGAAATCTTACAGCAGTTTACTTCACTGCTGATTGTGAATGAAAAAAAATGACACAACCAGTTAATTCACTGCCTGTGCAAAAAATAAAACCTAATACTGACAGAGCAGTTACATCACTGCCTGTATAGTTAAAAGAAAAGAAAAGAAAAACACTGACAGAGCAGTTACATCACTGCCTGTATAGTTAAAAGAAAAGAAAAGAAAAACACTGACAGAGCAGTTACATCACTGCCTGTACAGACAAACAAAATCCAAATCTCACTGACACAGCCAGTTACTTCACTGACTGCACAAATCATAGTTTAAAAGAAAGTAAACACTGACTGTGATATTGATGTTACAGCACTATCGCTTTCTAGGTAAACGAAAGGTGACTGGAGTACAACTAAAACGCTGGGCAGGTCTACCCTCATCCCTTTCAGCTTGGAGCTCTCTACCCACAGCCCAGGAGACAACGTAACGCCGTAACTTTACCTTTTCTTCACGGTCCCTCGTTGTCAGGGAAAGAGATGTTGAAGAAAATTCACAATGCTGCAGTAGGCTAGGAGAGGGTGTTAAAAGAAAATCCAAGAAACAACTGCCGCTGCTCTGGTGGAATAGATGGAGTAAATGCTTCGTATCGAGATGTTAGGGTCTCCTGTATTACTCGTGATATTAAGCTCTCCAGTGGTGGCTATAAAGAGAAGACATAAGAAGTTACTGTAGTATTTACACATTGTACAACAACACATCCAATAAGAGTTACCATTCCTAGAAAGCAGTATAAGAACACCAATACGGATGTAAAAGATGGCGGAGTGAGATTGCAGAATGCCAAAAGCTATATGGATAAACTGGTGTAATTTTCCTATTATCACAGTGTTCTAGCCATAGTGCCAATGAACAAAAGGAAGAATTAAAGGCTAGATTGCTTCAAGAAACACTATAGTGTTAGGAATGCAAAACTGTTTTCCTAACACTACAGTCTCCCTATGCTTCCACTGCACCCAGGCCATGAGCACTTACCTGATTCCAGCGCTAAGGTCCCTGGGTGCTGGATCGTGCTCCTCTTTCTTCGACCTCAGTGTGATCTGGAAACCTAATGTGGATTAACAGTGAGCACCACCCCAGCATTAGGCCTTCCACACCGTGCTTTCCTATGAGGTTTTTCAAGATAGTTGGGTACAAAGGGACAGGCACAGCTGTTTGGTTAGGGACAGCAGTGTATGGATATGGCTGGAGTGGACACTTTAGAGCTTGCAGTGCTGCCAAGTTTAGATATTGTTTGTGTTTCTGGGCTAATTACCCCATAATACTCAGATATACATAGTCCCAATCACAACCAGTAATCCACGGTCACACCATATTAGCCCTTTGATCGTCCCTCTTATATTTTCATAAACTAGTCACTCATTTTGTTACATTGATTTTTCTGGTCTCTGTTTGAAGTTTCCGTATACTTACTGTTCTTAGCACAAAGGGGGGATCTAGCCTGCCAGCCTCCAGCTCATCCCAGTCAATGGACTGGAACAAAGGATGGAATCGGATGCTGCTAGCTGCCCCCAAGCGCTGAGATGGATTTTTGCACAGGAGCTGCAAATGGAAGAGTAGAATGTCAACAATAAAACTGCCACTGCCTTTATTCATTGACTAAAACACATGCAAACACAATATAGATATCTGTAAATCTGTATGCAGTATCACAAGGTTAAAGGGACATTCTAAGAATCAAAGGTGCAAGATTATTACTAGTACACTCGCTTTTATCTCCACTCGACTTCATATGTTGAATGCAGTGTTTAAGGTTCTCCTGCTCTCAATAGGAGACACTACCTAACCCAGCATCAGTTCCCGATTCTCTCTAGTTTTAGTCATTTTATCACTGTGTTCTTGATTGTTTAGTTGTGTATATATTTCATTCCCTGAAATCCCCTCCTTAAATATTATCCTGTCTTATACGACTATAAGGAATCTTCCCAGCTATGGACTGCTGGTATGAGCTATAAGCATTTGACTGAATTAATATATCTTTTATTTTCGATATTACCATATATAGACACCATTGTAATTTATGGCCATTCCGTGTCACTCTTTGTTAATAGTTTACTATAAATATATGTTCTCTTTTTTTAGCTGTGCAAAGAGTAAGTTTTTCATAGAATTGTTATCTTTTTCAGGACATTAATCTAGACTGCCGGATCATACACACCTTTCTCACGAGATCTTTGACCTGTTTTCTTTGACACTCAGGGTGGTCTGTGGTGTCATGAAGCATTGTTTGGGCAGCATTTGGATTTTTGGGAAATGCTCTCTTGGCCAGTTTATGAAGGATTAAACCATAGGCCCACCAATCTACTGCAGCATTGTATTTTCTTCCTTTCCGCATCTGCCAACATAATTTCAGAAATTATTAGTCAAGTGTTTCCTTACAGGAAAGAAGGTATTACTGTCAAATATAATGCTGTTCTCATCGTCTGCCTATTAAAATAGGCAACTTATAAAAAATATATATTTCACTACAAATGTGCAATGATTCGGAGCAATATGACTGGTTGGGACAGTATAGACAATCACTGAAGTTGTTTTTCAATTTTAAAGAATTGTCTTTAAAGTTTGCAGGACCTAGCCAAGCACTATTGCCATCAGCCATAATAAATAAAGATGTTAACCCATGCTCATTATAATATCAACCATAATACCTTATTACAAAGGAGAATAACATGAGCATTGATAGAAATGTTGAATTCTAGTTCTTCATCTTCATAGCTATAAAGATCTGTTTAGCTATAGAGTGATTGTTGCTCTTGGTGAGGTGTAATATGATCAATTCATGTAGCCTCAAACCCAAACAGTAGCCATGGTCAATCCTACCTCTGGAGCCATATAATCTACAGTGCCTGCGTAACCCTTTGCTTTCCTCTTGCCGTGCATCTCCAGCGCCAGTCCAAAGTCGCCTATCCTGATGTGACCCGCTTCATCCAACATGATGTTCCTTGGCTTTATGTCTCTGTAGAGAGAAATATCATAAGATTTATAGTTTATTGAAGATCTGTCATGAAACAGGTCGTTTACATGCCTTACTAATAGTAAAATACTGGAAGTATGTACAAATCTATTTATGAGCTATAGCCAATCAATGAAATAATGCCCCATCAATTCACAGAGAAATGAAACAGGCTGCTTATACCTGAATTTAGGAGACAATTTAAAAAAGGATTTTGTAATTTTTTTTTTTTTTTTTTTTTTTTTTTAATTCTTTATTTTGGCGTGCATAGTGATAACAAACATGCCAGCACTGCCACAACAGCAGGTGCCGGCCATTAAATCGACATAGATTACAACTGCACATTTTTTTTTATAGGTGTCATGCTTGGTGCAGGGTTAAACTGCAGCTCATGTCAGTGGAACAGGCACTATAAAGCAATAAAGATCCGAACATATACTGACATTGTGAGTAGGTAAGGAAACAATACTAATGCTTGGATTTCTGAAACTGAAGATAACTAGCTGTTTAACATTAGCAGGTAAAGACATGGGAGAGGCACAGAGTTGAAGTGCTGCATTAATGGACACAATAGCATAGGGTTTCATCGAGTCCCGCCTAGAAGTGGGTTGCAGGCCTGATGCTTGAGGTATCAGCTGAGGATCCGATGTCTGCTCCTCTCTCCCCTTGTTATCCTCCGCATTTAGAGGGCTTTGTAAGGCTATGTTGCCGACCAGCTGATGTCTTGCTGTGCGTCGTTTATGCTGGCTGTGATGGGAGGTGCGGTCCTTCAGGTGTATGGTGCAGCATCTTGTTTTGATGTGGTGTGCACTCGAGGAGGCCCTGGCTTTTCCAATCCCCTCCGCTTTGCTGCTTTGCATGGGTGAGGTAGCTACGAAGCTTTCTGCCTCCCTCCTATAACTCTGTTTGTTGTCGGAGCTTCAGGTTGTTGAGAGGAGAGCAGAGGCTGTCTGGGTGAGTGGTCATCCGATTTCCCCATGTTGCCGCTTGTGCTTAAGGGGGGAGCGATGCGAGGGGGGCCCCGGGTTGAGCCCCTGTTTAGGCCTTGGGCGGCTCATCCGTCGAGAGTGGATGTGCTCGGGCTTGCGACAGGTCTCCAGAAGCTCAATTTAGTGCCGGCATTCCCACATGCTGCGATGTGTTCAGTCCATTCTGTGTACTGCTGCTGTAGATATGCAGCCTGCGAGGGTTCCGATCTCAACGCCATCCCGCATGGCCTCCGCCATTTTGGAGTTGCTGCCTGGAGCGAGGATCTCCGCGGTCCTGCTGCTTCGCCTGTTGCGCTGGTAAGCGGGTCTCAAGGGTGTAGACCGGGATCACCCCCCCGGTCCAGAGGGGGGGGAAACGGGGCCGGTGTCCCCGCGGGTCCGACTCCAAGCCCCGAACAGCAAGCGGCAGGGCAGCGGCCGTCCACCCCGCTCGCCTCCGGAGTAGGCCTCGAGAAAGTCGGTAGGATTCCTCCACCAGGGGACTGTAGCCTGTTGGGCCAGCCTCGCCCTGGATCTCGGGGCTCTCTACCCGGCGAGGACCACCGCTGCCGGCGGGTTTTTTGCCGAAATTTGGATAAATATGGCTGTTTCTAGATTTAGGCTGCAGGAGCTGGTCTCGCATGCGACCAGCCAGCTCGGCGGTCCGGCCCCGCCCCCAATTTTTTTTTTTTTAAATTCTTTATTTTGTGGTGCAGAAAGATATAACAGCGCTTATGTGGTACCCCAACGGCATTCCACATGAGCATCAACATCAGTAATAACAGTGGGGTACATGAAATGCTTGCACCTTTTTATATAATAATGCAGGATTGAATTCGCTTAACATTGACTAGTTGCAAGGGAGTAAGTGCGCAAACTTTGTACTGAATAGATGCGCCGGTACAGTATTTCCATGTCGCGCAAATTAAACTAAAGTAATAAAAACACGCTTACACAGTAAATGATAAATTGCTTGCATAAAGGGTGAGTAGAGATAGCTTAAGTCATATGATTAACTAGAAGACTATGATGGGGAGGTTCAGGTTGCAGAGAAAGCTTGCTTATTCCTCCTTCCCCTCTCAATAACCAGAGCTTCGTCAGTAGCTAATGTGAGTTATGGTTAAGGCTATACTGGAAAGGCAAAACCTGCAAACTATTAAACATTTAAGACATGAAACAAGGGTATAGTAAATCATGAGCTAGCCATTGCTTTGCATGCTAAATACGCTAAATTAATGTGGCTTGAGGTAGAGCCTAGCATTTCTTAGGGTATAATTACTGGATAAATGAGTAGTCTCAAGTGTCCTGTGGAGCACAGAGTAGTGCTGGTCGCAGTCTGCTTTACAGCTGTACTAGGCATCAAAGTCTGGGTGCTTCTTAGTTGCGATAACAAGTAACAGTCTAGGCTTCGAGTACCTGTGGAGGTCGGTATGTTGGGCGCTTTTAGCCGATGCCTGTTGCCGGTAAGCTCAGGGCATTGTCCGTCTGAGTCTCTCCGCTGTTGCCCCCCAACTTGTTGAGGCTGCTGCAGTAGTTGGCTCTGGCGGTGTGTCGTGGGGTCCTCAGCGGTACCGTCGCTTGGGTCTTCTTGATGTGCATGTGGTATCGGCGTAGGTTGCTCTGTGTGCTGGGAGTTGGATCTGGTGAGTCGCTTGCTTGCAGCGGTTGTTTCGCCGGTCCGGGCTGTTTCCGTTGTGTGTGTGGGGATGCGCCCGGTGGGCCTTCCGCCGTTTTCCGTCGCTGAGCCCGCTTGTGTCTGCATTGTCGGGCGGCCATTTTGGGACCTCGTGGTGCCTGTCTGTAGTAGCTCCTTCGTGCAGCAGGTCGCATCCACGAGGTCACCATTCTCTCTGCTTGCCGGTGTGTGCCGAGCCGCCATTAAGGGTTTACCCTGTGGGGCAGTGTCCCCGGTTTGGCTCGTGGCTAGGTCGCCTGCTTGCTCCCAGTGTGGACCGGGATATCCCCCGCCGGTCCAAAGGGGGGGGGGGGGTAGGTTACAGAGATGTCGCTGGGTGGCTTTTGCGTCGGAGAGAGCGGCCGCCTCTCCCCGGTTTCGGCCTCAGTAGGCCGCGTTCGTTTCACCGCTTTCCCGGCCTCTACGGACCCCGGAGTGGTGTCGCTGGGTTCAGGAGGGCACCCCCAGCGTGGGTGGCGCACCCCCGAGTGGCTTTGGGTGAGGTGATCGCCGCTTTGGCCCCGGATCGTGCCCGCTCGGCCGGAGCCCATGTTAGTTGCGTCCACCCGGCTCAGCGGTCAAGCTCCGCCCCCAAGGATTTTGTAATTAAGTTTTAATTAATGCAGTTTTCTACATTTCTCTTAATCAGGTGGACTAGAAATGACCATTCTGCTTCTTTCTTTCTTATCCTGCCCTTCCTTTTTTCTGCTCTGCCCAACACGAGTACATGTTTTTCTCAAACGTAAGTAAAAAGCCTCTTCTTAGTGTTAAGTTGAAACGGTTTGTAAAATGCCCTCTTACAGGTGAAGTGTGAGAGCAAAAAATCTTAACTCACCTGAGAGAAAGGTAAAAATGTAGCTAAACAATATGGATAAAAAAAGGACCGCACAGTGTAGAGAGAGCAAGCTTATAAATATATCGCTTAACGAAGATGTGTTTACCGATGCACAATGTCGTGTTGGTGGAGATATTGGAGTCCACACGCAATCTCCGCAGCGAGGAATCTAAGAAACAAGAATTCAAATATTAATCAACAAAGTATTTAATATAAAATGAACTTACTTCTTAAAATGAGATCTTCCTAAATGAGCTGACCTAGGGAAAATCCACTGTAATAATTTATATATATATAAAATCAGAGCTCTCTCCTGCCTACATTATTCACTTTTCTTACTGTCACATATACTTTTTCTAGTATTATTGGTGTGAATACTTTTTATTATCAAATATGTTTCTATTGCAAACTTCCATCACATTTCTCTGTATAACACGTGTATACCTTGTTAGGACATCTATACCATACATAGCAGGCATCTTCTTATCCCTTTTATTGACTAGCTTCCTTTATATTTGCTATCACTCATTGTGGCAATTTTCCATCCATTTACATCCATTTACATGTTCGGTTGTATGCAAAATGTCTTGTGCCCATCTGTTCATATTGTTGCCTAGTGTTATGTGTAAAATCAGTATTATATGTTATGAGTCTATTTAGCACCAGTTGCAGTAGGTTTTTGTCTATTTTGAGCTCCTCGTATATCTGCATCTTTGATCTGCCTCTAATTACAGTTTTTTTTCTTCACCAGCTTGTCTTTCTCACTCTGTATTGTCTATCACTGTTTGAACTCACACACCGGCATACTTGCTCTAATTTCACATGTTGATCACTGGTTGCATGCAGCACACACTGTGATTTCACTGTTTACCCTTAGACACTTCAATCGCACGCAGCCACAGTCCTCTATCTCCTGCATCTCCTCCTATTTGTCGATTCTCGGCTTCTACATTTGATGATCGATTGGACTCATGTACAGATATGCTTTAGCTGAGATACTTTAGTAACAAGACTTCACTCTTTCTACCCTTTCCTCCTTGTTTATATGTAGTTGTTTTTTTACCCCGACACTATTTGTTATACATTGTATGCTTGTTTCTTAGCAACACTAGGTGTATGTGCCCACACATTTCTACATCATCACGCAACATGGGTTCATACTGAGTTAGCATTTTGTAGAATATTTATATTCAGAGTATATTTATTGTATGTATATATGTTTCAGACTCACTGATGTTCCTAATTTTTCTAAATTCTTTATCTATGGCATTCACCAGTGTCTACCAACCAATGCTAATAGTAGAAAACGTGGTGGTGGGCAGCTGTATATTGTTTATTGATAACTGTCTCCTTTCACTCCCACCCAAATTAATTCCTTTCCAATCCTCCTGTCAATATATACAGTGGCTCGATGTTGAGAATTGTACTTCTGTTCTTTTAATAGAAAAACATTATTTAACATTGTTCCATAAACTTTAATGATATTTTTAATCTGTGAATGTTTATGTTGGGTGATTTGGTCATTATTAAAACTATTAGTATTTTATTTGAAACTTCAGGGTTCCTTTACCGACCCACTTTTCCAAAAAAATCTTTAAATGTGACTCTTTCCTCAGCCCTTGTCATATTTCTTCCTGTTAAATCTTCTCATTGCTCTGACCCATATTTCCCCTCTCATCGTCCGGTCTCCATTTTAAGCATTGTCTTTTAAGACTTACATTGCAATGCAAGGTTCCAGTCTGAGGTTTCTTTTCAGGAAGCTGTCAAGATCACCACCATGCAGATACTCCAACACGTAGCATAGATGGGTCTGGTTGACAATAAAATACAATGGGATATACTTCACAACACAAACACTTAAACATCAAACAGAAAACTTGTTAAAACATAATTTCTCGTACTTTGCAATTATTTTTTCTATGGCAATCTAAATCCTAGAGCTGTGAAAAAAAAAAAAAAACGATGGTCTGTTTAAGGAACCAACTGTAATGGAGTGCCGTTGATCACTGTGTTTATGCCATTTTGAGAAGAAAAAAAAAACATGCGGAAACATGAATGCCTTGATTTATAATCCTTAAAACCTATTAAGATTGGAATATATATATATTTTAAAAAAAAATAACAGATAAATCAGAATGTAACCCAAAACTGACACTAGATGTTTTCTAAGAGTAAATTTGGTGATACCACTGATCACTCCTGAATAGGCAAATTCGCAATAATTTTTTGCTTCCCGTTAGCCATGAAATATCGGAAATTCAATTCTTCACCTAAGTTTTGAAATATCGAAACTTCAACAAAGTGCAAGAGTTCAGAATGTTGGCAAATACAAAATTATAGCGTTTTGGCATCAAGTTGAGATTGGCGCATTGAAACATAATTTTTGTTCTTGCCAGCACAAACATGATCCTCTGCATTGAATCTGACCTGAGAACCCTCTGCAACGACTCCTGGGGTTGAGTGTGCTGATTCTCTTTGTTCCTGAGAGATGGAACATTCCTTTTCCACTTTTATTAGTGTCACTGGTGCCAGGAATCTAGCAATCCCTCTGACACTGCACTTTTAGTGCTTAAGGGACTGAGCATCTCTCTAGTACTGTAACTGCTATTCACATCAAGTTAACAAAATACATAGCACAAACACAATTAATATTGCAAACTTTGAAAGAAATGTTTAAAATATAGCCATGTGAAATATGCAAAGAACACAAAATAAGTACAAATTTGAGCATTCCATATGTAGCTTAATGGATAATGCAAAAATTACTCTTTCTAATTATGAGTTGCTAATCTTTCTTAATCTGGAACGAGCTAGGTATGGGTTAGAAACTATACAAAATCAAGTCCTGTGCTTAAACGCCCACTACTCCTGGCAGCAGCAGTGACTATGGTACACATCAGCCCCAATACATACAATATAAAACAAAGCAAAAGAGTTACTTGCTCACTATCCCAAATCCCTGTGGACATTTAAATAACTGGAGGCTTTTTAGTATCACTCAAAAATACCCTTCTTTATCTCATTAGAGATTTTTACCTGTTAGCTGAAGACAGGAAGGTGAATTTTTAGTGTAGGATTATTCACCTAAGAGGTTTGCCTTAACGTGGCAGGTGAGTTTATAGTAGGCATAGTGCACAAGTAACTTTTTTTCTTTTGTATATATTGGTTAGAAACCAATTTGCCACAGAAAATTTAAAGCAAACATCTGCAGATATATTGCTGGTTGGTTTGTTAATGGAAAGTTGATTTATGACCATTAAGGAATTACCGGGATCTGAAACGCTCCATAGGCTTTGGTTAGGTAAGGACTTCCGGCTGCCATCTCCAGCACTCGACGTTCAGTGAGTGTCCTCTCGGAGGCTTCAGTGAGAAGATCTTTCTTTCTCACTATTTTCAAAGCCACCACCTTCTTCGTTGTTTTATCCGATGCCAGGAAGACCTGAATGACACATAAATAAAAAGGCTTTCAGAATGTTGTGTCAATCCTTGTGTGATAACATATCTATTAGCATGATGTATTTAAAGGAAAACTGACACAAATGTTTTAAATGTAGCAAGCTATATTTACCTTAAAGGACACTATAGGCACCCTGACCAGTTCGGCTCATTGAAGTGATTTGGGTGCATAGTTCCAGGCTCCTTGACCCTGCAAAGGTAATTATTGCAGTCTTTAATAAACTACGATAATTACCTTTGAGGGTAAACACCAACGCTAGTGGTTTTCTACCAAACAGCCACTAGAGGGACTTCCGGGTTATTAGGTGACATTTGGTCGCCTAACTGACGCTGGACGCCCACACGCTATGCATGAGGACATCCAGTGTCATGTTAAACCCCCTATGGTAGAAATACTAATGCAAGCATGGCCATGGCCAGGAGCAGAGGCAAACCCAAACCAGAGCCGACAGGGATTTAACTCCTTCTGCAGCACGGGGGTGAGGGCTGTGAGGCAGGGGGAAGCTATGGTGCCAGGAAAACAACTTTGATTTCCTGGCACTATAGTTTCCCTTTAAGAAACCTACGGTGTCGTTATTATATTACAGACATATCTTGTAAAATACATTAGTATTTAGTTTTTTTTAGCCTTTCTCCTTTAAACTATCTTTAATATGCCCTATGATCTCATTACACCTAACTTGATCAAAAACACACCAGAGTAGCTGTGCACAAATCCAATCCCGGCCCTGTTTATATACTGAAGTCTGTACCAGATATGGCTGATTGAAGCTAATGTATCAGATAGATTGTGATAAAAGCATATTCATTCACAGTGTTTAGCATTCTAATGGTATATCTAAACCATTGGCACCACTTATAATTTATAGCAGCGATGGCGAACCTATGGCAGGCGTGCCACAGATGGCACTCTGAGCCCTCTCTGTGGGCATGCTACCATAGATCACTGCTAGGGTGCCCAGCCAGTGGTGTACCGCGAGGCACTGCCTTATGGGCGGCACTGCCTTATGTTCTGGGGGACCCAAGAGCTGGCCGGCTGGCCACCTTTGGGCCCCCCCATGAGGCGGGCGGCAGCTTCTATTGCGCAGCAACCTCGCGCTGCTTAGTGATGCCGGGAGCCAGAATATGATGTCAGACCACTCACAAATCCACTCACTCTTTACTTGCTAAGGTGCTCCTCCAGCCTTTTAACAATACATACACTCATAGAAGGGCACTTACTGGTCATCTTAATTTGCAAACTTTATTCACCAATTGATGTGGAAACAATCAATTAATTGATTATCTTGCGTATCTGCCCCCTGCCAAATTAAGAAGTAATGCGTGCACACTCCAGACACAGACACAGGTTTCGGGTTAATGAAAAACTTGAGGAATGTTTATTCTGAGGGGACGGCATGCCCCTTATAAAATTACATCATATGCATTGTCAGAGATAACATGGAATAACACATCAATAATTGGAGGTCTCCCCCAGATTCCAGCGCCATCTTGTTAATAAGGGTGTTAGTCGATGTCAAGGGGAAACTCCCTTGCGGCCATTTTAGGTAAATCACATATAAAGTTGAATAATGCTGATTGTAGTTATGCTGAGTAAATAGGCATTTTACTAACATAAATTGGGTTAATATTTTTGTCCACAACACCAATGTTCAGTAACTTTACAGTATCATCAGCGTTTCAGTCCTAGTCCGGATGAGGACCAAAACTTTGATGGTATTGTAAAGTTACTGAACATTGGTGAATAAAGTTTACAAATTAAGAAGACCAGTGAGTGCACTACTTTGAGTGTGTGTATATATATATATATATATATATATATTTTTTTTTGTTTTTTTACACACACGGAGAGTATTGCTGTAATTGAACAGAATATTTTTATTATAGTAGCGCACATCAGCTTTAGAAAATACACAGCAAAAATACAAATATCAGCACAAACAATAGCGCAAACAAAAAGAGAATCCAGTGCATTGGTTCTTAACAGAGACCCAAATGTTACAAATGATACAGTATTAGCTGGGTGACCCATTGTACAATCACATAATTAACACAGTAACTTCCTGTGTATTGTAGCATGTAAGGAAGTATACTCTATAAAGCTTTATTAAATCTTCAAAATGTGAAAATATCCTCTATTGCACTTCTATTTATTCAATCCATAAAACATAAGCATAGTAAATGTTTTCTTAAGTAGAAATGATTCAGTTTCCATAACAATAGACTGTGATACAGTTTCCATTGACATTTAGTAGAGATGTATCTCTCTCGCTATCCTACTATATCTTTGAGAATGTCCATCATTCCTATCAGGTCATGTGACCAGGAAGTAGCAATTGTAGTGACAGTTGGAGTGGATTAAACTGGCCATAATTACAGTGAAAAATCACAACAAACACTATCAATTTCCAGTACTACTAACTAAATGACAATTAAATATCCAACAGAGGAACATGTAAGAAATATGGAATATGGAATTTATTCACCAAAGAGTATGTTGATGTCAATTAAGAAGGCAATATTATTTGGGTTAAAATGGGTGAAGGTCTACTTTAAGCTATTTTTTATAATTCTTCACATTACATACTGTTTAGTGAATTAACCCTCATCTACCTATTGTTCCTGTGTCACTGTGTAATTGTCTCATTTATTGTACATTTCCCCCCTTTCATAATATTGTAAAGCGATGCAGAATTAGTTGGTGCTATATAAATGCCAATAATAATAATAATAATAATAATAATAATAACCTTGTTTGGTTTTTAATACTGTGCACTGCCCATAGAACTAATCTTAAAATAAAGTAGAGACAAAATGGGAAGGTGGGACCTCCCACTTGAAAAGTGGGGGGAGGCAGGTTTCACTGAGATTACAACCGATTAAAAAAATCATTCTTAAATAGAAGATATTTTAAATACAATTTTATTAGAAAAATGGTTAAAGGATTAATACCAAGTAATAATGGATGAAAACATGTGCTAAAATAAAAATGTGTAACAAAAAACAAACAATAAATGAAAGAAAGGGGAGCAGGTCTGGTCTTAATTATACCAGTGCTAGTCTAATTTGTAACGTTACACAGGGTTATGCCTGTATTACTCACCTAACCCTATCTAAACAACAGAATAAGTTTTATAACCTATCTCTGAATCTAATTTTTCAATAAATTTTCTAATTGATGCTAAAATAAATTGACATAAAGTTCAATCTTACAGGGGAGCAAACAGAATATATTAATGTATTTTCAAGTTAAAACCAGCAATAGATGAAACTAAGTGACCACAATCAGAGACAAATCACATGTTTAAGCTTTTGAATATAAATCTTTAAATGATTTGATAAGGGTGTACATCCTATAACCAATTATTGAGAATTATATTAATCAATAATGTGTTACATCACCCCTAAAAATTCAGTTTCTTTTGTAAAAAATATATCTGCTGTGTAAATGGATATTTCACAAATTGCGTACCTTTCCATAGCCACCCTTGCCAAGCAGTCGGTGGAATGTAAATCTCTCCAGCGAAAGAGATGAATCCAAAGATGGACCTGGATCTTCTGAAGAGTTGCTGATTTCTCCATTAATTTCCTCTTCACTCGCGCGTTGTTTTCCTTCTTCATCTTTAGGTTCTTCTTTCTTCCTTTTCTTCACCTGTAGCTCTTTCCTGATGTCACTGTCCTTGTTGTCTTCTTTTTGTTGTGTTCTTCCTCTGCTCTCTACGTCTTCAGCGGTCCTCTTCTTTGTCTTCTTACCATCCATGTTTGAGTTTGATTATTTTAATCCACGAATTGTCGAATAAAATTTTTGCCAACTGTCACCAATCAAAATCGCTCTCAAAAGGTTTGAAGTGAAGTGGCAGGTGCATGAGCCAAGTTCTATGTCATGAGTTCTAAAGTGCTCTGATTGGTCAGAAACTGCATCGTGTTGTTTATTTTGTTTATTTTTAAATCCCAATGATTATTATTTTTATTTTCTATTCATCTTTTATAATAAATAATTCATATTTCTTAAAACTTTTTGTAAATGTATAATTTCAAATATATTTTAGGTTTAGTGTTTAGCTTCTCATCTATGTCATTTGTGCAGAGCTGGCAGTAAATATGGCCACCTCAGTAGAGATCTACATGTCCATTTTCTTACTCGGTGTCTGAGTGCGGCACACTAGGCCTTGTTACTGCACCAGGTTGTGTGCGTGCATCCTTTTGACATCTATATTTAATCTGTACAGTTGCTGCTCACTTAATTAGGAAATTGTATAGAGGTTTAATATGTACTTAAAAAGGACCTTGTCACCCACGCATTTTGTGAATGAAAGCTCCATTTTGAGTACTCGCTTTGTGTCCGACAGTCTCTTTGGTTATTACTGACCGATGCAGTATATCAGTTCATTCTGATTTGCGGCAGTGCATTTAGGTAACGTGTATGTATTGCCCCACACAAAGTCCTCTACGCTGTTAGCGTGTAGCAAATTACCACTTATAGGTATCAGCAATTTAGGGCAAGAAAAGGTAATTAATGCCCTAAAAAAAAATTATCTTTTGTTTTTTCTTGTTTTAGGTAAAGGGGCACCCTGACCACCAATACTATTGCAGCTTAATATAGTGGTTTTGGTGCCTTGGTGCTCTCTTTGTATGGTGACAAGTATAACCATTACCATTTATGAGAAAAAGTTGTGTTTGTTTGTCAATCAGTGTGCCTCTAGTGACTGTTAATCATACTGAGTTTAGAGGCATTTCCATGTAAAAACGTGTAAAGTTTTCTTTGACATCATGATGATGTCAAACGCAGTCAAGTCTCTCCATAGAGAAATACCGTAATGCATCTCTATGAAAAGAATCCTATTGCCAATTGCCATGCATGCACAGTAGGATCCTCAATGCTTTTCTATTGAGGGGTGTCCTGAATGTAAAAACCAATAAGAACATTTTAATGTTAAAAGTACTATATGTAATCATAAATGCTGCCTGAGCCACTGTTTATTAGAGATTATGAATGAGGCAAAATATAGTATGCAGGATCTGGACGCCTTACCTGACAGTCCAGCTTAGTGCTAGCATTGGCACATGCCCCTTATCATTATAAATACTGGCCCCACAGGCAGGGGATTTCAGTAAATGGATTGTCTTGCTGGCCCTAATCCTAACTTGAACCCTAATCTTTTCAAATAGTGTTTTATTATTATTTTCTTTGTAAAGAAAATAACGGTAAAAAAGTCAAAACAATTCATCCACAACTGTATATATAGTTAATGTTAGGGCCAAAGTTAAACAAAAATCTGCACACCAGTCACACAGACTTAAGGTGGAAGGGGTTTTCAATCACAATTTTCTCCCCACCATAACCTTTCTGTTTTGTGCAATATATAAGAAAATAGGACTCTAAGCCCTTATAGGACCGGGTCCGTCATGCTGGGAAAGCACTTAACGCCGGACCCAGTCCGTCATGCGCCCCCCCCCCCTGGATTTTTCAGCTTGTTCTGCTATTTTTCGTGTGAGATTTTAAATGAACTGCAATACCGGCGCCGGCCAGTAGGATGCGCTGTGTATGGAGAGAGACAGGGATAGGAAGCTGCATCTATCCCTGCTTCTCTCTGCTGATTGAACCGCAGGGGAGCAACACATGCAGCCATCAGACATCCTACAGATCAGGTAAGTGAGGGATGGGGGGGCAGCCTATATATTAGGGGAGTGAGGGATGGGGGGGCAGCCTATATATTAGGGGAGTGAGGGATGGGGGGCAGCCTATATATTAAGGGAGTGAGGGATGGGGGGGCAGCCTATATATTAGGGGAGTGAGGGATGGGGGGCAGCCTGTATATTAGGGGAGTGAGGGATGGGGTCAGCCTATATATTAGGGGAGTGAGGGATGGGGGGGCAGCCTATATATTAGGGGAGTGAGGGATGGGGGGGCAGCCTATATATTAGGGGAGTGAGGGATGGGGGGGGCAGCCTATATATTAGGCAAGTGAGGCATGGGGGGAGGGGGGAGGCTAAATGAAGAGTCAACAAGGAGCAGGGGCAGCAAGGAGCAGGAAGGGTCTGCAAGGAGCATGGGCAGCAAGGAGCAGGTAGGGTCTGCAAGGAGCAGAAAGGGACAGAAGGAGCACAAATGTAAAGGAGCACAAATAATCAAAAGGAGCACAAAGGTAAAGTTGAAGAAGGAGCAGAAAGGGACAGCAAGGAGCACAAAGCTAAAGTAGGAGAAGGAGCAGAAAGGGTCTGCAAGGAGCAGAAAGGAATCAGAATGAGAAAGGAGCAGAATGGCGCAAAATAAGCAGAATGGAGCAGAAGGAGCCAAATATAGAAGACAGTGTCAGAAGAAAAAGAAGACTGTCACATGAAGGAGAAGAAAAGGAGATTGAAGCAGGAAGGACAAATGGAGTGAACCCTCCACTTTATTCTGGACACCACATCATAAGGCTTTGGTACCTGGGCCTGGCAGGGAAACTCTGGACCTTCTCATCTCCCCAGGTAAAAAAAAAATATCAGTGTTAATGTGTTCACTTTTATTTACTGAGTGTCAGGAAGCACAGAGTGCCGCTGGGTAGGGGTGTTGCTGATTGACTAGAGCGGTCAGCTGGCACTCTAAGCCAATCAGTAGCTCCCCATTCATAAAAAAGTTTAAAAAAAATTATGAACCGGGAACTAGCGATTGGCATAGAGCGTCAACTGTCAACTCTAGCCAATCAGCGGCACCCATGCCTGACGTCAATCTGCACTTCCTGACACTCCGTTTCAGATGCCGAATACCACTGAGGGACCTGAAGCCTTTGGGGTTAAACCATTTGAGAGCGGTTTAACCCCTTAAAGGAAAGAGCACCCAGGGGCTTCCTTGCATCATAGCATTTTCATTTAGATGAAATTGTTATGGTGACCAGAATGTTCCTTTAATTTGCTTAACCCCTTAAGGACCAAACTTCTGGAATAAAAGGGAATCATGACCTGTCACACATGTCATGTGTCCTTAAGGGGTTAAAGGAACACTATAGTGTCAGGAATACAAACATGTATTCCTGACACCATAGTTGTGAAAACGCTATTCACCCTGGCTTTATGTGATAATCACTATGCACCTCCCCTTCATGACACTGTCAAAAAGGGGCCAAGCATAGATGTCATTACAATTATGCCCCCCCCCCCCCAGGAAAAATTCCTGCGGACGCCCATGGTCCCAGCCCACGTTGTCACAATGCTGCTGGGATATCAGATCCGCTTCCCTCCACCTCTTGTGGGTTTTTGAAGTGTAGAGAGATGGATCGTTATTACATTGTGTCCCTGAAGTGAATTAATTTGTTTGAAGAGGTTCCAAATCCCATTTACCATGTTCTTTTGAAAAAAAAAATTACATTTTCCCTGCTGATTGATCACTGGCAGCAGTGATCAAAATACAGATCACAGTACTTTACTGTGATTTTTTTTTTTTTTTACTCTCAGGGGTTAAATTCGATTTTTTAGTATCCCTGAGGGATTTAGTCAGTTGAGGTGGGTGGAATTTAGTGGGAATTGGGGAATTTAGTGATAAGCTGATAAAAAAAAAAAAATGAAAGTTTAGTTATTTAGTTAAAGTTTATTCCCTTAATCCAAAATGCTTAGGAAGTATAGTGCAGAGGAGTCTTATGCTATGTTATCGGTCGACTTAGAGGCGACCGACACTGCCTCCGAGAGTGATGCAGGGGACAGGGACTTTGTGCTAGATACTGCAGGACCATCAGGAGAAATACCTGATTCCCCTAATGCTGAACATGGCGCAGATGACTGGGTACCCCCTATTAATTTTTCACCAGACATCCCAGAGTTCACTGCCAATCCTGGCATACAGGCTGACCTGTCTGGTTATAATATGCTGGACTTCAAGATCAGAGACAACATGGGTTTACTTCAGGGAGATCATGCCAAACTAATCTTATTGATTTTTTTGATTAGGTAACTAAAATAATAGATCAGGGTGGGGCACTAGACATTGCTTACCTAGATTTCAGTAAGGCTTTTGACATTGTTGCACATAGAAGGCTTATCAATAAACTGCAATCTTTAAGTTTGGTTCCAATATTGTTGAATGAGTAAGGCAGTGGCTGAGTGATAGGCAACAGAGGGTTGTAGTCAATGAAGTATATTAGAAGCATGGTCATGTCACCAGTGGGGTACCTCAGGGATCTGTACTTGGACCCATTCTCTTTAATATTTTTATTAGTGATATTGCAGAACGTCTTGATGGTAAGGTATGTCTTTTTGCTGATGATACTAAGATATGTGACAGGGTTGATGTTCCAGGAGGGATACGCCAAATGGCAAATGATTTAGGTAAACTAGAAAAATGGTCAGAGTTGTGGCAACTGATATTTAATGTGGATAAATGCAAAATAATGCATCTTGGACGTAAAAACCTAAGGGCAGAGTACAGAATATTTGATAGAGTCCTACCCTCAGCATCTGAGGAAAGGGATTTAGGGGTGATAATTTCTGATGACTTAAAGGCAGACAATGTAATAGAGCAGCAGGAAATGCTAGCAGAATGCTTGGTTGTATAGGGAGAGGTATTAGCAGTAGAAAGAGAGAAGTGCTCATGCCATTGTACAGAACACTGGTTAGACCTCACTAGGAGTATTGTACGCAGTACTGGAGACCGTATCTCCAGAAGGATATTGATACTTTAGAGAGAGTTCAGAGAAGGGCTACTAAACTGGTTCATGGGTTGCAGAATAAAACTTAGAAGGAAAGGTTAAAGGAACTTAACATGTATAGCTTGGAGGAAAGACGAGACGGGGGGATATGATAGAAACATTTAAATATATAAAGGGAATCAACACAGTAAAGGAGGAGACTATATTTTAAAGAAGAAAAACTACCACAACAAGAGGACATAGTCTTAAATTAGAGGGCCAAGGTTTAAAAACAATATCAGGAAGTATTACTTTACTGAGAGGGTAGTGGATGCATGGAATAGCCTTCCAGCTGAAGTGGTAGAGGTTAACACAGTAAAGGAGTTTAAGCATGCGTGGGATATGCATAAGGCTATCCTAAGTATAAGATAAGGCCAGGGACTAATGAAATTATTTTTAAAAATTGGGCAGACTAGATGGGCCGAATGGTTCTTATCTGCCGTCACATTCTATGTTTCTATGATTATATGCAGCTGTTCTTGGGAGTTGAGATTTTTGTGGAGATAGTCACCCAGACTAATCCATACGCTGAGCAGTATCTGGCACACAATCAAGAGTCTCTTATCGCCAGGAAAGAGAGATGGAACCCAACCAGTGTGCCCGAATTGAAACAGTTCTGGGCACTGACAAAGCTAATGGGGATAATTAAAAAGCCCACAATTAGAATGTATTGGTGTAAAAACCCCATTTGCAATACCCCCATTTTCCCCCCAGACAACGAGTAGTAGGGACAGATATGAAGACATACTGCGAATTATCCAAAAGGTCATCCGCAGTATGATTTTCTATATAAAATACACCGTCTAATTGCCCACTCCAGCAAAAAATGTGCCACTATCTATAACTCAAAAAATATATGTTTCTATTGATGAATCCCTAATGAAGTTTAGGAGGAAGACTGGGGTTTAAACAGTACATCCCATCCAAAAGATCCCGATATTGGATCAAATTTTATAAACTGTGTGAAAGTGGTAGTGGCTATATGTACACCTTCTGTGTATACAAAGAAAGGGATAGCCACCTTGATCCCTCAGGTTGCCCATATATAGTAGGGACAAGTGGGAAAATTGTCTGGGACCTAATAATGCCATTACTAAACAAGGGATATCACTTGTATATTGATAATTTTTATAATAGTATCCCACTTCTAAAAATGCTGCTTTGAGACTGTGACTTGTGGCACTATTCGGAAGAGTCGCACAGGTTTCCCAAAGGCTCTAGAAGAAAAAAAAATAAAAAGGGGGGAAAGAACAGCTCTCTGCCAGAATGAACTGTGATAAAAGGAGGTGTTCATCCTAACGCAGGGTCGCATCTCGTGGCAGAGAGGAAATTAAACGTGTGCCAGTCTGCATAACACATTACAATCAGCCTATAGGGGATTGACCTGTCCGGTCAACTGATGCAGCCGTATTTTATCATGCGAAAGACCAGGGCATAGTATAAAAAAGTCGGCATATATATATAATGCAGACGGCAATCTACAATACCTTTGTAATTTTTAACAAGGCAACTGCTGAGCTGAAATGCACGTTTCTATAATTTCAGTTTCAGCTCATTTCTGGGTTGCTTGAGTGCCACAGAGCCTAGCAGTGGAGCCTAGCAGAAGAATGAAGACAGGTCACTTCTGCTTCAGGATTCTATCAAGCCCCAGAATGAAATCCTGGAAATTGGAGCACACTAAGATTGTGCCACTATTGGGCACCATTTCTTTTAGCACCACCTATAAAAATCCTGACACATTGCCCTTTAACTTTACACCTGTGTGGTCTTTCTATTTACTCACAATCAATCTTCATCTGAGCTGCAGAAACTCCTGGCTGTCTTTAAAAATTTTGTAGAATGGCATCTCCTACTCAAGTATTAACTTTTTCCTAGTCAACCATATGTTTTACAGATTAAATAAGTTTTTACATATTTAAAAAAAAAAAAAATCTTCTTTTGCATTGGTTTGCCATTATAGGCTGGTGTAGGCTATTTTGTTGCTTATTTTGCAAGGGATGTGGTAGCTTGTTGTCAGTTGGCTGTAGTGACTTGTGTTTTTTTTTTTTTTATGGGTATTTTTATACATTTTGATAAGGACATGTTAGCCGAAGATTGTGAAAAATAAAGAAAACTGGTTTATTTTATCTGACACTTTGTAGCGGAATTGGTATATGGTACTGTGTTTACTACTCACATCTGCTTGCCATGATTTGAAAGGCTAGAAATATCATAGAAAAATTGTTAATTATTTCTTTTCATTTTATTTATTCAATATTCTTCCATCTACCCTGGACTCACTGTGCCATTCCACCTTAAACTGTGTGGTCTTTAAACATCTAGCAGGAGAAAAATGCAGTTATTGACCATATATTCTACCATGGATATTCTACCTTGCTTTTAGGACAATATACAGCTGTGCTAGTTCACATCACCTTTGTACATGTCCACTACACAATACTTTGAAGGCAGCATCTTATGCCTGGGCTCCTATTTCACAAACCACACCTGCTACTATGTGGACTTAATCCGCGGTTAGTTAGGAGTCAGGTTGTTGTTTTTTCTAAAACTAACAAAGCTATATTTTCAACAACAAAAATATAATTCTTAAAGGGACACTGTAGGCCCCAGAACCATTACAGCTTAATGAAGTGGTTAATTTCTGTTCAGCTGAATCATAAGAGTAACAACATGTACATTGAAAGGACGTCACATACGTAGTATGGCACATGACCATCTTTGTTCCCCCTCTTCTAGTAAGACCCTATCGCTACACCCTCCTATTCTAAGAACACCCTGTGGAGTATTGATCATTATTTAATGTGTAGTTTGCAATATATATATATATATATATATATATATATATATCTCTAATATGAATGTACATTTAGCTGTATAAAATAGGTGTATGAAATATTGCAGGCCCTTTTGCTTGGATTTGAAAAAGTTAACATTTCAATGACATCCCACAAGGTTAACAGCTAAAAGGTAAAATTAAATTAGAACAAACACATGTGCTGTCAGTCAAATGTATACAAAACTCGTAAGCTAATTACAGGCAAGAGCCTTCTAGAGAATATTCCAAACTTAGATATGCAATACAGTACATCATGTAACAAGTTAGAAAACCTTTTTAGGAAAATCACACAGGTGGGGGCTGCTTTATGGAGGACAAAATGGCTATTTAAATGAAGGAGAAAGGATAGGACGTTGTCATTCTTTAACATTCATTCACTCAGGCATACATTACTTCATTATTCCATTCTCACTTGCACACAGAGCATCATACACAAGGACATATGCTGTAATCACTAATATATTTGGTAAGATTAATTATTTACTGACTATTTTTGCATTCTGTTACATTCATCCAATACACTTTTATCTTATATTTATTTGAGTCATTGTTTCATTTATTACAATATTTTTACAGTGCCTTTTGGGTCTTCAGACACTGAATTATTTTAGTGATAAGTCAAGTTATCATCTAGAATGGTTAAGGAAAACAGTATTTATAAGTCATTTGGGAACGGAAGGGTCTACTCTGTATACAGCTATAGATTGCATAAAGACACGCTAAGCTTAGAATGACCCGGAGTGACCTTTTGTCGGTAAAGGTCCACATCATACCTGAAGCGAGCCATAACTATCAAAATTGAAGTATCACCGAAACCGACACACCCTGCCTAGTAATGCCCCCTAGATAAACTTAGAATCAATTTGTTGCATATTTTATGCTGTTAGTTAATAGTCAATATTTGATTGATAATTAATGATACTCCCACTAGACCCCCCCTTATTGCATAAGATTTATAAGCAGTGTTCTGTTTAATACATTTTGGAAATGTTCTGAATCAGATTGTATGGTCTATCAAGAGTGTCTCCAAATACTTGAGGTCGTAGTACAGTTTTGTTAGAACTATAAGACCATGGCAGGTAATTCTGCTGATTATCAAGGACAGGACATGTTCCAACACTTAATATCGTGATTCTGGTGTCTATAGCCTGTCCCTGCAGGGTTTTCTTTTTTTTTTTTTTATAAATTTTTTATTGTTTTATCACATCGTATCAACAAAACAGGTAGCATTATAATAAATTATTTTACAAAAAATATAACACAATACATTACAATACAATACAAAACAATACAGTACATTACAATACCATACGATACGTTGTTCGCTGAGATTAACCCTGGTAATAACTTAGTCGATCTCAGGGAGTAATTTTAGTTTTAGTTTGAACCTATGGAGTAACCTCCGGTGCACTAAAACTCCTCTTACAGTTACAGCATAATACCCAGCGAACAACATATCGTTTCCCATGCCGACGGGATTACTGGGATAGCCAATTCCTTAAAGAACTCTCGAGAATAGGTTAATTCATGCATACTTGTACACTCAAGTTCCGCCTAACCCTCTCCTTCAATTTTCTTCAACCAGAAGGCATTATATACCTTCTTTGGATCTCTTCCTTGAACCCTGTCCAACTGACCTTCCATTCCAAGTTGAAACCTGACTTGGGAAATCACCCTGACCAAGGAAATTGGAGAAGAGTTCTTCCAGTTACGTGCTATACTTAATTTGGCCGCTATCATAAAGTGAATATAAATTGCCTTTTCTTTTTGCTTTAGTGAATCAATATTAAGGTGGAGTAAGGCGTTCTCAGGTAGCTTTGGAATGGACACGCATAAAAGGTTCTCTAAATAATTAAATAATTCCTGCCACAACTTGCCTACGATCTCACATTCCCACCATATATGCAAGAAGGTACCCAAGTCCCTTTTGCATCTCCAACATATCGGTGAGCTTGAACTGTACATGCTGGCTATTCTTGTGGGCACGAGATACCATCTGTTAATGACTTTAAACAGAGTTTCTAATAAATTCAGACAATGTATAGTTTCACACGCGTGGGGTAGTATTGCACACCACTGTTCTTTGTTTATTATTATGTTTAAATCTTTCTCCCACTTTTGTTTTGCGATGATAACCTGAGGAGCCTCTAGTTTCAGTATAGCATTCATTGCCTTGGAGGAAACTTTCTCTATTTGTTTATAGTTTAAAAGTGAGCAGATCAATTTGGTTCCTTCTTGGGGGTGTCTTATAATGTTTTGGGTTAAATAGTTTTTCACTCTCAAAAATGTAAATAGTTCCTTATTTGACAGTTGAAATTCTTGCATTAATTGTGGGAAGGTTTTCATTTTTTCGTTGTTATACAAATTTTCTATTTGAGTTATCCCTTTTTGGATCCAACTTTTTATACTTAAGTCGTTAATATAATATGGGAGTAGTTCTACTTTAAGATTGTTTGTGATTTTATTCTCCATATTAGCTTTTCTTTTTATTTCTTTCCAGAATTCTAATATTGACTCTATACACAAGTTAGATTGCCTAATAGCCCGTAATTTCGGGTCTGTATACCTATACCAAAGAATAGCGCTCAATTCCTTTACTTGGCAGCTCTCACTTTCTAGGATATACCATCCTTCCCTTTTTACACTATTCAATTGAGTTCTATATATATGAAAGAATTTGTTTGCTAAATAAATATCAATAATACTTGGAAAGCCCACGCCTCCCTCTTTAGTTTTTTGAGCCAGTAGAGTTTTGTTAATTCTCGGTCTCTTGTTCTTCCAGATAAAATTATTAATTTTGTTTTGAATCATGTCCAGCCATGGTCTGGGGATTTTTAAGGGGATCATTCGAAACATGTAGGCCCATTTGGGTAAGAGGTAGGCTTTTATAAGGTTCATTCTTCCCCACCATGTAATTTCAATTTTTTTCCATTTATTCAATGCATTCATCATATTTCTAAAACAACTTAGAAAATTAACCTGCGCTAGGTCTGAGGCTTTCTTTGTCAGCAATATCCCTAAATATGGAGTGCTGGTATTAACCCAATTAAAGTTATATTTGTCCTTTATATGGTTACTGCTTGCTGTATCTAGGTTAATATCTAGAATTTTGGATTTATTTTCATTTAATTTATAGTTCGAAACTTCGCTAAATCTCTTAACAGTTTTCATAAAAGCAGTGATAGATGTAACTGGCTTAGTTAGGGTGAGTATCAAATCGTCTGCATATAGTTTTAATTTCAGCTCTCTTTCTTTCGTGGTAATACCCCTTATTAGATTGTTTGATCTTATATTTATCGCCAAAATCTCCATAGTTATTATATACAAGATTGGGGAGAGCGGGCATCCCTGTCTTGTCCCGTTATGGAGATTAAACCAGTCCGCACATATATTAGGGCCTACTGTCCTAGCCGAAGGACCAGAATACAGGGACATTATGGCTCTATGTATCCAGCCCTGGTAGCCAAATTTCAGCAAGGATTTACTCATGAATTCCCAGTCGACCCTGTCGAACGCTTTTTCTGCGTCGACAGTTAGAATTGTCATAGGTGTTACTGTTCTATTAGCTAGATCTATAATATCTGTTATACATCTTGTATTATCCGAAGAAATTCTTCCCGGAACAAATCCTATTTGGTCAGGGTCGATAATGTTGTCTAAGGTCGGTTTTATTCTGTTTGCTATAATTGCAGAAAAAATTTTCACGTCGGTATTTATAAGGGAAATTGGCCTATAGTTTTCCACCTCTCCCGGGTCTTTATTCTGTTTCGGAATGGGTAATATATTTGCCCTCAGCATCTCCTTTGGGAATTGTCCCTTATCGACAATATTATTGAATAAATCTGCTAGGTGTTTTATAAGTAAATCTCCGAAAGTTTTATAAAATAAGTTTGAAAATCCGTCTGGGCCTGGGGTTTTATTGTTGTCCATTTTTTTGATGGCCTCTTCCACCTCTTGTGCTGTTATTAAGTTATTAAGACTTATTTTTTGATTCTCTAATATTACTGGAGTATTAATACCATCTAAATAATTGTCTATCTCCTTATCCTGAGTTACTAGAGAATATAATTCGCTGTAATATGAGTTAAAGCATTGGCCTATGGATTTGGGGGAGATATATTCCTCTTCGTTCCTCTTTATTCTAGTTATTTTATTGGAGGCGATTTTTCCTCTCAGCTTCTTAGTTAACAGTTTATCTGCTCTGTTACCTGTGCTGTATTCTTTCAGCTTCAGTTTCCCCATTATCTTTATATTTTTCTCAATTCTGATTTGATTAATTTGATTTTTGATCTCAACAATCGCCTCCGAGTTCTCTCTTGAGGGTGTTTGTTTGTTCTCTTTAGATTTTTTCTCTAATTTATCTAATAGGGGAGCTAATTCTTCTCTTTTAGACTTTCTAAGGTACGATTCTATACTTATTAAACTGCCTCTTATTGTGGCTTTAAAGGTACACCAGTTGTTAGAATGTGAAGTTTCGTCGGGTTGATTATCTAAAAAGAATCTTTCTATCTGAAATCTAAGAGCCTCTTGGTTTTTTTCCTTAGTGAGTATATAATCATTAATTCTCCATGTCGTACTATTTTTCCACTGATCTTTCATAGTCCATATGTTAATACTATGGTCCGACCATGTGTTGTTCCAGATATCACTTTTCACTAAATTTTCTAGTGCGTTTATATCCCCCCAAACCATATCAATGCGCGAATATGAGTAATGGACTCTAGAAAAAAAAGTGTATTCTAGTTTCTCTGGATATGAAGATCTCCAAAGGTCAAAACAATCAAACTCGTTCTTTATATTTCTAAGATTTTTTGCCATTTTAACTATAGCTCTGTTCACTTGAGTATTGAGGCTAAATTTCTTGTCTAAAACCGGATCCAACACACAGTTGAAATCCCCTGCCATCAAAAATACTCCTGTCTTGATCGTTTCTGCCTGTTCCAAAATCCTTCTCAGTGTAACCACAGGAAAAGCATTTGGCAGGTAGATGTTGACTAGAGTATATTTAATTTCGTTTAGTTTACAAATTATAATTAAAAATCTTCCTTCCCTATCCACGTATTGGTAGATTAATTCGAATTTCACTGTATTTGCCACAATTATAGCAACCCCCCTTTTGTTGCTGTCGCTAAGCGAAGCCTGGAACACGTATGGAAATCTATCCCCCCCCCCATTTTACATTATCCCTCAGCCTCCAGTGCGTCTCTTGCAAAAAACCAACATCTATCTTTTGGTTGACCAAAAAATCATATACTAATGCTTTTTTAGAAGGAGAGTTCAGGCCCTGAGTGTTAACTGATATCATTTTAACCATATTCCCCACAAAAGTCTCCCATCATCCCAGACGGCATGTTCAACACTAACAAAAAAACAGGACAAACACTAAAACATTCATACCCTTCCTTTCTAGTTGTACACCAGATAGGAAAGAATGGCCTCTCCCCCGTCGGAAAGGGTAGAGCCATTTTTTCGATAGGTGAATTTAGAATTTTCACCTTATTGGTTATTGTGTCTCAACCTCGGACACATGGCTGGGAGCAAAAAGAGAATGCCCTTAAGTGAGAAATATCATATTTAGTTATATACCTGAGTGAGTTAACTTATATTCTTATATACCTGAGTGAGTTAACTTATATTCTTACAGAGAGAAGAGAGAGGGAAAAAAATACATATTTTCTATCTAATCCTACAGCATCATATCTATAATATCCTGCGTTTTGTTACCTCTTCTATCTTAAATTCTGCTTACTCTCCCTTCCCCTCTTTTTTTTCTTTTTCTTTAATTATCCCGAAACCTATTTGTGTCTCTTTATCGCTTTTGTGAGTAATGCACCTTTTAACCAAAAATGTCTTAGAGGAAAGAGAAAAAAGGAAAAAAAAAAAAAAAAAAAAATTACCCCAAAGCCTAATTCTATTGCATAATTCTATTTCGTGCTGGTCTTTTTATTAATTAACAGTTGTGCCCCTTCAGGGTTATTTACCGGTATTTTATGGTTCCTAATAATTAGATTCTTTTTATCTTCTTCACACCAATGTGTTTTGTTTGTTTTTATGGTTACTACATGTTATCCATTTCTTCCGTTAACGTTTTATTTTTAACCATTAAGCCCTGTTAAGGCCTTTTACTAGTGCTTTTGTGCTTTATACTATTTTACGTGCTTTTATCTTCTTCACCCTCTTATGTTTTGTAAATCATACTCCTTATCTTTAAACTATAAATACAGCATACTGTATGAAAAAAAAAAAAAAACAAAAAAAAAAACACACAACTCTTTTTCTACTACATATTATCTATTTCTTCCAATTAACCTTTTATTTTTATCCATTAAGCCCTGTCCAGGCCTTTTACTAGTGCTTTTGTGCTTTGTACTATTTTACGTGCTTTAATCTTCTTCACCCTCTTATGTTTTGTAAACCTTACTCCTTATCTTTAAACAATATGTACCTCATTCTATATGAGTCAAAAAAAAAAAACTAAAAAAAACTATTTTTCTACTACTTATTGTCTATTTCTTCCATTACCATTTTATTTTTAACCTTTAAGCCCTGTCAAGGCCATTTACTAGTGCTTTTGTGCATGTACTATTTTACGTGCTTTTATCTTCTTCACCCTCTTATGTTTTATAAACCTTGCTCCTTGACTATTAAACTATAGGTACGGCATACTGTGTGAGTCGTAATCTTTAAAAAAAAAAAAAAAAAAAAAAAAAATTGTTCAATTATTATTTGATCTTTGTTAGTTCCATCCAGCTGTTCAATGATTCTTTAGAGTCAAAGTTTTCAGCTTTCCCATTCCAGAACACCCTTAGTGTTGAAGGGAAGCCCCATCTATAATTGATATTTTTCTGTCTCAGGGTCGGTAGTAAGTCTTTGAAGGTTTTTCGCCACGTTCTAGTTGAGAATGATAGATCTTGAACCCTGCAGGGTTTTCAATGTAAACACTGCCTTTTGAGAGAAAATGCATCTCTATGAGTAGATGGTGATTGGCGCAGTGAGGCATTTTTGCCACGCATGCGAAGTAGTCTCCTAATGCTATCCTATGGGAAGCAATGGACTGGTTCAGATCATCAAGAATAATTAACCATTGAGGCAGGGCCAGCCACTGCGAGCCAACACAGCGTGGGAAAAAAGGTGAGGGCGCCAGTCATACTCACTGACAGACACACACACTCACTAATTTTACACTCACTGACAAACACACACCTATCGTACTGTGCTGCGGAATTTGTTGGGGATTTATAAATACTAATAATAATAATACTGGCACACACACATTCTCTCGCACTCACAAATTATTAGTTTTTTAATTTAATGGCACCCAGCCTCCCTACGTTCCTTTCCCCTTCGGGTCCAGTGTGGGGTTGCTCTGCCTCTTCGCGGGCCGCCTTCCGGCATCACAGCAGAGCAACAAGATCACAGCTTCTTCAACGCCGCCTCCATTCTCCCTCAGCCCCCTGAACGCACTGACAAATACCCAAGCGCCAAGAGAAAATTCCTAATCGCCATGGTGATCTGGCGCCTGGGATTTGTTGAGTCTTGATTTAATCTATTAGATTAATATACCCATGTGACTAAAAAGTTATTGTTTGGTTGTGGGAGACTGTTCCTGTCCGTGAATAGCTATGTGCTATTCTCATGTTTTGCCCTGTATTCATATGCTTTGCCTGCTCCCCTTTCGGGAGCGCCATATGAACGGGTTCCGTTCACCTCCTTAACGGGGACCACCACGAAACCCCATTTAGAATGTTGTTTTAGAACGTTCAAACCGCGTTACAAGGTGTCAAAACCACAGACCGCAAGGGAAGCCTCGGCGCGTGCCGACCCTGGGAGACAGCCCGTTCATTAGACGAACGTCATCCAGGGGGAGCATTTGCGGATTCCAATGCTCCCTGGCATGCTCACACCAATCAATTAGAACGTTGGCAACTGGCAACATAAGTGTGAAACCGCAAGGGAAGTAATTAATGAGTGCTTCCCTGGGTGGCCGCCGTTTGTATAGACGAACGGCATCCAGGGGGAGCATTTGTGTGGCCAAATAAAGTGGTTGTTGTACCCCTGGAACAGTGTGTCGTCCAGTTACTAGGGGAAAATGGGTCTCTTCATTCTGCATTAGCTGATGTAACCAGTCGGGTTACCCTCGGCCCGCTATAGAGGCCAACATGGTTTCCCACATGAGAAGAAAAACAGCATAGGCATATAGTTAAAAGAAAAAAACAGATTTTAATTTA
The DNA here is from genome assembly GCF_036172605.1 of Pelobates fuscus. Lineage (NCBI taxonomy): Eukaryota > Metazoa > Chordata > Amphibia > Anura > Pelobatidae > Pelobates > Pelobates fuscus. Next base: position 365,931,069 of record NC_086318.1, read on the forward strand.
AATTTCTTTTTTATTAAAAGTAAACAGGAATAAAGTTTAACATTGTGAAACATGTACAGTTGTTGCTTTATTCTATTCTATTCCCATAAACATATTAAAAGGATAACTCCCGAATGAATGAACACTGATATAAATAATAAAAGTTAAATTAAAAATATATATTTACCGTATTTATTGGCGTATAACACGCAGTTTTTCTCCCTGAAAATAGGGGGCAAATGATGTGTGCATGTTATACGCCAATATACATATTTTTCGCTCCATAAGACGCACTTTTTTCCCCTCAAAAGTGAGGGGAAATGTCTGTGCGTCTTATGGAGCGAATGTGAAGGTTTACTTACCTGTCTTGAAGCGTGGGCCGGTGTTCAGCGCGCACCGCGGTACTGGAACTTCAATTTCAGGTTCCGGTTTCCAGCGGGACTGAAAGGAAGTGCTCACTCAGTGTGCCCACTTCCTTTCAGTCCCGCCGGAAACCGGAACCTGAAATTTAAGTTCCTGTACCACGGTGCGCGCTATGAAGCCGGACCACGCTTCAAGACAGGTAAGTAATTATGGGACAAGGGGAGGGAAAGTGCACTATGGGACAAGGGGAGGGGGGGACACTATGGAAGGGGGGGGGGACACTATGGGAGGGGGTGGAAAATACTATGGGGGGGGGGGGGAATACTATGGAATGGGGGGGAACACTATGGGAGGGGGGGAAATTTCCTTCTTAAAATGAGGTGCGTGTTATACGCCGGGGCGTGTTATACGCCGATAAATACGGTATATTACAGAAAATCGAACTAATTATGTTAAAAATGTTTTCAGCAAGTTTCAACATGCAGTAGTAAAAAACATTCATTTCATTTTTAAAATACTTACTTTAAAAAAAAAAAGTGTGATTATTGAGCTTCTCAAGGGAGGTATACTCCTATTTTGAGTCCCCCTGAGAGAATTGTATTGGACAGTTTTGGTGATACATTGAGCACATGCACTTTGCACAAAGTGGATTGACCTGCAGATGGGAGTAGCAACACACACTCCCAGGCAGTCCGCAAGGAATAGGCGCTCACACATACGATAGGTGGGTGGTAAAGACATATACACAAATACATGAAATACAACACTCAATGATGAGTCGACATTAGATTAGGGTAAACATTTTTTTTTTTTAATGAGGGATATTTTTCATAAATATAGAGTTAAAATTATACAATTTATTTGTTAACAGAGTTTGATAACAAGCTTAGAAGATCAAGTTGCTAGGTCCCTTACTCGGGGCATAAGTGCCCCTGAATAAAACAGTGATGTGGTCTGTGGGTGACACTCACACTGAGGCAGGGCTGGTGCTAGACTATTTTCCACCCTAGACAAGACCAGATACTTGCACCACCCCCAAAAAACAAAAATCGCCAGCTTTGTGTGTCTCTCTGTCCCTCTTAGCCCTGTGTCTCTTTGCCTCTCTGTGTGTCTTTTTATCCTCCAAGCTCCTGTATGTGTGTCTTTTTCTCTCTAAGCCCTTCTGTGTCTAAGCCCTTCTGTGTCCCTTCTGTGTCCCCCCCCTTCTGTGTGCCTCTTTGCTCCCCTTAGCCCCTCTGTGTGTCTGTTCCCCCAAGTTTGTCTCTTTGCCCCTGCGTGTCTTTGTCCCCCCAAAGCCCCACTGTGTCTCTTTGCCCCCCCCCCCCCCGCAGCTCCCTTTGTCCTTCCATGTGTCTCTTTGCCCCCCTGTGTATCTCTTTGTTCCTCCAGCTCTGTGTGCCTTTATATCCCCCCCCAACTCTTCTGTGTGCCTCTTTGTTTAGCTAAGTCCCTCTAAGGTTGCTCCTCCTTGTCTCTTTGTCCCCGCCAAACCCTCTGTTTGTGTCTTTGCCACCCAAAGCCTCTTTGTGTGTCACTTTGCCCCCTGTGTATCTCTGCCACCCCTGCCCCACTCTGTGTCTTTTTGTCCACCCTCAGTCCCCTATGTGTCTCTTTGTCCGTCCGCTCTTTTTGCTGTCTTCCTCCTTCTGCAGTGCCAGCTTACCTACTTGTAGCGTGGTCGAGTGAACTGTGGTGGAGAATCTCTGTATCCACTATTCTGTCTGGGAGCACTTCCGGTTAGACTGGGTAGAGGATACAGAAGATTCTCTACTGCGGTGCCTTGGCCACGCTACATGAAATGATTGGCAGGAGGGGAATGCGTGGGACAGAGACACACTGGCTGTGCGTGGCTGGGAGAGAGACACGCTGGCTGTGCGTGGGTAGGGGAGAGAGAGCGACACACACACACACCGGCTGTGCGTGGCTGGCAGAGAGAGCGACACACACACACTCACACACAGGCTGTGCGTGGGTGGGGGAGAGACACGCTGGCTGTGCGTGGGAGAGAGAGCGAGACACGCTGGCTGTGCGTGGGAGAGAGAGCGAGACACGCTGGCTGTGCGTGGGTGGGACAGAGAGAGACACACTGGCTGTGCGTGGGTGGGAGAGAGCAAGACACGCTGGCTGTGCGTGGGAGAGAGAGCGAGACACGCTGGCTGTGCGTGGGAGAGAGAGCGAGACACGCTGGCTGTGCGTGGGTGGGACAGAGAGAGACACACTGGCTGTGCGTGGGTGGGAGAGAGCAAGACACGCTGGCTGTGAGTGGGTGGGAGAGCGAGACACACTGGCTGTGCGTGGGTGGGAGAGAGCAAGACACGCTGGGTGTGCGTGGGTGGGAGAGACACACGCTGGCTGTGCGTGGGTGGGAGAGACACACGCTGGCTGTGCGTGGGTGGGAGAGACACACGCTGGCTGTGCGTGGGTGGGAGAGACACACGCTGGCTGTGCGTGGGTGGGAGAGACACACGCTGGCTGTGCGTGGGTGGGAGAGACACACGCTGGCTGTGCGTGGGTGGGAGAGACACACGCTGGCTGTGCGTGGGTGGGAGAGAGAGAAAATGGCTGCGCGTGGGTGGGAGAGAGAGAAAATGGCTGCGCGTGGGTGGGAGAGAGAGAAAATGGCTGTGCGTGGGTGGGAGAGACACACGCTGGCTGTGCGTGGGTGGGAGAGAAACACACTGGCTGTGCGTGGGTGGGAGAGACACACACTGGCTGTGCGTGGGTGGGAGAGAGAGAAAATGGCTGTGCGTGGGTGGGACAGAGACACACTGGCTGTGCGTGGGTGGGAGAGAGACACACTGGCTGTGCGTGGGTGGGAGAGAGACACACTGGCTGTGCGTGGGTGGGAGAGAGACACACTGGCTGTGCGTGGGTGGGAGAGACACACACTGGCTGTGCGTGGGTGGGAGAGACACACACTGGCTGTGCGTGGGTGGGAGAGACACACACTGGCTGTGCGTGGGTGGGAGAGACACACACTGGCTGTGCGTGGGTGGGAGAGACACACACTGGCTGTGCGTGGGTGGGAGAGACACACACTGGCTGTGCGTGGGTGGGAGAGAGACACACTGGCTGTGCGTGGGTGGGAGAGACACACACTGGCTGTGCGTGGGTGGGAGAGACACACGCTGGCTGTGCGTGGGTGGGAGAGACACACGCTGGCTGTGCGTGGGTGGGAGAGACACACGCTGGCTGTGCGTGGGTGGAAGAGACACACGCTGGCTGTGCGTGGGTGGGAGAGACACACGCTGGCTGTGCGTGGGTGGGAGAGACACACGCTGGCTGTGCGTGGGTGGGAGAGAGAGAAAATGGCTGTGCGTGGGTGGGAGAGAGAGAAAATGGCTGTGCGTGGGTGGGAGAGACACACGCTGGCTGTGCGTGGGTGGGAGAGACACACGCTGGCTGTGCGTGGGTGGGAGAGACACACACTGGCTGTGCGTGGTGGGAGAGAGAGAAAATGGCTGTGCGTGGGTGGGAGAGAGAGAAAATGGCTGTGCGTGGGTGGGACAGACACACTGGCTGTGCGTGGGTGGGAGAGACACACACTGGCTGTGCGTGGGTGGGAGAGAGACACACTGGCTGTGCGTGGGTGGGAGAGACACACACTGGCTGTGCGTGGGTGGGAGAGAAAATGGCTGTGCGTGGGTGGGAGAGAAAATGGCTGTGCGTGGGTGGGAGAGAAAATGGCTGTGCGTGGGTGGGACAGACACACTGGCTGTGCGTGGGTGGGAGAGACACACACTGGCTGTGCGTGGGTGGGAGAGACACACACTGGCTGTGCGTGGGTGGGAGAGACACACACTGGCTGTGCGTGGGTGGGAGAGACACACACTGGCTGTGCGTGGGTGGGAGAGACACACACTGGCTGTGCGTGGGTGGGAGAGACACACACTGGCTGTGCGTGGGTGGGAGAGACACACACTGGCTGTGCGTGGGTGGGAGAGAGAGAAAATGGCTGTGCGTGGGTGGGAGAGAGCAGGGCCAGCCCAAGAAGCCAAGCCTCCCCAAAAAAGCTTTGCGCACATCCATTATGTTATACAGTGTGTGTAGTGAATGCATTGTGTATAGTGGATGCAGTGTCTGTGTGTGTGTGTGGGTAGTGGATGCAATGTCTTTATGTGTAGTGAATGTAATGCAGCGGGATTGGATAAGGGTTGTGAGGGGACAGTAGTTTTTTAAATATTTTTATTAATTTAGGGGTTTTTTTTCCTCCCTGCCTCTTACCTGTTTGGTGGCACAGCATACGGTGTCCTGTGAAGAAGGGACCCAGGAGTGTAATATTGCACCTCCTGAAGCATCAGGTCCTCTCTTCTCGCGAACTGTGTGAGCGTTGCTGCAGGTTGCCATGGCAACGCTACGCATAACATGTAATGCAAGTCGGGAGCGTTGCCATGGCAACACTTACACACTCACACCGAGGGGATGGGAGAGAGAGAGCACGACACACACTCACACAGAGGGAATGGGAGAGAGAGAGCACGACACACACTCACACAGAGGGAATGGGAGAGAGAGAGCACGACACACACTCACACAGAGGGAATGGGAGAGAGAGAGCACGACACACACTCACACTGAGGGAATGTGAGAGAGAGCACGACACACACTCACACCGAGGGAATGGGAGAGAGAGAGCACGACACACACTCACACCGAGGGAATGGGAGAGAGAGAGCACGACACTCACACCAAGGGGATGGGAGAGAGAGAAAGAGAGAGAGAGACCCACTCACACCGAGGGGATGGGAGAAAGAGACATTCACACCGAGGGGATGGGAGAAAGAGACACTCACACCGAGGGGATGGGAGAAAAAGACACTCACACCGAGGGGATGGGAGAAAGAGACACTCACACCGAGGGGATGGGAGAGAGAGAGCACGACACACACTCACACCGAGGGAATGTGAGAGAGAGAGCACGACACACACTCACACCGAGGGAATGGGAGAGAGAGAGCACGACACACACTCACACCGAGGGAATGGGAGAGAGAGAGCACGACACACACTCACACCGAGGGAATGGGAGAGAGAGAGCACGACACACACTCACACCGAGGGGATGGGAGAGAGAGAGAGAGAGAGACACTCACACCGAGGGGATGGGAGAAAGAGACACTCACACCGAGGGGATGGGAGAAAGAGACACTCACACCGAGGGGATGGGAGAAAGAGACACTCACACCGAGGGGATGGGAGAAAGAGACACTCACACCGAGGGGTTGGGAGAAAGAGACACTCACACCGAGGGGTTGGGAGAAAGAGACACTCACACCGAGGGGATGGGAGAAAGAGACACTCACACCGAGGGGATGGGAGAAAGAGACACTCACACCGAGGGGATGGGAGAAAGAAAGAGACACCCACACCGAGGGGATGGGAGAAAGAGACACTCACACCGAGGGGATGGGAGAAAGAGACACTCATAATGAGGGGATGGGAGAAAGAGACACACTGTCAGTGGGGATAAAAAGGGTTAATATATCATGCTATCAGAGAGAGTTGGGAGAGAGAAAGAAAGACAAAAATATCAAAGTCACATTATTATCAATGAATTCTGTAAACTATAGTTGGACAGTGATTAATATGTACAATTAAAGACAAAAAAGACATTTTAAATTCAGGTTTTAACACAACTGCATAATTATCTGGCAAAAAAACTAAATAAAACTATATAAATATTAAATAAAAGTGACTTCTCTTAAAGATCCCTTTTTTCTTCCTTCTCCATGTTCAGTCTCCCTAATATTCTCCATAATATTCTCCATGTTCATTCTCTGCAATGGCTGCAGTGTTCAGCTTTACCCATACAATCCCCACACAGTGCAATCCTCCAGGTCCAGGCTGTCTTGTGAAATAAGATGTTTTGTAAAGTTAATATCAATGTTTTATCAGAACTCTCTCATCAGCAGCAGCAGGAGATCAGCACAGCTCAGTCCACTTCATTCATTTGGATTTCCCGCTTTGCTGCTTCCTGTAGCTCTCTGTACCATGTGACCATGCAGTCACATGGTCTGGTGATGTCACCAGGGTCCTTCTACTGGATAGGAACTAGCCGCTACCCATGTGGGAGTGTGAGATGTGAGGAAGTGGGTGGTGACAGATTAGACTGACCTCAGTGCCACTTAGGAGCCGGTGTTCTATCAGATCTCTATACCTTGTCAGAATGCTATACCGGAAGTGACGAGGCCGCACCGGAATTGACGTTTCGGAGCTGGAGGAGGAGGAGCGCCTGCGCAGAAGAACAGGTAGGTGAAAATTTCACACAGATCGGGAGCGAAGGCCACCTAATGCGCATGCGCGAAATCCACACTGCGCCTGCGCAAGTAGCTACAAGGGAGGGGGGATGGAGGGGATTTAACGTGCCAGTGCGCACGCGCGCCTAAGTACTCCCGTCGGGCACAGACAGCGGGATACAGCGCGCGTGCGCACCAGCGGGCAGGGAGATCGATTCAGCCGAACATTCATCCGATCTCCCTGCCCCACACTGCGCACGCGCCCACCAAGCCAGGACAGCCTCGGACACCGCGCATGCGCACTAAGGGGGTATAGAAATCTGATGGCCATATCTTCTTCTAAGAAATCTCTTACCCCCTGAGTGCGCATGCGCGGTGTCTGCACTGTATCCTGACATCTATCAGGTAAGCCTCGCTCACAACACTCTCAGCCATCAAGGGGGACTGTGCTGTATGGAGGGGGTGTATGTACAGTATTGGGGGGGGGTCTGTACAGTGGTGGGGGGGTCTGTACAGTGTGGGGGGGGTCTGTACAGTTTGGGGGGGGGTCTGGACAGTATTGGGGGGGTCTGGACAGTATGGGGGGGTCTGGACAGTATTGGGGGGGGTCTGGACAGTATTGGGGGGGTTCTGTACTGTATGGGGGGGTCTGGACAGTATGGGGGGGGGGTCTGGACAGTATTGGGGGGGTCTGGACAGTATGGGGGGGTCTGGACAGTATGGGGGGGGTCTGGACAGTATGGGGGGGGGTCTGGACAGTATTGGGGGTCTGGACAGTATTGGGGGGTCTGTACAGTATGGCGGGGTCTGGACAGTATTGGCGGGGTCTGTACAGTATGGGGGGGACTGTACAGTATGGGGAGGGGGGTCTGGACAGTATGGGGGGGTCTGGACAGTATTGGGGGGGACTGTACAGTATGGGGGGGTCTGGACAGTATTGGGGGGTCTGGACAGTATTGGGGGGGTCTGGACAGTATTGGGGGGTTCTGTACTGTATGGGGGGGTCTGGACAGTATGAGGGGGGTCTGGACAGTATTGGGGGGGTCTGGACAGTATTGGGGGGTTCTGTACTGTATGGGGGGGGGTCTGGACAGTATGGGGGGGTCTGGACAGTATGGGGGGGGTCTGGACAGTATTGGGGGGGTCTGGACAGTATTGGGGGGTCTGTACAGTATGGCGGGGTCTGGACAGTATTGGCGGGGTCTGTACAGTATGGGGGGGGACTGGACAGTATGGGGGGGGACTGTACAGTATGGGGGGGTCTGGACAGTATGTGCAGTATTGGGGCGGTCTGTGCTGTGTATTAGGGGGCTGTGCGTTAGATGTGGGAGGCAGTGTATTAGGGTGCTGTGTGTTAGATGTGGGGATTGTGCGTTAGATGTGGGCAGTATGTGGGGCCTGTGTGTTAGATGTGTACAGCCCTGGTTTGACTACAAAATATTTTGTTTCAGAGATCTCAGACGCCATGGCCTGCTTTTTGCTACGAAAGCCCAGCCATCTAGTCACTCACCAGGGGTGGATGAGAAACTGCACCCCAGCCAGAGGGACTGCCCCACATCTGCAACCAAATCCGTCTGTCACTGAATTCTGTAATCTCCGTGTCTTTGTGCATTGTGTATGTATAGTACTCCCAATTCTTATATTTAATACGGTGTGTCTCTCACAATCTTTGTGTCTGTCTGCTGTAAATATGTGGCACGCAAGTCTGCATGCACTGTGTCTGTTTTGCCATTTTACTCTAACCATTATATTTTTGTGTGTGTCACAACTCTGACAAGCATGTTCTCCTATGGGGCACGAAGTACATAAAGAGGAATGAAGAAGTCCCTGTTTGAGGCTCGCGTCCAGGGTGGATTATTGAAGTGCCATCTGACACATGACAAGTTTCTCCTGTTTGCACGGCGACTTCAACATTGTGTACTGTGATCAGAGGTAGGTAACCTTAGACAGTTCAGATGCTGTGAATTACATCTTTGCCAGCAGGTGTAGTCCTAAACATCTGGAATACGGAATGCGTATGAATGAAAAGTATGGTGTGTGTGTGTGTGTGAATGGTCAGTAACAAGGGTTGAAGCCTTGACGTGGCGTTACTGCTCACATGTGTTTTCATGTGCCAATTCAACCAATGTGAGTCACTGTAATACTTATAAGGTAACCAAAAGTACTGTGATTGTGGAGAATGAAACGCCTGTATCACCTACACACTGCTTACACTGTGACCGTATCTCCTATACACTGCTTGCACTGTGACCGTATTTCCTATACACTGCTTACACTGTGACCGTATCACCTAAACACTGCTTACACTGTGACCGTATCACCGAAACACTGCTTACACTGTGACCGTATCTCCTATACACTGCTTACACTGTGACCGTATCTCCTATACACTGCTTACACTGTGACCGTATCTCCTATACACTGCTTACACTGTGACCGTATCTCCTATACACTGCTTACACTGTGACCGTATCTCCTATACACTGCTTACACTGTGACTGTATCTCCTATACACTGCTTACACTGTGACCGTATCTCCTATACACTGCTTATACTGTGACCGTATCTCCTATACACTGCTTACACTGTGACCGTATCACCTAAACACTGCTTACACTGTGACCGTATCACCGAAACACTGCTTACACTGTGACCGTATCTCCTATACACTGCTTACACTGTGACCGTATCTCCTATACACTGCTTACACTGTGACCGTATCTCCTATACACTGCTTACACTGTGACCGTATCTCCTATACACTGTTTATACTGTGACCCTATCGCCTAAACACTGCTTACACTGTGACTGTATCTCCTATACACTGCTTACACTGTGACCGTATCCCATAAACACTGCTTACACTGTGAATGTTATTTTTTCAAGTTAGTTTTAGTGTTTGCGGTTTCATATATTTGTTAACCACTGTCCTCAATCTTCTGTTCTGTGTTTTCTTACATTTGTGGGAAGAACAAGGTGATCCTCTCCATTTTACACTCCTTTACTGATGGTTCCAGTTCCAGAGACAAACCCACCACCATTAACCTCGACCTGCTCAAACAGAAGAGATTACCTTCTTCTATAGAAAACTTCCATATGGCTGCTTCGGAACGCATGCTGCAGACATGATGTAACCTTCATTTTCCAGTGGACCGTCCAGGGAAAGAGACCATTATATTATTAAGATACTGCCTTCCTAATGCCATACAGCCTTTCTTTACATGTGATTGAACTTTCTCCTTCTTGGATACCACAGTGTGACTTTTCTTAACCAGTTTCCAAATTTGACTTTTTATGTTTTCCACTATACAGATATAGTGTAAACTGCATATTAACTTTGAATAAATAAAGTATTTTGCTGACACCTTAACATGCAATTTGTGTTACTTAGCTACAAATAATACCAGCACTTGCTGCGTTCCATTGTAGGTTTCTCAGAAACTGCAATATTTAACATTGCAGGGTTAAGGGGACATTGGCACTGCACCCAAACCATTTAACCCTTAAGGACACCTGACATATGTGACATGTCATGATTCCCTTTTATTCCAGAAGTTTGGTCCTTAAGGGGTTAAACGAGATGACGTGGGCTTTTAAAGAGCAACTTCTTACTATGCTTATTGCTATCTTTTGAAAGTCATCACATTTATAAGCAAACCTATGCATTGGCACAGTGACAAGAGGACCTATATGCACCATAAATTATCAAATGTTGTTACAAAGCCATATTTCCTAACAATCCTGGATTGTTTGGTAGAGTCCCAGTTTGGGTTTTCTCTCCACTGTCCCACAATAATTAACAGGTTAACGTTATTACAGCCAAATTACTGTAGATTTAAAAAATAAGAGTTTTAATCTTTTTAAAAGTGGCAATATAAAAAAAATCAAACAATATTTAATTTCTAATTGAACAAAATTGAAAAAGTATGTTGTCCATTATTTACATAATAATTGCACATGTGGCCTAATATCAGATATTGTTATTGTCACCCCCCTGTCACCCCCCTCTCACCCTGTCAGACCCCCACACCCTGTCATCTCACCTCATCACCCCTTGTCACCCCCCTCTTACGGTCACCTCACCATAACCCCCTCACTCTGTCACCCATCCTTACTCTGTCACCCATACTCTCACATTACATCACCCCCCCTCTTACTCTGTCATTTCCCCCCTCATCTCATCACCCTCACGCTATGTCACCCTCCCCACACGGCCACCACTCCCCGTACACACGAGCACCTCTCTCCACACTCTGGCACCTCCCTCCATACACACTGTCAACCATCAACACGCTGGCACCCTCCTGCTCTTTTACACTCACCCTGCCACAGTTACCCCTTTACTCACCCTGTCACCCCCCCAAAGGCAATCATTATACACACACCGTCATAAAACTTAGCTTCGCCATAAACTCAGTGCCAAAGGCCAGTCAGTACACAAACATACACATGCTCAGAGAAACATACATACAGATACAAGGATACTCACTGTCAGACACACACTCAGGTAGACAATGAAACGATGTATACACAGAGACTAGCTCTGTGTATCCAGTGCTGAAAGCTCCCCCATCAATATATCTACAGCTCCTTATACACAAAGTCAACTGCTATTTATTCTTCAATAATGGTGTTCTTCGTGGGGTCTCATGTATGAGTTTTGCCCAAGGCCTCGCCAAGTCTAGAGCCGACACTGCAGTACAGCCCTTCAGTATCCAATAGTCTCTTGTGCAGGGACTCCTCAAAGCGGTTTGCTCCTTCCCTCTGGAACTGTAAAAATAAAAAATATAGTTACAACTCACCAAATCGTAACCAGAAAGCATAATACTTATTTTATATTATTACAAACGACAATTTCAATGTTGGAGATTGGAGGCGTAGAATAGAAAGAATGGTCGAGCGCTTTCAATTTTGAATGAAAGCATGTCTGTGCTTAAAGTATGAGCAGTGTTTAGGAGATACGGTCACAGTGTAAGCAGTGTATAGGAGATACAGTCACAGTGTAAGCAGTGTTTAGGTGATACGGTCACAGTGTAAGCAGTGTATAGGAAATACGGTCACAGTGCAAGCAGTGTATAGGAGATACGGTCACAGTGTAAGCAGTGTTTAGGCGATAGGGTCACAGTGTAAGCAGTGTTTATGGGATACGTTCACAGTGTAAGCAGTCTATAGCAGATACGGTCACAGTGTAAGCCGTGTTTAGGAGATAAGGTCACAGTGTAAGCGGTGTGTAGGTGATACAGGCGTTTAATTCTCCACAATCACAGTACTTTTGGTTACCTTATCAGTATTACAGTGACTCACATTGGTTGAATTGGCACATGAATACACATGTGAGCAGTAACGCCACGTCAAGGCTTCAACCCTTGTTACTGACCATTCACACACACACCATACTTTTCATTCATACACATTCGGTATTCCAGATGTTTTGGACTACACCTCCCATAATGCTGGCAAAGATGTAATTCACAGCATCTGAACTGTCTAAGGTTGCCTACCTCTGATCACAGTACACAGTGTTGAAGTCGCCGTGCAAACAGGAGAAACTCGTCACGTGTCAGATGGCACTTCAATAATCCACCCTGGACGCGAGCCTCAAAGGTGGACTTCTTCATTCCTCTTTATGTACTTCGTGCCCCATAGGAGAACATGCTTGTCAGAGTTGTGACACACACAAAAATATAATGGTTAGAGTAAAATGGCAAAACAGACACAGTGCATGCAGACTTGTGTGCCACATATTTACAGCAGACAGACACAAAGATTGTGAGAGACACACCGTATTAAATATAAGAATTGGGAGTACTATAACATACACAATGCACAAAGATGACAGAATTCAGTGACAGACGGATTTGGTTGCAGATGTGGGGCAGTCCCTCTGGCTGGGGTGCAGTTTCTCATCCACCCCTGGTGAGTGACTAGATGGCTGAGCTTTCGTAGCAAGAAGCAGGCCATGGCGTCCGAGATCTCTGAAACTAAATATTTTGTAGTCAAACCAGGGCTGTACACATCTAACACACAGGCCCCACATACTGCCCACCCCCCCACATCTAACGCACAATCCCCCCATCCCCACATCTAACACACAGCACCCTAATACACTGCCTCCCACATCTAACGCACAGCCCCCTAATACACAGCACAGACCGCCCCAATATACAGCACAGACCGCCCAATACTGCACATACTGTCCAGACCCCCCCCATACTGTACAGTCCCCCCCATACTGTACAGTCCCCCCCATACTGTACAGACCCCGCCAATACTGTCCAGACCCCGCCATACTGTCCAGACCCCCCCATACTGTCCAGACCCCCCCATACTGTCCAGACCCCCCCCATACAGTACAGAACCCCCCCAATACTGTCCAGACCCCCCTCATACTGTCCAGACCCCCCCATACAGTACAGAACCCCCCCAATACTGTCCAGACCCCCCAATACTGTCCAGACCCCCCCATACTGTACAGTCCCCCCCAATACTGTCCAGACCCCCCCATACTGTCCAGACCCCCCCCATACTGTACAGTCCCCCCCAATACTGTCCAGACCCCGCCATACTGTACAGACCCCCCAATACTGTCCAGACCCCCCCAATACTGTCCAGACCCCCAATACTGTCCAGACCCCCCCCATACTGTCCAGACCCCCCCATACTGTCCAGACCCCCCATACTGTCCAGACCCCCCCAATACTGTCCAGATCCCCCCAATACTGTCCAGATCCCCCCAATACTGTCCAGACCCCCCCCCCATACTGTCCAGACCCCCCCATACAGTACAGAACCCCCCAATACTGTCCAGACCCCCCCAATACTGTCCAGACCCCCCCATACTGTCCAGACCCCCCCCACACTGTACAGACCCCCCCACCATTGTACAGACCCCCCCCCCCCCAATACTGTACATACACCCCCTCCATACAGCACAGTCCCCCCTGATGGCTGAGAGTGTTGTGAGCGAGGCTTACCTGATAGATGTCAGGATACAGTGTAGACACCGCGCATGCGCACTCAGGGGGTAGGAGATTTCTTAGAAGAAGATATGGCCATCAGATTTCTATACCCCCTTAGTGCGCATGCGCGGTGTCCGAGGCTGTCCTGGCTTGGTGGGCGCGTGCGCAGTGTGGGGCAGGGAGATCGGATGAATGTTCGGCTGAATCGATCTCCCTGCCCGCTGGTGCGCACGCGCGCTGTATCCCGCTGTCTGTGCCCGACGGGAGTACTTAGGCGCGCGTGCGCACTGGCACGTTAAATCCCCTCCATCCCCCCTCCCTTGTAGCTACTTGCGCAGGCGCAGTGTGGGTTTCGCGCATGCGCATTAGGTGGCCTTCGCTCCCGATCTGTGTGAAAATTTTCACCTACCTGTTCTTCTGCGCAGGCGCTCCTCCTCCTCCAGCTCCGAAACGTCAATTCCGGTGCGGCCTCGTCACTTCCGGTGCGGCTGCGTCACGTCCGGTATAGCATTCTGACAAGGTATAGAGATCTGATAGAACAGCGGGCCAGCAACAAGTTTCCTGCCTCCTCCTGTTGCTGGGCCTGCTGGATTTTCTGCCTGGGGCCCTGGATGCTGGATCCTGTTTTTACAGCCATCCTGTCTGCCCTCTGGGCTGGTACTGCTGCTGCAGACGGTGGCCTCCTCCTTCCCCAGCAGCCTGGCGGTGAGGTTCCCCTCCCCAGCGGTCTGCTCCCCATGGGCACCCTCCCTGTGTCTCCCTCCCTGTGGCTCCCTCCAGGGGCGGACTGACAGGTCGGGCAGATCGGTCATGGACCGAGGGCCGGAGTCAGTCAGGGGGCCGGCAGCACAGTCAGTGGCGTACTAAGGGGGGGCGGTCCGCCCCGGGTGCCACTCAGCAGGGGGGTGCCAGGCTCTGTACCCCCTGCTCTCCCGCAGCTCCGGCAGACCGGCGCTCAGTCAGTGAGTCAGAGCACAAGGAGGGGATTCCCAGCCTGTGTTCTGACTCACACACTGAGCTGCAGGGAGGCTATTTCGGAGTGTACCAGCAGGGGGCGCAGAACCAGGTTGCTCCCCCGCGGTCACTCTGTACAGATCCCCTGCACCTGCTGCCTGCCTGGGAAGGAGCTGCTGCCCCTGCACCCTTCTAAATGGTAAGTAACTATTATACCCCCCCTGCCCTATACCCCATTGCCATTATAACCCCCCTGCCATTAAATCACCCCCACCCCTGCCCTATACCCCCCCTGCCATTAAATCACCCCCACCCCTGCCCTATACCCCCCCTGCCATTAAATCACCCCCCTGCCATTATATCACCACCCCCTGCCATTATATCACCCCCCCCTGCCCTATACCCCCTGCCATTAAATCACCCCCCCCGCCATTATATCACCACCACCCCGCCCTATACCCCCTGCCATTAAATCACCCCCTGCCATTATATCACCACCCCCCCTGCCCTATACCCCCTGCCATTAAATCACCCCCCTGCCATTATAACCCCCCTCCCTGCCCTGTACCCCCTGCCATTATATCACCACCCCCTGCCATTATATCACCCCCCTCCCTGCCCTGTACCCCCCTGCCATTATATCACCACCCCCTGCCATTATATCACCCCCCTCCCTGCCCTGTACCCCCCTGCCATTATATCACCACCCCCTGCCATTATATCACCACCCCCTGCCATTATATCACCCCCCCTGCCATTATATCACCCCCCCTGCCCTATACCCCCCTGCCATTAAATCACCCCCCTGCCATTATATCACCACCACCCCGCCCTATACCCCCCTGCCATTAAATCACCCCCTGCCATTATATCACCCCCCCCTGCCCTATACCCCCTGCCATTAAATCACCCCCCTGCCATTATAACCCCCCTCCCTGCCCTGTACCCCCCTGCCATTATATCACCACCCCCTGCCATTATAACCCCCCTCCCTGCCCTGTACCCCCCTGCCATTATATCACCACCCCCTGCCATTATAACCCCCCTCCCTGCCTTGTACCCCCTGCCATTATATCACCCCCACTGCCCTATACCCCCTGCCATTATATCACCCCACCTGCCCTATACCCCCCTGCCATTATATCACCACCACCCCTGCCCTATACCCCCTGCCATTATACCGCCACCCTCCCTGCCCTGTACCCCCCTGCCATTAAACCACCACCCTCCCTGCCCTGTACCCCCTGCCATTATACCACCACCCTTCCTGCCCTCTACCCCCTGCCATTATACCACCACCCTCCCTGCCCTATACCCCCCTGCCATTATATCACCCCCCTTCCCTATACCCCCTGCCATTATACCACCACCCTCCCTGCCCTATACCCCCCTGACATTATATCACCCCCCCCCTGCCCTATACCCCCTGCCATTATACCACCACCCTCCCTGCCCTATACCCCACACGGCCATTATACCCCCACCCTCCCTGCCATTATAATCCCCCCTGCCATAATAATCCCCCTGCCCTATACCCCCACCTCCCTGCCATTATAACACCCCCCTCCCTATACCCCCCCGCCATTATACTCCCACCCCTTTACCCCCACACCGCCTGCCCTATACTCCCACCTCACTGCCATTATAACCCCCCTGCCATTATACTCCAACCCCTCCTGCCCTATACCCCACCTCACTGCCATTATAACCCCAGAGCAGCCACCAAATGGTGAAACAGACCCTGCTGATCCTGCACCCTCCTAAATGGTAAGGTACTACTATACCCCCCTGCCCTATAATCCCCCTGCCATTATAACCCCACCCCCCTGCCCTATATCCCCCACCCTCCGTGCCATTATACCCTCACCCTCCTTGCCCTATTCCCCCATGCAATATCACACACGAAGTCCCAGACCCCAATCTACTCCGACCCACCCAGGCACATACAACTGTTCCCCTACTGTCACATAGACACATTACACACAGGCTCACATTCACAAATTACATATGCAGTCACACACAATGCACATACATACGCTGTCACAAACACATTTTTTTACACAAGGGACAAGGACAGATATATTCTGGGAGGCAGTGAGGTTAGTGCGCGCCCTGCAGTGAACCGGCAGCTGGGATAAGATGGCATCGTCATCACTACTGGGAGCACAAGTGAGATGTGCAGGAAGAGCGCCCAGCAGCAACCGTTAATCCCCATGGGGAAGATCCAAGAGCAAGGTAGGGAAGCTGGGTGGACATCTTAATTACTAAATGTGTGTAAGAATGTGATTTTTGTGTGTGTCTGTGATTGTGTGTATCTCTGTCGTTAAGTGCGTGTTTATTGTGATTGTGTGTCTGTGATTAGGTGTATGTCTGGGATTGTGTGTGTATTTAT